>NC_133617.1:77702880-78302880 GCF_048593235.1 Sminthopsis crassicaudata | reverse complement strand
CTCTAATCCAACTCTCTCATCAACAGATGAAAAAAAGGTAATGACTGCCCAAAGTCTGGATCTAATAAATAGAGGTACCAGGATTCAAATCGATGTTTTCTAAGACCATGTCACTTTCCAATACATTGTGACTACAATATGTGAAAGGCTGAGATTTTAAAGATCTTCTAACTTCAAATCTAGCATTATTTCCAATAAACCACAGCACCTCAAGCTTAATGTCTAGCACAGGAGATACCATATGTAAGTGTGTATAGATATTCCTTTCACAAGTGTGTATGTCTATATTGTATGTATATATTATGTGGGTATATGTATATAAGTGGCTATGTATATGCATATCTAGTCAACAAGTTTGTATGCCTACCACTGTACCTTGACTCCAACATAGTGAGATGCCATTTTGATCCTCTTTGAGAACAAAGGATAACAAACTAAAACCTAGTTTATTGAGTGATCTCATCAGATTTAGATTTAATTACTATCTCTACACTAATGATTCTCAAATAATCTACCTTTCCTGTCCCAATCTCTCTGATGACCTCTAATCACACACCTCCTACTGCCTTTCAGACATTTTAAACTCGATGTCCACTAGACATCTTAAATTCAGTAACTTAAATTTGTAACTTAAGAGTTACAAAGCGCTAAATTCAAATGCTATTTATAGGCTTATTGGCTATATGACCCTAAGCCATGTTATTTAACCTGGCCCAGCATCAGATTCTGATTTTTATAAAATGGAGATAATAATAATAGCATCTAACAAGACTGTTGTGAATATCAAAAGAACTAACATTTGTAAAGCACTTTTGTAAACTATAAAGCACTATATAAATGCTGCCATTATCATCATCATCATTATCCTTTTCCATAACCCCCTTACAACATTCTTAGAAAATCTTTCATTCTCCCCTGAGGAAGATATGACTCTCAATTGAAAAGTCTTCAGTTAAAGCAGTCATGCTAAACAGCCCAAGTCCTACATATTAGTTATACCTTTTAAAAGAATAAATTTTTTAATGATCAGACTATAGAAGAGAAAGTGATTTCCTACAACCCCAAACTATAATCCACAAAATGAATCCTACCTTTTTCCACCTCTCTTTGCCCATATTTCCTACACATCTGAAATGTCATTGTAGCATATTTGCCTTTTGAAATTCTATCCCTCCTTCAAAATTGAGCTTAAATGTGAACTATATCCTTCTTGAAATCTTACATGAATCTTCCAAGTGTTGTGGTAGAAAAAATATTGACCCCAGATACAGGAAGATCTGATTCCTGCCTGATTCTTATTCATGATTTGACTGTGGACAAGTCATTCAGTCTCCTCCTCTATAAAACGGGAAGGACAACAGCTATAAGACCTATAGTATTTTTATTTATTATGTTAAACATTCCCTAATAACATATCAAGTTCTGGCCGTAAGGGCAATACTCAGGTGACTGCCCCCACTGACTATATCACTCAGGTCTTTAGTGAGAGAGTGTGTGTTGCGCACGTGCACACCTGTGTGTATTAGTGTATTAGTGCAGTACAAGGGCTGTCTACTTACTGTTATTCCTTGAAGAGTCCTCACTTTTCAATCATATATTCCAATTGCAGTTATTTCCATTGATCTCTGAGGCAGCCATAATTGTGGTGTAAAGAGCACATCTTAGGCATTTAATCATTTATGAATTTGATCCTAATTATTTATGTACACCTTGTATATCCCACTAGATTATAAACTCCTTGAGGGCAGAAATCATATCTTATTTATTTTTGTAATTCATGGCATAGTCTTGAACTCTGATGACCCTGGCACTATGCAACAAGAAGAGATCAATAAAGAATTCAGATGCCAGAATCCCTAAGTAACCCTTTCAGTGCTGAAGAAGAGACTAGGTAACCAGAGGACAGTGAGAAATTAAGGTAGCCGTCAGAATTAGCCAGAGGAAGGTGAGGAAATGATAGCTCCAAGTATTTTCAGGGACAGGAAAAGATTTTCCAGTCATTTTATTGCTAATCTCCTGGAGCTAAGCTTGCCAAGTAACCTGCACCTGAAACCAAAAGCTCCAGACTCTATTTCAAGCTGCTGGGACACTGCAGCTGAGCTGGAAGGGGGAATCACACCATCTTTCAACCCTTGGTTTCCTACTCTCTAAAACAGGGAGAATATGATCCCAGAACACAGAGAAGGCTGGCTAAAGTAGTCACCCTATCTGCTAACTATTACAGGGTGGCCTATTTTAAAGCAGGTCCCACTTAGTGCAACGTGGCCTTAAATGGAGTCCATTTGCAGTGGGCCACCTGGTGTTTTTCTGTTTCTCTTGGGTGATGGAATAGAGAGTAGACTCATTAAGTTCACAGATGACATCAAGCTGGTGACTATAAATCAGTAAGGTAGCAAGCATGACACTGGGATATATTAAAAAGGAATCGAATATGCTCACTTCAAGAAAGCCCTGCTAATTGTGCTTATGGATAGCTTGAGAACACATCAATGCCAGCCGTGGGGGAGGGGGCAGATGGGGTGAGAGTGGTGGGAGTAGCAGCAGGCCTCATCGGTGAGGCTCACAGGAATAATTAAATACTCTTCCGTATGCCACCATGGTCACCCGGTGCAGTTCTTGGATCACAATTCAATGTCTAATTCACAAATACGGACAAGGTCTCACAGCAATCTGTCCAGTTACCCTGGACATAATTACCTAGCGCAACCACTTTGACATGAAATTAGCTGCCTGTATGACATCTGTATTAGCCATATAAACATAAAAGACGATTGTAACCAAACTTGAGTTATGGTTTTAAAGAGACAGAGTCCCTGTAACTAATATATTTTAAAATTAATCACCAGCTACAATATGGAGTGCTACATCCTGTCCCACACTCAAAAACTATACAGTACAAAGACTTTTGTACAACTTTTCTGGACTCTTTCTTTTAACACATTCAAGAATTCCTTAAATCATATGTGCCTACTATGTGCCAAGTACTATAACAGAGCTACTAGGAAAAATTAAAAACTTAAGATGTAATTTCAACTCTCCTAGAACTTACAATGTAGTAAGAAGTTATGCTATACATACACATATATCTATATAAATATACAATAACTGGACAAGTATATAAGAGTAAACAAAATGTGATATCAGTAAGATCCTGGGTTGGGAAAGAAGGAGAAGGTTTTTACCAACTGAAAGGAACTTAGGGAAGTTTTCATAAAGGCAGAAGCATTTTGGTGGAACATTTTGGAGGATGACCTGTACAGAGAACAAAATGAGCAAAAGGTATGGAAATGAGAAATGAGGGTAATGTACTGAGCTACAGCACTGAATCTTAAAGTAAACAAACAGATTTTGTAGCATGAGAATATGAGAAAAGCAAGATGACATATTGTGGAGTCAGATTTGAGGTCAAGGAATTTGAATTTTATTCAACAGGTGATAATAGATATTGAAAGGTTGTAAGTGGGAAATGACAAAAGTAGATCTAGTCATAAAGAAAATAAGTAAATGTACCAGCATGTGAAAGACAAATTAAGAAGGGGAAATAAGCAGAGGCAGGAAAAACTGTTCGGAAACTAATCTAGTAGTTCAGGTGGGTAGTAATCATGTCCTATAACAAAGTGGTAGCAATGGAAATAGAGAGGAGGAGGGGTACCAGAAGAGATGTTGTACAGATAGAACTGACAGCATGTGGTAAATGGTTATATACAAGGGATGAAAAATCAAATAAAACCTTAAGGCTTCAAATACTGGAAACTACATAAATGGCTTAGTCACTGATGAAAGGCAAAGTTAGAAGGAAGAGCAATTTGTTCTGGAAAGGAAAGGAAGGCAGAGATATTAAGTATATCCATGGATCAGCTAGTAGCCTGAACCCTGTGCTCCAACCAGTCCCTCATCATGCTTCCAAAGCCAAGTCATTTACCTGCCAGAGCTTCAAATTCTTCCTCTTTAAAAAAAAGAAAAAAAAAAGGGGGGGCCTACACATTTTGTTTCATGGACCCCTCTAACAGTCTAATGAAACCTTTGGACCTCATCTCAGAATTCCTATTGCTTACATTCATAACTTAAAGGAAGTTCAAATTTTAATTAAAGGTTAGTGAAAGTAAAGATGTAATTTGTTTTGTTTCCCTAAAATCTATCCCTGGACCCCTTAGGTCTCATCCATCTCTGATTCAAAATCCCTACCCCAACTTGCTAGCAGTTAACCCATATATGCTAAGGAAATAAAAGCTGATCTCCCCCTCCTCAAAATAGGAAGATGCTTAATATTAGGCCAAAAATCCCTTTGAAAATTCACATGCGAAAAAATGTTCTTCACCAACAGATGTGACATGCTAATGACTAACTCATATTTAATCTTGGATTTATCATAAAGAATATATAAGCAGGGCCCTACCTTCTCTAACACATTTTGTTTCAGGAGGCAGGACATCACCACCCACAGAGCTGCTTTTCGGGGAGTGATAGAAACCATTAGAAAAACCACACAAGCAAACATTCTGCCACGTGAGTACCCACTCACACGCCAACTTGCGTGGAATAATTAATTAGCACAGCCACTATAAGACGTAAAATCTGAGGCTTCTAAGTCGCTTGATAATTTATGCAAGATTAAAGTATCGCTGTGGTTGCCTTTTTCAGTGCCTAATTCAGCATTTTCTTTTTTCCTTATGAAAGCAGGACTCGAGATTTAACTGCTCTAATGCCCTTTTACGGTGTTTGGTATAGTAAAATCTAACAGCCCAACTGCATAACAGCCAAGCAATGATGGATCACAGAGACCTGAAGGCAGGAGGACAGCAAAGCATCCCAGTTCAGCTTTAGCTACTCTTATCAATTCTGCATTTCATAAATAACAAGAGCCCATAATGTCATCAAAAGAAGACCAAACAAGTTATTTCAGTTTAGATTTCAAAGGTTTTAGAGCTAGAAGAGATCTAAGAAAACCTTTTATTTTACAGCCTAAGAGACTGAAGTGTCTATAGTGATATAGGAAGAAAGTAATGGAATTACTCAGAGAACTCTAATTTGCAGATGACCAAGAAATTAACTCTCCATCTCCAAGGTTCATCCAATCTCTATTAAAAGAAATCCTGTGAAGGGACATCTACTCTTGGAAAGTTCTATTAGGAAATTCTTCCTTTCACCAATAAATCTGCCTCCATTGTTTCTAATTGTGTTCAACGAAGCAAAAAAATAATAAGTCAAATCTTATTAAACATGAAAGCCCTTCAAATACTTGATAACTATCATGTCTCTTCTCTCTATGTCTTTTTTCCTCCAAACTGAATATCCCCGTTCAAACAACACTCGATTCAACAGGGTTTCAGAAGCCCTTTACCTTCTTGGTCACTGCTTTTCTGAATACTCTCCAGCTGATCAACATACTTGCTAAATGGAACTTCCCAAAACATAATATTCTGGGATCTGGAGTAATCTGAATATGGTGAATACTATCATCTCTCATGTCCTAGCAGCGGTCCTCAAACTTTTTAAATAGAGGGCCCAGTTCACTGTCCCTCAGACTGTTGGAGGGCCAGACTATAGTAAAACAAAAACTCACACTCTGTCTCTGCCTCTCAGCCTATTTGCCATAAACCTGCAGGCTGCATCTGGCCTGTGGGCCTAGATACTATGCCTCTCAATGGAGCTAAAAATTTTTTCATTGATTTTTTAGCTGCCATATTGTACTATTGAGTCAAATTATACTTGTGAACCACTAAAACCCTCAGGTCTTTTTTTCAGACAAATTAGTGTCTATCTATGCCTCTTCCTCCTCTTGTATTTATAAAACCAACTTTTGTTTTTGTTTCTAAAATGTAAGACAACATTCATTTTTATTAAACTTCAAATAGATCTAATCCAATATTCTAACCTGTTAAGACCTCTCCCAGATTTGTGTCATTTGCTAATGACAAACAGCAAAGCTAGGATTTAAATCTAAATGTAATACCTTTTACATTATACCACACACTTAATAAAAGTGGGCTAAATGAAGTACTACTTAAAGGGTTCAATTAAATATCACAAACATTTGTTAAGCATCTATGAAGTATATAGAACTGTCCTAGGTACTATATGATAAAAAATATAGAGGACCAGAACTCTGGAGAAATATACTTGAAACAAGGTGTTAACTCAGTGACATTTTGATGAGATGATGGTTCTCTAGTTCACATATATACTTAGTACTTAACATGGTGATATAATGGTTCTCTAGTTCACACATTCAGTATGATGTAATTGTACTAATGTATATAAAGGCTAAGGAATGGAAAGGAGACATTATATCTTTGACCACCCTCCTGGTGGCTCTCCTGCCTTCTGCACTCCTCCACTGAGACTAAGGGCATTCCGGAGGTCTTCCAGCCTGAACACAAAGCTTCGTTTTATGGCATAGTCCTTGCCTTCACAGAGCTTATAATCAAGCAGCAGATCATGTCTCTCTTACACACATGAAGTACAAAGTGTATATTTTATACATATGTTCATATAACATACAATATACTATTCATAAATATAGTACAAAATAATACATATATTAATACAAATAAAGTATTTTGTGAAGTACAAAGACAGGGAGACATTACTTACTGGAAACCTCCCAATAAATTTTCCTGAAAAGTGAATTCAATTGAGTTGAACTATAAAGGAAAAATTAAAAATTCAACAGGAAGAAATTGAGAAAAGGACATCCCAAGAAGAGAGAACAGAGTAGGAATGCTGCAGAGCCAGAAAGCAGGGATAAGAAGTAGTTTAATGTGGCCAGAGGGTAGAGTAAACTGAGATAAGTAAGAGCAGGATGGTGCCATATAGTGAAGAACCTTAAATATCAGAGGAAAGAATTTGCACTTTGCTGGGTAAGCAACAAGGAACAGAAGAGTAACAGGATTAGATCTATGTATAAGGAAGATAAGTTTATAAAGGATGGTTAAAAGCAAGTGGGTGAGTAGATATCCCAAATCCTTCAGATACAGGAGACAAAGGTATTTACAGTCCTAAAGGAACTTAAAATCTACTATCAACAATAGATAAAACAAATGTAGTCAAAGCAGATCCAGACATAGGAAGAAGCTCCTATCCTTCAAAGAATGCAGTGGATGTAGATGAAGTGAGAGGCCAGGGTTCTCATACCAGCCCATCTTTGATTTTGATTCTCTTTGTGACTTTTTGTGACACTTCACAGACATTATGTAGAGAGACAATTTATTGTTTTCAAGAACAGTGTGTGTGTGTGTGTGTGTGTGTGTGTGTGTGTGTGTGTGTGTGTGTGTGTGTTGGGGGGGAGGAAATAAGTTTGCTAATTAGCCTACAATAGTATCTGTGGCAGGGTTATTTCTAAAAAGGTCTTTTTTTCACAAAAATAACTAGCAGTTGTTGATGGCAGCTAGTAAAAAGTCAACATAAAATCCCTGTAGCACAATCCAGGGATAAGTTTCGTAAGTGAGCTAAGTTTTTTCCCAGTGGCATCAAACTCAGTAAATAACACTTCTCTAGATTCAGCCTCCTATTTTCACGGATTTCAGTTTCTCTGGATATTAGGGCCACTAGATAGATTAAGTGTATTTCATGGATATTACACTCTTAAAAATGGTGTTCCTGAGGCAGCCAAAGAGTTAAATCAGACCAAGTTTATCTCATACCTATAAAGAATTGAAAGGATAGGAAAAGAAGCTTTAGGGAGCAGGAAAGGGGGAAAGGGAAAAAAGGATTCTATCAGATTTCAGAAGACAACTGAAATAAAATTCATAGCACTTCTATTCTAAGTAAGAGACAGAATATAGTAAATACATTCCAGTAAATGTTTTAATGTTTCTAGAAAAAAAAAAAAAGGATATGCAACAGAAAATGAAAAATTCTCTAAATTCTAAATGAAATCATACATAAATTCCCAGCAGTAGAAAAGTAGGGCCACTGCTGACAGAATGCTAGATATATCTAACGGAATCAGACACCAGCACTGTTCTCAATTCTTTGTAACATGCAACTCTTAATGGAATACTGGCTAGGAATTCTAAACTTTTCCCCATCTCTAGAAGGGTCATAACTGATTACACCCCTCCCCTGCTCATAAACTTTCACTGGCTCTCCCAATTGCTAGAATGAACACACACACACACACACACACACACACACACACAATCCGTCTTTTTATTTCTCCAAATGCTAGTTCCTTTATGAAGATTTCCAAGAGATAACAAACATCTCAGAAAACATACAGTACAGGTCCTTCATAAATAATCTTGTAATCCTCTAACTCATCAGGCCTGATCCCATTAAGTATTATCTTTTCATGCATATCTTCCAACATTAAAAGATTTAATAGCATTTTAACATATTCCTAAAACCCTAGTTCTAGAGCCAGTATACAACTCCTCCTATCTAACCTCTAGTATACTTAAAAGCCTTCAGAAGATTTATAAGGTTAAGTTCATCTAAATTTACTCTGTATGGGATGAAGTTAATTAGAGTATATGTTCAACTCTTAACATGGATTATTTGTAGTTTCAAAGTTAACTCTCATATAACTAATGAGCCGTTATCAGTGACCTGGAAAAGGAAGAAGAGGTGGCAAGAACAAAAAAGCAAATGTCCAGATTTTCAGAGGAAAGTGGATACAATCTCTAGACCAGTGGTCCTCAAGCTTTTAAAATAGGGGCCAGTTCATTGTCCCTCAGACTGTGTGAGGGCCAGACTATAGTAAAAACAAAAGCTCACACTCTATCTCTGCCCCTCAGCCTATTTGCTATAACCTAGAGGGCCACATAAACGTCCTCAGCAGGCTGCATCTGGCCGACAGGCTGTAGTTTGAGAACCCCTGCTCTAAACCATGGAGTAATAGAAAGGAAAAATGTTTTTCTTATATCAAAAAAGGGAAAAGGGAAAAGGGAAAAATCTATAAACTAAGTCACAGAGACTTTTATATCATTAGAGAAACAATTGTGAATATTCAGAAATAGAAGCACAATCACTTAAAACAAGTATGAGATTGGCCTTTTTTCCCCCACAAAGTCAGTAAATTGGTAATTTGAGGAAGACTGTTATCAAATAAGAGTTTCTCGAAATCTCAACAAAGTATTAGAAATTCTCTCATATTATTATTTTGGGGGGGAAATGGAAAGGAGAGGGTTAAGTAATAGTATAGGAAGAAGGATTTAAAACTGAATGAATGACTGGAAAAAAATGTCTCTGGTGATGGGGAAGGAGCTTGTGTGGAGAACTTTATGGTCTGTCTTTACCCTCATTCTGTTAACAAATTTACTAAACCACAGGGTAGCTAGGTGATTCAGTGGACAAAGCACCAGCCCTGAAGTCAGAAGGACCTTTGTTCAAATCTGCCTCGCTTAACACTTCCTAGCTGTGTGACCCTGGGCAAGTCACTTAACCCCAACTGCCTCAGGAAAAAAAAAATTACTAAACACTTGGATCTACATACAGATCCTGCTCTTACTGAATTTACAGATAACCCAAAGCTCAAAGGAAAGGAGGGCTAAAACAGTGAATAAGAGAGTTATCGAATCCAAAAGATACCAAAAGGTGAAAAAATGGGTCAAATCTAACACAACAAAATCATATCTAAGAGATATGAATATGATAATGTCTCACCCTTGAATTAAAAAAAAAAAAAAAAAAAAAAAAAAAAAGTTCCCAAGTACACAGTGGGAAAGAGCTATTGGAATCATTCAGTTCAATAAACTTTTATTACCAAAGCACTGTGCTAGGCACTGGTGATACAAAGACTACTAAATGATATAGTGAAAAGAGGACTAGTGTCAGAAGATCTGGGTTAAAAATCTCACCGTGACCTTAACTATTTATGTGACTTCAAACAAGTAATAAAACTTCCCTGGGTCTCCAGTTCCTCACCTATAAAATTAAAGGATCGAACAAGATGCTTTTGAATCAGTCCCTAAGAGATCCAGATCTAGGAGTGGTAGAACAAGATGTTAAAGTAGCAGAAAGAAATATAACCTTGCTCACTACTACAACTACTCCACAAGGATCTAGATAATATTATGAAGCAAGTCTTGGTCAAGAAATTCAAGAAAAAAGACAAACAACACATCACTTTTCTAGCACAGGTCATCATAACACAAAAAGAAAAGTTGACAAACACTGGGATTAGGGGACAGACAGAACCATGTCATGTACAGCACTGCAGAATAGTAATTGAAAGAGGATCTGGATAAACAAGGGAGGAGGGGAAGGAAGAGGAGGAGGGGGAGTTCCAAATCCACATAAAATTAACCAACTTTGTGCAAAAAGTTGCCAACTCTCACTCTCATACCAAAATACTTCAACATACATACAGACTCTCTCTCAAATGCCCTAACGACTCAGTTCCCCAACTTAATCATTTCCTATGGAGTTACTTGCCACCCAAAAAAGTACCATCGCCATGTTCTAGAATTCTGCAGTTTCCTTATCAATTTCCAGCTTTCCACCTTACCTTATTACAGCTTGCTCTTTATCTACCCTATCATCTCCATCTTGACCCTTTGGCAGAGCAAGTTTAACTCTATACCCTCCTCTTGTCTTGACTCCCAAGCCCCCTTTATCGTACTGCTAACAGAGCACTGCCAAACTACAGCCTTGGATTGCTCCCACCACCACCCCTGCCTTCATTCCCACACATGTGTGGCTGAACAATGATGGAGAAAAACTACATAGCCCTCCTGACTGGTTGTACTATAAATTTATGTTAAACAAGTTAAACTGAGCCCTTACTGCCTCCAGGCAATCTTTCTGCACTTTCCCTATCAAATTCCCTAATCAAACTCCACAGGGGTTCTTCCAAGCCTTCCAGGGCTGTACCTCTCCCCCCATCCTCTCTGCTTAACCCCCAACAATCTGGCTTCTGACTTGTTCTCCCCAAAGTTACCAATGATCTCTTTATTGCCAAATCCATTTGTCTTTTGTCAATACTCATTTTTCTTGACTCTCTGCAGCCTCTGGCATTGTTGATCACTCTCTCCTTCACGATTCTCTCTTCTTTCCAGGTCTTCAGGCCATCACTCTTTCCTCCCTAAGTATCCTTTACTGTATCCTCCTCTAGACCACATCTTCTTAGCTACTGTGTCTTGGGCCCTTTTCTCTTCCTTCTCGGCACTACTTTCACTGTGTTTAATTACCATCTCTATGCTGATGACTCTCAAATCTACCTCTCCTGTCCCAATCTCCTCGCTAACCTTTACTCTCACATTCCAACTGCCTTTCAGGCATTTCGAAGTGGAAGAACAACCTGTCTCTCATCCAAACCAGGCCCTCCCTCTGTCCCAGTCCCCCAGGGTTACTTACCCCCTCATTGCTCTCACACAATTCTCTCAATTTCAACTCTCCAACATCTCTTTTCTCTTCTAACACTGCCCCCACTTGGTGCAAGCCCTAATTACCTTGGGCTGCCCCAGCTGCTGGTGTGATGGCCTACTTCCAGTCTCTCTCCAATCCAGTGGGTCTTCCATCCAGCCACCAAAGTGATTTTCCTCAAGCACGGCTCAGACTAAGTCACTATATTCCTATGCTCCCCATCACCTTAGGGACCAAATACAAAATTTAGTACTTAGCAATGGTTTCTCCAACCTCTTTCTTTCCCTTTCCAAGCTTCTGACACCTTACTCCCCACCACATGGCCTTAGATCCAGTGACGCTGGTCTGCTGGCAAATTTTCCAAGGACACAACACTCTATTCTATCTCTCCGCTCTGGGTATTTTCTCTGACTGACCCCCATGTCTGGAATGCTCTCCCTTCTCATCCCTAACTTCTAGTTTCATGGGCTTCTTTTAAATCCCACTTAAAAATCCTACTTGTCTACAATTCCTCTAAATTTTAGTTTTTCCTTCTTTTTATAATTTCGTATTTATCCTTTCTAACACATATAGTATGTTTGTACATATTTATTTGTTTGTTGTTTCCTCCATTAGATTGTGAACTCCTTGAGGGAAAGGGCTGTCTTTTGCCTCTCTTTATGTGCCTAGAACACAGCAGATGCTTAATCAATGTTTGACTGACATGTCTTATATATACTCTAGCCAAACTGGCCTATTTAACACTCCCCATACATAACATTCCTCCCCTGTATCTGGAATGTTCTCTCTCTTCGTCTCTATCCCTGGCTCCCCATTCACGACCCAGCCCAAGAGCCATCTACTACACAAAGCCTTTCCTGTTTCCTCCAGTTGATAGTGTTCCTCCACCCAAAATTACATTTTTGAAAATATATTTTGTATTTAATTGTGTATATGTTGTTTTCTTCAATTGGAATGTGAGGTCCTTGAGAAAAGGGAGTGTTTCATTTCATGGTTTATAACCCCTAAAGCTTCATATTATCAATGAAAACCCAGAGGATATAAAATGATGAAGTAATAAGTTAACATTTCCTAATCCTGGGGCAAAAACACATAACTTTTCTTTTCTCACGTGCCAAGAGCCCAACATAGTACATACATAGCACCTAAAAGACATTTAATAAATGTTTAGTGAAATGAACTGAATTGAGCATTCACTTGGCTCAGTGTCAGACCTGGGGCCTTCAGTGTTATTCAGTCTGATACTGGAGCCCCTCACTGGGGCCAGAGCAAGGAAGAGCCAATCCAGTTCAGATACTTTCCAGCTGTAGGACCCTGGGCATGTTGACCTTATGTGCCTCAGTTTCCTCCTCTGTAAAATGAACTGAAGAAGGAAATGGCAAACCAGTCCAGTGTTTCTACAAAGAAAACCCCAGATGGGGTCAGAGAGAGGACCCAAATGAAACAACTAAACAACAATTCTGAAGCCCCTGTTCATTCCTGTGAAAAGCACCTGGGGTTTTAGTAGAAGCTCAATATTAGTTAAAAACGCAATGTAGCTAAAGCCTGCTTCTTAGAGGAGAACAACTGCTTGGGGAGGGAAGAGATCTGATCCCAGCTCTGGCAAGAGAGTGTGTATGTGAAGCAAGTCAATTTACCTCCTTTATTCTCAGCTATAAACTGAGATTAAGTAAGAGATCTCATACAAGCAATCTACAAACATCCTGAGTGCAGCCTCAATCATATTAAAATGTAATCCGGAAATATTTAACAAAATAAAGAAATTTTAATAAAATACAGATAATATTAATATGTAGTTTTTTCTAAGTCAATATGTGACCCAAGGGGATCCATGTGTGATTTATATTTCTATTAGAATTTGACACCATTGGCCTAGTGATCTCCTAAATGCTTTCCAGTTCGAAAATCCTGAGGTACTATAAGCCCTAAGTGATTATGGAAAGAGTCCAACTCTATTCCTAAAACAAACCCAAGTCTCACATGGGGTACCTGATCTCAAACGGCCAAGCAGGGGAAAAGATGGTTAAAAATGAAAAACCACTGGGAAGAACAAGCACTTTAAACATTCATCTAACAAATACTAAAACCTCTCTTACCAAGATTTTCCCAAACTAAAGAACAACTAACTCCAATGCTATGTAAACTTTTTGAAAAAATAGGGATTGAAGGAGTCCTACCAAATTCCTTCTATGACACAGACATGGTACTGATACCTAAACCAGGTAGATTGAAAACTGAGAAAGAAAACTATAGACCAATTTCCTTAATGAATATTGATGCTAAAATCTTAAATAAGATATTAGCAAATAGACTTCAGAAAATCATCCCCAAGATAATACACTATGACCAAGTGGGATTTATACCAGGAATGCAGGGCTGGTTTAATATTAGGAAAACTATTAGTATAATTGACCATATTAATAATCAAATTAATAAAAACCATATGATCATCTCAATAGATGCAGAAAAAGCATTTGATAAAATCCAACATCCATTCCTACTAAAAACGCTTGAGAGTATAGGAATAAATGGACTATTCCTTAAAATAATAAGGAGCATATATTTAAAACCTTCAGTAAACATCATATGTAATGGTGATAAACTAGAACCTTTCCCTGTAAGATCAGGAGTGAAACAAGGTTGCCCACTATCACCATTACTATTCAATATAGTACTAGAAACTCTAGCCTTGGCAATAAGAGCCGAGAAAGAGATTCAAGGAATTAGAGTAGGAAATGAAGAAATCAAATTGTCACTTTTCGCAGATGACATGATGGTATACTTAGAGAACCCCAAAGACTCTGCTAAAAAGCTACTAGAAATAATTCAGAATTTTAGCAAAGTCGCAGGATACAAAATAAGTCCACATAAATCCTCAGGATTTTTATACATTACCAACACAATCCAACAGCAAGAGATACAAAAAGAAATTCCATTCCAAACAAATGTTGAGAGTATAAAGTATTTGGGAATCCATCTACCAAAGAATAATCAGGATTTATATGAGAAAAATTACAAAACACTTGCCACAAAAATAAAGTCAGATTTAAATAATTGGAAAGACATTCAATGTTCTTGGATAGGCCGAGCGAATATAATAAAGATGACAATACTCCCCAAACTAATCTATTTATTTAGTGCTATACCAATCAGACTCCCAAGAAACTATTTTAATGACCTAGAAAAAATAACAACAAAATTCATATGGAAGAATAAAAGGTCGAGAATTGTAACGAGCTGTCGTCTCCAGAAGCTGCTGGATCACTCTCTGGGAAGAGATCTGCTGTGTCTACTCAAATCTTTAAGACAGATTCTTCTTCCTGTAGTGAACCGTTGTCTCCAGGCAGTTGCTGTTAACTTTTGTCCTTAGAAGTGACTTCCCTTCCTGCAGAGAGCCCCGTCAGGCCTGATGCAATTCAGAGTCTTTCTTCTTGAATCCTGGCTCTGAATCTCCTCCAGCTCTTATCCTTCTCCAGGCCGATCTGCTCTCTGCGCCCAGTGCTCTCTCTTTTATTCTCCCAGAGAATGGGCGTGGGATAATGCAAGGGCTTCTGGGAAGAACCACCCCAGCCAATGAGCTTGCCCCCTCTATCAAGTCAACCTGAGTTCTCACCTTGTAATTGTCCAGAAAACCTGAGTTCTCACTTAGTAATCCTAACATCTCCCCCTTTCTTTTGATTTAGAACATAGGACAGTCATGACCTTGAAACATAAATCCATCAATATGGGAAGTATTACAGATAATTACATAAATGACCTTGAAACATAAATCCATCAATATGGGAAGTATTACAGATAATTACATAAATTACATAAGCACATAGTAACATAGTAACATAATACATGCTAGAAGTATATGACAAATAACATAATCAAATAATCATAAATTGAAAATTTATAAATGTCCATAAGTCCATTGTCCATTAGTCTCATCTTGTGTGAGGAAGTCCAATGATTCCTGCTGATTTTAAAGTTCTTTAACAGTCTTCTTATTATCCATGCTCTTTCAGTGTCAGATGTTTCTTAGATCTTCTCCTTTATTTTGAGGTCTTTCTCTTTTTCTGTCTCTCTCTGATGGACAAGGCGAATATGACTCGTTGGCACCCATCTGATTCCTTCTCCTGCTGAAGAAATACAAACAAACCCTCTCTCCCAGGCAGTTAACCTATCTAATTTCCTTCTATTTACCACTTTCTAAATCTCTTCTCATCATCTGACAATTACATTGGAGTTGTTTGCACTGGACACAGCCCTGTTGGTTTAAAAGGCCTGTATTCTCCCCAAGTGTAATCCATTTTTGCAATCTGATTGCCTTTTGACTGACTTATCAGGTAATCCCTTTCTGCCATGTGATTGCTTCTCTGCTGATTGATTAAATCAGAGTCCTGACCTTCTAAAGGCTCTTTAGGTGTAACATCAGCTGCCATCATGCCCCAAGTCTTTTTTGCCTGGGGCCCTGGACCTGGGCCCCTCGTCCCATTTCCCTGAATTATTCTACACTCTGATGCCCAATGGAGTCCTCTGTTGCATTTTGGACATGGGGTTTTAGGTCTTCTTTCACCCTGTCTTCTCACTGTATCTCCATACCTACACTGAGCTCTTAGATGTCCAATTTTTCCACATTGAAAACATCTCCGAGTTTCTCTAGAAGTCCCTTGCCAGGAGGGACCCTGTCTTTCCACATTCATCATTGTCTGGGTGTAAAAAGCATTTGTTCCCACTGTAGCACAGCGTCTTATGATCTCCTCTAAAGGAGCATCTTTGTCTAACCCCCATATAATTCTTTTGCAAATCTCATTGGCATTTTCCTTAGCCAGATGTCTGGTCATTATTTCTGTAGCTGAATTTTCTCCAATAGTTCTTTTGACAGCAGTTTGCAAACGTCCCACAAAATCTGCAAAAGGTTCATTGGGACCTTGCTGTATTTTAGTGAAAGCCTCTCCACGATCTTTCTGTCCAGGAAGGACACCCCAAGCTTTTATTGCAGCCTTAGCAATTTGTTCATATATTGTCATGGTATAATTAATCTGTTCCGAATTCTCTCCATACCGACCTTCACCAGCCAAGTGCTCAAAAGTGAATTGTGTGTTAACTCCTATTTCCAAATTGCATCTGACTTGAATTTTACATAATTCATGAAATTCCGCAAGCCATAATAAATTTTCTCCAGGTTCCAGGCATATCCTTGCTATGGATTTCCAATCATTCGGGGTTAGGACTTCATAAGACAAACCATCTAGTAACATTTTGACATAAGCTGATGTAGTCCCATAAAGGGTACAACCTTTTTTCAAATCCTTAATTTTATTCAAATCTAAAGGTGCATATCTTCTCATTTTATGACCTACAGAATCAATATTTTCAATCACAGGATATGCATGTATAAAATCACTTATATCCTGTCCTTCTCTCTTAGCTTTAACCAATGCTTTTTCTAATCTTGTCATAGGCTTAGGCTGCTTCACAGGCAATTCTGTTTGTGTTTCTGCCTCTTCCTCTCCTCCTTCTTGCTCCACCCATGAAGGGTTAATTGAGGGAGGAGATGGGAGGTGCTCCTGTTGCTCAGAATTGTACTTAACTTCATTGTTATCTGATTCATCCTTTTCACCTAGTTTAGTTGACACTTCCCCATTTTGCTCCTTCATCTCTTCCTTTAGAATAACATTGTTTAAAGCCAATTGGATTACATTGTATATATGAATTGTATCTTTGGAAATTGAGTTTGGCCTGGAATTGTAGTGTTCACCTAATTGCTTTCCTACTAATTCCCATTCATCTGGATCCAATTCTTCTTCCAGAGAAAAAGAAGGACATATAACCTTCACAGTTCTTAAAAGTTCAGTAATCTCCTCTAAAATTATAATCAATCCTTGGCTTTTCATAACCTTGATGATGCTCTCTAAACATTTTCCTTGAACAGAAGGTGTTTGCCCCATTTCACTATAAGAGATTCCTGGTTTAGCCCTTAACAAGTTCCTTATTTATCTATTAGCACGCTCACTTAATCTTTAACAAAGTTTCCTTGTTACTCACGGTTCTGGGTCAGAGAGACTGAGATCTGGATGGGAGGCTTTTCCACTGGAATCAGGACTGTGTCTGTCCCTGTTCGGGCGCCAAATTGCGAAGGTCTGGTCTAGCTCCTCTTGTCAGGATAAGCAAAAGTCCTTGCCCCACGTTGGGCGCCAAATGTAACGAGCTGTCGTCTCCAGAAGCTGCTGGATCACTCTCTGGGAAGAGATCTGCTGTGTCTACTCAAATCTTTAAGACAGATTCTTCTTCCTGTAGTGAACCGTTGTCTCCAGGCAGTTGCTGTTAACTTTTGTCCTTAGAAGTGACTTCCCTTCCTGCAGAGAGCCCCGTCAGGCCTGATGCAATTCAGAGTCTTTCTTCTTGAATCCTGGCTCTGAATCTCCTCCAGCTCTTATCCTTCTCCAGGCCGATCTGCTCTCTGCGCCCAGTGCTCTCTCTTTTATTCTCCCAGAGAATGGGCGTGGGATAATGCAAGGGCTTCTGGGAAGAACCACCCCAGCCAATGAGCTTGCCCCCTCTATCAAGTCAACCTGAGTTCTCACCTTGTAATTGTCCAGAAAACCTGAGTTCTCACTTAGTAATCCTAACAGAGAATTGCAAGGGAACTAATGAAAAAAAAGTCAGAGGAAGGTGGTCTAAGTGTACCTGATTTAAAGCTATATTATAAAGCAACAGTCACCAAAACCATTTGGTATTGGCTAAGAAATAGACTAGTTGATCAGTGGCATAGGTTAGGTTCACAGAGCAAGATAGTGAATAAAAATAGCAATCTAACCTTTGACAAACCCAAAGATCCCAAATTTTGGGATAAGAATTCATTATTTGACAAAAACTGCTGGGAAAACTGGAAATTAGTATGGCAGAAACTAGACATGGACCCACATTTAACACCACATACTAAGATTAGATCAAAATGGGTCCAAGATTTAGGCATAAAGAACGAAATCATAAATAAATTGGAGGAACATGGGATGGTTTACCTCTCAGACTTGTGGAGGAGGAAGGAGTTTGTGTCCAAGGGAGAACTAGAGACCATTATTGAACACAAAATAGAACATTTCGATTACACCAAATTAAAAAGTTTCTGCACAAACAAAACTAATGCAAACAAGATTAGAAGGGAAGTAACAAATTGGGGAAAAAAATTTACAGTTAAAGGTTCTGATAAAGGCCTCATCTCCAAAATATACAGAGAATTGACTTTAATTTATAAGAAATCAAGCCATTCTCCAATTGATAAATGGTCAAAGGATATGAACAGACAATTTTCAGATGATGAAATTAAAACTATTTCCACTCATATGAAAGAGTGTTCCAAATCACTATTGATCAGAGAAATGCAAATTAAGACAACTCTGAGATATCATTACACACCTGTCAGATTGGCTAAGATGACAGGAACAAATAACGATGAATGTCCGAGGGGCTGTGGGAAAACTGGGACACTGATGCATTGTTGGTGGAGTTGTGAAAGAATCCAACCATTCTGGAGAGCAATCTGGAATTATGCCCAAAAAGTTATCAAAATGTGCATACCCTTTGACCCAGCCATACTACTTATACCCCAAGGAACTACTAAAGAAGGGAAAGGGACCTGTATGTGCCAAAATGTTTGTGGCAGCCCTTTTCATAGTGGCTAGAAGCTGGAAGATGAATGGATGTCCATCAATTGGAGAATGGTTGGGTAAACTATGGTATATGAATGTTATGGAATATTATTGTTCTGTAAGAAATGACCAACAGGAGAAATACAGAGAGGCTTGGAGAGACTTACATCAACTGATGCTGAGTGAAACGAGCAGAACCAGAAGATCATTATACACTTCAACAATGATACTGTACGAGGATGTATGCTGATGGAAATGGATTTCTTCAACACAGAGAAGAGCTAATCCAATTCCAAAATGATGGACAGAACCAGCTACATCCAGAAAAGGAACACTGGGAAATGAATGTAAACTGTTATTTTTACCTTCTGAATCCAATTCTTCCTGTGCAACAAAAAATTCGGTTCTACACACATATATTGTATCTAGAATATAGTGTCATATATTTAACATATATAAGACTGCTTGCCATCTGGGGGAGGGGGTTGGGGGAGGAAGGGAAAAAATCTGAATAGAAGTAAGTGCAAGGGATAATGTTGTAAAAAATTACCCATGCATATGAACTGTCAAAAAAAATGTTATAATTATAAAATAAAATAAAAATTTAAAAAGAAAAAAAAAAAAAAAAAAGATTTTCCCAAACTACTGATGAGTCTGTCAGGCGGGAAAGAATCAAAGTCAACATATAAAAGATCCATGATTTCCTCTCCATCTCTCAGTCCTATCACAGGGTCATGAGAAAATATATAATTAGTCTGACAGGATTAGCCCTTTGACCTGTATGTGCAAGAATGTTTGTGGCAGCCCTCTTTGTAGTGGCCAGAAACTGGAAACTGAGTGGATGCCCATCAATTGGAGAATAGCTGAAAAAATTGTGGTATATGAATATTATGGAATATTATTGTTCTGTAAGAAATGACCAACAGGATGATTTCAGAAAGATCTGGAGAGACTTACATGAACTGATGCTGAGTGAAATGAGCAAGACCAGGAGATCATTATATACTTCAACAACAATACTATATGATGATCAATTCTGATGGATGTGGCCCTCTCCAACAATGAGATGAACCAAATCAGTTCCAATAGAGCAGTAATGAACTGAACCAGCTACACCCAGCGAAAGAACACTGGGAGATGACTATGAACCACTACATAGAATTCCCAATCCCTCTATTTTTGTCTGCCTACATTTTTGATTTCCTTCACAGGCTAATTTTACACTGTTTCAAAGTCCAATTCCTTTTGTACAGAAAAATAACTGTTTGGACATGTATACATATATTGTATTTAACTTATACTTTAACATATTTAACTTGTATTGGTCAACCTGCCATCTAGGGGAAGGGGGGGGCGGAGTTGAAACAAAAGATTTTGCAATTGTCAATGCTGGAAAATTACCTATGCATAAATTTTTGTAAAAATTAATTAATTTAAAAAAAATTTTTTTAAAAAAGGATTAGCCCTTTACTGAACAAACACACTGGCTACCCTATACCCTGCTTCTGGTGAGGTATTTACAAATTGTGGTGATTTTCCTTCCCCCTGATCTGTCCAGGTAGATTTCAGCTGGTAATTTCCAAGGTCAGCAATAATACATACAATGTCTCCCTTATGGCTTTGAAAGGATAGATGCCTCCCTAAGCATCTCACTTCCTACCAGGGAAGTATGGGGCACCTAGGAGGAGAAAAAAAGGGCAGCTATCAGAGTCACCATAAACCAAGGTAAAGACCATACCAAAATATTGGATTCCAAGCCTGTCCAGAACTCCTTAGTTTATGTCAACGAATAAAGTCAAGGGCTAACGAGAATCTCATGAAATCTGCAACTAAGAACAAGGTAAAGAGCTTTCATAATGAAGAGACTACATTTATGAAAAGAAGGTTCACACAAACGAAACAAGGAAGGTGGAGGAAACAGACGACTGGGATGAGACTTGGATTCTGGGCCTAGTTATTCCACTTAAAACAAATCAATTGGTCTCTGAATCGGAGTTTCCAACACTGGAAAATAGTAACAATGATTCTATTCCTGTCTTTCCCACTGGAATTTACCAACTCTTTACTACTTACTAAACCTATTGAAAAAGTTGTCTGTACTTCAGACCTTCACTTAGCTCCTCATTAACTGCAATCTCTTCTTACCCCTTATAAATAACTTTCCAAAATACCACTGCTAAAATCTGCTTTCAAAAGTCTCTAACGGCCCCTCAATCACAAATCCACTGTACTTTTTCCCCCCCAAGCCTTATGTTCCTTGACCTCTGCATTTACTGTTAAAAATGCCCTCTCACTCTCCTTCTTGGCTTTTTCAAAGGCAGCATACTTTCCTGGTTCTCCTTTTACTTTTCTAATTGGATCTGCTCAGTTCTATTTGCTTGATGACTTCCATATTCTTTTTCTTTTCCTTCTGACTTCACTTGAATGTTTGAAAAGAGTCTGTCCTTACTCCTCTCCTCTTCAATCTCTACCTTCTCTTCCTTAGTAATCTCATTTACTTCCAAAGCTTCAATTACTACTTCTATATGAATGTCTTTCCAATCCTGACACATTGTATCTGCAGAAATTATAACACAAACTAACACATAAAAGGTATAAGCCAAATGACTAATGAAAGTGATATTAGATCCAGAATTTTAAATGGCCCTAAAGAAGCCATTAAATTTTTAAAAAATAAAAACAGGAAGGCCTATAAATCAAGTGATCTGCACACTTAATTAATTCTCTGATAAATGAAGGAACAAATACTTGCACATCATTATTCTCCACCTCCAACTCTTTCAAGATGGCAGAAAAAAGATGATCTCAGAAAATAACAGAAATCCTGGCCTAACCCTAAAGAAAGCAAATAGCAGTCTTTTCATTACCACAGCACTCTCCTTAGGATGAACTAACAGGGATTTAGGTTAAAGAGAAGCAAGAATTCTCTTACTTCCATTTCCCCACTGCATGACCATCCCTATACCCCATGAAAATATAAAAGTTCCTCCCACGTAAGGACTTTGTCATTTTTGTCCTCAGCATTAAGCACAGAGCATTGCACATATTGCAGGATTTCTTAAAACTTTTCACACTGAAGACTCCTTTTCACCCAAGAAATTTTTAAGTAACCCCAGATAGAGAAGAATATAAAATAGGTAAACAAATCAGTTATTTACTGATAATAAATCATAATTTCGCAGCTCCCACATTATGCTACAAGATCCCACATGGAGTCACAAACCACAGTCAAAGAAGATGGAGCATAAAGGATATTCTAATAAATACTCATTTTATCAAATTGTATGAGTTGCTGGGGAAAATGATAAAATAATAAGGCTGGTAAACTAGCCTAGCTGAACAGTCCGGCATTCTGGGGAAAAGATAGGAGACAGTTTGTTCCAGGCAAATCAAGACACCAATGACACCTTACCTCTTCAAAAACACATATGGAGACATTTCAGAACCATGAGTCCAAAAGCTATGGTAGTTATAGTGCCTTTTAGTCAATGCTGCCAGCCCAGCAACCCCACCTACTTTGACCAGCCATGACTGAGGGGAGAAATCACTATGAAGAGGGAGCCCACATTTCTCACCAACACCAAGTGCTAATCAATTGTCATTGACCTACATGTAAGCTCAAGAACTCTGGGAAGGCTTGTACCCCTCAGATTCAGGTCCTATTTTCAATCCAGTCACCATCCTAGGAAACAATTCTTATGAAGACACAGTCTGGAAATTGCTTTGGTGGCCATAAATACTAAAAATTCAGGAAAGAAATTTCCCACCACCAAAGTCTACTGTCAAATGGTTCAAAATCAGAAATTGATTTTATCAGTGGAAATAATGATGATGACATTAATAGTAATAGATTTATGTAGTATGTTATGGTTTACAAAGCTTATTCAAGTATTTCATTTTATCCTCACAATCCTAAGAGACTGGTACAATTATTATTTCCATTTTACATATAGAACCTAAAGGCGGGCAAGTATAAATGATTTGCCCATAGTCACATAAATACTAAGTTCTTAAATTTTGAATTCATATTTTCCTGATTCCAATATTCTGTCTTCTATCCATGAAACTACCCAGAAACTACATTAAAGATAATATTACCAATGGAACCTTCTAAATGACTTGCAGTTTAAACCTATATGTGTTGTCTCCTCGATTAGGATATAAGCTCCTTAAGAGTCTACAAAAGTTCTTACTTTCCTATTTACATTCCCAGAACTTAGCAGAGTGCTTTTGCACACAGTAAAACATTTAACACTTTTTAATTCATTCTTTCATTCATACAGAACAGAGCAGGAAAAAAGATCCAGATTCTTTGAATTTCCAGGCACTCTTCTTCAGAAACAAAAGTCAAGTTCCTTTTAAAAATCAAAGAAACAAGAAGCCCCCTGAGAAGAGCTTTAGGAGGAGAGGAGCCACAACAGCCTAGGTCCAAATGACTGAAAAGTTCTCAAGAATGAAATTCTGACTACCTAAACACAATCCAAAATAGAGAGCACTCTAAAGAAAAAGATGTGATTGCACAAAGAATTCAAGGCAAAGAAAACATCCAGAGAGACAACTATGAAGACTGAATGTGAATAGTACTTTCACCTTTTGTTTTTTTCTTCCTCATGTGTATTTCCCTTTTGTTCTGATTTTCTTGTACAATATAACAAATATGGAAATGTTTAAAAGGACTAGACATATTTAACCTATATCAGACTGCTTGCTGTTTGGGGGAGGAAGTAAGTAAGTATACAAAGTCTTACAAAAATGAACCTTGAAAACTATATATTTGGAAAAATAAACAAATGAATGAATGCCTGAAGACAGAGGGAAAAAATGATGCTGCTTGCTATCTTGTTCTTTCTTTCTTTCTTTCTTTTTTTTTTCCCCCTAAGGCTGAGGTTAAGTGACTTGCCCAGGGTCACACAGCTAGGAAGTGTTAAGTGTCTAAGACTACATTTGAACTCAGGTCCTCCTGAATTCAAGACTGGTGCTCTATCCACTACGCCACCTAGCTGCCCCTTATCTTGTTCTTTCCATATCAGGAACATTTTGGTGAATAAACTGTCATACCCAGGAGGAGAAGGGCACCAGGAAAAATTAGATTGATGGTTTAAAGAGGCCTAGATGGCATTCTCCCCACCACCCCACCACCATTCCTCCAACCACCAAGGCTTCTGTCTACTATATCAGGGCTAGGGTCAATAAACATCCTCAACATTCTAAATTTCATCTTTCTTTGAGAGGGCTTTCTCATAACCCCCCAAAAGGTGAATAAGCCATTAGATCCCAGCGTCATGATTATTAGAGTACTCTCTTTGACAATTTCCAGAATTGATGACTGGTTGTCCTTCCTGCTATTCTTCACTGCCAAAGCCCAAACAACCAAAGTGGGATCTCCCTGCTGAGATTGTCCTTGAGACAATGCTATGTAATAAAGGGAGCACTAAACCAGAAGTCAAGAGACTTAGTTCTCACACTAATTCTACTACTTTAAGTCTTGCTCATTCTGTCTCTTCAGTAAGATTTAAGTAGGATTATCTTGAAAAGAGAAGTGATAGACTCAAGATGCAAATAAAACATACATTTTCTGACAGAGCTAATGTAGAAATCTGTTACAAAGGCTTGTTTTTCCGCTTTTTCCCTCCAAAAGGAAAGGAAAGGAAGAAAAGACTTTAAAAATGAAGAAAGGAGGGAAGGATGGAGAGAGGGATATAAGAAGGAAAGAGGAAGTAAAGGACCAAGGGGGGGGGGGAAGGAAGAGAAAAAAAGATACAAAGAGATAGACTCTGGCTCTCTTTTCTTTTAAATAACGAAAACAGAAGACCAGAAAGAAAAGGAAAAAAAAGCAAACAGAAAAGCTTTAGAAACTACAGGAAGAATGCATATACTTTAAAAAGAAAAGCAAGCAATGTAACAAGAGATCTGCAGTAGCTGACACAATTCTTTTTTTCTGAATTATAGAAATGCCGATTTTGTCTGGTGTCTGTTAAGTTCTAAATAAAAACAAATTTATATTAAAAAAAAAAAAAAAAGACAAAGAGGTCTCTATAGACCATTCTATCGCTACCATTCTAATATTACCTACTTTTGATGCTGAAATTCAAAAACTCAATTCAAATCAAATAAGCACACACTGACAAAGTCTCGGGTATATGCAAAACACTATCCTGACCTTTACTAACAATAAAAAAATGGAGAACAAAATGGATGCCAATGACATTAAAAAAATTACAAAACAAGAAGCATGACATAGTAACACAGTAAAAGAGATACAGAATCAAGATCCAATCAAGACCACTGAGTTCAAGTGCAGCATCTGACACATAAGACTATGTGACCTTTTTCTTGGTGCCCCAGTGCACATTCACAAATTGTATAGCTATTACCAATCTGCATGGACAGTAGAGGCTTTTGCTTCCACATTGATGAAAACACAAGTTCAGATACAAAAAAGAAAAAATCATAAATATTAGGGATTCAGAGAGATATATGAAAGCTTACATGAACTAAAATAGCACAAAGAAAACAGAATTGTGAATTCAATGAATGAATGAATGAAACCAAAATCAAAAGATAGCTGATTCAATGTCAATGCATTCATATAACTTAGTTCCAAAGAACTGATAATGAAAGTTACTTCCCAGAAGTGAAGAACTACAGGAGAACCCTGCTGCATTTGCTGTCAGCATAGGTATATTGGTATATTGGTAACAATCTGAGTACGGGCTTTTTACAACTGGAAGAGATCATGTCATCTAGCCAATTCCCTCATTTTATAGAAGAGGAAACTGAATCACACATATGGCAAGTGACTTGACCAAATTCACAAAACTCAAGATGGAATGAGCTAAGCATTTAAACCTAGGCCCTCCAATTCTACATCTACTGCTATGTAAACAATTGTTGTTAGGTGTTCAGCCAATCAGGACTGATTCACTTTCAAGTCTTTGTGATTCCATTTGTGACTTTTTTGGCAGAGATATTGAAATGGTTTGTCATTCCCTTCTCCAGCTCATTTTACAGAAAAGGACACTGAAGCAAACAGTAACTTGCTCAGGGTCTGAGGTCAAATTTGAACGCAGGAAGATGAAACTTCCTGACTCCAGACCTAGCACGCTACCAACTGTGCAATTCTGTTGCCCTATACTCTAAGCTGTACAACAAAACAGTGAGTCAAATCATGATTTACAACATGATTTTCAAGATGTAAATGCTCACTGAAAATTTAACAATGAACTCTTAACAATCTGAACCCTGTCAGACACAGTTGTGTCCTTTTGTTTTACTTAAATGCTTTTCTTTGTATTAAAAGACCTAATAGGGAGGAACAGAAGAGGTAGCAAGACAGGTAAACTGGGAAGTGGGGATGGTGGCTGGCAATATTAAAAACAACCAAAAAAACAGAATTTTGAAAAGAAAAAAAAAAAACACTAAGTTGTTCTGTATTGGAAGAATAAAAGCTTTAGGTGAAGACATCTCAGGCTTCAGGGAAGATACCATCACACAGAATTCACTATAACACATACATACTAATAACGAAGGTATACAATACACACCAGACCATCAGCATATAAAGGATAAAAATACCATCCAAAACACCAAAAGGAAGCCTGAAATCCAGAGTTAGAATTACAAGCTCTAAAATCATTCAGCATGTGGTCCAGGGCTGAATTAAATCAATAATCAACTTCACTCTAGGATTAAGAAGTCATTCCCTTTCCTCCTGAGGTGAGGGGCTCAGAGTTTCCAATTTTCCCAGCCCTAACTTTAGTCTATAGAAATGCAGATAGATTTTCCCCTGCCCTAGGGCACACAATTATTCACCCTACATCATCAGAAGTATAGAAAGATCCTGCTTACAGACCCTCAGTTTATCCTCCCAGCTCCAAGATCACCAAAACAATATCATAGGTTTGGGGTCAAGGTACAGTGTGTCTGACTGTGGTTGATCAGACCAATATAACTTCAGATACAATACAGGTTCTACCACAGATCAGGCTATTTGTGCCTAGTCCATATGAACATTGGGAATGGACACATCATGTTTCTTTTGAGCTACTGCAATTCTGCTTTGCTCATAGAGCAAAAGTTTTTGTACATGTTTTGACACCAAGAGAGAATCTCCCACCCCACACCCCACCCCCTGCTACAGAAAGCAGGCCCGGGGTAGATTGGGTGAAGAAGACAATTTTTAGAGTATTATTTCCTCACGACAGAAGGTGAGCAATGTGGTACTAAAAAAGGCTGCTCAGACACCCAGGGGATTGCCTAATCCCACCACTGCTTCAGTCGGATGAGAAGCTCCTATGGCCTGGGCTGCTTGTGAGCAGAATTGTGACTACAGCTCCCACTGTATCTGTACCTACTGCTTCACATCTATAGCCACAGCACTGAGGTAGATAAAAAATGGTAAAATGATATGGGTGATGTCTTCTGACTCACACATAAACTGGATTCAAATGAGGCAGAATTGCTCAAAGTCAACAACCTCATTCTCTGAGTCACTGAAGTCCAGTGGCAAGACAAAAGTCAATAGAATTGGCTATAGAGCAGGAGGCAGACCTCTCCCATGTCTCTGCTCTAAGCTCTCCAGAGCACCTGGCTTCAGCTGCCTCCAAGTCTATTGGGACAAACTAATTTTTTCTGACCCTGGGGAAGGAGGGTAGAGAGGCTTCACATGCTTGAGGTAGACATCCCCAAACTGACCCACAGGTCTGAAATCTGTTGGTTACCCTCAAATTGATTTAGCCTGTCTGCCAAAATGGTTTACTGGGGTGCATATCAAACAGCTTCTTGGAACTATAGGTTGAGAGTGGGGTGGCAGATGGACACCAAAGAAGGAAAACTGTGAAAAGAGCACATACCCTTCACATCAGTCTTCCTGAATGATAGGTACATACAGTGATTATTAATTCAATAAGCAGTCCTGGCACCTGATTTTAGCACTCAAAAACAGCTTTTATAATGTTTGGAACCTAAAGGTACTAGTACTTTCATTGTAGTTAGTAACCTCTATAAAGGGTGGACAACCAGTGTGAATGCATCCTCCCCAGCTAGATTGTAAGCTTAAGCTGAAGGGTGTAATGGCAATAACAACAGATATGAAATCTGAGGACCTGGGTTCCTCAATGTTAGCTTATTCATTCTTGAATTTGGTGAATTTGGGCAATGCCCTTACCCAATCAAGAACTCAGTTTCTTCTCCTATAAAAAGGGAGAACTAGGTTCGATGACCTTATAGACCTCTTCTAATTTTAAAGCCTATGATCCATAGCTAATACAAGAATTTGTTTTGCTGGACTATACATCTTTGTAACTACTTGTTTTTTCTTCCTTTCTCAATGGAAGGAGGGATGAAGAGAAATGAAGAATTCTAAATCAAAATAAAATTCGATTAAAATAAATAAATCCAATGATATTCGAGTAAAGGGATCATCTCATGCTTTGTTTATGTATTCCTCCCTGTCAGTACCATGCTCTACACAGTGAATATAATCACACCAGACCCTATCAAGGAT
The DNA here is from genome assembly GCF_048593235.1 of Sminthopsis crassicaudata. Taxonomy (NCBI): domain Eukaryota; kingdom Metazoa; phylum Chordata; class Mammalia; order Dasyuromorphia; family Dasyuridae; genus Sminthopsis; species Sminthopsis crassicaudata. The sequence continues at coordinate 78,274,431 of NC_133617.1, read as the reverse complement.
GATTTGGCTGGAAATATTTGTTCTGATGCGGATGACAGAGGGGCACTGGGATGTCCTAGCCTTGTGTTAGGTCCCACAGATCCCAAAGACTTGCCTGTCATGGGCTAGGTTTCCTTTTCCTTCCCTCTCCCATCTATTTCAGGATTATTCTGAAAGGTGTCTGCAAGATTAAAAAATCTTTGCACTTCCCTCCCCCACTTCAAAATATCAAAGGTCAAAGTCAATGATAGGGATGTCCTGAATCACTAAAGCCAAATAGCTTTCCTATTAGGCTATGACATATTTGCCAAGCCTGTTTGCTACTAATAGACTATTAGTATCCAGTTCAGGGGGCAGGAATGGGACTGAAAAAGCTGGCAGGAGCCTAAGCCAGTAAGATTGCAGGACCAGAGCCAGCCTCAGGAAGCATGTGACCCAGACAGCCCAGATGCCTGGCACAGGGGGCTGCACCAGGGAAGCCAGCAAGGTGCCCAAGGTAGAATAGTGCAGAGGGAGAAAAAGCCAGGAGACATGTTCAGAAAGAGGAGGGAGGAGGAGAAGGTAAGAGTGAGCTTCACAGGAGGGATCTTATGAGAAGGAAGAGCAGGCATAATGAGATAGGACTAGTTCTATGGCTCCATATCCCCAAAGCAAAAGTCAAAGACCACAGGCCACAGGAGTGGGAACTGAAAGGAAACAAATATATTCTAAGTTTCTTATTTTACAGCTAAAGAAACTGAGGTCAAGAAAAGGTTGTTATCTTCTCAAGCTCACATAACTAGAAGTTAGAGAAGACAGAATTCAAACTCAAACCGAGGTCCATTATTTCGAAATTCATTGTCTTCTCCACTAGGACCATGCTGAGGAGCTCTGGGACATTATCCAAAACAGCAGATGGGAAGATTACTGGACAATTATGAAACAGACATGGGGAACCTGCAGCCCTAGTAGATATGACACCAAAGTGGGGATGTGAAGAAAGAGACTGAATAACAGCTCAAAATTTGGTTTAGAAAGTCTTTTTCCCATAATACTATGAAGTATTATTATTCCCATCTTACATATAGGGAAACTGAAGCTCAGAGAAGTGAAGAAGACTGCAAAAGTTCTATGCTTTCACCATCCTTATGTTAATGGCAAAGTATTTAGGTATCTCTCTATTTTGTATTTTCAACTAAATATGCCCGCAGATACCAGACTATGATAATGCTAAGTGCCAATATTTTGAATTTCACTTCAGTATGGACACTGGAGAGCAAAAGAGAACTGTGGCACGTTGGAAATAACACCAGATAGCGAATCAGAAGATCAGAAGACCATCTTATTTCATAACTTTATCTCTCCTCATCTCTAGAGGTTTCCTCCCCCTATAAAACAGAAATGATAATACTACCTACCACACCATCTACTTCATAAGAATGTGAAAGTATTTGGTATATTACTACAAAAATATTAGATGTTGTCCATTACCATCATCATTGTTAAAAGGAATTCCTGCCCAAGAAATGCACTCTGTGTAGAGCTAGCAAGAACCAAACTTATGGAACCACAGGGCACTGCTAGAAAACTGTTCAAATGCCCTCTAGGTTAGATAAGGAGGAGATGAAGAGTCACAGGGCCCTGCAGCCAAGCTAAACATTAGTTTTCAAAATGCTTAGAAAAGAGCATCCCTGCAGCAACACTCCCTCCTCTGGCAGGCCAGGGCTTCTGGCGCAGGGACATCGAAGCCTGAGCACCCGCAACCCGACACCATCACTTATGATGGCTCTGAGGAACTGGGGGCAGCCAAAAGGCCAACTGTTGAACTTCACCCATGCTGCCTTGGAGAGTAAGGGGCAGAGTGGAAGCCTAGCCTCAGCCCAAAGCTGCCTCCCACAAGAGACCCAAAGCCTCTCTGGAGAGCATGGGACCAAGCACACAGGAGGAGGAGGGGCAGTGTGCTTTCCACTCCACCACTCTACCTCCCAAAAACAGATAACTCTGACAGAGCAAGACAAACTCTCTTCAGCCTCTTCCCCTCTGAATGGTTCCTGCATGGAAAGGGGTTGCGGGCAGGGAAGCGACCATGGCACATAAGAACACTCACCAGTGGCCTCTCTGCCCCTCCAAAGCTGTCACAGTTTTGGGGGCAGAGGGGAGGAGGGGAAGAGAGATTAAGCTTCTCTTCTGAAAGAACTTCCCAAATAACTAATAAGAAGGTTTTCCCTCATTACCACTAGATGGTAATGAGGATCTTTTGCTTGTCAGGTCAGGATGGGGCTTCAGTTCTTTCCCAATTATCTGGAGTGGGAAAGCTGGCCCTCTTGACCTCAGTTATAAGGAAGCCAAACCAGGCAGCCACAAAGAGACAAGCCCTCAGATTCCTGTATTCACCCCAGAAAAAAATGCAAAGACCCAAACCAGAATTTTTTTCCTCTAAGGACCTAGTGATTAGAATCCCCATCTTATACCAAACACCCTGGCATCTTAGAAAATACTAAGAAAATCCCTGAATGAATAATAATCTTAATGTTTTATCATGCAATTAACATATGGAGCTGGGGGGGGGGGGTGGAGAGGGACAGGATTGGCCCTTTTCCATAGAGGGCAGTCATGGGGCTCTCAGAAGGACCAACCAGTTCATAAAGGGACTCTCCGACTCCTCAGTAGCTCTCTTGGAATCACAAAATCACAAGTTAGAGGGGACCACAAAGAATATCAAACTCAACCTGTACCTGAACAAGAATCTCCGTCTTACAATATCCTTAACAAATGGCTGTCCAGCTTTCACTTGAAAACTTCCAGTGATGAGAAACTAATAAGTCTTATTGTTGCAAATACTACTCTTCTCCTTTTGGAAAACCATTTGGAAGTTTTTCCATACTCCAAGCCAAAATCTCACTTAAATTCTACTCACTAGTCCTAACTCTGTCCTCTGGGGTCAAATCAATTAAACTTAAATCTTATTCTACCAGACAACTAGATGACAACTTAAAGACGACTATTATGTCTCCCATTAGGTTTTTCTCCTTTTTAGATTAGACAACCCTAATGATTTCTGTCTAGAGTCTTTTTACCATCTTAGTCACAATTTTCTCCATAGACTACATGCCCTCCTAACACCTATGCTACTGTCATTTGTCACTTAGGGCCTCACCTCTCTAGATCTCAGCATTATCTATAAAACGAAAGTATCAGATTAGATATCCCGAGTTCCCTTTCAGCTATATATATATATATATATATATATATATATATATATATATATATATATATATATATAAATAAAAAATCAATCCCTCTATAAGTTCCCCTTTTTACTTCACAGTCTGAACCTTGGAAGTCAAGGCTTGCCCAGACTGACAAGGGCTCAATCCTGTCTGGAATGCCCTACACCAAAACCCAAATGACCCCAGAAGGAAAAAAAAGCAGTAGAACACAGCAACCTGACCCAAAGACTGATGTCCCAGGACTCACAACTCCCTCAGACCAGCCAGATGCATCTAGCCCAAATTCAACCATAGGTCCTATTGTGACCGATCAGCACGGATGCCTCTGTTGAGTGTACTGTAAACACTGCATGCTATTATTACTAATTGCCATAATTACATGGGTGGTAAATTGGAAACTATTTCTGAGGTCTATAAAAAGGTTTTTGTCTTTTCTGCTGAAATGCCTCCTCCAGTGTCTATCAAATGTGGACAGATCAATCAGGGGTGGTTGGGAAGGTCAACTGCTCAGCAGTAATTCTCTACATTCCTTTTAACTTTAACATAATACTAATGTCCCATACCCAAGACAAAGTTCCTGGTGGATTCTGCTCCAGGTTTCCTTCGTCCTGCTTCATGCTAACTAACTATGGAGAACCTGAGGAGGAAGGAACAATCACCTTGAAAAAGAGGGCATCAAAGATAGGAAGGGGCCCATTGCAAATGACTTTTATCTCCCTAGAGATGCTATTCCCCTAGAAAGGGCCAAACAGAAGGGAATGAGTAGGTTGAACCAGCTGATTGCTAAAGTCTCTTTCAGTTCTAAATCCTCTGACCTGAAAGAGTCAAAGTGGCCTGGCCCGCCAGCTCTCCCACCCTAGGTCCTAGCAAAGATATAGGCAGACTGGAGGTCCCTGCAGGTCTAGAGAGCTCAGAGAGCAAGCTGCAAGCATGAAACAGGGAGAGAGAAACAAGAAAGAACACAAAGCCAGAGGAAGTCTCTGGCTGAAGTAGAGTCTTAGTAACATTCTGTAATCCCCACAGGCTAACACAGCCTGCACTGCTGCTGAACAATGCAGTTTTGAATTCAATTAAAGCGATTATCTGTTGTGCCAAATAAATTGTGTACAGCATATATCCTGCAGCACTTTACACCTTCAGGCTCATTATTTTCTAACTGTTTCCTCCTGTTTATGCGCTTTCAAATTAAATTGCTGATAATATGCGCCAAAATAAAAAATGAGCGCACCTTGTCCGAAGAAAATTGATTCTCCCTTTTCCTGAACCAGGCGATTGCCAGGTTTTATATACTCGGTTCCTGGTGATCATTAGTAATTCAATTTTCTTTTTATTAGCCCCCTTATCTGCTGAGCAATATAGTGGCAGAGCTGACCTCTTTCGCACGGGTAAATGTTTAAAATCTTTTCCCTGATTAATTTTGCCAGTTAAGAAAAAGAGGAGAAATGGGCCAGCTCTTAGCCATCACAATGAATAAAGCTTAATGTTGATTGTGATGGAATTTCTAATGCCAGGGAAATTGATTGAACGCAGCAATTATGCTGCAATAGTAACTCAAGGGAAATAGGCTCACTTTCTCCCGGCCACAGCCTTTTGGTTATTTAAAACAATCCAATTTGCAAGGATAATTATATATTAGTGTTTTATCTGCCACTTGAAATGAACAGGGGAGTTTTGATACTGGCCGAGCATTAGCAGGTTATTGCTGCAAATTACTTGATATCTGCTTTCTTTCACATAAAGAGGAAATTAGGCAATCCATTACCCAGAAAAGGTGGCTGGACCCAGATAAGAGAGGCAAGAGTGCCCTCTGCTGGCCCAGGGGTGCAAAAGCTTATGGTGGGGGAACAAAAAAGGAGGGGAACTCTCTACTACCATGTCAAGGCCATGGTCCCCTCCAGTCAACAAATATTTATTAAAGGCTTACTATCTGCCCGGCTTTGTATTTGGCACAGGGGACACAAAATCTAAAGAACAAAAATATGGTCATGAGTCTCAAGAAGGTCAAAACCTGGTATGGGATGAAACCAGTACTAATCCCTATCATAATATAAACTTGCTTGTCTTGTGCCTATGAGAGGTCAAAGAGAAATCAGTAAGGTTTCTGAATGGCTGGTATCACATCAAAACAGAGCAGCTGGGGAAGGCTTCATGAAAGACGCAGCACATGGGCCAGGTCTTGAAGTAAAAGAATTTTATGGGGCAGAAATGTGAAGACGGCTCATACTGATCAAATGAGGAGGCAAAAAAGGTTAGCCTAAGATCAGGAAAGTATCGTTGGAAAGTAATATGAAAGAAGGGAGGATGAACCTGAAAAGGCAGCCTGGAATTAAATGGTAATTTCCCTGAATGCCAAACTGAAATTTATATTTTATCTTATCAGCAATAGTTAGCTGCAGAAGGTCTCTGAGAAAAAAAAAAAAAAAAAAAAAAAAGGTTTGCTCATGGTCAGACCCATGGACCAAGAAGATGACTGAGATGGAGAGAGACAGAGAGTACATACACATCCCTACATCCCTTACCCCCATCAGCTTCTGGAACCTCAAGAGTTAGTGCCCATCTAGCAAGAAGGAAAATGTCATTCTAAAACCAATTGCTGATGGGAAGAAACTAGAATTCAAAATGAAAAGCAGCACTGATGTCCTCTGTCCCTATCTCCTCCTTCACCTTTTATCACAAATGAAGGGGGTAGCCATCCTTGCCAAGGATATTTGTTGTTGTTGTTGTTCAGTTGTTTTCAGTCATGTCTAACTCTTCATGACCTCATTTAGGATATTCTTGGCACAGATCCTAGAGTGGCTTGCCATTTCCTTCTCCTGCTCATTTTAAATGACCTAAGTGACTGGCCCAGGGCACCCAGCTAGTGACTGTCTAACCCCAAATCTGAACTCAGAAAGTTGAGTCTCTCCAGGCCTGCCATTTATCTATCCCCTGTGCCACCCAGCTCTACTCAAGCGATCCCACTATGTCTTGTCCTCTCCAGCCCACTCCCTGCCACTATCATCCCTATACTTATCTCCAATCTTTCTATTGGCTACTGCATTACTGTCTACAAATAGGTATACTTCTCTATCCTCAAAAAACTCTTCTGACCCACCATCCACCCTTAGTAGCTCATGTCCTATCTCCCTTTTGTGGCTAAATTCCCTGAGAGAGAAGGCTTTCCATTTTCTCTTCCTAACTCTCTGAGGTCTGGCTTCTTTTTTTTTTTAATTAATTTTATAATTATAACATTTTTTTGACAGAACATATGCATAGGTATTTTTTTTTTTTTAAAACAACATTATCCCTTGTACTTCCCTTCTGTTCCGAATTTTTCCCCTCCTTCACTCCACCCTCTTCCCCTAGATGGCAGGCATTCCCATACATATTAAATATCTTACAGAATATCCTAGGTACAATATATATGTGCAGAATCGAATTTTGTTGTTGTTGTTGCAAAAGAAGAATTGTATTCGGAAGGTAAAAATAATCTGGGAAGAAAAACAAAAAAAATGCTCACAGTTTACACTCACTTCCCAGTGTTCCTTTTCTGGGTGTAGCTGATTCTGTCCATCATTGATCAATTGGAATTGGATTAGCTCTTCTCTATGTTGAAGATATCCACTTCCATCAGAATACATCTTCATACAGTATCATTGTTGAAGTGTATAATGATCTTCTGGTTCTGCTCGTTTCACTCAGCATCAGTTGATGTAAGTCTCTCCAAGCCTCTCTGTATTCCTCCTGTTGGTCATTTCTTACAGAACAATAATATTCCATAACATTCATATACCATAATTTATCCAACCATTCTCCAATTGATGGACATCCATTCATTTTCCAGTTTCTAGCCACTACAAAAAGAGCTGCCACAACATTTTGACACATACAGGTCCCTTTCCCTTCTTTAGGATTTCCTTGGGATATAAGCCCAGGAGTAGCACTGTTGGGTCAAAGGGTATGCACATTTTGATAACTTTTTGGGCATAATTCCAGATTGCTCTCCAGAATGGCTGGATATATTCACAATTCCATCAACAATGCATCAGTGTCCCAGTTTTCCCACAGCCCCTCCAACATTCATCATTATTTGTTCCTGTCATCTTAGCCAATCTGACAGGTGTGTAATGATACCTCAGAGTTGTCTTAATTTGCATTTCTCTGATCAATAGTGATTTAGAACACTCTTTCATATGAGTGGAAATAGTTTCAATTTCATCATCTGAAAATTGTCTGTTCATATCCTTTGACCATTTATCAATTGGAGAATGGCTTGATTTCTTATAAATTAAAGTCAATTCTCTGTATATTTTGGAGATGAGGCCTTTATCAGAACCTTTAACTGTAAAAATGTTTTCCCAATTTGTTACTTCCCTTCTAATCTTGTTTACACTAGTTTTGTTTGTGCAAAAACTTTTTAATTTGATGTAATCAAAATTTTCTATTTTGTGATCAAATTCTTTCCTCCTCCACAAGTCTAAGAGGTAAATTATCCTGTTTGAGGTCTGGCTTCTAAACTCCACTTATCCAAAACGGCTCTCTCCAAAAGTTAACAAATGATCTCTTAATTAATTGCCAAGATCTAATAGCCTTTTCTCAAGCTTCATCCTTCTTGTCCTCTCTGCAGCAAGTGACCAACTTCCTGCCCTGGAAGTTGATCTCCTTTCCAGTCTCCTTTGCTGTATCTTCAGCATTATGGAGAGCCTAACTATGGGAGTCATACACAGAGGTCAAAGAGAGAAAAGGTGTCTGAATGAAGAGAAATCACATATAAACAGGAGAACTATGAAAGCTTCACAGAAGATGTAGCACTTGAGCTAAGCTTTGAATTAAGAGGATTTTAAGAGGCAGAAATGTGAAGATAGATCGTTTCAGGCAAAGGAGAACAGCCAGAGAAATGAGGAGGCAAAAAGGGATAGGATAAAATCAAGAAAGTGTCCCTGGAAAGTATTATTTTCTCTCTCAATATTATTTCACTCAGTGTTGTCAATTACTCAGAGATCCAATTATCATCTCTATACTGATGATTAGAAATCTACTTAGCTAGTTCTAACCTCTGGACATACCTCCAAGTGCACATCTTCAGCTGTCTATTAGACATCTCAAACTGGAAGTCTCATTGACATCTTAATTTCAGTCTATCCAAAAATGTATTCATTATATTTCTCCCCACCTCCCTCTTCCTAACTTCCCTATTATTTTCAGGGGAGGATACCACCATTAAGCCAGTCACCTAAGCTCACAATTTAGGTGTTATCCTCTATTCCTTACCCTCTCATACTCCATGTTGCCAAGACCTTTTGTTTTTACCTTTGTACTGTATTTCCCATAAACCCCTTTCTCTTCTCTGACATTGCCGCCATCCAATTATTACTAAAGGACATATGTAATTATTTAGATTATTAAAAGAAGACCCTGGTTGATCTCCTTGCCACAATTTTCTTCTCCCTTCAGTACCATCCTCCACTCAGCTATCAAAGTGATTTTCCTAAAGACAGATCTAACACCATGTAGTTATATACTCAATAAATTCTAGAAGTTCCCTATCATTTTCTGTTTGCCATTCGAAGCCCTTTATAGCTTATCCTCTACTTATTCCTAGTTTTATTATACTTTACATCTTTATCACATATTCTGCAATCTAGTGACATTACCTGGCACATGAAGGCACTTAATGCCTTACTGACTGACTGGTAGAATGCTCTTGGACAAAGTAATAAATGGTGTTGTGATGCAAAAGTTCAGTGCCTAGAAGAGCTCCCTCATCTCTGTCAGAATCTTTATCTGCTTGAAAAAGACTCAATTTAAGGATTACCTCCTCTACAAAACTTTCCCCATCCCTTCAATTGTTTGTTTTCTCTCCGTTATCAAATTACCATGAATTATAATTCTCTGACAGTTTATATCACCTTACCCCCAAAATGTAAATTCTTTGAAGGGAGTTTTTGTCACTAAATATCTACTGCCTATCACAATGTCCTGTAAATAATAGATATTCATTAAATGTTTGTTGAAATTAATACAAGATGAAACAGAGAGATTACCAACATATTGGATGATAACAAGATCCAAACAGATCATAACTAGCTAAAACTATGGACAAATTCAATAAGATAAAAATTTATAAAGATAAATATGAAGTCTTATGCTTAAATTGAAAAAAAAAATTATTTGTACCACACAAGGAGTGGCATTAGAGGAACACAGAAGAATGGCAATGGAACAAGTATTGACTAAACAAGTGCCAGGCATCGTGTTAAGTGCTTTACAAATATTTTTTTATTTGAGCTAGATGACAATTCATGTGAAAAGGACTTGGTTTAGTGAGCGGCTGAGTGAACTACAAGTTCAATATACATCAACAGTGAGACCTACAGAAGCAAAAACAAACACATAACAGAACAAAAGTATCCAAACTGAAGGTCATGACAATCCTACTGTACTCTGCTCTGTTTAAACATCTAAAATATTGTGCTCTCTTCAAAGTACCATATTTAGGAAATATACTGACTGACTAGAGAGCTACTAAAGTCTGTATGACACGAGGATGGCCTCAAGAAACTAGAGCTGTTTAGCGTGGAGAAAAGAAAACTTAGGTTGATTTGATAGCTGACTTCAAGTACCTGAAGAGGTACAAACAACAACAACTACAAACAACAACAACTTCTTAACAATTAGTTCTCCAAAAAGCAGTAAGTTCCCCATCACCAGAGGTTTTCAATTGGAAGCTAGATAACTTCTCAGTAATGTTGTAAAGGATGATTCCTCTCTAGGTAGGAATTGGAACAAATGACTTCCAAGCTCCCTTTCAATTCTGAGACCCTCTGAGTCTATAAACATATATACAAACACCTCAAAGAAAATATTACTTCCTGACCTAAAGGCAAAAGTAACTCATTTGCAGAGAAGGGACCCTAGCACAATTCCTCCTAGGAGTAAGTTCTTGAGATTCTAAGAGTTATTCCTAGGTTTGTTGGAGCTAAGACACTATGGCTATTGATCTGACTCTTTCCCACTATAGTGAGTGGCCAACAAAAAGCCAGAGATCAGATGTTTAAGGCTGATATCTCTCCAAAATCGTAAGCTCTCTAGTGAAATACTCTGTCCTGGAAGGGCCAAACTGTGCCTTTAAGAGCCAGCCTATCTCTGCTCACAAACTCCTTTGAAGAAAGTCATTTCCTACTGAGTTATAACAAATAGGGCAAAAAGGAACTGAATGGACAGTCCAGAAATTTCTGATTGTCCAATTAACTTTGAAATCTTATTACTCTTCCAAATAGCCCTTCATTTTCTCCTCCTCTGTTTCAGGTTCCTGAGGAAGACATTATGATCTATGCCAAACTTTATTTGTGCCCTCTCCAAATTAACTATCAATCTTTTAACTACTAAATCCAATAACCCTTTCCAGTCTTCATCCTGCTTGACTTCTACTGTTGACCTAGCTGTTGACTAGCACTAGACTTCTAGACACTCTTCTCTTTAAGCTTCATGGTGCTTTTTCTCTTAATTCTTCCTCCTATCTGTTTAACTACTCTTTTTCAAGTCTCCTTTCCTACTGGTTCATCATCTACCTTGTCCCCTAATCAGAGGTATTGCCCAATGTCATTTTCTCTTCTCAAAATTCTCTCTCAGTGATCTCTTAAAGCCTCAAGGATTACCATCTCTTTGCAGATAATTTAAAAATCTATAAATTCAGCTCTCTTCTGAGTTAACCCTTGCTTCACCAACTAACTACTGGATACCTTTACCTAAAAGTCCCATTAGCATTTCAAACTCAACATATCCAAAGCAAAACTCTTTAACCACCTAAAATTGACCCAGCATTGAATTTCCCTATTTCTCTTGAGGGCACCACCATCCTTCTGATTACTAGGTCCTCAACCTCAGAGACATCTTCTAACTCTCCCTTCTTCCTCACTGACTTGTCCAGAGTCCATAATCAAGAAGTGTATGGGACAGAATTTGAAACCATGACCTTTCCCGCTGCAAGTCCAATGCTCTTAATTCACTATTCACACTCATGGGAGTGAACCCTGAAACTAGATTCAGGGTCTCAGACTCTAATACTTCTCCAGACAAGCCTTTTCCAAGTTAAGTGGCTTCATTCAATTGGAGATCTTGGTCAAATCACCCTCCATTGATCTTTTAGGGGTAGCCCAATCCTCTTCAGGAAATTCCAGGCTCTGGGAAAAAGCCTTCAAAATGATTTTATTCAGTGGGAGATCTAGGCCTGATATTCCTATTAAGTGGCTTGACTCTCTTTTCAAATGGAACTCTAATCCTGAAGGCATTGACAAGACTGAAGGAATCTCATTCAATGAAAGCCCTAGCACCAGACTACCAATAAAAAAAGACAACTCTGAACCCCAAATCTTTGCAGAAGTCCGAACAGGATTATGCTTTGCCAAGGGGACCTTTCTTCTTGGCACAGCTGCCTGCCAGGGCTCTTGCCCACTGTAAAGATATCCTCTTCTCAGTGATAACCTTTTGTTATTTTTCTGACAGGACCTTGCCACTGAAGAGTCTGTCTTCCTAGTAAAGCTGGCTTCTCAGTGCTAATAAAAATTCCTTTTCCCATTCAGACTTTTCGGATTCAAGAATTCTTTCACATTGTACCAGTGTCTCCAACCAGAGGGGATTCTCACACTTCAATTCTTTACTACCAGACCCGCATCAACACTGCCTCATAGAAGAAGTCACAGAACATAATGGAAAAGCAAGAAGCTAGAAGAACTGGGTTCTTTTTGCTGCCCTTTACAAATTGAGTGATTTCAAGAAAATCATTCCACCTCTCTGGCTTTGCTTTTTTTATGAGTAAAATGAAGGGGCTTGGAATAAAAAAGATCACAGCCACAAAGGAAATCAGCTTCCATCAAGTTCCAATCATCTTGTTTTTCTGAGGAAGACACTGAGGAAGAGAGAGGCTAATGGCCCTGTACCAGGTCATTCAGCTTTAAGTATCAGAGGCAGTATCTGAGTCCCAATTTCCAACTCCAAATCCAGCTTTTGGCCAACTTGCCATGCTGCAAAAGTAGTCTCTTTCCCTTTAAACATTCAGAAATTCTAATTTAGGAGGTGAAGCAGCAGATTCCAGAAATTCACTGGGAAAACACTGGAAGAGATGATCCCCCTGCTTTTTTCCCAAAGGATACTGAAAACAGTGTCACTGGATCTACTCCAAAGGAGTGACTCAAACTGGCCTCAAAGGCCCCGGGCTACCTATATTTTAACTTGGGCCCCAAAGTTGGCTCTGTTGTATACACAGCCACAACTTCCCACCAAGTGTGAATAGCATCCAAGAGCCAAACTGAATTCTTCATCAGTCCAGACAGATGAGAGGGAACCTTAATCCTTCTTTTAAGCCAGCCAGACACACTATACTAATTCTCTCCTATGACTTGGCCTAAAGTGGACCATCATTCTGTACAGGATCTATCTCTGATGCACAAAGCCAACAGGTCAATTAAATTCAATACATAAAACCTACTATGTTCAGAAGACTACACCAGGTACCAACAAATATAAAGTTGAAATGGTCCATTATCCCTACTTTCATTGGACTTACAGTGAGAAGGGTATATAACCTAGACAGCTAACAAAAATACAAGATTAATGCATCAAACTGTGAAGACCCAGAGGGATAAACGTCAAAGATTCCCTCCATATAGGTAGGAATCCCTAGAGAAGAAACGGTGGAACAAAGAATGGTGTTAGCAAAAACACAATAGTTAAGAAAATTCAAGAGATATTAAGGGAAGGAAAACAAAAGGAAATAAGCATTCATATAGTCCCTAACATGTGCCAGGCACTGTGCTAAGCACGTTACAAATATTCTCATTTGATCTAAGACAGAAAACAATTTAATTTGGCTTGAGCATGCAATACATAGAAGCAGATAGGTATAATAGTGGACAGAGGAATGAATTAAGGAGTTAAGAAGACCTCTCAAATTCTATCTAACTTAATATCAGTCTTAACAAATTACTTAACTTCTCAGCCTCAGTTTCTTCATCTGTAATATGATGTCTCTTAAGGTCTCTTCCTACTATATCTATGAACCTATATGAGATAAATCTAGAAAAATAAGATGTTGCCAGAGTGTGAATGCTAGATAAGGAACTTCATTTTGTAGGAAACAAGGAGCCAATGATGATTTTTAAATAGAAGGAATATAACCAAAACTATACATAAAAAAGTTTAACCTCATATAAGTATGAAGTATTAATTAGAGGAGAAAAAAGCAGAAGCAAGACAATTTATTAAAAGAATATTTCAATAATCTGGACAGGTTGTAATGTCTTTGAGTAATGGCAGTGAGAACAGGGAAGAAGAATGAATGGATACAAAAGATGTTTCAGAGACCAGTACTTGGCAATTAATGGTTATATGAGAGGAAGAGTAAAAGCCACAAGATTTCAAATAGAGATTACTGAGTGAACTAGAGGAGCACTAGAAAATATTATAAAGTGAGAACTCACAGAGTTAGAAGAAGGGATTTTAGGGGACAACTTGGTGGGGCAGAGGTTAGAGTGCTGGGCCTGGAATCAAGAAAATTTGAGTTTAAACCCAGTCAAAGACACTTATTATCTGTGTAAATCTAAGAAAGTCATTAAATCTCTCTATGCTTCAGTGTGTTCTTCTGTAAAATGGGGATGAGAGCACCTACCTCCCCAGCTTGTTGTGAGGATCAAATGCGATATCTGTAAAACATTTAGCACACTGCCTGACACATTGTAAGCACAATTTAAATACTGGTGATAATGATGATGATGATGATGAGATACAGAGATCTGCAGTAACTCCCTACACCAGCCTTCCATTGAAAAATTGTCCCTTGCCAGCCATCTCAGATCCAGAAAGTAGGCCCACATGCATGCAGCTCCCTTCTTTGCCCTATGTCTGTTTTTGCCCACAGAGGATCCTGTATAAACAAGCATCCCAAGCACTTAAGACCTTCCTACCATAAACATCTGGAAAAGCTTTCCATGTAACTTTCGGGAAGTTATAATGTGCACCAACTGTGCTTCTCTCTTTGTTTCAAGCTTCCATAGAGCAGGAGAGAATGACTGTTCTCCTGAGGCTGCAAAGCATCTGGAACCTGGCCGCCCTGCTCTTTCACTGACCTAGTCCATAAGATAGGGAGAAGAGCACTCTTCCCTTGCTCCTATAAATAGTTCACATTTTTGGAGCACTTCACAACTCACCAAGTATTCTCATCAGACTGAATGAATATTATTACCCCACTTTCACAAAGCCAACGGACGTCCCAGGAGACAGAGAGTCCCAGCCACAGCTCACATCAGAATCACTGCTCCCCTCAGGCCTTATGACCTGTTGGAGGTGCTTCGAGGAGCTACCTGTCTGCCTTCCTCCAATATTCTGATCCAGTTCTCGCCAGCATAGCAGCGGGGCCACATCCCCATCTAATCTTCACAGGCTCTCCCTGATCATTTCTCTCCCTTAAAGGCAGAAGCAAATGGGGAAGTCCTGAGAGGGGAGGGCCCATGTCTAATCTGTCCTTAGTATCTTCTCTCCACAAACACGCTTAACACAAAGCTTCAAACACAAGTGGCACTTAATCAATGTTCATAGTTGAAGAGCTAGTACCCTACTAATAACACCAGCTCCCTTCAATAGCTGGGCCTTGCATCAAATCTCAAGGATTACTGACTATATATCTCATGGAAGAAGAACAGGAGGCTCAGAAGGATTATGTGGCTCAACCAGATCAAGCTTGGAAGTGATGGGCAAAGGTCTTTTAAGTCCTCAGGCTCTTCCCACTACATCACTTTAGTCACTAACTGCCCAGTTACCTACTGAGGACAATCATGGGGACTGCCTGAAAAAGTGCTAGAAACACAATGTTCTTCCACTTGGAGGAGAGGTACAGCTCACACTGCTACAAGCTTGAAGGTTTCCCACGCCTCTTCGATCCCTAGACTCTCACAACAATCCTCTATGGCAGCTACAGTACCACTGGTATCCCTACCTTACAGACAAGCAAAGCCCCACTAAGACACTAGCTTGGACAGACCGGGGGCCCAACACCAAAAGGTCTGGGGCACCCAGTCACAGATAGCACTAAGAGCCGCCTGAGCTGACTGTCCACACTTCTGATTAATAGAAGAATTGGGAAACAGTTTTCCTCAGGCTCTCAGCAATGATTCCAAGGGAAGCTGACCTTAATCACCCTTAGGAGAGCAATGAAGGACTAGGACTCAGAGAAAAATTCTTTCCATTTTAACAACCAAGTTAGAGCTCGGAGTGTTATCATTGGATCAAATAAATCTGATAGATGAGGAAGTTTTTTATTGGAATGTAAACCAAGATCTCAGTGCTCTGGGCTATAGCCCAGCCATGTCAAAATAGCTTGGAATAGCCTAGGCCCAAGAGAGAGAAAACAGGAAAACTGGGGAAGGGGGATGAGAGGAGGGATAGAGAGACAGAATAGAGGGAAAACATACAAATGCAAAAAAGCACTACCTATGGGTAGCATACTACCAAGAAGAAAGCACAATGTAATAGAATATGCACTAGACTTAGGACTTAAAAGACCTAAATTCAAATTTGAACTCTAAAACTTATAGTTTTTCTAGCCATAGGCAAGGGACTTCTCATTCCATGAACCTCAGTTTATTCAACTGTAAAGTGCTAAAAATAATTGGACTCCCTCCTTCACAGGGCTAGTAATAAGAAAAACAAAATGCAAACGTTAACTACTTATAGGCTGTTTTCTAGAAGCAACTTTCTGGCTTACAGCCTCCTATTTCAAGTTCTGCTTGTCTTACAAAGGGTCTAATACACAGTTTGGGAAAGTTAAAGAGGTCACAGCCTAACTCAGTAATATTCTCTTCCTTGTGCCCACTATTTATTTTCTTTCTTTCTTTTTTTTTTTTTTACTTTTTTTAAAAATTAATTTTATAATTATAACTTTCTTTTGACAGTACATATGTATTTTACAACATTATCCCTTGCACTCACTTCTGTTCCAAATTTTCCCCTCCTTCCCTTCACCCCCTCTCCTAGATGGCAAGCAGTCTTATACATGTTAAATATGTTAGACACTCCTAGACACAATATATGTGTGCAGAAACGAATTTCTTGTTTGTGTCCACTATTTCTTAAGAATCAACACTTAAAGGTACATCACCAAAAGCACCTAAGATCACAAGATCTCCAGATGTTCTGATCCTCAATCTGATCTCCTTGCTGGAGAATTTTTAGGCCAGACAAGAAATCTGTTATTCACACATACTAGATCACTCCCTTACATGTACAGAAGGACATGGATGAGAGTCACAAAACAAAAAAGCACAAATGAGTTGAAATATATACATGAGATCATACATCTACTGGACTACAAGAGTAGGGAAATAAATTCAAACAGATACACAAACACACACACCCCTCACTTTAACCAAGAAATTCTATTCTAATTACAAATACTTCCCAATAGAATTGAGTGTAAACTGTTTGCACTATTGTCATTCTACCCAGGTTACTTTTACCTTCGGAATCCAATTCTTAGCATTCAACAAGAAATTTGGTTTTACACACATATATTGTATCTAGGAGAGGGAATAGAGAGAGGGAGGGGAAAATTTGGAAAAGAAGTGAATACAAGGGATGTTGTAAAAAAAAAAAAAAAAATTACCCATGCATATGTACTGTCAAAAAAATTATAACCATAAAATTAATTAAAAAATTAAAAAAAAAAAAATACTTCCCAATAGCATTACCACAGGCAATAGGGAGAGTTCTAGAAAACCCTTGACTTCAACAATGAAGTGTCCAGGAAAAGATAAGCTTCTTAAATTGTAAGGATTACTTTAAAGTTTTGCTCATATCTCTAGCCTGTAGCACAATGTCTGACAAACAGAATATGATTAATGTTTGCTGAATTACAAGACTTTTACCACTTTGTAGCTGAGGAACCAGATTTCAAGGAATAAAAATTAAACACGTCAAAAGACTCTTGCAAAAATCACTCCAAAGACAAGGCACCCCATCATTAACATAATTCATGGTGTGTTCAAGCTTTCTAATTTAACACAACCCTAAACAGAAAATGGTGGTGGCCTGACCATAGCTAAACACATTATATTTCCTCACTCATTCTGAAGCTTCACTTAGAGGCATTTCAAAGCACATACTGGCCATCATCACAATGATCGATGAAGTCCCCTCCCATCTAATAAAGACAGCAAAAAAAAAAAAAAAAAAAAAAAAGCCCTGCAAATTAGATCTCAGTCACCTAGCTACAATGAACACCAATATCCATTTAAATGCCTTCTACACAGGTCCTACATCTCAAACTTCTACCCTGAGTCAATTAAAGCTCAGCCCTGTTGATGGAAGAAAAATGCTCCAAGATTAAAATGGACCCTCACCATCCCCAGGCCCAGACTTCACAGTTAACCAAACAGTACGAACGGTTCTTCCACTTAGAAAGCCTTGCAAGCTTCCAGTTCCCACTGTCATTATTCTAGCCAGTTCTACAACCCCATGGTCAGTAGCCCAAGGCTTTTATGGGGAGTTCAGTTCCTGGTTAAAACCTTTATCAAGCTAATGACTGGTCAGTCCAGAAGTGTTAAGATGTTCCTCAGAGTCAATCTGACATTTCTTTGAAAAACAATCATCCTGTCATTGGAAGACACAATCTGCCCATAAATTCTGCTCATAAATTCCAGGCTAGTTGAGAGAGAGTCAATAGTAGATAGAGCAGTACCTTGGGCAGTCAAATAAATCCTTGATTTTCCCCAACAGAGTCTGGTGGGACTGCCTAGGCAATCATCTCCCTCACAGAAAAAGGGCCATTGCCCATGTCAGCTGAGCTGTACTTTTAGAAGCTTGGGTTTCTTTCTGATTACCCAAATAGAATTATATGACTCATAGCCCCAGAAACACATTTCTCCAAATTTCATCATCAGTTTTACTGTACCTCACCATGAAAACCTGCCTTTTCCCAAATACTAGCCCAGAAAATAGTATAAATATTGAGATTGAGTAGTAGTCTTCACAATTATATTTTTAAAAATCTCTCATATAGAAGATGGCAACTAATTTTCCATCAAAAATGGAAAGAGAATCAGAAGAAATCAATTTTGCACACAGGACTAAAGTTGATGCGAAGAATCAAATATATGGAGAGGGAGGCCATTTATTAAATGCTTAATATGTTCCAGACACTGGGCTAAATGCTTTACAAATGTAATCTCATTTGATCTTCACAATAACCCTGAAAGGTAGGTGCTATTTTACAGTTGAAGAAAACAAAGCAGACAGGATAAGTGTCTTGCCCAAAGTTGAAACAAATAGTTGGTGTGTGAGGCTAAATTTGAACTCAAGTCTTCCTAACCCCAAGTCCAATGTCCAAAGGCAGTGTGCACTGCCTCACACAGCTGGGGGGTAAGGTAGACCTTCTGCAGATAAGGGAGTTGTTACTCTGTACAGAAAGCTCTAACAGAGGCCACAATGTTCTGAGAGAATTGTGGACAGTTACTTTAAGAGTCCTCCACTCAAATCCTACTCCAATGTCTCAGCATGATGTGAAAGTCAGTGTGAATTCATCATGGACAGAGAGTTTGATCTAAAAGGAGGAACCTGGTCTCAGACTTTTCTGATTGTATGACCCAGCGTAAACACTTAACTTCTCCCAGTCTCAGCATCCTCATGTAAAAAATGGGAATAACAGCACCAACTTTACAGGTTGTTTTGAAGAACAAATGCAATAATAAACATAAAGCATTCTGCAACACTTAAAAGTGCTAGATATAAGCTACTTTTACTATTACTGCTGTTCTCTACATCGGCTAAGCATAACCCCTACCAAGCACAAGTTCTGCCAAGTTGGAACTGTACATCTACCATCTAAGTATCTGCTCAGCTAAATCTGGAAAAGTTCAGCAAAAGGTTGTTGTGAAAAAAGCTCTGAACATAGGAGCCAGGAGAGACTTAGATTTGAAGCTTGCTTGCATTTAGTGATTGTATGATAGTGGATAAGCCAATTAACCTCTCTCAGATTCAATTTGCTTATCAGTAAAAGGAAAATAATAATGCCTATATAACTTATCTTACAAGATTAGTAGGTTCAAATAGGATAATGTATTTAAACTGCTTTGCAAACCTTAAAAGTGTTATATAAGTGTTAGCTACTACTATTGCTATTATTAGCTGTAGGATATTTAATTTTTAGCCACAAAAATTTTCAAAGACAACCTACCTGGTAAGTTACAATGGGTTTTTAACTATTATCAAAGGAAGAAGTACCTACATCAATGAAACAGATCACTGCAGGGTTAAAATAATGGTATAGTAGAGAAATTCCAAAGACACAGTATATCTAGATTTCAGCACAGCATTCAATGAAGTCTCTTAATATATGCTCATGAACAAGATTAAAAAGGTGGTCTCAGTGCTAGTACAGTTAATTAGATGAGAAGCTAACTAAATAATCATATCCAAAGAGCACTCATTGATTAGTCTCAAGCTAGAGAGCTATGTTCCAAAAGCTCTGTCCTCAATTTTGTGATATTCATCCTTTTTAATCAAGGACTTGGATAAAAGCAGAGAAGGAATGGTTTCCAAATTTTAGGGTAAAGGAAGCTTGGAATTGGAGGTAGAGAGAGAGACAGAGAGAATCCAAAATAGATACTGAATGATTTGAAAAGAAAAGAACATAGAAAACTGAGATCAGTAAAGAAGTCATATAGAAGTCACAGTCTTTGAGATAAGAGTTAAAAAATTAGGGATGATAAAAGAGAAAAATGAAAAAGAAGTGAATTCCCAAGCCTGGAGAACAGCAAATGGAAAGCAACTGGAAACAGGTGACAGAGGGTCCCACAGAAGAATGGTAAGGAACCCAGTTTGTCTAAACCATCATGTGCATGAAAAGGAGCAATGTATAATAATTCTGGAAAGACAGAAGGGACCAAAAGTTGTGAAGGGCTTTAAACAAAGTTCATATTTTCAAAGTGAGGGTCTGATCATGCTATTCCTTAATCAATAGCTCCAGAGGTTCCCCAATACCTTCTGAATCAAATTATCAATCCTAAGATTTAAATTCAGCATGTCCAAAACAGAACTCATTATTTTTCCCCTACAAAACCGCCTCTCTTCTGAACTTCCCTAATTCTCTCAAGAGTACCACTGTTTTTAGACATCCAGTTTTATAACCATAGAGTCATCCTTGACTCCTCACTCCCAGCCCATGTTCTGTTTCTGTCCCCACAATGTTTCTTGCTCGTGTGTACTCCCATAACCACCTTCCTAGTTTAAATGTTCATCATCTCTTGTCTTGACTTAATCTACTTATAATTGTTTCTCTGCTTCTATAAGGCCTTCATTACCATAGTAATCAAAATTATTTTCCCTAAAATTGTTAAGTCTGATCATTTCATTTCCCTACTAAATAAATTACTCCCTGTTATAGCTAGGATCAAGTCAAATGAACAAACTTTTATTAAGCATCTACCAGACACTATTCTAAGCTCCAGGGGATACAAAGAAATTTAAAAAACAAAAAAGGACCTGCTCTCAAGGAGCTCACAGAATAATGGAACCAACAACATATAAACAATTATATATAAACAAGAAATATACTGGACAAATCAGAGACAAATCTCAGAGGAAAGGTATTAGCATTAAGGAGTACCAGGAATAATTTTTTGCAGGAAGGAAGTTGGAAAAGCTAGAGAGAGAACATTCCAGACAAGAGGTACAGCCAATGAACATGTACTGAGTTTGGAGAGGAAATGCTGTATCCCAAAAAGATAAAATATTAAAAAGAATTGGAAATGGAATGCATGCCGACCAACTGAGCAATAGCTGAGCAAGCTGTAGTATGTGATTATAATAGAATGCTATTATGCTGGATGAACTGACTGCGGAGTGAAGTAAGCAGGACCAGGAGATCACTATACACATTAATAGCACTATCATGATGATGGTCAACTGTGAACAACTTAGCTACTCTGATTAACACAATGATCCAAGACAATCCTTAATGATGAAAAATCTGATCACCTCCAAAAAGGTAAAAATGATGAACTTTGAGAACAAACTGAAATACAAAAAAACTTTTTCACTTTACTTTTCTTGCTTTTTTTTGCAACATGGCAAATATGGAAATGTGTTTTACATAATTTCACATGTATAACTGACATACTGCTTGCCTTGTCAATGAGTGAAGGAAGGACTAGAGGGAGAGAATTTGAAACTAAATTTTTTTCTAAAAGACTGTTAACAATAAATAATGATTAAAAAAAAAAAAAAAGAAGGATTAGCGCTCAAGATAAAGGACTAGAAATACAGATTTGGAATTCATCAGCATAGAGATAACAAAACTTTTCAAAGCTTTTGCAATCACTCAGAGATAGCACAGAAACGAGCAGTCTTAAAACAGAACCTGGGAATATGAGTGCTTTTAAGAACAAAGTGTTCTCAAAAGAATTGCATACCATTAACGATCACATGAAAGATTGCTCCAAAACACTAGTAGGAGGAATGAAAATCATAAAAACTTAATGTTTCCCCTCAACCACCTGGCAGAAGACAAAAGACAGGAATGAAATAATACTCTGTTAGTAGAGTTCTGAATTGGTCTAATCATTCTGGAAAGCAATTTGGAATTACATTTTGAAAAATTACTAAAATAATTACACCTTTGATATAAAAACTGAACTGCCAGGCATATACCCCACAGAAGTGAAAGACAGAAAAAATATCCATAACAACACTTTTTTGGTAGCAAAAAATAAGAAACAAAATAGATGCTCATCAAGTGAGAAATGGCTAAACAAAATGTATCACATGAAATTAATTGAGAACTCTTCTGCTGCAAGAAATAATGAAAACAAATAATTCAGAGAAGTATGGGGAAAACTGTATGAACTGATGCAAAGTAAAGTAAGGAAAAGAAAAAATATATATATATTTATGATATGATATACACTTCTTTTAATATAATTTGTCACTATGCAGTGGTGTTGGTCTAAATTAAAACTTGGCCACTGAATCAAATTCTCAAAGAGGAATGATAAAAATATAATGCAAGTGACTAAAAAGTCTCTTCCCTTTGAACTAGAGATTTTGTTTCTGGACTTATGCCCTAAGGAAATCACTAACAAATTCTGCATATACTTCAAAATATTTATAGCAACACTCCATCAATTGAGGAATGGCTAAATAAACTGTGATATAGGAATATAATGGAATATCACTGGGCTGTAATAAACAATTTGTATAATGAATACAGAGAAGCATGGAAAAAACTGCATGAACTGATAGTAAAATAAGCAGAATCAAGAAAGCAATATATGAAGCGACTACAATAAAGTAAATGGAAAGAACACTATCACACAAAAAAATCTAAAAAGTGAACATAATCCAGTAAAAGCAGAAAAAGCTTCTGATAAAGTACAACACTCATTCCTATTGAAAACATTTGAAACTATATGTATAATATTTAACATGTATAAGACTGCCTGCCATCTAAGGGAGGGGGTGGAGGGAGGGAAGGGAAAAGTCAGAACAGAAGTGAGTGTAAGGGATAATGTAAAAAAATTACCCATGCATTTGTACTGTCAATAAAAAGTTATTAAAAAAAAAAAAAAAGAAATTATGTGTATAAATGTATTTTTCCTTAAATTGATAAGAAGCATTTACCTAAAATGATCAGCAAACATTATCTGTAATGAGGATAAGCTAAGAAGCTTTAGCAATAAGAACAGGAGTGAAGAAGAAAGCTCATCATCACAATATTAGAAATTTTTTATTGGAAATCTTAGCAATAACAATAAGGGGGAAAAAAATAGAAGGAATCAGAATAGGCAATGAAGCAATAAAATTATCTCTTTTTTGCAGACAATATGATGATGTACTTAGAAAATTCTAAATACTTAACCAAAAAAATCAGTTGAAATAATTAATCATTTTAGCAAGAAACAGGATATAAAATAAACCCACATAAATCATCAGACATTTGTTGGTATGTCACCAACAAAATTCTACAAGAAGAGATACTAAAAGAAATTCCATTTAAAACAAGTGTACACAGTATAAAATACTTGGAAGTACACCTGCCAAAACAAATTCAGGAACTATATGAACATAATTATAAAAAAAAAAAATTTACATGCAAATAAAATCAGATTTAAATAATTGGACAAATATTAATAGTCCAGGAATTGACAGAGTGAATAAAATAAAATGTGTTTTTACTGAGTTACAAAAAATAACAAAATTCATTTGGAAGAACAAAAGGTCAAGAATATCAAAAGAATTAATGAAGAAAAAAATATATAAAGAAAGGAGGAATAACAATACCAGACCTTAAATTATATTATAAAGCAATAATTATCAAAACTGGTACTGGCTGAGAAATAGAAAAGTTAATCAGTGGAACAGAATAGACATAGTATACACAGAAGTATATGAATATAGAAGTATCGTGTTAGACAAATGTAAAGGCTTAAGTTTGAGGGATAAGCATTCATCATTTGGTAAAATTTGTTTGGAAAAGTAGAAGGCATTCTGACAGAAATTGGGCATAGAACAATATCTTACACTATTGATTAAGTAGTCATACTTAGCTCAGCACAGAACTAAAATTCTTTTTAATTTTGTGTTTACCAAGAGTAGTGTTGCTTTCTTTCTCTTACCTTCCTTAGCAGGTAAAGTACCCCGGGGTGGCTGTAGCCGGCACAGCCGGTGCTTGGTAATCTGCACCAGCCCTTTGTTAGGAGTCCTCTTCAGAACAGGACTGATTTTCCCCCGAACGCTATGTTTCCGACGGAGGCTATAATGGTTCTTTGGCGTATTGGATGGTGAAGGACAGTTCTTCTTATCACCAGGAAGGCTACAGGATTGAAATCAAATATGGAAAGCTCACAAGAGGTTCAAAATGACAGTATTTAGCCCATACTCAAAGAATTTCACAGAAAAACAAAAATGAAATTGGGTAACTGAAAACTACTCCACTGAATCACTTTTAAGGAGACTCAGTTCACTGAGTGATGTCTTGGGCTCCATCACCCTATCTGTCAGAAATCACAGTTTCCTAAGTCTTAAGAGCTAAAAGGAACTTTAGAGATGAAATAATTCATACTTCTCATTCTTCAGATAAGAAAACTGAGACCCAAAAATGTAAAATGACCTACCCAATGTCACACAGGTACACTATACCACAAAAGAGCCAGAAAGATTGTATGTTTTGGCTAATTACTATACTAGATCATGTATGTGATCCCTTCATACTCCAAGTCACAAAGATTTTGAAATGTATTTCAATTAATATATTTTCTTTGTCCTTCCCAATTCCCAACTCTGTTTCACTAACCATTATCATCTTTATCTATGAAATGAGGAATCTGATCCATAATATGGATTTATCTCAAAATGCAATACAGGGTTAAGATAGCCTCTGTAGAAAACAAAAGAAAATAATAATGTAAAAAAGGTTTTCTCACAGCATGACTTCCATTTGCTTCCCCCACAGACTATAAGTTCTCTAATTCAATGACCCCAACCCGATAAACTTTACTTCATCATTTCATCCTTCTGAGTTTCAGTTTCTCATTTATAAAATGGGGATAATATTGTTTATATTATTTACCTTGTAAGGGATAAAAGGACAAGTGCTCCCGTGCTCCCTTTATTTCCTCATTACCTAGGCCCAGACTCTAGTGTACACCAACAGTATAACAGACCAGAAAACCCAAAGATGCAGTCAGGAAAAACTCTAGCCAAATCTACAGATAAAATCCTCCAAAACTTACAAGTTTTAACACTATATAAATGGAGGCAGTAAAGTAAACAAAGTACTAAATTTAGAATCAGAAGCACATTCGAATGCTGTTGCCACTATTATTATATGATCTCAAACAAATACAACTGAAAAAGAGCACTGGCTCCAAAGCCAAAAGCTCTGGGTTCAAGTATTGCCTCTGATCATTTTCCCCATGTGACACTTGATCTCCCTAGCCCTGTTTCACCTTCTGTGAAATGAAAGACTTCAAATAATTGAATTCTAAGGTCCCCTCAAGTTCTGCTCCTAAGACCTATTTGTGTCCTCATCTCCCCATCTATAAAAACCAGAGTTGAACTAAAAAAAGGTCTTTAAAGGTCCCTACCAGCCACTTACACACCTATGACCTATTACATTACTAAGACCTCATTATGTTCACAAGCTTCCAGACTCTAAACTGTAAATTCCAAAAGTACATGATAATCTGCTTGCTTTTCTACTACTTTGCTTAATGGTTTTCAGAAATCATAGTTTATAATTTGATTGTTTCTTTTAAAATAAGATTTCTAGGACACAAGAGATTTTAAAAACCCTTTAATCTCTCTTGGAGGTCCTGAAAAGGGTTCCACCATGATAGCTATTATTTAACAAAGCAGGGTATTTGCTCTCTCTAACATCTGGCAGACTGTTCTAGGCACCAAGGTACGAGAAAAAAGCAACCAGATAATGTAAAGGCATTTTAGATGGACAACACAAAGTGATGTAAAGGGGAAAGAAGGTATGGGGGACGGAAAGGGAATAAACATTTTATTAAGCACCTACTATATACCAGGGACGCTAAGTACTTTACAAAAATTGTCTCTTGAACCTCATGACAACCTTGTAAGGGAGGTGAATAGAGGTTTAAATCCTTGTTCTGCCAATGTTTGAAACAACCTGATAGATTTCTCACTTTTAACAATCCAAAGGCCTCTCGAATCAGTTCCCTTCTCTCTACTCGCAAGGCCACAGTACTTTGGTCCTCATCCTCCCTTACTTGAACTATTGTAATAGCTTCCTCAGTGGTGTCTCAGCCTCCATGCTCCCCCTTTCACAATTAGTCCTTCACACAACTATCAAATGAATGTACCAAAAGCATAGACCAGACCAATTCTTTTCCTGCTCAACAAGCTTCAATGATTATTGTCTCTGGAAGAAAATACAAATATTCATGCTGATTTGGAAAGCCCTTCACAATCTGACTCTGCAGTCACTATCTTACCCGACAGATTTCACATTGTATTCACTCAGTCATATACTATTATCCCTGAACTGTATCCTATCCATGACATTTATCTCTGGATCACCTTTGCTCAAGCCCTCAGACATAAAATGCTTTCCTTCTACTTCTTAGAATCCCTGGTTTCCTTAAAGGTTTCACTTATGTACCACTTCCCACAAAAGGCTTTTCCTAATACCACTAATTGTCAGTGTTCACCCCACTTTACATTACTTTTTATTTACTTTATACAGATTTCGTATTTATTTCTTTGAATACGTTTCCCTCCCAGGCAAATGTAGGTTCCTTAAGGGTAAGGACTATTTCATTTTTGTCTTTGCATTTATTATAAGTACAGTTTCTATTATAGTAGGCACTTGATAAATGTTCATTGCATTGAGCTGATTAGCATTAAGAGCTGATGCTTATTAGCTGTGTTACTTTAGGAAAGTCTTTCGCCTTGCTGAGTCTGAGCTAACTCACCCATAAAATAGGTATCAAACTCTAGAGCTAAGGGAATATTTTTTAAATGTATTTACCTTGTACTGCCCCTCCTTCGAATGATCTTGGTTCGGCTCTTTACTTTGTAAGGAGAGAGGGGTGCTTCACCATAAGCGGTCTTTAATCCACTGACTCCCACTCCTGTTCTACTTAGCATGGGAGATCTTGAGTCTCCTGAGCAGGGGTGGGAGGGCCTCTCTCTGTTGGCAGGATCAGATTGCCAAAATAAAGAGGAGGAAGAGGAAGATGACGCACTAGAAGCTTTCCATTTGTACTTGCTGGTTGAGGTGCCAGGCTTGGATGTCACCGAGGTCTTCTTTGACTTGGCATCTAGGTCAGTCCTGAGCTGTGACTTTCCAGTTCTTTCAAACGGACCAAAGGATACCTTTCGAGTGGTCTCGGGCATTGTTCTTGGACTGGAATATCTTCTTACGGCCCTGGGGTTCTTCACTGAAGTATTAACCCATCTATAGTTGTTTCTCCGATATTTATTAGTCCTGCAAGGCACCAGCAAAGAGCTTTCTCTGACTTGTTTAGGGGAGTGACTGTGTTTCCTTGTAACAGTGACAGACCCCCCTACCCCTGCAGGACTACTTGGATGACTAAGGAGAGAGTCCTTGTCTGACCCAGTGTGCTGTAAGCCTAAGCTGGATGGAACAGAGGATCCTGCTTTCCTCCCAACACTTGAACCACTATGAGGAGGCAGGACAGAAGAAGACCGGGACTTTAATACAATGGCACTTTCACTAACAGTCCTTCGGGGTTCATGAGAGCCCCCAGAAGTAGTGCCCATAGACCTCACAACCCGGGGCTTTCCAGGCTCTTTGAGACAGACCAAAAGGGGGTCATCCTTACTATCATCAAGTTTTATCGACCGAGAACCCTGCAACTTCCCCCCTGGGGGATCTCCCTCACCTTCCTGGGGCCTTTGATCACTCCTATGACTCCCTTCATTATCATCAATTGAGCACCGATACGCATCCGAGTCAATAGCTGAGTCAGACTTTGGTGGTGATTTAATTTTGATTACCATGTTCTGATCTGGGTTGAGCTGAACCTGCCTCTCAAGGACATACTGCTGAGAAGATGGGTCCTGACTGTCCTCTGAACTGAAGGAAGGATGAGCTACACTAGTGCTTCCATTATCCCCAGGCTGGTCCATGGATCCAGAAGGTCGATTGACAAGGGAGTATTTTTTCCTCCACGAGGGCCCATGATGTGGTGGGAAACCCCTCCGAGCAGGACGAGGATATCGGGTGCTGAAAGCCCTGCCACTGCTGTACACAGACTGATGCCACTGGGTAGTCGATGAGGCCGGAGCATTGCCATGAATGTTTTTGTAGTCATCTATGAGACCTGGAAAAGCAAAGCATTAATTCTGGTTTAGCATCAATTCCCACCTCAACTCTGACCTACTCCGGAGTAAAAGATACATGGGAACCTCTTGAAAATTCACACCAACCTCCATACAGCCAGCACAAATGAATCTTTTCCTCAACTAATAAAACTTAAAATGCAGGTAGGTGCCTGGCTATTTATCTGGGCAGTACTCAGACTTTCTCTTACAACTGATCTATCAGTCCACTGGATCCATAATTTCTTTAGGGATAAGATGTAATAATTCCCAGGCTATTTGACTCATAGGGTTGTGCAGCTCAAATGGCATAATGAATATACAATATTTTGTAACCCTTAAAGTACTATGGAAATATTAATTACTACTTCTAAAGGGAAAATAAAAAAACAAGATTAAACGCCTCTACTTCATCTTACACAGTTATGTTTACATATACATACTACTACATGAGGTGAAAGGTCCTCGTCCTGTCCAAACTCTGCAAACTCTGCCAGCACAGACATGGCATGTGGCTGTTCACTGAGCAATCCACCAAAAAAATTAAGTTCTCTGCACCGCGGAGAAAACAGCTCACATGTAGGCGGTACGCTGAGGTTTCCACTGCCCTTCCCCACAATCTTTTGAGTGAAGTAATCAAAATACTAGTTCTACTTTAAGAAGCTGTGATTTCTGGAGGAAGTAAGGAATTCTTCTTCCCTTAACCTGTCACAGCCCCCCTCCCCACCTAACTTCTTCAAGGATCACAGTTGTCCCCCCCACGAGGCCCACAAGCGGGGCAGCAGCTCAGGCAGAGGCCCTCCCACGCGCTTTCAGAGGGTGGTCGGCCCTGCACGCGGCTGAGAGACGCACGGAGTTCGCTGTCATTGGAGGAGAAGATTCCCAAAGGGAAATGACAAAGTTGAGGCTCCGAGTCACAGCCAGTGAAAGTCCAGGCCGGGCTTTAACCCGAGGCTCTGGCGCCCTCGCCTAATGTCCACCATACAAGTGAGCTAAGGTTGTCACATACGGGACCTATTCAAAAGTCTTCCAACCACCCAAGACCTTTACTGTTAATTTATCATTGACCTCAGAAACAAAAACAAGTCACCAGTTCCACTTCGGTCTCAGCGCGCCTAACGCAAGGCTTCAGTGCCACAGCTCGGAGCCTCGCGCATTTTCAGGAATCAGGAGTGCCCTGGACCGGACCTTCCTGCCGGCCGGGGTGAGCGCTCACCCCCACTCCCCCTCAGGAGACTACGATGGACTGTTTGCAAGCCGGGGTCTGTGTGTGTGTTTGCACTGGGGACAGGAGGCTGGGGACCCTTCTACAATGCCAGACCGACAGAAACCGGAAAGGGAGGCCTCTCTCCGCGCCCCCCACCCGTTACCAGGCAACAAGTGAATGTCTGTCTGTCTGTCTGTGTGGCCCCCCGGGTTTTTGGAGTGCGTGGGTAGGAGCGGAGCCACCTGGGAGGCAAGCCCGCCCCGCCCCCTGCGGAGGCTGCTCCCTCCCCACAAAACGGGGACGGGGAAGGGCGGCAGGAGGGGTCTCTGAGGTGATGGGGACAGGCCCCCCCCGGGAAGGAAGAGGAGTCAAGAGAAAAAAGGGAAGGCAGAGACCCCGCCCAAGAGGCCATAGGTTACCCTGCAAGAGGCGAATCTGCCGCCGCAGCTGCTCCTTCTCCTCCATCTCCCGCGGTCGCGGCGGCGGCGGTGGCGGCGGCGGCAGCAGAAGTAGCAGCGGCAGTGGCGAAGGCGCCGGTCCAGGGCCCGGCCTCCGTTACGTCATTGCCCCGCGACCGTTTCCCGTCCGGCGCGAGCTGTCCAATCAGAGCCCTAGCTGGAAGTAGGAGGAAGAGACCGGGAGTGGGCGGGGCGAAGTGGGGAGGGACGAGAGAAAGAAGCCGAAGAGAGGACGTTGCGCGGTTGGGGAGGGGCGTTGGCCGAAGATGGTGCTTGGTCGCTTTGGCAACAGTGACTTAGCTCAGCTCATCCGGGAGAGCGCAGGGAGTTTGCGCAGGCGCACAGTAGGGCAGTAGGGCCTTTGGTTGCCCCGAGAGGGGATACTCCCCAACGGTTAGTCCTGCCTGGGATGTGTTGCCATGGGGACCTAGGACCGTGAGACTGGAGAACCGCCGGCCTCGCTACGCCTAGCGGGTCCAGAATCTTGCTCGCCCGCTCGAGACGTGAAAAGGGTGGGCCACCTCGAGGCCCGGCGAGTCCCAGTCCGGCCCCTGTCCGGGCGGACTAAAGAACAGAACAACTGAGCGCCGGTCGCCCAAGCTCCTCCCGGACGGTGCGACCCCTATCTGGGCTCCTCAGGGCTTCGGTTTCCTCTTCTATATCTAAGTTTCTTCCAGCTTTGACGTCATGTGACGTCCGCGGAGGGGAGGCACAGGGAGGGTCTGGGAAGACCTCGGGCTCCCCTCCTAGCGGGACCGAGTTCTGGGCGATGAAAACACTCGCTGGGCTCGGATTGTGAACACGGATGTGGCACGGGGCACAGATCTCTGTGATGCACAGTGTTAAATAAGGACATGAGGCAGGGGCCGACAGCTCTGGCAGGAGCGTCCCTCTAATGGTCCCCGCGGAGGAACGGGCCTGCCCAGATCCGGAAGGAGAGAGCGCTTGGGCCCGGGGCCTGGTAAAGAAGAGGGGGGCACTGTGCGAAGGGGAGGGGCCAGAGGTGGTGTTCTGCCGTCTAGAACCCCAGGACTCTACAGAGGAGTTCTTAGTCAGAGATTTACAGCTAAAAAGGGCCAAAGGACATGTCTAACCTATTTTGGATTCTTTGCCTTTAGGAGGGAGTGGAGCTTGTAAAGGAGAAAATTTTTGAAAACAAGGTTTTTGTAAGGGTGAATGTTGAAAACTGTCTTATTGAAAAATAAAAAGCTTATTATAAAATTAAATAAAAAGGCCCAAAGGGAACATCTAGTCCAGTGGTCCTCAAACTTTTTAAATAGGGGCCAGTTCACGGTCCCTCAGACTGTGGGAGGGCTGGACTGTAGTAAAAACTAAAACTCACACTCTGTCTCCGCCCCTCAGCCCATTTGCCATAATGAGGGCCCATCAGTCTTCAGCTGACTGCATCTGGCCCGTGGGCAGTAGTTTGAGAACCCCTGGTCTAATTCAACATTCTCATTTTGCAAATGAAGAAATTCCAGAAAGTTAAAGTACCTTTACCAAAATCATACAAGTCCTAAAAAAGACAGAATTTAAAGCCAGGTCAGGTTCTATGGTCCTCAATCCAGCTCTCAGGATTGACTACCAAGAAATTTAAACTTTCTTTTCTGCTTAATAGAGAATCTGAAGATTTTTAAACAGGGAAAAGAATAGGCATTTATCTGGAAATTACTATGTACAAGGAACTGTGCAAAGCACTTTACAAATATTTCATTTGATTCTTACAATAAACTCCAGCAGGTAAATGCTATTATTATTTCCATTTTACAATTGTGGAAATTATGGCAGGCAAAATGTAAGTGACTTGCTTAAGATCACACAGCTAAGAAAGTGTGTGAGGATGGATTTGAATTCTACTCTTCCTGACTCCAAGCCCAATACTCTATTTATTTATTGTGCCACCTAGAACCTCTGAGTGTCAACCAAAGAAAGATTAATTTGACACTAAGACAAAGGATTTTACGCAGTAGAGAACAGAAACAGGAAAAAACTATTAGTTATTGCTACCTTCCAGACAGAATGCTGGCAAAGAACAGATATATGTGGGATATGTTTCAAAGCTAGAATTAAAAGGACTAATAACTAATTGGATCTGAGCAGTAAAGGAGAAAGAAAAGTCATCCATAAGCCAGTGTTTACACTTAATCTTCTCTAATAGATCTCTGATCTCATTATTACAGATAGACATCCAAAAATGTGTGGACATTTAGGTGACAAAGTGGACAGGGCACCAGCCTTAGAATCAGAAAGACATAATTTGACTTCAGACACTTACTGTGTGACCCTGGGCAAGTCACTTAATCCTATTTGCCTCAGTTTCCTTATCTGTAAAATGAGCTGGAGAAGGAAATGACAAAACTATTCCAGCATCTCTGCCAAGAAAAACCTGAGAGGGATTAGAGACTCAAAATGTGACTGAAATAAATGAACAACAATCCAGAAATATAGCTTACAACCCATCTAAATCTATACAACTCTTGTCTACCACCTTTAAATTTGCTGTAAGGAGGCTTTGTACTGTACTGGAGGTCTTCAATAATACTTTAAGTGCTATTATTAGATCCACTTTACAGTTAAAGAAACTAAAAACTTAAGGAGTTTATATGACTTGTCTAGAGCCATATACCCTATATGTCTCTGAAGCAGAATTCAAATCCAAGTCTTCCTAACTCAAGTTCAGTGTCATATTCACTATGTCACATTACCAATCTAAAAAGAGAAAACAATCTGGTATCAAACCATTGCAGTAAGATCCCAATTTGTCTCCTTGAGTGTCTTCCCTTCTCCGATCTATATTCCATACACCTGCCAAAATTATATTCCTAAAACACAGATTTCAATATATCACTGCTCTCCTTACTATCTTCCACTAGCTCCCCATTGTCTCAAGGATCAAATATACACTCTAGCATTTAATGCTTTTTCCAATCTAGCACCAATGTGTTTTTTCAGACTTATTTTTCCCTCCATATGCTCTATATTCCAGGCAAAATTGTCTACTTTTTGACCCACACACATAATATCACATCTCCCACATGCCTTTTTAATTCCTTTTCCTGGAATGTACTCCCTCCTTATTTCTATTTCTTGTAATCTTTAGCCTTCTTCAAAATTCAACTCAAGTAATATCTCCTTGTGAGGCCTTTTTGATGATCTCTATGCTCATGGGTCCCCGGCAAAAGTAATGAGTTCAGTTCAACACTGAATTTAAGATATGGGGGCAGCTAGGTGGTGCAGTAGATAGAGCACAGCCCTTAAGTCAGGAGGACATGCATTCAAATGTGGTCTCCGACACTTAACACTTCCTAGCTGTGTGATCCTAGGCAAGTCACTGAACTTCAATTGCCTCAGAGTAAAAAAAAAAAAAAAATGAAGTTAAGATATGTGTGGGATATCTATTTTTAAATGTCTAGTAGGGAATTAGAGATGCAAATGCAAAAGTTGGGAAAGAAGTTAGGGATGAATAAACAGGTCTGAGACTCATCAGTATAGAGATTATAACTTAATCTATGGGAGCTGATGCAATCAATTTGTGAAATAGTATAGAGATAGGCGAGAAGAGGGCCTAGTTCAGAGCCCTGGAGTGTCTCTCCCTTTAGGGAACATGCCCTAGATAAAGATCCAGCAAAAGAGATTGAGGGGTCGTCAGAAAGATAGGAGTTAAACTAGGAGAGAGTATTAGAACTCTAAAGAGAGCTTCCAGGAAAAGAGGGAGCAGCAGAGAGGTCAAGGAGAAGAGGGACCCATTCGATGTGATATCATAAAAGAGGGTAAAGAACACATGTACACACATGTAGCAGCTCTTTTCATGCTAACAAAGAATTAAAATGAGTAGATGCCCATCAATTGGGGAATGATTAAATAATTTATGGTATAAGGAGGCAATGGAATATTATTCTATAAAAAGACATAAAAAAGGTAAACAGGAAAAGGAGAAATCATAAGGGACTTAATAAAATTAAACTAATTCCTACATGGACAAATGATACTTATAACTTTAAAGAACTTTCTCATTATTGGAATAGTTGGAGGATATGCATGTGGACAGAAGGTACAAATGTGAGTTAAATGTGAAGATATCTAGAAGATTAAAATTGGAAGTGAGGAAAGAATGTACAGGAGTGGAGGAAGAGGAGAGGTAGAGCTGGTTGGATTCACATAGAAGAGACCTAAAGGATGTTTTACAATGGAGGGAAAGGGGTAGTTGATAAAGGGATGTGAATGAGCCTTGCTGTCATCAGAACTGGCTTGGGGAGAGAGTAATATGCACATTCAGCTGGGTATAGAGATATGTCTTACCCTGCGGGAAGATCAGTAACAGAAAATATAGTCAATGAGTGAAGGGTAGAGGGATTTTAAGTCAGAGGATGAAGTACACAATTTGGGGTCACAAGAGAGGTAGAATTGAAATAATAGGTTGTGCTCAGATAAGGAATTTTCAGTTTCATGTACATGAAGATGGTGCATCAATGGAGCATAATAAGATCAAAGGTATGACCATCTCTCTATGTCATGGAGAATGAGTTAATGAACCATGAGATTAGAGTATTTGAGGAAATATTTATCTTAGTCCCTTAAGTACAGGGTATTCCAAAAGTTTTAATGGAATTTGAAGCTATTAAAGCTTCCAAGATGCTATTAAAGATATCAGGGAGGGGGTGGTGGTGCAAATAGGTGATAAGAGCACTGGCCCTGGAGTGAGGAGAACCTGAATTCAAATCCAGCCTCAGACACTTGAAACTTAATAGTTGTATGATCCTAGGCAAGTCATTTAATCCCTATCATCTTACAAAAAGAAAAAAAAAAAAAATATATATATATATATAGGACATATTTTGAAAGCTATTAAAATTTCAAACTACACTAAGCCTTTTGGAATCTCCTGTTTGGGTCAGAAATTGGGGAGAAGAAAAAGACCTGTGTGAGCATTGGCAGAGAGGAGTATCCTGGAAGTCATTAACTAAAAGCTGTCAGAATTTTTGATTGGATGGTAAATACTAATTGAGTGAATTTCTTGGGAGAAGAGGTTGATGAATGACGGTAGGAGAGGGAGAGCTTGGATGTGGCAGTGGGAGAAGAAAGTATCCCAACTCTCCCACCTTGATTAGTATAT
Organism: Sminthopsis crassicaudata; assembly: GCF_048593235.1. NCBI lineage: Eukaryota > Metazoa > Chordata > Mammalia > Dasyuromorphia > Dasyuridae > Sminthopsis > Sminthopsis crassicaudata. Next base: position 78,239,628 of record NC_133617.1, on the reverse strand, counting down.
TAAGGCAAATGAGGGAAAGTACCAAACCATCCTGGAAAAAATGACAGACAGCCATGTGTCAATGAGAACCAAGTAATAGATGTAAGAATTTAAGAAAACATTTCTTGTTAGTACAGAGCATTCCAGAAAATGAAATGAAATGATTGGGTAGCATTAAATGGAAGGTTGGAAGATGAGGGATTTGAGGGAAAAGACAATAAAGGAACTAGGAGTAGAGGACAGAGAAGAATATTTGAAAATGAGAATTTGGGAGCTCTGGGATTGGGAGGATATGTGAAAATTTATCACTGGGAACGAGTTCAGATTGGTCATCAACATTCTTAGAAGTTTGGTCACAGGGTAGAGTCCTCCTGGGACTTTAGTTCAAGCAAAGGGACTAAGATGGGGAACTGATTGAATGGCATTTCTTTTCCTACAAGTAGAAAGAGGCCAAGCAAGAAGATTATCAGGCAATGAAATCAGCTTGAAGATGTTAGAAACAATGGTGATAAAAAGAGATACCACAGAAAATATATTGAGAAAAATGTTCAAAGATGGGTAAAAAAATTAATCCAGATTGGCAATGCTAAGGTAAGCACAAGGCTAAGTTTTAAAAGATCCTGAAGAAATGAGGTAATAAAATTAAACAAGAATTAAAATATGTAGAAAATGAATGAGAAAATAATGAAAGAAATGATCAATTCAAAATCTATGATTTTAAAAAACCTGGAAAAGCCCATAGATATAATAAACATCAAACTTATTGCCAAGGAAACATAACTACACACAATCATAGAAGATGGAAATACAGGATCAAAGATCATTGAATTATCTGAACAATTGCAAAGGATACAAGCCAAAGTGATAGACCTAGAAAATAATTCAAAAAACAGAAATCAGAAAACAGAGAAGAAAATTTTTAAGACATGACCAAAAAAAACCAGTAGAACTAATCTGTAGAATGGCTACAAGGAAAAAGCTAAGATTCAACATCTCTAGAAATGCCATAATCAGATTCTAATATCAATAAAAATATTAAGAGGAGCAATGCTGCAAAACCGGCACATTAATACACTGATGTATATTAATGGTACTGTGAACTAGTTTAAGCATTTTGGAAAGCAGTTTGGAAGTAGGTCCCAAAAGTCATTAACACTTACCCTTTAAGTCTATATCTCAATGTAATCAAAATAAAAAGTACCAAATATGTACAAAAATATTCATAGCTTTTCTTTTAGTTATAGCAAAGAACTGGACATTAAGAGGGTACCTATCAATTGGGGGATGGCCTGAACAAATTATGGTATACACATGTATTGGGATATTATTAAACTATAAGAAATAATAGGTTGCAAAAAAAGAAATAGGTTGCTTTCAGAGAAACCTGAAAAGACTTATGTAAAGTGAGCAGATCAGGGAGAAGAATTCATATTATAATGGAGGTCTTACACATGCTTGAATTACCAGAGATAGTGTCCCGAAAATGGAGGATGCTAAGGACTTCATCTAGAAGAATCATGGAGAAAACAGAGCATGCATGGAGGTTCTATAGCTGATTCCATTTGCCCAGTCAAGTTGTTGGTAGGAGACTTTTTCAATTGACTGTGTGGTCAGAATTATTGATGTCTTGCGGACCTGAGTCAGCTTTAACAGCAGTCTTGGGGAATAAAGTGACTTCTTCACTCAGTATCTAATGAGAGACCTCAGCTCCCCCTGGCGGTTCCCCACTGAGGCCACGTTACCCCCAATCCACACAATAAAGGGCCTCCTCAGCCTTTTCATTCCTCCTCTTACATTCTAAGTAGAGAAAGTGAAGTCTTTGATCTTAAATCAGAAATGCAAATTACAGGAAACCAGAGTTGGGATCTAGACCACCCTGCATTAATACTCCAAAGAGCCAGGAACAAGGGCCTGCCCTCCTTTCCAGTCCAGCCCAGTGGAAGGCTTCCTTTGGACATGGTGGAAGCAGCAGTATGTAGGAACTGAGCAAAGATGTGAGGCTCACCAAAGACTAAGGTGGTATAAAGGGTATCATACAATGAAGGCTTAGGGGAAAATGTTGGTTCTTGTTACTTCCTTGAAATAAATATCCCTGTATAAAAACCAGTTGATATTAAATACTAAAATTGGTTTTGCAAAGTAGGGAGAGGGTAAAGGTCCGAGAGGAACCTCACATAGTATAAGAGGAAGGAAAGAGGCTTTGATGTCTGAGGCACCTGGATCTCTGTAACCAGGACTGAATCTTGAGCGGAAGCTCTGATCACATCATGCATCATCAACAGGACACATCTCCTTCCCTGATTGGCTGTGCGTGTGACCTCATAGACCCTATATAAGCAGTGGGGACCAGGAAGTAGGTGGAATTCAATAGGAGTCAGTGGGAGGTCAGTAAGAGTGCAGGATGTGAACATGTGGAATAGTCTTGTGCTCGCCAGCGACTGTGTCCAGGAGCTCTGTTAGACATGAGAACCACTGCCTGGAGAGGCAGGGGCCAGAAATCTCTGAAGGCCTGGGACTGGACAAGACTGACAATCAGTAACCTCTGAGTGGGAGATTGCAGGAGAGCACAGCCAATAAGCAATTGAGCCAATGGCAATATAAAAGAGACCTACTACAAACTCCTGAAAGTATCTTTCATCTGTGAGGGACAAAATTTAGCAGACTTGGCCCTGAGAGAATGAGGTCAGAGCATATATGTTTTAACATAATACAGCTTTGTAAAGACAAACAACTTGGAAAACTTTTTAAGAATTATAATAATAATAATAACCGACCATGATTCAAAGTCATTGATGAGGAAACTTGCTTATCATCCCCTAATAGACAGAGGATCCATTAATGATGCCAAAGAAAACATTCTTCAATTATGGCCAATGTGGGAATTTCTTTCATTCAACTATGCGTGTTTGTTACAAGACCGCCTGATGGGGTACATGATGAACCTGAAATAATATATGACCTCAGACACTATCTGTGTTACCCTGGGAAAATCATTTAACCTCTGTTTGCCTGAATTTCCTCAACTGTAAAGTGGGGGAAATAATAGCATCAACATTCTAGGGTTGTTATGAAGATAAAATATCTGTAAAGTGTTGTGTAACCTTTAAATGTTATAAAAATGCTAGCTATTATGTTTTTAATTTTCCTTCCAAATTTGGAGGAAAGAAAGGGACTAGGAATATAGTAGCCAAAAAAGGGGGCAATCAAGTATTTTTCTAATACACAGAAGATCCAGAAAGAATCACAGATAAGCCAAATGGCTTTCTTTTTTGGGGGGATGGGGATTAAAAGAGAGGGAGGTGAAGCCGGATACTGTGCTAAGCACTTTACAATTAAAGTTACATGTTAGATTTATTATATATTTTATAAGAAAAACTATACATAACAGGATCACATAACAAATTCACATTTTCATGTACAATGCTCTTTTATGTTCTACTAATGAGTGTGTGTGTGTGTGTGTAAATGGAAATTTTATTTTGTGTTTATTAAATTGAGAATTAAAAAAAAATACAAGCTTCCAAAAAATGTTAAGAATCACAATGAATTTTTTAAGGAAGCTAGAGAATGGAAAAAATGGTATTTGAAATAAAATATTTACAAAATTAAGCTGAATGAGCAATGAGCCGAGAATTATCTAATAAAATGACATAATTGACATTGCTATCTCATTTAAGTTTCACAATAACACATGACATAGGTATTACACAGATATTAATTATCCCTTGGGATCATATTTTAAGAAACAAATACATAAGCTGAAGGGTGTCCAGTGGAGAGTTGCCAGGATAAAGGGCTTTCAGTCTAGGCCTTTAGTGTGACAAGTCATTTGGGTGGTGGGTGCTGAGGGTACTCTCAGTACTGCTTATTCCCTGGCTTTCTGCTATAATGAGAACAGCAAGTATTTATCACAGGTTGAATGAGTTAACTTAGCTGAGGTGACATAGTTTGAACACCAGATGGCACTCAACTATTTAAGAATAATTAACCCTCATCTCCCTACCTTCTCATTAGTTTGGCTAGCCCTCAGCTTTAGTAGAAGCAGTTCTAGAGATATGATTTGGATTAGGCCCCCCAAATTACCAAAAACAGGAAACCCCTCTCAGCTCTGTTGTTCTCTAGCCTTTCCAGTGTTTTGGATTTTTATTTCCCATTCATAAGATTTAACTTTTTTTTCCTTAATGACTATTTCCTAAAGGGCTTAGAAAAGTCAGGTCATATGAGAATCAGCTGTACTTGGGGATATTTAACCTGGAGAAGAGAAGACTTAACAACTTCCTCTATATAACAAGTATTTGAAGGGCTATCATGTGGAATGATTTTGCCTGCTTTGCTTAGATCTGGGGCATAGGGCTGGAAACAATGAACAGAAATTGCAACAACATATAATGTTAATGGAAGAAAAAAATTAGTTATCTGATAGTAGAATTAGGTAGTAAATTCCCTTTCACTTTAGTTCTTCAAGCAAGTCTATTAGACAGGAGGAAATTTTGAATAAGATAGGAATTGGCTTCAAGCTCAGTTTCTGTAATTTCCAACTTTTTCTAAATAACTCTACTTATATATGACACTGGCACCTCAAACCCAGTATGCTCAAAATAACTCACCATCTTCCTCTGAAACATCTTCCTCCCAACTTCTCTCTCAGTTTTTAATATCCTTCCTGTCACCTAGGTTCTCTGACATTTTTCTTTCCCTAATACACACCACACACATATCCAGTTACTTTCCTAATCCTGATAATTCTGCTTCCATGATGTCATTTTTGTCCTTCTTACTGCAACCACCCTGGTTTAGGCTCTCATAACACCTGATGGCTTAACTTTTGCCTATCTCCATTCCATCCCCTTGCCAATTGATCTTCCACATGTTATCTTCCTAATGCCCTTAATTTTTAAACGTATGTGGCCAACATTGTTTTATCACAGGAAGGGAACTTCCACAGAGGGAGACTGTATCTAATTTGGGAGATACCACCAGGCACAAGATTGCCCCAATATTCCCCTGGACAAAGAGAACAGTGGAAATTATGTTGCATTATAAGTGTAATCTGGAGGAGAACTTTGTGAGATAGGATAAAGAAATACTATCTGATCACTGTCCTATCTTGCCTCCCTCCCTTTGTCTGACCTTTCAATTTGGAGTTCCAAGGGACTGGCCTTTTTGATCTAAAGAGACAGTCAACAACCAGCACCAGTCAGAAGATAAAGAAGGCCGTCATAGAGAAGTCAGGAAAAGAAAGGATGAAAAATTGATGAGATTTCCAGTTTTTGAGACTCTGGTTGAACTAGTTAACTCTAGAAAAGCTGATTTCCCTTTTAGTTCATGAGTGAGCCAGAGTAAAAGCCCTTCACACTCTTTCCTACTTTCCCTTTTAAGTCTATAAGTCTAAGACAGTGTATATTTTATATTCCTTTCCAAGGACTGTGGGTGTATACATTTGGAATTTCTTCCTCACTTCTGAAGATCTAGAGAATTTGAAAAAACAGGAAGATAGCTGATGGTAAATATCTGTATACATGGGTTTCTGTTTCAATTTATTCCAAATACAGTCTTCTAGGTGATCCCAGCATGCTAAGTCTTTAGAATCCATATATGTATAAAAAGTGATCTGACAAAATGGAATTCAGTATAGGTTTGAGACTTAAGAATAAATAGCAGCTTTCATAATTTCAAATTTTGTGCAATATTTCATCCCATCTCATTATATTCAGATATAGCCAGCAGGGGATGAATTGATTTAATACTTCCAGTGTGTCATGAGCATAGCAGTAAGGGAACCTAGATGTTGTTGCCTAAGGGTGTGCAAACTGAACGTTTTTCAGGGACCATCAGGCACACTGTCGCCCCTTAGAAAAGGGTTTTCTTGCAGAAATGTAATAAAATATTACTGGGCTGGAAGAAATGATAAATACACAGAAACATGGACTGATGCTAAGTGAAGAATACAATAATCAACAAAACTATCAATTACAACAATATAAATGGAAACACCAAATTGAAAGTGAATGCTCTAAAGCTATAATGTAACTTGCATCCAAAAAAGAGAAATAAGAAAACAATTCCTTTGGAACAGAAGTAGCAGGGTAAAAGTATGAAGCAATGCCAAACTTTTGATGTGCTAATTTGTTTTGCTGAACTTTTTTTTTTTTTTTTTTTTTTTTTTTTTTGCTATAAGGGATATTTTCACTAAGAAAAGAAAAAGGATATATATTGGGAAAATGTAGATATAATGTAAAAATGAAAGCTTTCAATAAAATTTATGAAAAGGAAATGAGGGAGGGAGGAAAGAAAGAAAAAGAGTCATTTCTAAGTTCTGACCTGATTCAAGTTGAGTAATTCAGATAATGACCCCAATTAAATTCAGTAAATAAATGACAGTGATAGATTCTTTCCATAGATTTAGGGAAAATGACATTCAAGGACTTCAACCAAATGGTTTCTGGCAATGGTCAGTTTCCCTTTTTTAAAAAAAATTTATTTGGTTGAATTAAAGGGTCTCCAACATCCTTTCAAGCTCTAAATCCTACTATTGTACCTCATCTCTATTTAAACACCTTCCGCAAAAAATTAATGCTCAGTCACTGCTGGAAAAATGAACTTTTGATAAAAATAGACCATTTACAAAGGCATTTACATACCTCTATAATAATTTTTTTAAAGTTCAGTCTTACAGATAATCAAAAATATCCAAATGTAAAAATTTAAGATAATAATCTGTGCACCTGGTCAAAAAATAACTAATCATGACAAAACATACACTCCTGATAGAATTGCAATTTGGCAGAATCCTTTTGAAGAGAAATCTGACTGTTCATAATAGGAATCACAAAAATCATACATTGACTCAAAGGTCATTTCATTAATAATATGCCATAAGAGTATCATCATAAACAAAAAATAATTATACACTTATAAACATGTGAATATTTTTTTAATTGCAAAGAACTGGAAGCAACCAAAATGTCTAATAGTAGTTGAATGAATAAACAAACTATGATATGTCAATAAAACGTAATAGTATAAAGCCATTACAAATTGTATATGTAACGAATATAAAGAAATTTGTAAGTTTATGTGGGAAGAATATAAAACTAAAAAATATACCCTAACTGAAAGCCTACTATGTAAGGGGAAATAATTATAGAGATGAATGAAATAAAAGGGAAGAAAATATAAAGATTTTGGGACTGCCTCTTCCATAAAGTTTTCATCTCCAAATTTCTCCATCATAAAGTGACCTCTCTCTACTCAAATTTCTCCAAGCATTTTGCTTGATCTTCTTCTCATCTGCCTTTATTTCATTTTCTCACTTGCCATGATTCTTTGTATCCAGCTTTTGTTCCACTGCTCACTGAAAGCAGGATGGCTCTGGCTATAGTTCCTTTCACATAACAAGAACTTAATGTAAGCCGAATTGATTAAAAAGTATTTAGGTATTTAGGTCCCTAGTTTAGCACAGTCATGATTAGTAAAAATATCAAGCAAGTTTTCCCCAGAAAGTTTCTACCCCTGAATTTATAATGGTCATAGACTTTTTCTGAAGGATAAAACAGAACATGAAAATTTGGCCTACTATAAATTCATTTTGTTCAGCTTTAATCAGGTCTTCAACAGTAATAAAAACAGAAACTTTCACGTACATAACGCTTTATTAGAAAATGTGTAGCAATTTTCCAGAGTAACTATTACTGAGGTTCTCAAGTTTTCAGCCTCATTTATTTTACTACATCCCTCAGATCCAGGCCATTCATCTACAACTTATCTATCCTTTATTTCACTTAATATCTTTGTCTCTATATGATTCTTCTCTTTTCCCCCATGACAATAGGATCATAGATTTAGAGCTGGGAGGGACTCCATTCACCATTTAATCCAATCTCCTTCATTTTACAAATGAGAAAAACAAGACCTAGAAAAGTTAGGATCCAAAGTCACACAGAAAGTAAAATGAATATCCTTTCTTTGAAGTCAAACCCTCTTTTCCAATTATGTAATTGATTCTATTTCCTTTGAATTTTATTCCTCCCTTTTTCCTTTCCCCATTGTGGCTACCTTTTTGTAATTTATTTTCCCCTTCAAGGGCATTCTTGACTTTTAATTTTCACCTAGATTTAAAATCACAAGACAGCTCAATGGATAGAACACTAGATCTAGAATGAGGAGGTCCTGCTTTCAAATTCAGCTTCAGATGCTTCCTACTTTTATGACCCTGAGTAAATCACTTAAAGGTTCTGCCTCAATTTCCTTCTATAAAAAAAAAAAAAAAAAAAAAAAAAAAAGAGTTATAAATGTTAACTATATATTATCATCATCATCTATGGAGAAAGAGGATATGTGATTTTTTCCCAAAGTCCCTAGCTCCTTAGGTATGGACAGAAGTCTACAATCCTCTACCAGGCACTAATCAAACTGTTTTCTCAGACCATCAATTACTGTCAAATTGATAAATATAATGACCTTTGAGACTCTGGGGTATAAGAGAGGACACTATTGACCAAACACTTCTTCAAACTCTGCTTGTAATTTTCTTCCTACCACTTCAACTAATACTTCTGTCTTCTTCCTTTAACTAATTTAATTTTGTCCTACTAGTTTGTCTAGTTTATTCCCAAGACACAATTTTCAACTCTTTTCTTCCTATTTTCAGTATTTTCCTTAATTAATTTTCCTTAATTAACTCAAGTATTTACCCTCAATAACCACATCTATGTTGATGACTCTAAAAAGTCTTCAACACTGAGCACTCCCTCAAACCCTAACAACATTTAATGTATAATGTTCATTTCCACTTACGTGTTGCATCATCAGCTGGAATTCAACATATGCAAAAATAAAACTCATGAATTTTCTTCTCAAAACTGACCCACTTGGGGGCAGAGATGAGATAGCAGAGTAAAAGCAGAGACTCATTGCAGCATTCCCAAATTCCCTACCAAACAATGTTGAAATTACATCTAAAAGTGAATTCCAGAGTGACTGACCCAAAAAATGTAGTCAAAATGAGAAGGAAACAGAAAACTGGGGGAGGGAATATAGCAAATTTCTCTAATTTCTTAAATTATATTTAATGTAATTATATTTTCTCTAATTTCTTAAGTATATAGAGAACTGAGTCAAATTTATAAGAATACAAAAATCATTCCCCAATTGATAAATGGTCAAAATGATGTGGGTTGAGGTCCCTTTAAGATTCCTTTCTGATTCCCAACTCCCCCATGGCTGAAGAAGCTAGGATCTTTGATTCATAAATCCTGGTGAAAAAGCACCCTTTTGAATTCCAATGATATCAGGGCTTTTCCAGCGCCCACCAGATCTGAGCTAACTTGGACTTTCCCAGCCTCCCATTATCTGCTCAGGTTTCCCCAACCTCCACAAATAGCTTCTTCCTTATCTAAAAACCATTAAATTCTATTCAATGCTAACTCTGGCTGAAACCAGCCAGGAGCCCAGGACTCCACCCACCTTCAAGATAACCAAGAGCCTCCATTATAAAAAGGAAACACTGGAGCGCATTCTTTTGCAGGAGCCCTAAAATATGGTATCCTTCTGGCCATGTAAGGGTTCCTGTCCGCCCACTGACCAGCTCTGGCCCTGGTGTCTTTCTACCTTTACCCTTACTTCCAAACCCCTACAATAAATCTTTTTTTATCAATCTAGGTTTTCGGGCATGTAAATTCCTTCAGGGGACTGTGCCATCACTAGACTATCCTTGCTCCGAACCAAAAGGGGTTCACCCTTTCCTAACTCTCATCAAAAGGATACAAACAGATAATTTTTAGATGAAGAAATCAGAACTATCTATAATTATATAAAAATACCCTTTATTCCTATTGACTAAAGAAATGTAAATTAAAACAACTTTGAAGTACTGGCTCACACCTATCAGATTGACTAATATGATGAAAATGATAAGTGTTAGAGGGAATATAAGAAAATTGGGACATGAATGCATTGTTGGTGGCATTGTGAACTGATTCTGAACCAATGTAGAGAGCAGTTTGGAAATATTCCCAAAGGGCAATCAAATTATACCTACATTTTGATCCAGCAATAGCACTACTAGGTCTATATAGCAAAGAGATTTTTTTTTATGAAAAAGAACCTTTATGTATAAGAATATAATTGCCCTTTTTATGGTGGCAAAGTATTGGGAATTGAGGGAATGCTCATCAATTGGGAAAAGACTGAGCAACTTGTGGTATATGATTGCATTGGAATACTATTGCTATGAGAAATAATGAACAGAGTGCCTTCAGAAAAATCTGGAAAGACTTACACTAATTGATACAAAATGAAGTGAACAGAACCAAGAAAACATTATATTATAGTAAGAGCAAAATTTTATACAATGATCAACTATGAAAGATTTAGTTCCTCTCAGCAATACAATGATCCAAAGCAATTCCAAAGACTTCTCAGTGAAAAATAATGCTATCCACATCCAGGGAAATAATTGATATAGTCTGAATGAAGATCAGAGTTTAATTTTTTTTTCTTTTTTGGTCTTTGTTTTCTTTCACAACATGACAAATTTAGAAATATGTTTTGGATGACTTCACATGTATGATCTTTATCAAATTGCTTGCCTTCTAAAGAGGGAGATAATAAATAGATTAGAGGAACAGAGGATAATCTACCTCTCAGACTTGTGGAGGAGGAAGGAATTTATGACCAGAGGAGAACTAGAGATCATTATTGATCACAAAATAGAAGATTTTGATTACATCAAACTAAAAAGTTTCTGTACAAATAATACTAATGCAAACAAGATTAGAAGGGAAGTAACAAATTGGGAAAATATTTTTAAAAACAAAGGTTCTGACAAAGGTCTCATTTCCAAAATATATAGAGAACTGACCATAATTTATAAGAAACCGAACCATTCTCCAATTGATAAATGGTCAAAGGATATGAACAGACAATTCTCAGAGGAAGAAATTGAAACTATATCCACTCACATGAAAGAGTGTTCCAAATCACTATTGATCAGAGAAATGCAAATTAAGACCACTCTGAGATACCACTACACACCTGTCAGATTGGCTAAGATGACAGGAACAAATAATGACAAATGTTGGAGGGGATGTGGGGAAATTGGGACACTAATACATTGCTGGTGGAGTTGTGAAAGAATCCAGCCATTCTGGAGAGCAATCTGGAATTATGCCCAAAAAGTTATCAAACTGTGCATACCCTTTGACCCAGCAGCGCTACTACTGGGATTATATCCCAAAGAAATACTAAAGAGCGGAAAGAGACATATATGTGCCAAAATGTTTGTGGCAGCTCTTTTTGTTGTAGCTAGAAACTGGAAGATGAATGGATGTCCATCAGTTGGAGAATGGTTGGGTAAATTGTGGTATATGAAAGTTATGGAATATTATTGCTCAGTAAGAAATGACCAGCAGGAGGAATACAGAGAGGGTTGGAGAGACTTAAATCAACTGATGCTGAGTGAAATGAGCAGAACCAGAAGATCACTGTATACTTCAACAACGATACTGTATGAGGATGTATTCTGATGGAAGTGGAAATCTTCAACATAAAGAAGATCCAACTCACTTTCAGTTGATCAATGATGGACAGAGGTAGATACACCCAGAGAAGAAACACTGGGAGGGGAATGTAAATTGTTAGCACTAATATCTGTCTGCCCAGGTTGCATGTACCTTCGGATTCTAATGTTTATTGTGCAACAAGAAAATGATATTCACACACATGTATTGTACTTAGACTATATTGTAACACATGTAAAATGTATGGTATTGCCTGTCGTCGGGGGGAGGGAATAAGGGAGGGGGGGTAATTTGGAAAAATGAATACAAGGGATAATATTATAAAATATATATATATATATATAATAAAAAAAAATTAAAAAAAAAAATTGCTTGCCTTCTCAGGAAGGAGGAAGAAGGAAGGAAGAGAACTGAGAACTCAAAAAAAAATTAAGATATTAAAAATTATTTTTACTACTACATACCTTAGATTGGCTAGTAAGCCAGAAAAGGAAAATGACAAATGTTGGAGGGAATGTGGGAAAAATAAGACATTGATGCATTTTTGGTAGAGTTGTGAATTGATTCAACCATTCTGTAGAATGGAACTATGCCGAAGGGGCTATAAAAACACACATGCCCTTTGATCTAGCAATACCATTACTAGATCTGTATCCCAAAAGAGATTTTTTGTTGTTATTTTTGAGTTTTTCATTTTTTTTGTAAAACTTTTTATTTATTTTATTAAAGCTTTTTATTTTCAAAACACATGCATAGATAGTTTTTAACATTCACCCTTGCAATTTTTTTTTCTCTTTCCCCCACCCCTTCCTCTAGATGACAAGTAACTCAATATATGTTAAACATATGCAATTCTTCTATACATATTTTCACAATTACCTTGCTGCACAAGAAAAATCAGACTGGAAAGGGAAAAAAAAAATAGAAAAAACAAAATGCAAGGAAACAACAAAAAAAAGTTTATGTATGATCCACACTCAGTCCCCACACTCTTCTTTCTGGGTACAGATGGCTCTGTGCATCACAAGGTCATTGGAATTGGACTAGCCTCACCTCTTTCATTCCTGACTGAATTCTTTTGCAAAGCCTGTGGACCAGCCAGGGGACCCCGTTGCTGTCAGGGGATCTCTCAACCCTCATTTCTCACACTTCAACAAGACATAGAGTTGTTTCTTTCTTTCTTTTCTTTTCTTTTTTTTTAACCTCTTAAGAACCTGGCCTAATGTAGATACATTCCAGGTATTTTCATCCAATTAGTTGACTGAAAGCAAATAAGCCAAGATCTCTATCTCTTCTCTCTCCAGCCCTCTCCTGCTCTTCCTACTCCTTTTCATAATAACAAAATTTCAAAACCTTCAAGGTCTTTGGAACTGTCAGGCTAACTAGGCCCTTTAAAAATATTACACTTAAGAATGCTGGAGCCTGCAAAAGAACCTATAGCTTAGTCAGATAGGGAGGGAGGAATATGCCTTCTAAGTTCCCCTAAGGTGAGTCTTAAATTTTTTTCAGAGTTAAGTTTTAGAAGAATTTTCCAGCCTAAAATTAAAAAGAGAGAGAGAGAGAGAGAGAGAGAGAGAGAGAGAGAGAGAGAGAGAGAGAGAGAGAGAGAGAGAGAGAGAGAGAGAGAGAGAAAGTAACATGTTAGGACATTGATTGTTAACCTCCAATTTAGAACTTTAGAACTGAAAGGAACCTAGAAAACCCCCTGCTAGAAAAGAAAAATGAAGGAAAGGAGGGAGGGAGGAAGGGAGGGAAGAAGGAAGGAAGGGAGGAAGGGAGGGAAGAAGGAAGGAAGGGAGGGAGGGAGGAAGGGAGGGAAGAAGGAAGGAAGGGAGGGAGGGAGGGAGGGAGGGAAGAAGGAAGGAAGGGAGGGAGGGAGGGAGGGAAGGAGGAAGGAAGGAAGGGAGGGAGGGAGGGAGGGAGGGAGGAAGGAAGGAAGGAAGGGAGGGAGGAAGGGAGGAAGGAAGGAAGGGAGGGAAGAAGGAAGGGAGGGAAGAAGGAAGGAAGGGAGGAAGGAAGGAAGGGAGGAAGGAAGGAAGGAAGGAAGGAAGGAAGGAAGGAAGGAAGGAAGGAAGGAAGGAAGGAAGGAAGGAAGGAAGGAAGGAAGGAAGGAAGGAAGGAAGGAAGGAAGGAAGGAAGGAAGGAAGGAAGGAAAGAAGGAAAGAAGGAAGGAAGGAAGGGAGGGAAAGAAAGAAAAGAAAAAAAAAAACCCATCACATGAATCACAAATTACCTCTCTTTGGCAAGGGCCAAAATAATCAAATTATAATTGAGTTTTATATGTGTAACAGTAAACTTGTCAATGAGGGTCCAGCCTTAGGGCCATTTGATGAGTCAGCTTCTAAAAGTTCCTGATGACCCAGAATGGAGGGATTTAGATCTTCACTTCCTAGCTTGATGACCTTGGGCAAGTCACTTCATTTCTATTTTTCTCAGTCTTCTCACCAGTAAAATGGGGATAATAAGAACATCTACCTCTCAGGTTTGTTGTAAAGATAAAATGAAATAGTATTTGTAAAATGTTTAGCATATAGTGCATGTAATAGGCACTATATAAATGCTAGCTATTATTATTTTAGAGGCAACTCAGTGGTACAATAGTGTAGTTAGACCTGGGGACAGGATGACCTGAATTCAAATCCAGTCTCAGTCACTTACCAATACTTGTCTCACAGGGTTGTGTGAGGATCAAATGAGATAATATTTGTAAAGTACTCAGCACAGTACCTGGCACAAAACAGGTGTCCCATAAGTGCTTATTCCTTTCCCCCTCCCTTCCAGTTCAGAGAATACACAGATATTCAATAACTGTTTCCCATTTGCCTAAGGCAATGAAGAAAAGCCTTTTGATTGGCTCCAGAACTGACACCGAATGTCTGTTAAACAGTACTAATGGGCCAAATCAACCCCTCTCTCCCTAAGTTCAAGTGAGTAGGACTCTTCACTGTGAGCCTCTGAGTAGGGAAAGGACTCAGTGTCCTTGAATTTATGTGAAGGAAAAATCTATAACTTGATGAACTTCTAAAAATAGAAAAGAGCCAAAGGTCAGGGATTGGAGTCAAAATTTACTAACAATCAAAGCCTAAGGACTTCACAATCTTTTATTCATCCCACAGGTGGATTGATAGAACTAGCAAGAGATAGAACTAGCTAAAGTAAATATATAGCAACTACTTTAAGTTTGAACTCACTCTCATCTTGGACTAAAGTAGTAGAGAAAAGAATGTGCTTTTGATGTTGGAGGAATAAATACTCTATAACCTCGTCTTTTTGTATATATTCTTCATAAATATTCCTTTATAAAAGCTAATGGATGCTAATAGATTAAATGATAGTGAGACACTAATCATCAATGGTATTGAGTAAATATTAACTGGCACTGAGTGATTAATATTAAAAAGAACATACTAGGTGTAAGGGCTCAAAATGACACCATTAGAACTACTCCATGCCCTTAGTAAGTATCCCTAAAATCCTGAAAAGAAATATAATCACCCCATGGGGACTGAACTTGTCACTTGAATTGGGAATTGGAATATTTTGATATGAAATGCTAAATCTGATGGTAAATAGAGCTAATAGTCCTAGAGAGGAGTCTTTATAAATACCCAATGAGAGAGAGAGATCCAAGATGAGAAACTAATCTAAGATTAGAGATACAAAGCTCTAAATGTTGACTTTGGGTACAAGAATAATAAAGAAATAAAATATAAAGACTTTCATTATATCTAGGATCAGAAAAATATTGAGTAGAAAAGAAGTGACAGAATTAAGAGGTCAAGGTAAAAGATTCCAAGAGGACCAATCTTCCCAGATTCTCCTCAACAACAAACAACTCTAGAAATACCAAAAAGAAAAACTGTTCCCCTCAAATCCACAAAGGATGATTTAAATTTATCCAAATGAAAATGAGCACAGTAAAAGAGTATTAATAAAATAAGTATTATAGAGCAAATGAAATATAGCATCAGAAGCAACACAGAGAAAGGAGAAATTCAGACTATTCTGAGGAAATGTTAAATAATTAAATTACCTATTAAAGGATAGGAAAAAATAAATTAGAAAATTTAAGCAAGAAAATCTTAAAGAGAAATAATGTATTGAATTTTTTAGTCTTGGGTGAGGAAAACAATAGGATTGGTCAGAGAAGAGGAAGGGATGGAAGACAAAAGTTTGTATTCCAAAAGAGGTCACTTTTTAAAAAAATTATTTATATTTTAATTGAATTGGTTAGTAACATTTAAGGAATTATGGAAACCCAAACATAGATGTGACTGTCTTCAAAATTAATTTTCCTTGTTTCAAAAAGACACTGCAGGGGAGCTTCATGGGAAGGGCTATGATCCTAAGGGAACTATCTTGAGAGGCAGATGGTATGAACAGAAAACAAGAAGATCTAGCTTTGAAGACTAGTCTGATGTGGACTTGATCTTGGGCAAGTTATTTAATTAACTTGAGCTTAATATTCCTCTTCTATAAAATGGGGCCATAATATTTGCTTTGTCAATTCATAAGACATTTTTAGGCCCAAATGATACAATCATAAAATGCTTTATAAGCCTAAAATCATTATATTAATGTAATCTATTGTTATTTGGAGAATACAACAATAACAATTCATAACCCCTTGGTGAAGGGACGTTTACCAAATGATGAAACCAACTTGACTGCTTCTCCAGGGCATTATGAAACATAATGTTTCATAATGTTTCCTCTCCTGCAGATCATTTCCCCTTCTCTGAAGATTAACCTTTCATCAGGTTTTAGTTATGCAAAATGTTGAAGGGGGATGTTGAAATACTTGCACAAGAACCAAAATCAGAAATATTACCTAAAATTTCAAAGTTAAAAGAAATTCCAGAGGTTATCTAGTCCCATAGACATTTGAATAAGGTTAAGATGGTGGAGTGAAGCCAGGAATCTGTTTCCTTGGAAAAACACATGAAACTAAGCTTCTGACCAGAGTCTGGAACAACAGGGCCTACAAAGAGAGGGAATGAAACAATTTTCCAGTTCAACATAGATCATCATTAATTTAAAATGGGGAGAAGCTAGAAGCATTCCCAGGATCCCATTCAGGGATGAAACAAGAATGCCCATTATCACCACTGTTATTCAATATTGTACTAGAAATGTTGGCTCTAGCAATAAGAAAAGAAAAAGAAATAGGAGGAATTAGAACAGACAACAAGGAAACAAAATGATTACTCTTTGCAGATGATATGATGGTATACTTAAAGAATCCTAGAGAATTAACCCAAAAACTACTTGAAATAATTGACAACGTTAGTAAAATTGCAGTTTATAAAATAAACCCATATAAATCATCAGCATTTCTATATATTATCAATAAATCCCAGCAGCAAGAGATAGAGAAATTTCATTTAAAATAATTGTTGACAAAATAAAAGATTTGGGTGTCTATCTGCCAAGACAAACCCAGGAACTATATGAACAAAATTACAAAACACTTTTTATGCAAATAAAGTCAGATCTAAACAATTGCAAAAAATATCAATTGCTCATAGATAGGTTGAGCTTATATAATAAAAATAATTCTATCTAAATTAGTCTACTTATTCAGTATTATACCAAACTACCAAGATTTTATTTTATTGAGCTAGAAAAAAATACTAACAAAATTCATGTGGAAAAAGAAATGGTCAAGAATATCTATAGAATTAATGAGAAAAACTGCAAAGGGTTGTGGCCTAGCAATGCCAGACCTAAAACTCTATTATAAAACAGCAGTCATCAAGATCATCTAAGGAATAGAATGGTGGATCAGTGGAATATATTAGATACACAAGACACAATAGTCAATGACTATTAGTGATCTAGTATTTGATAAGTCCAAAAACTCCAGCTTCTGGGATAAGAATTCATTATTTAACAAAAACTGCTGGAAACACTGGAAAATAGTATATCTTAAACTCAGGATAGACCTACATCTCACACCTTTAGCAGACATCTTTGTAAGGCCCAACAAATGCTCCCTTTAATAAGAGGGCTATTTGTTAATATACAGGAATTCGTTTGCACTCAGCATCCCAAGCCAAATAATCCTCAGAGCTACCTAGCTCCCAACAGTACTGGCCACAATTCCCGGGAATTTTAGAACTACCACCCACTATAGAAGGGAGATATTTCCAGCTTACGTCCATTAAAAAATACCTCGAGGGCCATCAAATGAAGAGGGTGCAATACTGGGCAGAGATGGGTCTGTGGTTCTCTCTCTGTCTCTCTCTCCAAATTGCTAAGGGCAGATCCATGGTGAAAGAATTCACCTACTCAAATCTGTGACAAGAAAGGCTTTATTGATTAGGAAAAGAACACTAAGATGTCTTGGCGGGCAATATGCTTCCAGAAAGAAATCATATTGCAAAAAATTGAAGTCTGGAGCTTCATTTTATACACAAACAGGATAATAGAACAGGATTTGTATCTGATAAGACTTTTTTGCTTCCAGTGGATATGGAGAAATTTGTATAACAAAGGAGTTTCTCCAGAGACTGTAAATCCTCTGAAGTTTGTATAAGAAAGGAATTTTTCTCTAGAGGATGTAAGGTTTTGTTGGTCATTTACATACTTATCATTAACCACATATGTATTTTGGGAAAAAAAAAAAAAAAAAAAAAAAAACCTTTAATTAATTAATT
The DNA here is from genome assembly GCF_048593235.1 of Sminthopsis crassicaudata. NCBI lineage: Eukaryota > Metazoa > Chordata > Mammalia > Dasyuromorphia > Dasyuridae > Sminthopsis > Sminthopsis crassicaudata. The sequence continues at coordinate 78,221,471 of NC_133617.1, read as the reverse complement.
ATTTTTTTAAATGGGCCAGAGTCGGGGCTGACCTCTCATTTCCCCATTCCTTCTGGTTCCTTTTCTTAGGTGTGCCAAGAGAGGGGAAAATCCAGATAGGTGTGCAGGTGGGATTCCCTAGCACAATCTATTCTGAGAGAAGTCAGGCAGGCTTAGGAGGCTCCCCAACTCTGACCTTGACCATAGGATTTTAAAGAACAGTTTCCTAAGATTACATCATACCCTATTCCTTCTCCAGCCTTGTTACCTTTTACTAGCAGTATGGCTGGATTCCCTTTCCCCCAAACAGGAAGAAGGTGATGGGTTTAACCATGGCCTCTTCCTCAAAACTTGTCTCTTGGGGACAGCCTGAATTACCCTGCTTGCACCTCCCAGACAACAACAGACAAGGAGGCCCTGCTGCCTGAGCCCAGTCTACTGACCTAGAGATTGCAGTATTCAAGAATTAGACCCCTACAACAGAGTCCAAGATGAAAACTCCCTTTACTAAAATGTATTGCTGTAAGACTTGGGTTAGGGAAAATAAATAAATTAATTTAAAAATTTTAATTTAATTAAAAAAAATTAATTAAAAAAATTTAAATTATAAAAAAAAAAAGAAAAGAGAAAGAAAGAAAGAAAGAAAGAAAGAAAGAAAGAAAGAAAGAAAGAAAGAAAGAAAGAAAGAAAGAAAGAAAGAAAGAAAGAAAGAAAGAAAGAAAGAAAGAAAGAAAGACAGGTTAAGGCACAGACATTTTGATTTGTACTAGTTCTAAAGTACCCTAAGTGTGTCACTCCTTTAGTCCCCTAAGGGAACAATGATCAAGAAATTTCAGTCTTTTTTGAACCTTTATAGTACAGGAATCTCAATTCCTCAGGGATTTGTCCCAGTCTCTGACTTCATGTATTTCTTTTATTTGCCAGGGAGAGTCATTTCCCTTCCTTTCTCTACAAAGAGCTTGCCCCTTGTTTATCCTCACATTTTCATTTTCTTCATATCAGCTGGCTTCTTCCTAGCTCTAAAGCAAGCATGTTCAGGTCTTTTCCATCCTTTAAACAACTCCACTTGACCCTGAATTATACTTTCAAGCCAAAGGTTCTTTATTTGACATTCATAGATAGGTTTCAGGGAGTCAGTGAAATTGAAAAAGGGGGAAATTACATCTTTATTTTCAATTATATTTGGTTTCCTTCATGATCTTAGGTATTTTATTTTTTGCATTTAAAAACATTATTCTGAAAAGGGATCTTAAATCCCTAAAAGGGCTTCCTAGACTGCCAAAGGTGTCCAAGACAAAGATTAAGAATTTTGCCTTGAACTTTCTCCTCAATAGATAGTCAAGTGGTACAGTGGAGAGAATGTATTCTCCGAAATTAGGATGTCCTGAGTTCAAATCAGATGTCAGATACTTACAAGTTATGTGTTATCTTCCATTTCACCTTCCTCAGGTTCTTCCTCTATAAAATGAGGATAATAAGAGCACCTGCCTCCCCTATTTTGAGGACTAAATGGGACAGTAATTTTAAAGACCTTAGTGTAGACACATAGTAAGAGCCATGTAAATGTTACCTACTCCTCAGTCCCTTGCAGTGCCATGAAATCTGAAGAAAAGAACATACAGAAATGGGGGAGAGTAGTGACTGAAGATGAAAACTGAGAAAGTCATCAGTTAGAAAAAGTTAAACGGCTGTTAGTAACTATAAAGAAGGAAGTTCAGTAGGATGAGGGCAAATGCCAGATTACAAGGGGTTGAGAAGCAGAAGACGAAGAAGTGAAAACAACAGCTACAGAAAGCTTTTTCTAGATTTGGCTAAGGAAGAAGAAACATCACATTTTATTTACCTGCCCTCCATGCCTGGAATGTTCTCCTTCCTCATCTCCCCATCTTGGCTTCTCAGGTTTCAAGTCCCAGATAAAATTCCACTTTTTCTGGAAGATTTCCCCAAATCTCTCTTCCTTCTAGTACCTTCCCTCTGTTGATTACTTCTAATTTATCATATACATATATGGACATATATGCACATATGTATGTGTGTATCTGCATGCATATATGTGTATGTATATGTATATTATATATATACAAACATACATAAAACAGTTTGCATATAATCTCTCCCATTGGATTGTGAACTCTTCAGGACAAGGGCTGTCTTTTTCTTTTTCTTTTTTGTATGCCTAGAACTTAGCACATTGCCTGGCACATAGTATTTGCAGGACAAATGTTTTTTGACTGACATCTGGCTGATGGCTTACTTGCAAAACATTAAACTGACTACTCTCTCCCTTTAAGAGAGAGGAGTCAGAGAGACTTAACTAGCTTCTGTCCCCACTCTTCCCCCTTGCCCTTCCTTCCCAAGAACCATGCCATCTACATTTGAGTGTGCTGCCAAAAACATAGTCAAAGAGCTGAGCAAAAATGGGGAGCTGATCCCTATGGACAGCCTCAAGAGCTCCACCCACTTCAGTCCCTACTACCTGGTCAGAAGGAAGAACAAGAGCTCCTGGTTTGGAAGGCCACAGTATGTTTGGCTCAATTTGACTCTCAAGGACATTCTGGATCCCAGCTCTCCAGAACCAGGTACAGGCCCCTAGGGAAGTGAGAGAGTGGTCAGTGTTATAGGGTGAGAGGAGTTAGAGAAGACTATTTATTTATATTGTGAAGGGGAAATGGGCCCATCAGACTTAGCCAGAATACACAGTTTTGCTGGGACTGACTTCATGGCTACATGTGGTTCTGTATTACTAATGTCAACAATAAAATTCGGTTCTGCACATATATATTGTACCTAGGATATACTATAAGATGTTTAATATGTATGGGAATGCCTGTCATCTAGGGGAGTGAGTGGAGGGAAAGAGGGGAAAAACTCGGAACAAAAGAGAGTACAAGGGATAATGTTGTTAAAAAAAAATTACCTATGCATATGTACTGTTAAAGAAAATGTTATAATTATAAAAATTTTATATAATTTATAATTATAAAAATTTTAAAAAAATAAATAAAAAAAATAAAATTTAAAAAAAAAAAAAAAAAGACTAGCAAGAGTCACTTCTGGGTGGGAGACAAAGAGGAGAGGTCTAGGAGATTCTGCATCCATCCAATTCACTTCTACCCCTAAAGACCAAGGAGTTTTGCTTATCCTTACTCTGGCTGATTCTAAAGTAGTCAGGGTGTTAACACGTTAACTCAGTCTTCACAGCCTCCAGCAAGAGGAAAGGCTATTTCACCAGGTAACCCTTTAATAGTTATAACTATTAGAAAGTTCTTTACTCCTCTGAAGTGAATTCCCTGGTGAATTCCTTGAGCTGGTCCCCCTCTGGGCCAGAAGGGAACAAATTTATCCCTTCTACCCCAAGTCAATTATATATATATAAGACAGATAGATACAGATAGAGATATAGATATCAATGTATATAGATATATCTATAGATGTAGATATATGTTTGTTTGTTTATTGGTGAGGCAACTGGGGTTAAGTGACTTGCCCAGAGTCACACAGCTAGGAAGTAAGTTTCTGAGGCTAGATTTGAACTCAGATCTTCCTGATTACAGGGCTGGTGCTCTATCCACTATGCCACCTAGCTGTTCCTCCTTCTTATATTTTTAAGACAGATCATCCTATCCCCTACAAACTCTCTCTCCCCCATACTAAAGAACTACAGTTCCTTCAGCTGTTTCTGTCCCATTTAATTTTTTTCCCAAGCTCACCCTTATCTTGATGGCCTTTCTTTGGATGGCTCTCCCTTAATGATATTATTGAGTGTAAAGATCCTTTAAATGGGCAGCCACAGTAAAGAGATTGAGTGGCCCAGAAGTAATCTCTGTGGATATAGGACTGCCCTGTGGGTGGGATCCTGGCCTTATTGAGATAGCTTAGTAATGGGTGACTCTCTCCCTGATTGGCTGTGTGTGAGACCTCACAGGACCTTTATAAGCCCACTGCAGACAGAACTCACTCTCTTTAACGTGGCTCTCTTTAACCTGGCTCCCTAACCTGGACTACCCCAGCCAAGAGAGGTAAGGATTTTGGTAGTGAACACCTGGGTCTTCAAACCAGGTGTTCATTTCGGAGTTAACAAATCAGGGCATTATGTGAGTAAGTATAATGAAGGGTTTTAAGATTACACGTGGCTGTTCTTGAGTGTGCTATCAGTTATTAAACTATAGATTCAAGAAATCATGGACAGAGACCTTTGAAGGCCTCAGAGGAGGCGAGCCGGGTAGAGTTGACACTGCAAAGGTCAGTGGTCAAAGGTACTCTGTTGGGGCTAGGACAGACTGGTAATTGTACCTGCCAGGAGGGCATGTTACAATTGAGGTTGGGAGGGTGTTGGTATATTGGGGCTACAGCATATTGGGATTACAGGCTAGTATTGTGGTTTGCCTCAAAAGAATTTGTAGGCTCAGACCTCCAAATCAAGGGGCAAAGATTTTATTATTCCACTAAGAGCAGGCTAAATTTATATGGGGTTTTTCGGAGGCAAAGGAATTTTTTTTTTTTTTTTTTTTAAGCAATTAACAAGGAGAAAGACAAATTTCCTTGCAGAGATGCCACTAAAGTATGGCAAGTGGGGGATCTCCAGGTTAACTGTAAAAGGAGTTAGGCATTAGCTATTTGGAGACTTAACAAGATCATTAACCCATAAAGGAATTAGTAGGGGAGGGAACTAAGCCATTAACTAGCAGACTTAACTCCAAAGGGATTTAGTATCCTAAAAAAAGTTAGCTTGTGAAGTATATTTAAGTTCTTTTGTAGGGTTAATATAACCTTGGGGAAATGACTGTTACTATCTTTACTTGGCAATCAAATTGGATACAGTAATAGAGGGGTTGTAATGATTTTATCAATGCAAGGTATTGACTAAGAATTCTACCAGAGACTTCCCACCTGGGGTGAGACTGTAATAAAGGTTCACTTGAGGCCAGAAAAGGAAAATGATCAATGTTGGAGGGAATGTGGGGGAAATGTAACATTAATGCATTGTTGGTGATATTATAGAGCAATTTGTATTGCCCAAAGAAGTATAGAATTAAGCATAATTGCTTACTGCCTCATGGTTTCTTTCTCCTTTTTATAGCTAATTCTTTTAGGATACTAAATCCCTTTTAGGATTTGGCCTTCCAGTTCATGACTTTCTGTTTGGCAAAAGATAGGTTTATTTACAAGAGATTACAGATAAAAGGAAGAGATAGAGTAGACTCCAGGAATGGTAAATATGGAATAGACATTTCCATTTTTATAAAAGGTAAAAAGATGTACAAAATCTTACCAGGAATTTATTTTCTGCAACCATTCCCTCTAGTCTCTTTCAGTTTTCATAAACTCATAATCAATAGATATTAAGCATAAAAATACTATGTGCCAGATATTGTGCTAAGTGCTGAGGATACAAAGAGAGACTAAAGGCCAAGGGATAAAATATGCAAACAAATGTATACAAAGGAAGCTATATAAAGGATAAATTGGGAATAATTAAGAGGATTCTAACTTGTTAAGGCTGTTCTAAGCCTTTCAGGTATGGGATCTCCAACTCTCAAATTTTGTGTCTGTGATTTTGCTCTTTGCTCTGAATCACTTTATCATCAATTACATCCAATTTCAGACACAACTTGTGACTTTAGAAAGTAACTTCTTAGAAATGACTTTAGGAAAGTTACTTAATGTCTAACAACATTGTTTCCTCAACTGTAAAATGAGGGAAATATCACTTACTTCACAGGGTTCTGGTGAGGATTAAATGAGATAATATTGGTAAAATGCTTAGCACAGAGTCTAGAATACAGTAGGAGCATAATCAGTGCTTATGCCCTCCTCCCTTTGCTTCCTTCTCATCTCCCCATAGTAGTTTGCCATATTTGCCATTTTTCATTGCTCAAAAATATTTCATGATATTGACAAGCCACAATCTTTTCCATCAATGCAGTCTCTCTTGAGGCAAAGGATTGAAACTATATAGGAGTAGATAAGTATCTTAGAAGGTAAGGGAAATCTTCCTATTTGTCTAGGACTGATTTGTGAAGTGGTGAGCTCCCCATCTCTCAAAGTATACAAACAAAGGCTTAATGACTACTGTCTGAAATCCCTTTGTAGTGTGATCTCCTTTAATTCTGTTCTTGGACATGTCATTGTTTCCCATTTTTAATGAAGTACTTCTAACTATTTTTGTACAGACTGGCCTTTTCTTTCCCATTTTAATTACTATCTTCCTCCATCTAAGTCTTACTCTGATGTATCTTCAATGTGTTGTGGCAGCCCTGGCTTCTCAGTGAAGCTCTGACCTAGAGAACTTTAGAATATGGGCCCCAGGTATGTCTGTCACTTCAGAACAAGTCTCATTAGATGTGGAGGCTCCTGAGCACCAGCAGGTTGGCCACCTAGCTTGTGCTCCATGATTGTAGAGAAGAGGGCCACCACAGTGGCATCATGGGTCCTTAAAGCACTAAGTAATATCAGCCTGAAGATAAAGCCCTCAGCCTTAGTTTATTTGTAAATAAGTGAGTGGGTTGAACTGGTTGGTCTCTAGAGTTCTCTTCTAATACTAGTGATCCTGGCATTAAATCACCAGGTCAGTTTAGCAACATTGGTTTTGAAGTTATTATGGAAAGTTATTATGTGACAGAGCCAGAGGACTTTCTAACAAAGCTACACTGCTGTAAAGCCCTCTTATAATGGAATCCTGTACTTTTTCCTCTTTGGCTGCAACAACATTGATTTTTCTTCTTTTTCTAGATCGTTTACTTCCAGATAAGAACCAGAAAACCTTCCCACCCAAAAGTAAGTGACAAGCATAGTTGTCTTTCAAACCCCCGGACCCAATGAGCCCTTAAAAGCTCTCAGTGTGTCCATGGGACCACTATGCAGGCAGCTCCTCAAGGACACCCTTAATTTCCAAAATTGAGCAACTACCCTCTCCAGCTTTGATTCAGCCTAGGCTTCTACTTAGATGAACCATAGGGAAAACTAAACATACTTCCACTCTGTAAGATGGAAGAGATAGAATGAAGGAGATAAGATCTAGCAAGGAAATAAAGTAGCTGGAGAGCTGGCCTCAAAATCCAGAAGAAATGGGTTCAAGTCTAACTTCTGACATAAGCTGTTTGTGCCTGTACAAAACACTTAATTTCTGTGACCATGACTTGCTAAGCAGCTGTAGATCTGCACTGATAGAGGGAGTTTATTCTTTGGCCATTCATTATACCGATAAAATCACCAAAATACATCCCAGAAGCCTTTTTGTTGTTCAGTCATTTTAGTCATGTCCAGGCTTCATACCCCAATTGGAATTTTCTTGGCACACCTCCTGGACTGGTTCGCCATCTCCTCCTCCAGCTGGATGAGGAAACTGAGGCAAGCAAGGTAAAGAGCTTCCCCCAAAAGTCTTAGGGCATTTTAAAGCTTTAACAGCCTTTAGGAAACTTCTATTTGTGTGTACATGTGTGTGTATTTATATATGTGTGTATAAACATGTATAAGGGCTGCTATGTTGTGCAGTGAATAGATTGCTGGAAATGGAGTGGAAGATCTGAGCTCAAATCTGGCCTTAGGCACTTACTACCAGTTACCCTGGGGCAGTCACTCAATCCCCTTTGCCTCAGTTTTCTTTATCTGTCAAATGAACAAGAGAAGGAAATGGCAAACCCCTTCAGTGTTTCCATCAAGGAAAGCCCTAATGGGGTCATCAAGAATCCAAAACAGTGGAAACCATAACTCAACAAAAATATGGACACACACACACACACACACACACACACACACACACACACAAGTTACTTTAAGGGTGTACAGTATCTACTTTGCACCTCCCAGCTCCCCTGTGTGACAGGTACTCCACATGTGTTGAATCACATGTGTCATGGGGGCTCCCAGGCTCCCTGTCTCCCTGTGGCTGCCAGGGACAGAAACATGAATGTCTTGTTGGAATATCGAATCCTTCCTGCTTCTTGGGCTGATCTCAGATGGAGATGTTCCTCCATCTGCCTAGACAAGTTGTCAGCAATAGCATATGTGTTTTATCTCACTTGAGGTTTGTCTGTTACAAAATCTCACAACACACTTTAATCCTCTGGGCTCCTAAGGACGGAGATGGCTAGTGGCTGCATCATCTATAGGTGGCTCGAGGTCAGCAGAGATCTTGTGTCTAACCCCCACGAGATGCACTAGCTGTTTGTGGGGGCCACAGAGCTGAGAGACCCAGTCATGCAGGTCAAGGGACTCCCTGAAGTGCTGACGAGTAGGAAGAGGGAGGACGGTCCAGGGACTGATGGCTGAGGTGTACCAGGGAGCAGGGGCATTAGGAGCTGGTAACAGCAGGGCTGCTTTCAGCAGTTGGTAAAATGGGGATCATAGCACCTCTAGGCCAGACTACTCAGGGCCCTTTAATAATCAAGGGAGATGGTTTATGACAAGTACTTTGCAAACTTTGAAGTCTTGGAGAGCTAGAAGTCAGCTGTTATTGCTGTGTCTGACACTGGCCCAACCAGTCACATGTTAGACTACATGGTAAGACCCACAGGGATGGGAAGACAATCTGAGTCAGGGACCCACGAAGGATGGTAAAGTTGGGCATTGCTGTTCTGGGTTATGATTCCTAATGCATTTGGGAAAGTTTGGTCTCTGAAGACTAAAACAGATATTTTCTCTTTTCAAACTTAGGAAGTGGAAGCAGCATGGAATCAGGTTTGTGGCTTTTTTTTAAAAAGATATTTTCACCTTCATCTCTCCAAACTGAAATATAGAGATAGAAAAGATCTGAAATGTTGGGAGGATAGGGAAAACAGTTGCATGGGGTAAGGAAGTGTAAGTCACTTATCAGATTCCCTACTGGCCTGAAAATTCAAATGGGATAAACAGATGACACATGGGATCAAGTAAGAAGATCTAACTTCAATCTGGCCTAAGGCACTTACAAGCTGGGAAATCCTGGGCAAGTCACCTAATTGCAGACTGCCTCAGTTTCCCCATCTGTACAATAGAGATTATTATAGCACCTGCCTCCCAGGATTTGTGAAGCATTTGCAAAGTGCTATTATGATTTATCAGTGGAATGTGCTATAGATAAAAGTATCAAAAAGTTATGCCTTTTTCTAAATTACTGACAAAGAGGCTAAAAAATGTCAATTCTTTGGGAAGTACTAGCTGACTCTTTGAACACAATTTCTTTTCCTAGAAAGGAAGGAAGAGAACACCATTTCACTTACCTAGGCTTGAGTTTGGGAGTAGGCATCTGGCTAGCTAGTTACCCTTCCTTATTGTGATGGAGTGAGGTCTCAAACTTCTCCCTGTGTCCCCATAACCTGGATAAAATTTTTGAGAGCAGGAAATATGGATGTGTACCTGGGTTGAAGAGACTATAAAGCAGGGATCCACTCCAACAGTCTGGGGAGGCTAAAAGCTTCCCAGGCAGTACTTGAGATAAAGGGCTTGAGAGCTGGGGTTTGATCCCAATCATAGCTGTCCTGGGTTTTTTTTTTTATGTCCCCACAGTGAACACAGGTACAGAATTTGAGAAACTGCAAGCTGAGATGAAGAAAGAACAAAGTCCATTGATCATGCTGGACAAGAAGCTACGGCAGTGTCTGCTTCAGGACCTTCTGGAGCTCCTCCAGAGTGAAGAGGGTCTGGTGCACTTACAAGACGTGGTGAGAGAGCCTGGAAGTCAGGGCAATGGAGAATCACAGAACTGGGGGCTAGGGTTGTGGGGTGAGAGAACGAAGAGGGGAAGAATAAGGTGGGGACCTAGTAAATATGGAAGTTGAAGAAGGGAAAGAGAAACGGGGAAAACAAACTTGCCATTTTATATTGATTTGAAATAATTCCACTAAAGACTCTAATGGTGAAGCAGAAATACTATGTAATTTCTAAGAAGTCCCTCTGTTAAATACTCTGTCTTTACATTATAAAACTATTAATCTTCTGAGAGATTTCTAGCTCTGCTCCTATGATATCCATCAATTTCTTTCCCTAAAAGTCATCTTATTCACAAGGCAAAAGGACTCTTTGGATCCTGTGCACAATTCCCTCAGTATTCCCATATTTAGGCTCCCTGTGGACTAAGGAAGAGAGATGCAATTAGCAATAATACCCCCACTTTTCTAAAATGCTTTTCTCGTTCAGCTGTTTTGTCATTCTTAGGGAGCCATCCAAATCCTTATTCAGTTATTGGACCCTCTGTATTCTTGTGCTTCTAAAACCACTCCACAATAAGCGAACTTGTCAATGCTTGGTCTGTCAATTTCCCATCACTGGTCAGTCTTTCATTGTATTTAATGACACAAAAACATATCAAAATATCTATTTGCTTTTGGAAAAATCTATCCTTATGAAGCCTTACAACTTCCATACAGATGTTCAGTTGCTTAGCAGTATCCAAAAGCAACTGTTTGACTCACTTTTTTCTGGTTAAATATTTTCCCTTTCTACTGTTACTGTTACTGAGTTATCTTGATTTCCACTTTAATTTTCTGTCCATGGTTCACTTTTCTGTATATAGATCTAGAAACTTATTACTTCATTACATAGGATGGTGCAGTGATGAATCCTGGACAAGTAATCCTCCAAAGAGACTGAGCCTGGCATAACCCATTGAGACAAAGTACTTCACATTATTATAGAAAAAAAATATTATTTAAAAGAGATAAAACAAATCTTTGTGTGACACCCTTTGTGCATTACTTCCCCAACTGATATTCATATTTAAGAGATTGGGTACCCATATGTTGGGTGTTACCTCAGGTTCTAGGGTTTACCTTGTGGGACGAAAGTACTCATTGTGTAGCTCACACACGCTCCCTGTTGAGATTCCTACTTATAATTAGCCAGTAGCCTCAATTATCTTATAACAGAGGTATTTCGTTTGTTCCCATCCTGAATCAATCAGAGATGGTTTACATTTTACAGAGTATAAAGAAACAAATTTAAAGTTAGTAACATCTCATTAACATGAGTAATGATTGTGGGCCTTCTGTGATGAAATTAACTGAGTAGAATCTAAGAGGAAACATGAAACCATATTTTTCTCCCCTCTCAAGTTTCAGAAATGTATATACTTTCCCAGAGCCAGTTTGGAATCATGAGCCTCCTCTGAGATCCCCCATTTGCTCTGTTGGTCCTACTCTTTGAGAAGTGATCTCCCTTTCTCTTTCTGATTCTCTCACTTTGTGGTATAAGACACCTGACCAAGAATCCCTTGTGGCTCCACAATTTCATAATTCCCTGTCTTGGGAAAACAGGGAAGGTCTTTAGTGTCTCAAACTTTGGATGATTTGCTCAACAAAATCCTCAAAGGTCATTCTCCCTGGTTCATGCCATTGTCATCCTGTAGGCCCTTCTTCTCTTCAGTCTCCCACTAACCAGCTTTACCTGTCACTATGCATATTCTCTTTATTTCCCCAGGAATTCAAACAGGGGAAGAGAATGGGAGGGCTAGAATATCCCTACATGGGCTCCACATGACTCCATGAGTGTCTTTCTCCCACTTGTCACTTACTGAATGATGTAGAAGAACTGAACCCCTCCAGGGCTGGTTTAGGAGAACAGGATTCTCCTCTGTCGCCAAGTTGTCACCTAAGAGCAGAGCAAGGCTGGCAGCTAACCCAAAGGGCCAGTTTGGGCAGAAGGATGTCATTGTCCCCATTCAGCTTTCTCCTCTCTCCTCTCCAGCTAGTTGAGAGTTTGTTCAGTGGAGTTCTCCCCCAGAAGTCTGAGGGCGTGATGGGAAACATCCTAAGCAACCTGCAGGACCAGAGTGGACAACTTGTGGAGGAACTAGCAGGGGCATTACTCTATCTCCTTGGAGCTCTGGATGGTGAGAAATACTGTGGGACCATAGAGTGGAGGGGGGGAAGGAGATCCAAGGAGACTAATGCTCCAAAAGCAACACCTTTCAGCTTCTCTGTTAGAGGCCCTTGGGATTCTAGAGTGAGCTTTTCTTTAAAACAAAAACCCTTCTGCATTTTCTCCTCACCTTATATATATATATACCATATAAGGTAGAAAGGAAACAGAAACGAAGGCCCAGAAGGGAAGTGAGCAAAGTCACATACCTTCATATTACACTGGCTTAGCCCATTCCTCTGATCACTAGCCCATCATCTCTCCTTCATATGCACTGACTCCCTATGAAAGGCCTTCATCAAGGAGAAGAAAGCTGCTCTCTCCCTGTTAAGTCCTTCCTTCCTATATTCCCCAGGGAATTCTCCATAGTCCTCAGCCCTACCTCATTGATCCTACATGGTTCTTCATCAGGGATTTATTTAACACCTCTATGAAGATAACTGTCAGATTCCCTGCTTCTAATCCTAGTTTTTCCTCTGAGGTCTATTCCCCCATCACCAACTCCTGTTGGAACTCTTGACCTGCATATTCCATAGATTTCAATATCAATTAACTAAATAAAGTAACTAAATAAATCAATTAACTAAATAAGTCAAAATCTGAATTCTTCATTCACCCAAAACCCACCCCCTCTTCCTAATTTCTCTATTTATGCCATTTTTCTTATTTTCAAATTCAATTTCCATTTGACTCCTGACTCTCTTGGCTCCAGGCTGCTGTGTTTGCCTCTGGTTTTCCACAGGTTAGACATCATTTGGTCAAATTGACAGGTAGCTCCTCCACTTATAACAGCCCCAGACCCAGTGGAATAAGAGAGCCCTATTTAACATGAAATTTCAGCTTTGGGCCCTCCTCTGTAGTGAAGTAGTCCATTCCCTCTCTTTCCTCCATATTAAATCATTCTGTGTGCTGATAGGTTCTACCTCCATAACTTGCATCCATCCCCTTCTCACAACATTTCACCTCCATTCCTTTCTCACCACTCAATCATTCCTTCTTCAAGTCCTCATCACCTTTCACCTGAATAGCAATCTAATTGCTCCCCCTGCCTCCCCTTCTATCCTACACATAACTTTCAAATGATCTTTCTAAAGCATAAATTTGACCTTGGAATTTTCTACACAATAAATTCCTTTGGCTCCCTATAATTTTTAAGATTAAATATAAAGTCCTCTGACATTCAAAGCTCTTAACCTTGCATCCACTTACTATTCAAGCTCTATTACACATTACTCCCATTTACACACTCTACAATTCAGCCAAGTTGTCCTTCCTATTGTTCTTCACACATATCCATTTGTCTGTCATCTCTCTATATGTTGGCTGTTCCCCTTGCTTGCACATCACACTTCTTAGAATCCTCAGTGTCTTCCAAAACTTAGTTCAAGGATCACCTCCTCTAGGAAGCCATTCATGATCCTCACAATTGATACATTCTAGGAAGCTATTCATGATCCTCACAATTGATAGATATAAGCTATTTGAGAGCAAAAAAATAATAAATTCCCTTTTTGCCTTTCTATCTCCAGCACCTAGCACAGTCTAACCATTAGTGATTTATTTAAAAAAGGCTTGACTTTCCCTTAGCATCCTCCCTTCTCCAACTCCTTCATTTTACTGGACGTCCCTCGACTTGCAAGATTATAGGATCAAGAAAGACTTGACTGATTGACTCCTTCCTTTAGTTGACCATTCCATTATTCATCTTTTCTCACACTCTGCATTCTTGCTCTTCCTTTTATACAGCATGGCTTCTCTAGTTGTCATGCCTTTGTAAAGCCTAGAAAATACCTACCTTTTCAACTCCTCTTCTTAGAATCCCTAGCTTCCTTCAGAGCTTTGTTCCAGTATAAGCTATTTGAGAGCAGAGACCATGCCCTTTTTGCCTTTCTATCTCCAGCACTTAGCACAGTCTAACCTTTAGTAAAACATTCAAGAATGACTTGACTGATTGACTCATTGATTGATTTGTCCCCAGCACTGAGTGAAATGCAGTATGAGATCATGATCCAGTTGCTGAAGTCAAAGGAAAAGATTCTGCCTCAGCAAGTAGACCTGGTAAGAAAAGCTGTTTATTCCCAAAAGTAAGCTGGGCAGCCACAACTTCTCAAAGCCTTGAAATGGGCAGTCTAGGGTCTAGAGAATAAATAAGACATGGGGGAAATGGGAGCAATCTAGATTGGGATAGTCTCAGTTATATGAATGACCTGCTCCTTTCTCTGCTGTTGCCCAGAACTCAATGGGAGGAGTTCTGACCTCAGAGGATTTTTGGCCTCAAGGGGACAGTGTAGCAATTCTCTAAGGTTTCTCAGGGGACTTTCTCAGAACAACTAGAAAGCATCCTGTTCTTTTTCCCAAGAGACACTGATCTTATTTCCTATAGGTGACAGAAATTCTGAAGAAAAACTTCTTTGAGACCAACGAGGTGACTTTCTCCCTTCCTTCAGAGCTTCTGTCCTTTGCCAAGGACAAGAGGGAGGAATCCACCCTCATATATGTCCTGTTGAAAGAGTGTGAATTGGAGATCTCAGGAGATAAATCCCAATTTACCTGGAACCCCGATGCTCTTTATTCACTCTATGCACTGTATGGGAGTCTGGGGATGCTGCAAGCTCTCTCTAAAGACTGCTGACCCAGCCCCCTCTTTCCCTCCCCTTTTGCTGTATCAAGTTACTGGAATGTACCCTCATTTTTCTAGAACTAAGGTCCAGCAAGCACACTGTCCCCTGAGTTTGGCAGAGCATGATCCTTTGTGCTTACCCTCTGGAAGCTTCCACCTTCTGGCAGAATCACACAATCATCTTGCTTTGACCAGCATCAGGGGTTCTTTGGGCTCTGACAAGCATCAGACAAGTTCCCATGTTCTGGACAGAAAGTCCTGCCATGAATCAGCCTTGTCACATTATTGCTGTTACCCCTCTTTGTCAGACCTACAGGTCACTGCATGGCCATAAATCTAAGTATTGATTTTCTCCACATAAAATGAGTGCTCCTCACCCCTACACCTCTCTAGCTTCCCCCCTTGCCTACAAGCCATTTTAAAATTAAATTTCCATTTGATCCCTGACTCTCCTGGCTCCAGACTGCTGTGTTTGGCTCTATCCAGAGATTATAGGTTAGTTCCATCCAGTTGACAGGCACCTCTATCCCCTATGTCAGTCCTAGAACTAGTGGATTAGGAGTCAGCCCTATTTCAAATGAAATTTGATCATGAAATTTGAATGTTGGGCCTTCTTCTGTGATGAAGTAGTCCATTCACACCCAAAAGAAATCCCCAGTGTGATGACCAGACAAGTGGTCATCCAGCCTCCACTTCAAGACCAAAGTGCAGGGAAGCATCCCAAGGCAACTCATTTCCCTTTGGGGCAGATTTTACTATTCCCAAGTGTTTCTTTTTTCCCTTCACATCAAGCCTTACTTAAATTGCCTATTTGCAATCTTTGTCCACTGCTCCCAGATCTGCCTTCTAAGGTGCAGAACAAGTCCAATCCCTTCTCTGTAGCTCTATAAATATTTGTACGAAACTGTGAGGTCACATTTCCTTCACCTGGTGCTCATATGCCATGGATTCAAGGCCCTTTTCCCTTGTGTTTGCTCTCCTGGATGTTGTCCAGTTCATCACTGCTCTGATACTGTGGTGCTCAGGGGGACGGAGCCAAGATGGCGGAGAAGATATCCACAAATTTCTAAGCTCCCTATTTCCCTCAATACCAACTAGTACCAACAGCCTCAAAAAAAACGTTGGACTGATAAAAAAAAAACACAAGGATTAGAAGCACAACTAACCAAAGAGAATCTGGAATTTCAACAGAAAAGGTTCCCAGGGGAGGAAAAAAAAGATCAGCACAGACTGGTTTGGACTAGGGACTAGCACATTGTGCCAAACAGACTAGGGAGAACTCTGGGATCAGAGAAGCCACTGAGATAGAGGAATCTGTCAGAGGCTGATAGCTCTACTCTGCTTGCAAAACAGCAGATCAGAAGAGAAATCAAAGCCACTTTAAAGTAAAAAACCAGACAATATAACTACCCTAAACCAGAAGTGATGTAACACCGATCCCAACAAGGCTGTGCAGCTTCCTTCTGTTGTCCTGGGCTTTTCTTTGTGGCAGTTAAGAACCTGTTTTTTCTTTGTGGCAGTTAAGAACAGTGGGGGACACAGCCCAGGGCAGCCTCTAATCCACATAGTGCAGGGCTCAGCCTGAGGCAGTGGAATTCACAAAAGCAAAGCTCCAACAGCAGCAGAACTCCCACAGCAGCTGAAGCCCTGCAGACAGTCTCCAGATAATACCCTAAAGGGGAATGATACCTGCCCCCCATCACATAACTCTCTCTTAAAAGAAACTATTAAAAAGTTTAAAGAAAAATGGGGAAAGGAAAGAGAAGCTATGTTAGAGAATAACAATGTCCTGAAATTTGAGTTGGAAAAAAAGAATTCACAGGAGGTTCAAGGAAACAAAATTTGTGAATTAGAAAAGTTTAACAAGTGACAGGAAAGTAGGATTTCTGAATTGGAAAAGATAAAAAATTCCCAAGAAAGTAGGATTTGTGAATTAGAAAAAGAAAATAAGTAATTTTTAAAAAAAATTAGTGAAAAGGAAAAAAATTCAACAGAGCAAAATAATTCATTTAAAAACTCAATGGACATATATAAAAAGAACTAAAAAATGTGAATGAAGAAAATAACTCATTAAAAATCAGGACTGAACAAATAGAAATGAGTGATTCATTGAGACAAAAAAATCAATCAAAAACCAAAAAAAATGAAAAACTGGAGAAAAATGTCAAATATTTACTGGGAAAATCTATAGATCTTGAAAACAGATCTAAGAGATAATCTGAGGATCAATTGACTTCCAGAAAATTATGATAAAAAAAGAACCTAGATTCGATTTTACAGGAAATCATAAAGGAGAACTGTCCAGAGATGATAGAAACAGAAGGGAAAATAGGCATTGAAAGAATTCATCATACACCTTCTGAGAAGGACCCTAAAAAAAGAACTCCACGGAATATTGTGGCTAAGCTGCAAAACTACCAGACTAAGGAAAAATGTTGCAAGAAGCTAGAAAAAAAATTCAAATATCAAGGTGCCACAATAAGGGTCACCTTAATAAGAGCTGGCTGCCTCCACATTAAAGGATTTAAGGGCTTGGAACTTGATATTCTGAAAGGCAAAAGAACTTGGAATGCAACCAAGAATAAACTACCCTGTAAGGGGCCTTTAAATGGGTGCCACAGCACATCTGGAGGTTGAGGCCCGGAAGTAATTACTGTGGATATTAGGACTGCCCTTGGGCAGGATCCTGGCCATATTGAGATAGCTTCGTAATGGGTGACTCTCTCGCTGATTGGCTGTGTGTGTGACCTCACAGGCCCTATGTAAGCCCACTGCAGGCAGCAGGCGGTCCTCTTTAACCTGGCGTTCTTCACCTGGGCTTCCTAGCCTGGGTGGCCAAGCCATGATGGATAGCCAAAAGAGGTAAGGGTTTTGCTAGTGAACACATGGGTCTTCTGACCAGGTGTTCACTCAGGAACCAACAAGTCAGGGCATCAGTTAGGGCATTATGTGAGTAGGTATAATAAAGGCTTTTAAGATTACACGTGGCTGTTCTTGAGTGCGCTACCGGTTATTAAGCTATAGATTCAAGAGGTTGTGGCCAGAGACCTTTGAAGGCCTCAGAGGAGGCGAGCCGGGTAGAGTTCACACTGCAAAGGACAGTGGTCAAAGGTACTCTGGTGGGTCTAGGACAGACTAGTAATTGTAACTGCCAGGAGAGCACGATACACTACCCAGCTAAGTTTAGCATTTTCTTCCATGGAAGAAGATGGATATTTAATGAAACAGAGGAATTCTATTTGTTTCTAAGAAAAAAACAGACTTAAACAAAAAATTTGACCTACAACCACAAGACTCAAGGGAAGCAGAAAAAGGTAAAAAGAACTCTTGAGAACTGTATTTCTGCTGTGGATATACAAAAAGTCCACATGGATAATTTGATTTTACTGATATAAAAAAGGGAAGTAATAAAGGGAAGATGATAGTATCAGAAAACGGGAAAGGAAAGATAAAAAGAGGGAAACTACATCCCAGGAGGCAAAGAAAATTTACCACATCTAAAGGAATTTAGAGAGGGGCAGGAACATTGTGTGAATCGTACTCTCATCAGAATTGGCTCAAAGAGAAAATAATTGACATTTGTTTTTCAGAGAATTCTCTCACCTCATTGAAAGGGGAGAGAGGAAAAGAGAAATAAGGGAAAGGTACAAGAAAGGGGAAGGGACTTAAAAGGAGGGGGGAGGGATACTAAAAAGGGAGGGCTATGCATCACAAGTAGGGTGTATAAATTCAAAACTGGGGAAGGGGTTCAGGGGGAACAAGGGGAAAAAAAGCATAATCAGGGGATAATATGGCAGGAAATACAGAATTAGTCATTTTAACTGTAAATGTGAATGAGATGAACTCTCCCATTAAGGGGAGACGGATAGCAGACTGGATCAAAAGTCAGAACCCTACAATATGTTGTTTACAGGAAACACATTTAAAACCAGGAAGATACATACAGAGTAAATGTAAAAGGCTGGAGCAGAATCTATTATGCTTCAGGTGAAGCCAAAAAAGCAGGGGTAGCCATCCTTATCTCAGATCAAGCAAAAGCAGAAATTGATCTAATTAAAAGAGATAAGGAAGGAAACTATACCTTGCTAAAGGGTAGCATAGACAATGAAGCCATATCAATACTAAACAAAAATGCACCAAGTGGTACAGCATCTAACTTCCTAAAGGAGAAGTTAATAGAGTTGCAAGAAGAAATAGACAGCAAAACTATAATAGTTGGATATCTCAACCTTGCACTCTCAGAATTAGATAAATCAAACCACAAAACAAGAAAGAAATTAAAGAGGGAAATAGAACATTAGAAAAATTAGGTATGATAGATCTTTGGAGAAAACTGAATGGTAATAGAAAGCAGTATACTTCTCAGCAGTTCATGGAACCTATACAAAAATTGACCATATATTAGGACATAAAGATCTCAAAATTAAATGCGGGAAGGCAGAAATAGTAAATGCTTTCTTCTC
The DNA here is from genome assembly GCF_048593235.1 of Sminthopsis crassicaudata. Classification (NCBI taxonomy): domain Eukaryota; kingdom Metazoa; phylum Chordata; class Mammalia; order Dasyuromorphia; family Dasyuridae; genus Sminthopsis; species Sminthopsis crassicaudata. The sequence goes on along the minus strand of NC_133617.1, from coordinate 78,202,574 downwards.
AGATCACAATGCAATAAAAACTACATTCAACAAGAAGTTAGGGGTAAATAGACCAAAAAGTAATTGGAAACTAAATAATCTCAACTTAAAGAATGATTGGGTGAAACAGCAAATTAGAGAAACAATAATTTCACCCAAGATAATGACAACGATGAGACATCATACCAAAATTTGTGGGATGCAGCTAAAATGATAATAAGGGGAAAGTTTATGTCTTTAGAGGCTTACTTGAATAAAATAAAGAGAAGATCAATGAATTGGGCCTGCAACTCAAAGTTAGGAAAATACCAAATTAAAACCCCCCAACTAAAAACTAAACTTGAAATTCTAAAATTAAATGTGAATGGGATGAACTCTTCCATTAAGCAGAGGCAGATAGCAGACTGGATCAAAAATCAGAACCCTTCAATATGTTGTTAACAGAAAACATATTTAAAGCAGGGAGATACATACAGAGTAAAGGTAAAAGGCTGGAGCACAATCTATTATGCTTCAAGTGAAGCCAAAAAAAAAAAAAACAGGGGTAGCCATCCTTTTTTAGAGGCTTACTTGAATAAAATAGAGAAAGAGAAGATCAATGAATTGGGCCTGCAACTTAAAGAGCTAGAAAAAGACCAAATTAAAACCCCCCAACTAAAAACTAAACTTGAAATTCTAAAATTAAAAGGAGAAATTAATGATATTGAAAGTAAAAAAACTATTGGCTTTATGAGAAAACCAATAAAATAGATTAACCTTTGGTAAATCTGATCAGAAAAAGGAAAGAGGAAAATCAAATTGTTAGTCTTAAAAATGAAAAGGGGGATCTTTCCACCAATGAAGAGGGAATTAGATCAATAATGAGTTACTTTGCCCAACTTTATGCCAATAAATTTGATAATCTAAGTGAAATGGATGACTATCTCCAAAAATATAGGCTTCCCAGATTAACAGAGGTGGAAGTAAATTGCTTAATAGTCCCATTTCAGAAAAAGAAATAGAACAAGCTATTAATCAACTCCCTAAGAAAAAATCCCCAGGACCAGATGGATTTACATGTGAGTTCTACCAAACATTTAAAGAACAATTAGGCCCAGTGTTATATAAACTATTTGAAAAAACGAGGAATGAAAGAGTCCTACCAAACTCCTTTTATGACCTAGACATGGTACTGATACCTAAACCAGGTAGGTTGAAAACTGAGAAAGAAAACTATAGACCAATCTCCTTAATGATTATTGATGCTAAAATCTTAAGTAAGATATTAGCAAAAAGACTACAGAAAATAATCCCTAGGAAAATATATCATGATCAAGTAGGATTTATGCCAGGAATGCAGGGCTGGTTTAATATTAGGAAAACTATTAGCATAATTGACCATATTAATAATCAAATTAACAAAAACCATATGATCATCTCAATAGATGCAGAAAAAGCATTTGATAAAATCTAACATCCATTCCCTAAAAACATTTGAGAGTATAGAAATAAATGGACTATTCCTTAAAATTGTCAGGAGCATATATTTAAAAGCATCAATAAGCATCATATGTAATGGGGATAAACTGGAACCTTTCCCAGTAATATCAGGAGTGAAACAAGATTGCCCACTATCAACATTCCTATTCAATATTGCATTAGGAATGCTAGCCTCAGCAATAAGAGTCAAGAAAGAGAGATTAAAGGAATTAGAGTAGGTAATGAGGTATCAAACTATCACTCTTTGCAGATGATATAATGGTATACTTAGAGATTCTCAGAGATTCTAATAAAAAGTTATTAGAAATAATTCACAACTTTAGCAAAGTTGCTGGATATAAAATAAATCCACATAAATCCTCAGCATTTTTATACATCACCAGCAAAATCCAACAGCAAGAGATACAAAGAGAAATTCTATTCAAAACAAATGTCAAGAGTATAAAATATTTGGGAATCTATCTACCAAAGAAAATTCAGGAATTATATGAGCAAAATTTGAAAACACTTGCCACAAAAATAAAATCAGATTTAAATAATTGGAAAGACATTAAATGCTCTTGGATAGGCCAAGCGAATATAATAAAAATGACAATACTCCCTAAACTAATCTATTTATTTAGTGTTTTAGCAATCAGACTTCTAAGAAACTCTTTTAATGACCTAGAGAAAATAACAACAAAATTCCTATGGAAGAACAAAAGGTCGAGAATTTCAAGGGAATTAATGAAAAAAAAAATCAAATGAAGGTGGCTTAGCTCTACCTGATCTGAAACATATAAAGCAGTAGTCACCAAAATCATTTGGTACTGGCTAAGAAATAGACTAGTTGATCAGTGGAATAGGTTAGGTTCACAGGACAAAATAGTGTACAACCATAGCAATCTAGTATTTTACAAACCCAAAGACCCAACTTGTGGGATAAGAATTCATTATTTGACAAAAACTGCTGGGTAAACTGGAAATTAGTATGGCAGAAACTAGGCATAGACCCACATTTAACACCACATAGTAAGATAAGATCAAAATGGGTCCAAGATTTAGGCATAAAGAATGAGATCATAAATAGATTAGAGGAACATAGGATAGTGTACCTCTCAGACTTGTGGAGGAGGAAGGAATTTGTGACCAAAGGAGAACTAGAGATCATTATTGATCACAAAATAGAAAATTTTGATTACATCAAATTAAAAAGCTTTTGTACAAACAAAACAAATGCAAACAAGTTTAGAAGGAAAGTAACAATTTGGGAAAACATTTTTACAGTTAAAGATTCTGATAAAGGCCTCATTTCCAAAATATATAGAGAACTGACTCTAATTTATAAGAAATCACACCATTCTCCAATTGATAAATGGTCAAAGGATATGAACAGACAATTTTCACATGATGAAATTGAAACTATTTCCACTCATATGGAAGTGTTCCAAATCACTATTGATCAGAGAAATGCAAATTAAGCAACTCTGAGATACTACTTTATACCTGTCAGATTGGCTGAGATGATAGGAAAAAATAATAATGAATGTTGGAGGAGCTGTGGGAAAACTGACACATTATTGGTGGAGTTGTGAAAGAATCCAAGCATTCTGGAGAGCAATTTGGAACTATGCCCAAAAAGTTATTAAATTGTGCATACTGTTTGATCCAGTATACTGGGCTTATATCCCAAAGAAATATTAAAGAAGGAAAAGGGACCCGTATGTGCAAAAATGTTTGTGCCAGCCCTTTTTGTAGTGGCTAGAAACTGGAAAATGAATGGATGCCCATCAATTGGAGAATGGTTGGGTAAATTATGGTATATAAATGTTATGGAATATTATTTCTCTGTAAGAAATGACCAGCAGGAGGAATACAGAGGCTTGGATGGACTTCCATGAACTGATGCTGAGTGAAATGAGCAGAACCCAGAGATCATTATACACTTCGACAACGATACTGTATGAAGATATATTCTGATTGAAGTGGATATCTTCAACATAGAAAAGATCTAATTCAGTTCCAGTTGATCAATGATGAACAGAATCAGCTATACCCAGAGACGTAACAGTGGGAATTGAGTGTAAAATGTTTGCACTGTTGTCTTTCTTCCCAAGTTACTTTTACCTTCTGAATCCAATTCTTACTGTGCAGCAATAAATTCAGTTTTGCACACATATATTGTATCTAGGATATACTATAACATATTTAACATGTATGGGATTTCCTGTCATCTAGGGGAGGGGGTAGAGGGAAGGAGGGGAAAATTTGGAACAGAAGTGAGTACAAGGGATAATGTTGTAAAAAATTACCCATGCGTATGTATTGTCAAAAAAATCATAATTATAAATTTAATTTAAAAAAAAGAAAAAAAGGGCACATGGGAGAATTTATTTGTTTACTCAAGCTTATCATTTTGATTTTTACTGGCACTATATCTTTCATTTATTTATTTAGCTTTATTTATTTATTATTATAGATTTTTATTTACAAAATATATGCATGGGTAATTTTTCAACACTGATCTTTGCAAAACCTTCTGTTCAAACTTTTCCCTTCCTTTTCCCCAACCCCTCTCCTGTCCAATACATGGTAAATATGTTAAAGTATATCTTAAATCCAACATATGTATATATATTTATATAGTTATCTTGCTGCACAAGAAAAATCAGATCTTCAAAGAAAGAAAAAAACACTTGAGGAGGAAAACTGTTAAGTGCCACTCTAGCATTTACCTACTACTAATCTATCCTGGTTCCTAGGTCTAATCAGAGAAACTCTGTTAAATATAATATCAATTGTACCTCTTTGTGAGGTCTCCAGAAATCCTCCAGCTGCTATCTCATATGGATGCAGTTTGAGCACAGCAGAGCACCTGAGAGTTTTAGCAGACAAGCTTAGACTTTATTCACGTGGTTTACACCTTACTCTATGACCTCCTGCACTATCTTGGTATCTCTCCCCAAGGCAGAGCTCCAGGTGAAGAAAGTGGAAAGGAAAAGAGGTGGAAAAGAGAGGCCAAGTCCCTCCTCTTCTAAGCTTAGATAGGGTCTATGAGGTCACAGGCACAAGCCAATTGATGATGGAGAGATTACATCCTGTTCCTGATGTGATTTCAGAGTGCTTAGGATTCTATGTACTCATATCCAATCACATGCGGGGACCTCCAGACCATTGGCCTACTTACACCCCAAATGCACTTGCCAAACCTCTCTAATGGACCCTTACAGAAAACAAAATGCAAGCAAACAATAACAGAAAGAATGGAAATGCTATGCTGTGGTCCACACTCATTTCCCATAGTTCTTTCTCTGAACTTTCTTACTGAACAATTGGAACTAGTCTGAATCATCTCATTGTTGAAGAGACCCATATGCATCAGAATTAATCTTCATATAGTATTGTTGTTGAAGTATATAATGATCTCCAGTTCTGCTCATTTCACTCAGCATCAGTTCATGTAAGTCTCTCCAAACCTCTCTGAAATGATCCTGCTGGTCATTTCTTTTTTTTTTTTTTTTTTTTTTTTTTTTTTTTTATTATATATATATATATTTTTATAATATTATCCCTTGTATTCATTTTTCCAAATTACCCCCCCTCCCTCTACTCCCTCCCCCCGACGACAGGCAATACCATACATTTTACATGTGTTACAATATAGTCTAGGTACAATACATGTGTGTGAATATCATTTTCTTGTTGCACAATAAACATTAGAATCCGAAGGTACATGCAACCTGGGCAGACAGATATTAGTGCTAACAATTTACATTCCCCTCCCTGTGTTTCTTCTCTGGGTGTAGCTACCTCTGTCCATCATTGATCAACTGGAAGTGAGTTGGATCTTCTTTATGTTGAAGATTTCCACTTCCATCAGAATACATCCTCATACAGTATTGTTGTTGAAGTGCACAGTGATCTTCTGGCTCTGCTCATTTCACTCAGCATCAGTTGATTTAAGTCTCTCCAGGCCTCTCCGTATTCCTCCTGCTGGTCATTTCTTACCGAGCAACAATATTCCATAACCTTCATATACCACAATTTACCCAACCACTCTCCAACTGATGGACATCCACTCATCTTCCAGTTTCTAGCCACAACAAAAAGAGCTGCCACAAACATTCTGGCACATATATGTTTCTTTCCGCTCCTTAGTATCTCTTTGGGATATAATCCCAGCAGTAGCGCTGCTGGGTCAAAGGGTATGCACAGTTTGATAACTTTTTGGGCATAATTCCAGATTGCTCTCCAGAATGGCTGGATTCTTTCACAACTCCACCACCTGCTGGTCATTTCTTATAGAAAAATAATATTCCATAACATTCATATACCATAATTTATTCAGCCATTCTCCAATTGATGGACATTCACTCAGTTTCCAGTTTCTGGCCACTACAAAGATGGCTGCCCCAAACATTTTTACACATGTGGGTCCCTTTCCCTTCTTTAAGATCTCTTTGACTCCCAACATATCTATGATCAGAGCTGAGAAGGCAGTTACTATTCCTTTGAAATTCCTTAGGAACTTTATGAAGGGCTGTGGATGAGGTGATGTACAGTTCGAGTTGGAGAAGGGACAGTAGAAGGTAGGAGGAGATAAAGAGGGAAGTGATAAAGGAAATACCTCTGCTTCTGGCCTGGCAGTCATGAAAGCTGGAAAAGAGAAGGCATTTACAACTAGATCTGGGGGAGAGACTATGGGAGTGGGAGGCAGGAGAGCTCCATCATTCACTTCTTATGTGATCTCTTAGGTGAATTTCTTCTATGTATCCTAGGTTCTTCCTCTTTAAGGTAAGAGAGTTGATATGATGATAGATTTTGGACTCAAAGGAACTTGTTTTGGTGCTGTTCAGTTGTTTCAGTCATGGCTGACTCTTCATGACCTCATCTGGGGTTTTCTTGGCAAAGAGACTGCAATGGTTTACGATTTTCTTCTCCAGTTCATCTGATACTGAGGCAAACAGTGATAAATGACTTGCCTATGGTCACACAGCTGGTAAATGTCTGGGGTCAGATTTGAACTCAGGAAGAAGAGTCTTAGAGATCACTTAAATTTCCAGAACACATCTGGAGCACTGTGGTCAGTTCTAGGAACCACATTTCAAAGAAATTAGCACCTATTGGCTCTGTGACAGAGTATGTGTCTTTTTCCCTCCAAGGACCAACCTAAGTTGGAGGCAGGGTAAACAGAGTGCTGACCTTGGGAGACCTGAGCTTCAATCCTGCCTCAAATAGTTAGTAGGTCTGTATGAGCCAAGGCACTACACCTGTTTGCCTCAATGTTCTCATCTTAAAAATGGGGATAATAATAGCATTTATCTCTAGGCTTGTTGCTAGAAAAAAATGAGTTAATATTTGTAAAAGTGCTTTGCAAGCCTTTAAGTGCTGGTTAATAATTTGATTATTGTTGTAAAATTTGAAGAGGCCATCCCCATGATGATGACTTTGTGGGACACAGCAATCTTTAATGTCCAGTCACTGAATTGTTAAATCAACATGCCAGTATTGAGAAGTGGGAAAATGTCCAGGAAGAGAAGGAAGCTAGAGATCATGTGTGCCAGGACCAGTTAAAGGAACTGGAGTGAAGAGTCCCGAAATCCCAAGTTCTTCAAGTGAATTGCTTTCTAGTCTCAATTTCCCCATTAGGTACTTGTCAAATTGATTTTCAGAATTCAAGGCCGAAACTTTACATTTGTAACTTTTAAATATTATCTTTCTAAAGTCCATCACTCAATGAGCATTTCTTAAGTGCTTACCATGTAGTATTCTCTAATGCAGACAAGTTATTCTCATCTATCAAGATCTTTGTGGAATCCATCGCTCCATTTTGGCTATTTGGGCACAAGTTAAGGCCAAATCCTGGCACTTTCCACTAGAAATGCTTTCTCCAAGTACTCTTTGGCTCCATCATTGCCTGAGTCCACTTCTTAATCCCCATAATCGTCTTCTTGCTAGCATCTACTGTAGAAACTAAGCCATGGCAGCACCAGGCTTGGAGTCAGAAGACTCATTTCCTTGCATTCAAATCTGGCCACAGACACTACTATGTGACTCCAGGCAAGTTATCTAACCCTCCTCTGTAAAACAAATTAGAGAAGCAAATGGTGAAGCACTCCAGTACTTGTTGCCAATAAAACCCCAGATGTGGCCTTGAAGAGACAGACATGACTGAAACAACTGGACGACAACAAATTAGAAGAGCTCATTCTAGCTGGTCCATTAAAAACCTAGGAGAGATTCTGTCAATGAATTGTGCTTGGCACAGGAGTAAGCACTAGCACTTGCTGGTTGATTGACTGAGTGACTGCTTTCCCCTACATGCTTCTCTGATCTACCAGTCCTGGTAACCTGGTTCAGGTGAGTCTGGCACAATGTGTTTTTCATGTAGCCATGTGGGCTCTTTGCACTTGTTGGTTCCATTTCTAGATATTCACGAACTTTCCCTTGAATAATTTGTTCTAGGAATTTTCCAGATAGCAAGTAATGGAGGCAGTACTCAAATTTAAGTCTTCTAACTCCTCCCAACCCAAGTATGACCTCCTGATGAGATCCATAGGATGGAATTACCTTTGTTTTACTAAAATTGAAAGTTGTGAAATTGTCATATATATATATAATGTCATACATATAGAATTTTAAAAATAAAACATAAAATATCATATGTATATATAATTCAGAAAATCTAAAATTGGAAAGAGTCTGGCAAACAATCATCTCCTAAGAGAGGAGAGAATAAAAAAGGAGCTCCTAGAGAACATGGGGAATAGATGGAGTATATGCTTGGTCTGGAAAAGATGTGAAATGTTGACTGGAATCAGAAAGGCCTAATTCTACTGATGACCTGAGAACTAATGCCCATTTGAACTTCATTTTAGCCTGAAGTCTGAATACCAGTGCTTATCACAGCACCTGGTATATAACTGGCACTGCTATATGTAGCAGAGGCTTTTGGACTGACTGACTTTTATTGCAAGAAAAACTTTGAAATGGGATATCTCACATTATCTCAGAGGTAGAGGGGCTGTGAGAACAACTAACCCAGGAAATTATCTAAGCTAAAGAAGCAGCCCTTGTAATGATGTAAAGGGACTCCTACTTGCAATCGATGTGAGGTTCCTGCCAACTCTAAGATTCTCTGACTGTGATACATTCTTTGACAAACTTTCCTTCTTCCCACAACTTTCTAAGACATAGAATCAGTTGCTGACAAGACTGGAAAGCCTCAGTTTAACCACATGTGCTTCTGTTCATACTATCTGCAGGGAGTGCCTCACCTTTATTTCTAAGAGCAAAGGGTCCCTAGCACAAACCTTTATGTGCAGCAGGTGTTCAAGAAACAAGCAATGAGTGACAGATTCTCTCTCCTTGCCATTTCCCCATTTGGCCAACAGTAGGAGTCAGTGGGAAGGGGTGAGGGAAGAGAAACAAGAAGAAAGGGAGGAGACACAGTGCTGGGAGTGGTTGGTTTGATTGCCCCTCACTTGACTCCAATAGACTCTCGCAAAAACTGCAAGTCAGGCTGGGAGGGATGGACCAAAACCATTAAACAGCAGTTCTCTCACATTTACAGTCTGATTTCATTCTTTCCTGGAAACGGGGTAAGACTAAAAGGGTGTGATGAGTGCCTGCTCCATCTTATCCTCACAAGGCCATCCACAGATAAAAGATTGATGAGGTAAGCTGGAATAGAAGCAAAGGGGAAAGGACATGGGGTTTGCAGGTGTCTACCTTAGGGGAAAAGCCCAGGAAACAATCAGCTAGATAAAGGTAACTAGCACAATTCTCCTGGAGCAATAAAAAGTAAGCCAGAAAATATGTATAGAAGAATTATGATGTTTAACACATATTGGATTACTTGCCATTTAGGGAAGAGGTGGGGGAAGAGAGGGAAAATTTTAGAACACAAGATTTTGTAAGGATGAATGAGAAAATTAACCAGGTATGTATTTTGAAATTTAAAAAAAAAAAGCCTTTAATTAATTAATTAATTTATTATTATTATTATTTTTTTATTTATATATTTTTTTAATGGGCCAGAGGTAGAGACTGACCTCTCATTTCCCCATTCCTTCTGGTTGTGCTGAGAGACGGGGAAATGCCAGATAGGTGTGCAGGTGGGATTCCCTAGCACAGTCTATTCTGATAGAAGTTGGGCAAGCTTAGGAGGCTCCCCAACTCTGACCTTGACCATAGGATTTTAAAGAACAGTTTCCTAAGATTACATCGTGCTCTGTTCTTTCTCCAGCCCTGTTACTTTTTACTAGCAGTATGGCTGGATTCCCTTTCCTCCCAAACAAGAAGAAAGTGATGGGTTTAACCATGGCCTCTTCCTCAAAACTTGTCTCTTGGGGACAGCCAGAATTACCCTGCTTGCACCTCCCAGGCAGAAACAGACAAGGAGGCCCTGCTGCCTGAACCCAGTCTGCTGGTGTACAAATTGCAGTATTCAAGAATTAGGCCCCTAAAAGAATCCTAGATGAACTCTCCCTAAACTAAAATGTAGTGGTATAAGACTCAGGTTAGGGAAAATAAATAAATAAATAAAAATTTTAAGTTACATCTTTTTTTTTTTTTTTTTTTTATTATAGCTTTTTATTGACAAAACATATGCATGGGTAATTTTTCAACATTGACAATTGCAAAACCTTCTGTTCCCACTTTTCCCCTCCTTCCCCCCCCAACCCTCTCCCCTAGATGGCAGGTAGTCCAATACATATTAAATATATTAAAGTATATGTTCAATATAATATATGTATTTCTCTTGTTGTTTGCTTGTATTTTTGATTTCCCTCTCAGGTTCTTTTTTTACCTTCTTTCTAAATCCAATTTTTCTTGTGCAGCAAGATAACTGTATAAATATGTATGTATATATATTGTATTTAATATATATTTTAATCTATTTAGCATGTATGGAACTATCTGCCATCTAGGGGAGGTGGTGGAGGAGAGGAGAGGAAAAGTTGGAATGGAAGTTTTTGCAAGGGTCAATGTTGAAAAATTACCCATGCATATGCTTTGTCAATAAAAAGCTATGTTAAAAACAAAAACATTTTTCTGAAAAGTATCATAAAGGGATGCTTAAAAAGCCAAAGGTGTCCAGGACAAAGATTAAGAATTTTGCCTTGAACTTTCTCCTCAATAGATAGTCAAGTGGTACAGTGGAGAGAATGTATTCTCCGAAATTAGGATGTCCTGAGTTCAAATCAGATGTCAGATACTTAGAAGTTATGTGTTATCTTCCATTTCACCTTCCTCAGGTTCTTCCTCTGTAAAATGAGGATAATAAGAGCACCTGCCTCCCCTATTTTGAGGACTAAATGGGACAGTAATTTTAAAGACCTTAGTGTAGACACATAGTAAGAGCCATGTAAATGTTACCTACTCCTCAATCCCTTGCAGTGCCATGAAATCTGAAGAAAAGAACATACAGAAATGGGGGAGAGTAGTGACTGAAGATAAGAACTGAGAAAGTCGTCAGAGTTAGAAAAACCTAAATGATTGTTGGTAACCATAAAGAAGGAAGTTTCAGTTTAGGATGAGGGCAAATGCCAGATTCCAAGGAGTTGAGAAATGGAAGATGAAGAAGTGAAAACAAGAGCTATAGAAAGCTTTTTCTCGATTTGGCTAAGGAAGAAGAAACATCACATTTTATTTACTTGCCCTCCATGCCTGGAATGTTCTCCTTCCTCATCTCCCCATCTGGGCTTCTCAGGTTTCAAGTCCCAGATAAAATTCCATTTTTTCCTGGAAGATTTTCCCAAATCTCTCTTCCTTCTAATACCTTACCTCTAATTTATCATATACATATATATGTGCATATGTATGTGTGTCTACATGCATATGTGTGTATGTATATATTATATATATACATAAAACAGTTTGCATATAATCTCTCCCATTGGATTGTGAACTCTTCAGGACAAGGGCTGTCTTTTTCTGCTTTCTTTTTTTTTTGTATGCCTAGAACTTAGCACATTGCCTGGCACATAGTATTTGCAGGACAAATGTTTTTTGACTGACATCTGGCTGATGGCTTACTTGCAAAACATTAAACTGACTACTCTCTCCCTTTAAGAGAGAGGAGTCAGAGAGACTTAACTAGCTTCTGTCCCCACTCTTCCCCCTTGCCCTTCCTTCCCAAGAACCATGCCATCTATATTTGAGTGCACTGCCAAGAACCTGATCAAAGAACTGAGCAAAAATGGGGAGCTGATCCCTGTGGACAGCCTCAAGAGCTCCACCCACTTCAGTCCCTACTACCTGGTCAGGAGAAAGAACAAGAGCTCCTGGTTTGGAAGGCCACAGTATGTTTGGCTCAATTTGACTCTCAAGGACATTCTGGATCCCAGCTCTCCAGAACCAGGTACCAGCCCCAGGGAAATGAGAGGGTGGCCAATGCTAGAGGATGAGAGGAGCTGGATAAGACTATTTATTTATACTATGAAGGGGAAATGGGCTCATCAGACTTGGCCAGAATACACAGTTTTGCTGGGACTGACTTCATGGCTCTATGTGGTTCTGCATCACTAATGTCCAGCCATCCCATGCAGAGGTTGTGATGAATTGGGAAGATACTGTAGAGCCAGGTACCTAGACAGAGTCTGCCATCTAGGGGAGGTGGTGGAGGAGGTTGGGGTTATGTTAAGTCCGAACTAGCTCCCTGGAGACCTCAGGATCAGCCAGAGTCAGGATAAGTAAAAGTCCTTGGTCTTTAGGGGGAGAAGCAGGCAAACTGCCAGGAGTTTATACAAAGATCTCTGCTCCATTCTGGATTCCAGAATCTCCACCTTTCTCCTCCTTGTCCCATCCCCAAGTGAAGTCTCTCTCACCCCACCCTCAAATCCTTGTCTGTGATTACTTTAACATCAAACACTGAGTCAGCACCAATGGTGAGAAGAGCTATTTTTCCAAACATATGCTAATAGAGTCATTGACTCATAGTGAATAGGTAATTAGCCTTAAGTGCTCAGTTGTCTGATTTAAGCATACTTTTTGGAGTTTCAGCCTTTTACAAGGTTATGTCACTTTTCTGCTCTGAGCCTGTTTTTCCTCATCTGAAAAATGAGAATAATATTTGTATTTTCTACTTCACAGGCTGGGTGTGCAGAAAGCACTTTGTACATCTTAAAGTGCTGTAGAACTGAAAGTTATTGTGATTGGGGAAGTATAGATAAGGTTAGGTCCCAGATGCTTTTACCTTGTCCCATGTGGACCCTTCTCACAGAACAAGGTTTGGTGCTCCATTTAGCTAAGGATTGGCTTCTCTCTCTCCAGAAGTGATGGAGAATGGACCATTCCACTTTAATGATGAGGTGGATGGGCAGGTGTCTGGCAGTGTGGAGGTGACTGCTTCTGTGCAAGGGAAGATTTCAAGACAGACTTCAGTGTCAAACAGAACAGACCTGGAGGTCAAGACTCTCATTGTGCCCCTTCACACCTGGGACTGCTTAGTACAAGAAAGGTGAGAGGAATTGACAAGACAAGAACTGAGAGCTCTGGTGACTTCTCTTTGAGGGATGAGGGAAGGTGGAGGAGGGAGGGGGAACAAGGGAAAATGTCCCAGGGAAAACCACAGAGAATTAGTCACTTTTCTTTGTGTAGGGACTGAATTTACTATATATCAACACCCACAAATCTCCTGTATTGTCAGAAGCATGGATAAGACCCTGTCCCTAACTCCACGGAATTCACATGCTAATGAGGGGATGAGAACATTTAAACCACAATTGATAATATTACATAAGAGTACAAGAAAGGTTCAAAGTAAGTTCCAAGGAAGAAGATTATTCCCAACAGAAAGATGATGAGGTTTAGAATTGGGGTACCTAAATGAAATTAGATTTAATTGAGGTCAAGTAGCAGTGCAAGAGTTCCCTGTAAAGGATTGATTTAAAAAAAAAAAAGTTTATTATGGGATTTAGAAGTAATGTCTAGTTAGTAAAGTTGAAGGTAGAGATAAAAGGCGCCAGAACCAGTTCCAGTGGGCAGAAATCCTTTGACCTGACAGGTGTAAGGCTGCCATATTTGGACCTCTGCAAAGAGACGACTCCAGCTTGGCTCTTTTATAATAGGGGGTTCTGGCTACAAGCTGAAGGGGGCTTGTGGGTGGAGTCCCAGGTTGGCTCTGGGCTGGGTTTCAGCCAGGGTTAGAATTTGAATAGAATTCTATGGGTTTTGGGACTGAGCCAAATAATAAAGATGAAAACTGTTTGTGCTTAGGATGGAGTCCCCTCCCTAAGGCAGAGTCCAAGGGGGTTTTCTCTTTAAAGGATTTTTCAGAGTTTTAGGGTTTTCTCAATGTTTACTGGAAATGTTTATTGCAGGAAGGGGCATTTGAATTTAGCGTTAAATGATGAGAAGGAATTTAACAGGTAAAGAGAGCAAGGGAAGATGTTTTTGGAATAAGGAGCATAAAACATAAAAAGCATTTAAGGGGCAGTATTTTTTTTTTAATTATCTGCATCTTTTGTTTTTACACCACCTCCATATCTAAATGGCTCTCCCCAGCTAACAATCCATTCCTTGTGACAAATAATATAGAATAAATGTAGAATGTGGCTCAGCAAAACAAGCCAACATGGCTACTGAGTTGGACTGTATATATAATATTCTGTAACCACAGTCCCTCATCTCAGGAAGAAAGAAAGGTTCATTTTCTCATCTTTTAATCTTCAAGAACAAGCTCTGTCATATTAATTATTTAATATTTAGTTTTGCTTTTGCTTTTCCCATTTATACCATTATAGCCATTGGGTGTATTCTTTTCTTGTTTGTGTTTATTTTATTTTTTGTCAGTTCATAAAAGCCTGCCCATGTTTCTCTGAATTCTTCAAACTCTCTTTTTCCCAACTCATACATTCAGGTGCTACAATTTGTATAGACGTCTACTTTGTTTCCAATTCTTGGCTACTATAAAAAGTTCTACTATGAATCCAACCTTCTGTTTTGAAGCTCCTTGGGGAACATATGGCTAACAGCAGGACTTCCAGGTCAAAGATGTGAATATTTTAGCATCATTCCAAGTTACTTTACAGAAAGACTGAACCAATTCATAGATCTATCTCTAGTGTATTAATATGACTATCTTTCCACAGTCACTCTAACATTGCTTCTATTTTTTTGTAATTGATTTTGTAATCAAATTTTTAGATGTAAGGTGAAACATCAGGATTTTTTTTTATTCCTTTCTGAGGGCAGTTTCAAACAGTCCTATTTAAATGAATTGTAAAGATTGTGGAATCATGTGAAAAAAGGTGGGAAAGATAGATGGGCATCTGATTGAAAGAAGGTCTTAAATGTCAGAAAGAAGTATTTTATTTATAAGGTAACAGAGAGTCCTTGAAGACTTTTGAGCAGAGATATAACATGACCAGATTGACAAATAAGGAAGATTATTCTGACAGCAATATGAAGAACTGATTAAAGGAGGGAGACAATGGAGGAGGCAGGATGGCCTATTTATAGTCAATTGAATTAGTTCATGCAGGTAGTAGTTAGGACTTGTAGTAGTAGTGTGTACTGAGAAGAGGAAATACATGTAAAAGATGATGAAATCAACAGTACCTGCTAACTAACTAATTAAATGGGAGAAATGAGAGAGTAGAAAGGCAGCAAGTTACACAGAGAAAGAAATAAAATCAGTTAAAGGATCTGTGCCCTGGACTCAATTTGTGGCCCTTAGATACAGTGGTCCTCAAACTTTTTAAATAGGGGCCAGTTCACTGTCCCTCAGACTGTTGGAGACCCGGACTACAGGAAAAACAAAACCTCACACTCTGTCTCTACCCCTCAGCCCATTTGCCATAACCCAGCAGGCCCCATAAACGTTGTGGCCCGCAGGCTGTAGTTTCAGAACCCCTTAGAACTTGAGGTATCTATGGGATATCTTAGTGGAACTGCCCTGTAAATACCAGAATCCAGGGGAAATGGTGTTGGATTTAGACAATGAGTAAATAGTTTATCTTACGTCTCAGTTTCTTCTTTTTTTTTTAAAAACTTGGAACTGAAACGCTTTAAACTGCTGTCCTCTCCTGGCAGCTCAGTATAGATTCATTTTATAAAATGGACAGTAAAAAAAAGTATAGTTCACCAGGCTGATTTCAGAAAAGCCTGGAGAGAGTTATATGAACTGATCCTAAATGAAGTGAGCAGAACCAAGAGAACATTATACACAGCAACAAGAAGATTATGTGATGACCAACTGTGATGGACTTGGCTCTTTTAACAATGAGGTGATTTGAGGTGACTCTAGTAGGCAGATCCAATAGGTCAATAGATGGAAAATGCCATTCACATCTTGTGAGAAAACTATGGAGACTGAATGTGGATTGAAGCATAGTATTTTCACCTCTTTTGATTGTTGTTGGTTTCCTTGGTTTTTTTTTTTTCTCATATATTTTTCCCTTTTGATTTGGTATTTCTTGCACATCATGATGAATATGGAAATATGTTTAGAGGAACTGCAGGGAGGGAGGAAGAAGAGAGAGAGAAGGAGAAAGTTTTGCAAAGGTGAATGTTGAAACCTATCTTTACATGTATTTGGGAAAGTAAAATACTACTTTTTTAAAGGATAGCTCACCTTAGGCAGGAAAATCTTTTTAAAAGTGGCATGTAGTTTCTCACCAGGGGCATGCTATAGAGAAAAGTATTTTTCTTTGAGATTTTTGGCATTGATTATAGGACCAAAGATTTGGAGCAGAAAGGAAATTGAGGTGTCATCTAGTCTCATTCCTTCAATTTACAGATGAGTAAACTGAGGCTCAGAGTAATTGCCTTTGAAACCAGCACATTGTCTACTGCCACAGGGGCTAGATAGATGTATTCTGTTTTGAGTATAGAGGGAAACATACTTGATACTTCCTCCCCTCTACATGAAAGAGTGGGAAAGAATGATCTCATTAACTAGTTCTACAGGATTCCTCAGGAAGGGGAACAGTTTCAAAAGCTAACCAGCACTTGGGACATATCCTTATGGACTGAGAGTGAGCCTGGGATGGCAGAAAGGCAGTTTTCCCCCTGTTACATCCTTATCACACTGATTTGTGATTGGCTCATCAGGTATTCAGCCTGAGCTCATTCATCTATTTTGTAATTCCAGACCTGTCCTCAGCTAATCAAGAAGCTTCCTGATTATTGCTGGTGGGTTGCCTATTTTCCTGGGTAAAGTACTTAGCTAAGAGACTATCTATACTTCCTCCCTCTGTAGTACAACCTAGGGTAGCAGCCTCATCACTAACTAGATAGCAATAAATCATTCAACATAGCATCTAGTACAGCAAAAGATTTAAAGCTGAAAGGGATCTTTATTATGTTCTGTTATTTCAGTCATGTCCAGCTCTTTATGACCATATTTGGAGTTTGCCATTTCCCTCTTCAGCTCATTTTGCAAAGGAGGACAATGAGGCAGACAGGGTTAAGTGATTTGCCCAGTGTCACATAACTAGTAAGTGACTGAGGCCAGATTTGGACTCAAATTTCCCTGACACCAGGCCTAGTACTCTATCCAGTGCACCATCTAACTGCCCAGAGAGGGCCATGTATTCCAAGCTTCATTTGAGAGAAAGGAAACTGAGGCTCAAGAGACTTTAGAGACATACCCTAAGTCAAGTATCACTAAATGAACCTCTTTTTCTTCATTCACAAAACAGAGGTTGTTTGGGGAAAAAACATTTTGAAATCCCTAAGTGTTAGAGAAATGGTACTTTAATTATTTCTATCTGAGGCCATATTTGACTTCTTTCTTATTTATTTTGTGGTTTGATTTATCTAATTCTGAGAGTG
Source organism: Sminthopsis crassicaudata (assembly GCF_048593235.1). NCBI lineage: Eukaryota > Metazoa > Chordata > Mammalia > Dasyuromorphia > Dasyuridae > Sminthopsis > Sminthopsis crassicaudata. Next base: position 78,185,354 of record NC_133617.1, on the reverse strand, counting down.
CAAGGTTGAGATCTCCCGCTATTATAGTTTTGCTATCTATTTCCTCTTGCAGCTCTCTTAATTTCTCTTTTAAGAATTTAGATGCTGCACCACTTGGTGCATACATGTTTAATATTGATACTGCTTCACTATTGATGCTTCCCTTTAGCAGGATATAATGCCCTTCCTTATCTCTTTTAATTAGATCAATTTTTGTTTTTGCTTGATCTGAGATGAGGATGGCTACTCCTGCTTTTTTGGTTTTGCCTGAAGCATAATAGATTCTGCTCCACCCTTTTACTTTTAGTTTGAATGTCTCATCCTGTTTCAGGTGTGTTTCCTGTAAACAACATATAGTAGGATTCTGACTTTTAATCCAGTCTGCTAACTGCTTCCTCTTTATGAGGCAGTTTGCCCCATTCACATTTATGGTTAGAAGGACTAATTCTATATTGCTTGCCATCCTATTAACCCCTGCTTATGCTTTTCCCCTTTCCTTCCCTTTTACCCTCCTATCCAGTATTAAACTGGTAAACACCACTTGCTTTTCACAGCCCTCCCTTTTTAGGATCCCTCCCCCACTTTAAAGATCCTCCCCTTATTTTATCCCTTTTCCTCGAAATTACTGTATTCCCTTCCCCTTAGCTTACTCCTTCCCTTTCACTTTTCAATGAAGTGGAAGAAGTTTCACCATAAATCGAATATGTCTATTGATACACGCTATGCTCATCTCCCTCCTTTCTTTCTCTCAGATATAATAGGTTACCTTTGCCTCTTCATGAGATGTAGTACCACCACTTTATACTTTTTTATGATATAATCTCCTTTCCACCTCTAGTTTCTAAGACAAATTGTACATATGTTCTTTACATATTTTTTTGACAGAAGTATAGTTCTCAAGATTTCTTTTTACCTTTTTTAGAAGTCTCTTGAGTTCTGTATTTGAAGATCAAACCTTTTATGTAGGTCTGGTTTTTTCATCAAAAATAGATGGAATTCATTTATTTCATTAAATGTCCATCTTCTTCCCTGGAAAACGATGCTCATTCTTGCTGGGTAAGTTATTCTTGGCTGCATACCAAGTTCCTTAGCCTTTTGGAATATCATGTTCCAGGCCCTGCGTTCTTTTAATGTGGACGCTGCTAGATCCTGTGTTATCCTTATTGTGGATCCTCCATATCTGAATTGTTTTTTTCTAGCAGCTTCCAATATCTTTTCCTTTGTCTGATGGTTCTTGAACTTGGCCACTATATTTCTTGGCGTTTTGATTTTAGGGTCCCTTTCAGTAGGTGATCGATGAATTTTCTCAATGTCTATTTTACCCTCTGTTTCCAAAACGTCTGGGCAGTTCTCTTTGATAATTTCCTCGAAAATGGTGTCCAAGCTCTTTTTTTCCTCCCATTTTTCAGGGAGTCCGATTATTCTCAAATTGTCTCTCCTGGATTTGTTTTCCAGGTCTGTTGTCTTTCTGGTAAGGTACTTGACAGTCTTTTCAATTGTTTCATTTCTCTGGTTTTGCTTGACTCCCTCTTGGTTTCTCCTTGAGTCATTCATTTCCACTTGTTCCAGTCTAATTTTCAATGATGTATTTTCTTCACTCACTTTTTTTATATCTCTTTGTAATTGTCCAATTGAGTTTTTATCTTCTATGGAATTTTTTTCCATTGTATCCATTTTATTTTTTAGAGAGCTTATTTCTTTTTCCAGCTCTCTAATCCTGTTTTCCTTGGAGTTGTTTACCTTTTCCAGCTCACTAATCCTGTTTTCCTTGGAGTTGTTTACCTTTTCCAGCTCACTAATCTTGTTTCTCAATGATTTGATTTCTTTATCCATTCTGTCTTTGAATGCATGGGATGACTTCTCCAGGCTCTCTTGCCAAGTGAGGCCATATTTGAACATAGGTTTTCCTAACCCCAGACCTAGCACTCTATTCATTGTACCATCAAAAACAATGATTAAAACCCTATAAACGGCGGGGGAAACGCAAAATAATTGTAATTGAATGTTGCAGAAGTATAAAAAAAATTGGCTCCAAAAAAAGAGATATGACAAGATATTTTCCCTGGTTCTTTACAGAGGTTGAGGACCATAGTATGGAACATTGCAAATAATGGCAGATTTTCTTCAAGATCCTGATAGATTTTACTGAATATTTTTCTTTTCTTCCTCTTTTTTTTTTTTTTTTTAATATCTTTGTTGTAATGGATGATTTTCTGGAAGGAGGAGGAGAAAGAAGTCCAGAGGGAGCAAATCTAGGTGAATTAAAAGCAAAAGTTATCAGTGAAAAATCTTTTTAAAAAAACTTCTCTGAGTAGTTTTTCTCACTTGTACCTACCACAGTCCAACTCCAATTCTCATTCATGTGCATATAGGAAAGGCATTGACTTTCCAACTCAAGCAACTGAGTCCAAATGTTATTACCTGTTTGAGGCTGGATGAATCACTTATCTTTTCCAGGCCCCAGTTTCCTCAATTATAAAAGTAGGAGGTTGAACTAGAGGACTTCTAAGGTCCCTTGTCTCTAACCTATGATTCTGTGATAAAATGTTATGAGGAATTTGAAAAGGGAAACAATATATTCTGCTGAGACAGAGAAGGCTTCATCCTTGAGGTTCTCAAGTCTTAAAAGGAAGGCAGAGACTTCATGAGATGTAGATGGAGAGAGGGAAGTTGATATACCTAAATATCTGGGGCAGCCTGAGTAAAACAGGAGTGAGGAGCAGTACAAAGAGAAATGAGGTCAGTTAGTTCAGATAGGATATGGAGGAGCTAAAAGAGAACAGTCAGAGATAATACCAGCCACAGGTTGGAGTCAGCTTTGTGGAGGCTGAGGGGCCTGAGAAAGGGATCCAGTCAGGTGCTCTACCTGATTAGATGTCCTCTTTACGGTATCCCACCTGTGTATAAATGCCTCCAGCTAGAGGGAAGGCTACTTTACCAGGTAATCCTTCCTTTATTTAATGGTTATAACTATGAGGAAGAAATCTGAGTTGAATTCTCTGGTGAATTCCTTCAGCTGGTCCTCCTCTGGGGCTAGAAGGGAGCAAATTTATTATCCCTTCTGCCTCAAGTCAATACATATACATACATACATATGTATGTGTGTGTGTGTGTATACACAATATGTATATATGTTTGTTTGTTTGTTTATTGGTGAGGCAATTGGGGTTAAATGACTTACCCAGTCACAGGGGTAGAAAGTGTTAAGTGTCTGAGGCTAGATTTCAACTCATGTTCTCCTGACTTCAGGGCTGGTGCTCTATCCACTGTGCCACCTAGCTGCCCTCCTTCCTATATTTTTAAGACAGACCATCACGTCCTCTATAAACTCTCTCTCCCCCATACTAAAGAACTCAGTTCCTTCAGCTGTTTCTGTCCCATTTTTTCCCCCCAGGCTCACCATCATCTTGATGGCCCTTCTTTGGATGGCTCTCCCTTAATGATATTATTGAGGTTGGGAGGGTGTTGGTATATTGGGATTACAGGCTAGTATTGTGGGTTGCCTCAAAAGAACTTGTAGACTGAGACCTCCTCCAAATCAAGGGGCAAAGATTTTATTATTCCGCTAAGAGCAGGCTAAATTCGCAAGGGGTTTTCAGGAGAAAAAGGAATTTATTTTAGCAATTAACAAGGAGAAAGATAAATTCCCTTGCAGAGATGCCATTAAAGCATGTTAAGTGGGGGATCACCAGGCTAACTGTAAAAGGAGTTAGGCATTAGCTATTGTGAGACTTAGCAAGCTGACAAACCCATAAAGGAATTAGTAGGAGAGGGAACTAAGCCATTAATTGGCAGACTAACTCTAAAGTATCCTAAAAAAAGTGATTTAGTTTGTGAAGTATACTTAAGTTCTTTTGTAGGGGAAATGAACAAGTTAATATCTTAACTTGGCAATCTAATTGGATACAGTAATAAAGGGGTTGTAATGATTTTGTCAATCAATGCAAGGTATTGATTAAGAATTCTACCAGAGACTTCTACCTGGGGTGAGACTGTAATAAAGGTTCACTTGAGGCCAGAAAAGGAAAATGATCAATGTTGGAGGGAATGTGGGGGAAATGTAACATTAATGCATTGTTGGTGATATTATAGAGCAATTTGGAGCTATGAACTATGAAAATAAGTATAACTAACCATGCCTCATGGTTTCTTTCTCCTTCTTATAACTAATTCTTTTAGGATACTAAATCTCTTGTAGGATTTGTTCTCCAGTTAATGCCTCTTTGGCATTAGAAGAGGTTACAGACAAAATGAAGAGATACAATAGACACCAGGAATGGTAAATATGGAATAGATTTGGAAAAGTGTATAGTTAGCAAGGAAAGAGGTTTTAATAATTAACAATGGAAAAGACAAGTTCCCTAGTGGGACACACAATTAACCAGAAAGGAAATACTCCATGAGGTGAGAGTATACCATTGGCAGGCAAAATCCTAAAAAGGATTTAGTCCCTGAAAAGAGTTAGTTAGCTATGTAACAAGGAGAAAGACACCACAAGACAAAGCATCATGGCAAGCTAATCCAAAAGGGATTCAGCAAAAATGGCATAGGCCAAGGACAGATTTATAGGGGAAATTTAACCTCTTTGGTTTGACAACATAACTTGGCTCTCTGGATAAAGTAAGGTAGGATTAGCCAAGAACTCCAGAAAAGTGGGACCTTACTGTTGAACTGATTCTCTCAATGGCCTTCCCTGCTTGCCTCAGAAGTAATTTTACCAGTTCTTTAGCTTTCTTTGCCAATCCCATCTAGAGACCCAAGACCTCATCAGAAAGGACTTATGCTGAAAAATGCTATCTAGACTCAGAGAAAGAACCAATCATGTCTGAATATAGATTGAAGCATACTTTAAAAAACACAGCTTATTTTTCTTAAGGTTATTTTTTTAGGGGACAGAGTTCTATGTTTTCATTCACAATGAAAATGTTTTGTATAACTTCATATGTGACTTCAAAATGTGGTGAGGAAGGAGTAGGGAGGAAGGAAAAAAGAGAATCTGGAACTCAAAGTTTAAAAAATAATGTTAAAAAAAAGTTTTATATAAAAGTGTACAAAAACAATAAATAAATAAATAAAGCTTCCCCCCCCCCCCAAAAAAAAAGGTCCATTTGAACAAAAGACATAGTCAAAATCTAAATATTCACTTCTGATCCTATCAGTGCTCTTCCTTATTTGCTTCAGGAAGTTACTAGGCTTCCAGATTGTTGACATTAATTTAGTCTCTCAAACTCAACTTCTCTCTTGCTAGCTGAAGCTATCATCAATATTTCTAGTAAAATGTGTTTGAGTGTAGAGAAGAAAGGGCTCCTTTTGGCTCCAGTCACAGCTTTAGCCTTCCAAACATGTGCACAAACCATACTGAGCCCAAACCACCACTTGATACCATATTCACTCCCCAAGGCACTAGCATGGTGAAATCCAAAGGTGCTATAACCCTGAGATGGCCCTGAACAAGGTCATATCTGAGAGGGATGAGAGGGAATCCCACATCTCTTACCTGCTGTATTTCCCCCTTCTCCCACAGGACACTGAAGAAACCAGAGCCCTCTATCATTCGGGAGCTTCGGGAACGGAACGAGGACGTGTATGTTGTCACAGAAGCTGTCAAGACCCAGAAAGAAGCCGTTCTGAAGAGCTCCAGAAAAAGGGAAGGCTTTGGGAAGTTCACCATTCCTGGAGCCTTGTGTTTTCAGGTTAGAACTCACACCCTTGATACATGGGAACAGAAAAGGGGAGGGATTTGAGTACTCCAACACCCCTTGACCTTCCAGCCTTAGTTCATAACCCCAGAGACCCCCCAGGAGGCAAAAACCTAGGTCTGAAAACTCTGCAGACCTCTGTCCCTTTCCTGCATCCTGTTAGGTCCAAATCCATTAAAAATAGTGAGACTTATTGTGGGTAAAGGGTGCTTGGTCAGCTCTCTGCCATTTTCAGGGGTGTGTCTAATCGTCAAACAAGCAGATAATCCAAGAGAACTTCAGTTGGAGTTTGGAATGCTGCATGACCAGTCAGGAAGCTGATTCATTCCCTCCTTCATGACTCCAAGAAGATCTTTTAAACCTGAAGAGACTTGGCTTAGGGACATCTGCAGAAAACTAAGAGAGAATTGTTGTCCTGAGTCACATATGACCAGGCCCAACCCAGGTTGGCTCAAAGCTCTGTGCTGGCCTCCTATGTCTTTTCATTCCCTCTTCCCCACTCCAGAGAATTTAGGCAGAAGGGGGAAGGAAGGTACCTCTTACCCAGAGTCCATCCCAGTTCTGCATTTCCTTCTGGTCCACTCCCTAATCTTGACATCCCTGCTATAAGCCTAGTCATCTCTGAGCACTGGTTTCTGAGACCAAATTCCATCCGTGACCCTGGACAAGTCCTTCACCTCTCAGAGATGGGATTTCCTGAGAATGAGAGGGTTGGATGGGCTGATCTCTAGGGACATTCCCCAGTTCCAAATCTCTGATTCCTTCCCTCTTTCCTTCTCTCCTCAGGGTCAGGGGCAGGGTCAGGTAAACACAGTGAAGACAGTGACTGTCCCTGAGGGCAGTATATTTGCTTTCCAAGTTGCCAAGTTGATTATCTGGAGCCACTGGAGTAAGTTGGATCTGAAGGACTGGGGTGGGGAGAATAGAGAGGTTGGGGAAAATTCATTATAAACAAGCTTCCTCCAACAAAGGTCTGAGGGGAGAAGGGGTCATAACTATAGTACATCTCCTAGTATTTGGAGAACCCAATTGCCCAACTGTCTAGGCAGCTGGCAATGCAGAGACCACCTGTCCCTCTCTGCCACACACAGATACTCTTAGGTGTGAGGGCTCACTTCAGGCTCAAGCAGAGGGATGGGGAAAGGAGGTTAGTCAATAACCTATTGCCAAGGAGAGGGGGCAGGAGAGGTTGGGGGCACCAGAGAATAGGTGTCTTTTCCTTTTTCCTTCACCTCCTTCTAGTGATACTCTTTTTCTGGATTACCATAAATTTCATGCCATTTGGAGAAATTAGAAACTTCAATACTTGTAGTTCTCCTTCATGCATTTGTCCCTTCCACAGACACTGCTAACATCTTAGGACATGGTGTCCAAGATTGTCCTGGTCAAAAATTCATCCCCCTGTGTCTATATCTTCACTGAGCTAGGCTGGCCCTTAGACAAGAGACCTAGGCATCTACTGGAAGGCTTTCTAGCTTACTCTAGCACTTCGCACAGAATCTGATACATAGTAGGCATGTGACAAATATTTATTGATCAATCAACTGATAGTCAAAGCAGTATGACCAACATCTGTTGCATTAGCATCATTTCAAGAACTCTATTTCCTAGTGAGAAATCCCTAAGTATAACTTCAGGAAACAACATAAGAGGAAGAAAATTCTAAATCAAGCTGTGACATCCAAATTATTTCTTTATAAAAGGTAAAAAGATGTTCAAAATCTTAACAGGAATTTATTTCCTGCAACCATTCCCTCTAGTCTCTTTCAGTTTTCATTAACTCGTAATCAATCAATAGATATTTATTAAGCATAAAAATACTAAGTGCCAGATATTGTGCTAAGTGCTGAGGATACAAAAAGAGACTAAAGCCTGAGGGATAAAATATGCAAATAAATGTATACAAATGAAGCTATATAAAGGATAAATGGGGAATAATTAAGAGGATTCTAACTTGTTAAGGCTGTTCTAAGCCTTTCAGGTATGGGATCTCGTCCTGCTCTCATATTTTGTGTCTGTGATTTTGCTCTTTGCTCTGAATCACTTGGAGTTTACATCTAGTTTCAGATACAACTTGTGACTTTAGAAAGTAACTTCTTAGAAATGACTTTAGGAAAGTTACTTAATGTCTAACAACATTGTTTCCTCAACTGTAAAATGAGGAAAACAGTACTTTACAGAGTTCTGGTGAGGATTAAATGAGATAATATTGGTAAAATGCTTAGCACAGAGTCTAGAATATAGTAGGAGCATAATCAGTGCTTATGCCCTCCTCCCTTTGCTTCCTTCTCATCTCCCCATAGTAGTTTGCCATATTTGCCATTTTTCATTGCTCAAAAATATTTCATGATATTGACAAGCCACAATCTTTTCCATCACTTCAGTCTCCCTTGAGGCAAAGGATTGAAACTATATAGGAGTAGATAAGTATCTTAGAAGGTAAGGGAAATCTTCCTATTTATCTAGGACTGATTCATGAAGTGGTGAGCTCCCCATCACTCAGAGTATACAAACAAAGGCTTAATGACTACTGTCTGAAATCCCTTTGTAGTGTGATCTCCTTTAATTCTGTTCTTGGACATGTCATTGTTTCCCATTTTTAATGAAGTACTTCTATTTTTGTACAGACTGGCCTTTTCTTTCCCATTTTAATTACTATCTTCCTCCATCTAAGTCTTACTCTGATGTATCTTCAATGTGTTGTGGCAGCCCTGGCTTCTCAGTGAAGCTCTGACCTAGAGAACTTTAGAATATGGGCCCCAGGTATGTCTGTCACTTCAGAACAAGTCTCATTAGATGTGGAGGCTCCTGAGCACCAGCAGGTTGGCCACCTAGCTTGTGCTCCATGATTGTAGAGAAGAGGGCCACCACAGTGGCATCATGGGTCCTTAAAGCACTAAGTAATATCAGCCTGAAGATAAAGCCCTCAGCCTTAGTTTATTTGTAAATAAGTGAGTGGGTTGAACTGGTTGGTCTCTAGAGTTCTCTTCTAATACTAGTGATCTTGGCATTAAATCACCAGGTCAAACAGTTTAGCAACATTGGTTTTGAAGTTATTATGGGACAGAGCCAGAGGACTTTCTAACAACGCTACACTGCTGTATAGCCCTCCTATAACGGAACCCTGTACTTTTCCCCCTATGTCTGCAACAGCATTGATTTTTTTTTTCTTTTTCTAGCTGTTCTTTTATTTCCAGATAAGAAGCAGAAAACCTTTTCATATGAAAGTAAGTGATAAGCTTAGTTGTCTTTCTAACCCTTGGGCCCAATGAGCCCATAACAGCCCCCAGTGTTTCCATGGGACCATCCATGGGACCATTATCCAGGCAGCTCCTCAAAGAGACCCTTAATTTCCAAAATTGAGAAACTACGCTTTCCAGCTTTGATTCAGCCTAGGCTTCTACTTAGGTGAGCTCTAGGGAAAACTAAGTATACTTTCACTCTGTAAGATGGAAGAGATAGAATGAAGGAGATAAGATCTAGCAAGGAGATAAAGTAGCTGGAGAGCTGGCCTCAAAATCCAGAAGAAATGGGTTCAAGTCTAACTTCTGACATAAGCTGTTTGTGCCTGTACAAAACACTTAATTTCTGTGACCATGACTTGCTAAGCAGCTGTAGATCTGCACTAATAGAGGGAGTTTATTCTTTGGCCATTCATTATACAGATAAAATCACCAAAATATATCCCAGAAGCCTTTTGTTGTTGTCCAATCATTTTAGTCAAGTCCAGTCTGCATATCCTAATTGGAATTTTCTTGGCAAATCTCCTGGACTGGTTCGCCATCTCCTTCTCCAGCTCATTTATATGGATGAGGAAACTGAGGCAAGCAAGGTAAAGAGAGCTTCCCCCAAAAGTCTTAGTGCATTTTAAAGTTTTAATGCTTTTAGGAAACTTCTATTTGTGTGTACATGTGTGTGTGTATACATATGTGTGTATAAACATGTATAAGGGCCACTATGTTGTGCAGTGAATAGATTGCTGGAACTGGAGTGGAAGATCTGAGCTCAAATCTGGCCTCAGACACTTACTAGCAGTGACCCTGGGCCAGTCACTCAACCCTTTTTGCCTCAGCTCCTTCATCTGTCAAATGAACAAGAGAAGGAAATGGCAAACCCCTTCAGTGTTTCCATCAAGGAAAGCCCTAATGAGGTCATCAAGAATCCAAAACAGTGGAAACCATAACTCAACAAAAATATGGACACACACACACACACACACACACACACACACACACACACAAGTTACTTTAAGGGTGTACAGTATCTACTTTGCACCTCCCAGCTCCCCTGTGTGACAGGTACTCCAATTGTGTTGAATCACATGTGTCATGGGGGCTCCCAGGCTCCCTGTCTCCCTGTGGCTGCCAGGGAGAGAACCATGAATGTCTTGTTGGAATATCGAATCCTTCCTGCTTGTTGGGCTGTTCTCAGATGGAGATGTTCCTCCATCTGCCTAGACAAGTTGTCAGCAATAGCATATGTGTTTTATCTCACTTGAGGTTTGTCTGTTACAAAATCTCACAACACACTTTAATCCTTTGGGCTCCTAAGGACGGAGATGGCTAGTGGCTGCATCGTCTATAGGTGGCTTGAGGTCAGCAGAGATCTTGTATCTAACCCCCACGAGATGCACTAGCTGTTTGTGGGGGCCACAGAGCTGAGGAACCCAGTCATGCAGGTCAAGGGACTCCCTGAAATGCTGAAGAGTAGGAGGAGGGAGGATGGTCCAGGGACTGATGGCTGAGGTGTACCAGGGAGCAGGGGCATTAGGAGCTGGTAACAGCAGGGCTGCTTTCAGCAGTTGGTAAAATGGGGATCATAGCACCTCTAGGCCAGACTGTTCAGGGCTCTTTAATAATCAAGGGAGATGGTTTATGACAAGTACTTTGCAAACTTTGAAGTCCTAGAGAGCTAGAAGTCAGCTGTTATTGCTGTGTCTGACACTGGCCCAACCAGTCACATGCTAGACTACATGGTAAGACCCACAGGGATGGGAAGACAATCTGAGTCAGGGACCCACGAGGGATGGTAAAGTTGGGCATTGCTGTTCTGGGCTATGATTCCTAATGCATTTGGGGGAGTTTGGTCTCTGAAGACTAAAACAGATATTTTCTCTTTTCAGTAAAAGAAATTGCATACTTATTTGAACCAGGTTTGTGGCTTTTTTTTTAAACATATTTTCACCGTCTTCATCTCTCCAAACTGAAAACACAGAGATAGAAGATGGGAGGATAGGGAAAAACAGTTTGCATGGGGTAAGGAAGTGTAAGTCACTTATCAGATTCCCTACTGGCCTGAAAATTCAAATGGGATAAACAGATGACACATGGGATCAAGCCCATGTGCCTTAAGTCAGAAGATCTAACTTCAGTCTGGGCTAAGGGCACTTACAAGCTGGGAAATTCCCTGGGCAAGTCACCTAATTGCAGGACTGCCTCAGTTTTCCCCATCTGTACAATAGAGATTATTATAGCACCTGCCTCCCAGGATTGTTGTGAATAATAAGATAATATTTGTGAAGCATTTGTAAAGTGCTATTATGATTAATCAGTGGAATGTGGCTATAGATGTAGTAAAGTATCAAAAAAAATAATTATTCCCTTTTTTCTAAAATCACTGATAAAAAAGGCTTTAAAAAAAATGTGCATTCTTTGGGAAGTACTAGCTGACTCTTTGGACATTATTCCTTTTACTAGAATGGATGGAAGAGAACATCATTTCACTTACCTAGGCTTGAGTTTTGGAGTAGGCATCTGGCTAGGTAGCTACCCTTCCGTATTGTGATGGAATGAGTTCTCAAATTTCTCCCTGTGTCCCCATAAAGTGGGTAAAATTTTTGAGAGCAGGAAATATGGATGTGTACCTGGGTTGAAGAGACTATAAAGCAGGGACCCACTTCAACAGTCTGGGGAGGCTAAAGGTTTCCCAGGCAGCACTTGAGATAAAGGGCTTGAGAGCTGGGTTTTGATCCCAATCATAGCTGTCCTGGTTTTTTTCCTAGGTTTCCGCAAAAGGAGGTTACAGAATTTGAGAAATTGCAAGCTGAGGTGAGGAAAGAACAACGCCCACTGATCATGCTGGACAAGAAGCTACGGCAGTGTCTGCTTCAGGACCTTCTGGAGCTCCTCCAGAGTGAAGAGGGTCTGGTGCACTTACAAGACATGGTGAGAGAGCCTGGAAGGCAGGGCAATGGAGAATCACAAGACTGGGGGCTAGGGTTGTGAGGTGAGAGAAGGCAGAAGGGAAGAGTAAGGTGGGGACCTCATGGGGTTTTGAGGTAGAGCACCTGGCTTCAAATGTACTTTTTAATCACTTCTGCCAAGGTAAAGTCAATACATCTCTCTGGGCCTCAGTTTACCCATCTGTAAAATGAGGGGAGTGCTCAGAAATATAATTCCCACCATTTGTGAAAAATACTAATTAAAAACAAAAGAAAAATCCTCTCTAATACCTAGTAAATATGGAAGTTGAAGAAAGGAAAGAGAGAAACAAAGTATTGCCATTTTATTTTTCCTGAACCTCTAAACGATCACATGAGCTATGGTTTTCAGAATCGCTTGGAAAACCCCAAGACTCAGAATTTCCTTCACTGATTTGAAATAATTTCACTAAAGACTGTATTGGTGAAGCACAAATATACTATGTAAGTAAGAAGTCCCTCTGGTAAATACTCTATCTGAACATTATAGGACTTTTAATCTTCTGAGAAGTTCTAGTTCTGCTCTTATGACATCCATCAACTTCTTTCCCTAAAAGTCATTTTAGTCACAAGACAAAAGGACTTCATCAGAGCTTATAGGACTCTCTGGATCCTGTGCACATTTCCATATCCCCTCAGTATTTTCAGTACCCTTGTTCTATTTATCCTGCATCAAAGGTTCTTAAATCACAGAATGTCAAAGTTGGAAGTGGCCTCAGATGGTATGTGGACTAAATTATTAATTTCATTAAATCATATTGCAACTTTACCAGTTAGTTTTTTTTTAAATTTATTTTTTTCAATTAGTAAGTATTTATTTCTTTTTCCTCTATCATCTCCCCATGCCTACAAAATTAAAAGAATAGAAAAAAGGAAGAAAGAAAAGCAAAGAAAGAAGGGAGGGAGAGAGAGAAGGAAAAGAAGAGAAAAGGGATTAAGAAAAACCTGTTTTCACATAAGCACAGTCAAAACCAAAAAAAAAAAATATTTCCCTATTCATCAGATCCCAAAAATTCATTTCTAACTCTGCACATTAGTCCCATCACTCGAATGGGCTAGCAATGCTCTTTTTTTTATCAGTCCTTCTGGAATCATGGTTAAGAATATAATTGAAAGAGTTTCTTCAGTCTTTCAAAAAAAAAGTGAATTTTTTATAATACTGATGTAAAAAAATGTTCTTCTGATTCTTCTCACTTCATTGTGTATCAGTTTCATAGGAGTCCTTCCCATCTCTTTCTAAAATCATCTTTTTCCCTCATTACTTTTTTTATTATAGCTTTTTTGTTGACAAACATATGCATGGGTAATTTTTCAACATTGACCCTTGCAAAAATTTCTGTTCCAACTTTTCCCCTCCTTCCCTCCACCTCCCTCTCCTACATGGCAGTTAGTCCCCATACATGTTAAATATGGTAAAGTATATGTTAAATACAATATATGTATACATATTTATACAGTTATCTTGATGCATAAGAAAAATTGGATTTAGAAAGAAGGTAAAAAATAAACCTGGGAAGAAAAAACAAAAAATGGAAAACAATAACAGAAAGAGTGCAAAATACAATGGTGTGTCCACCACTCATTTTCCCAGTATTCTTTCATTGGGTGTAGCTGATTCTGTTAATTACTAATCAATTGGAATTGATCTGGATCCTCTCATTGTTGAAGAGAGATACGTCCATCAGAAATTGATCCTCATATAGTATTGTTGAAGTGTATAATGATCTCCTGGTTCTTCTCATTTCACTTAGTATCAGTTCATGTAAGTCTCTCCAAACCTCTCTGTATTCATCCTGTTGGTCATTTCTTACAGAAACAATAATAATACATTATATTCATATACCACAATTTATTCAGCCATTCTCCAACTGATGGACATCCACTCAAGTTCCAGTTTCTAGCAACTATAAAAAGGGGCTGCCACAAAACCTTTTTGGCACATATAGGTCCCTTTTTCCCTTCTTTAGTTTCTCTTTGGGAAAGCCCAGTAGTAAACACTGCTAGATCAAAAGGTATGCACAGTTTGACAACTTTTTGAGCATATTTCCAAATTGCTCTCCAGAATGGTAGGATCCGTTCACAACTGCACTAACAATGCATCAGTGTCCCAGTTTCCCCATATCCCCTCCAACATTCATCATTACCTTTTTCTGTCATCTTAGCCAATCTGACAGGTGTGTAGTGGTATCTCAGAGTTGTCCTTAATTTTGCATTTTCTCTGATCAATAGTGATTTTGGAATTCCTTTTTCATATGAGTAGAAATATTTTTCAATTTTCATCATCTGAAAAATTGTTTCATATCCTTTGACCATTTATCAATTGGAGAATGGCTTGATTTCTTATAAATTAGAGTCAATTCTCTATATATTTTGGAAATGAGGCCTTTATCAGAACCTTTAACTGTAAAGATGTTTTCCCAGTTTATTGCTTCTCTTCTAATCTTATTTGAATGTTTTTTTGGTTTTTTTTGTACAAAAGCTTTTTAATTTAATATAATCAAAATCTTCTATTTTGGGATCAATAATGACCTCTAGTTCTTGTTTGGTCACAAATTCCTCCTCCACAAGTCTGAGAGGTAAACTATCCTGTGTTCCTCTAATTTATTTATAATCTCATTCTTTATGCCTTAATCATGAAACTGATTTTTCATCTTATCTTGGTGTATAGTGTTAAGTGTGATACAAAGCCTAGTTTTCTGCCATATTAATTTCCAGTTTTTGCCCGCAGTTTTTTTGTCAAATACTAAATTCTTATGCCAAAGTTGGGGGTCTTTGGGTTTGTCAAAGACTATTTTTGCTATAGTTTGTTAAGTATTTTTGTCCCTGTGAGTCTAATTCCCACTAATCAACTAATCTATTTCTTAGCTAATACCAAATGGTTTGGGTGACTACTGCTTTAAAATATAGTTTTGGATCAGGTACAGCTAGGCCACCTTCATTTGATTTTTTTTTTTCATTAGTTTCTCTTTTCATTTGTTCTTCCAGATGAATTTTTGTTTGTTATTTTTTCTAGGTCATGAAAAATAGTTTTCTTGGAAGTCTGATTAGTATAGCACTAAATAAATAGATTAGTTTAGATAATCTTATCATCTTTCTTATATTTGCTTGCCCTGTCCAAGTGCACTTTATTTTCCCAATTGTTTAGATCTGACTTTATTTGTGTGGAAAAGTGTCTTGTAGTTTTTGCTCATATGGTTTCCTGACTTTCCCTTGGCAGATAGATTCCCAAATATTTTATACTATCAACAGTTATTTTAAATGGAATTTCTCTTTGTATCTCTTCATGTTGGATTTTGTTAATGATGTATAAAAAGGCTGATGATTTATGTGGATTTATTTTGTATACTGCAACTTTGCTAAAGTTGTAGATTATTTCTAGTCAATTCTTAGTACAAACTCTGATGCTCTCTAAGTATACCATCACATCATCTGCAAAGAGAGGTAATTTTGGTTTTCCTCATTGACTACTCTAATTTCTTTAATCTCTCTTTCATCTCTTATTGCCGAAGCTAGCATTTTCTAATACAATATTTTTTTTCTTTTTTTTTTCCTGAGGCTGGGGTTAAGTGACTCGCACAGGGTCACACTACTAGGAAGTGTTAAGTGTCTGAGACCAGATTTGAACTCAGGTCCTCCTGAATTCAGGGCTGGTGCTCTATCCACTGCGCCACCTACCTGCCCCTTTAATACAATATTGAATAGTGACAGTGATAGTGGGGCAACCTTGTTTTCACTCCTGATTTTCATTGAGAATGGTTTCCAGCTTATCCCTATTTACATATGATGCTTACTGATAGTTTTAAATAGATGCTATTGTCTATTTTAAGGAAAAGCCCATTTTATTCCTATATTCCCAAGTGTTTTTTTAATAGGAAATGGATGTTTGGATTTTTATCAACTGTTTTTTTTCTGCATCTATTGAGATAATCATATGTTTTTTCTTAATTAATTATTGACATATTCAATTATATTAATAGTTTTCCTAATATTGAACCAGCCCTGAATTCCTGGTATAAATCCTACTTGGTCATGGCATATTTATCCTGGGAATGATTTTTCTGTAAACCTTTGTGCTAATATTTTATTTAAGATTTTTGCATCAATGTTCATTAGGGAGATTGATTGATAATGTTTCTTTCTCTGTTTTTCAACCTATCTGGTTTAAGTATCAGTACTACGTCTCTGCCATAAAAGGAATTTGGTAGGACTCCTTCATTCCCTATTTTTTCAAATAGTTTTATATAGCATTGGAGTTAATTGTTTCTTTAAAATGTTTTGGCAGAATTAACATATAAAATCCATCTGGTACTTGGGATTTTTTCTTAGGGAGTTGATTAATAGCTTGTTCTATTTCTTTTTCTAAAATGGGGACTATTTAACCAATTTTCCTTCTTCCTCTGTTAATCTGGGAAAACTTACATTTTTTGAAAGTATTCTTCCATTTTCATTTAAGTTATTAAATTTATTGGCATAAAGTTGGGTAAAATAACTCCTAATTATTGCTCTAATTTCCTTTTTCATTAGTGGAAAAATTCTCCCTTTTCATTTTTAAGACTAACAATTTGATTTTCTTCTTTCCTTTTTCTAATTAAATTTACCAAGGGTCTATCTATTTTGTTTTTTTTTTTTCATCGAACCAACGCTTAGTTTTAATTCACTAGTTTTTTTTTTTACTTTCAATTTTATTAATCTCTCCTTTTATTTTTAAAATTTCAAGTTTAGTGTTTGATTAGGGGGTTTAATTTGCTTTTTTTTTTTTTTTTTTTTTAGCTTTTTTAGTTGCAAGCCTAATTCATTGATTTTCTCTTTCTCTATTTTATGTAAGTAAGCCTCTAGAGACATAAAGTTTTCCTCTTATTACCACTTGGGCTGTATCCCACACATCTTGGTATGTCATCTCATTATGGTCATTTTTCTTGGGTAAAAATTATTAATTGTATCAATGATTTTACTATTCCATCCATTCATTTTTTTAGAATGAGATTATTTAGTTTTCCAATTACTTTTTTAGTCTATTTTTCCCCTGGTTTTTTTATTTAATGTAATTTTTATTGCATCATGATCTGAAAAGGATGCATTTACTTTTTCTGCTTTTCTGCATTTGAATTTGAGGTCTTTATGTCCTACTATATGGTCAATTTTTGTATAGGTTTCCATGAATTACTGAGAAGAAAGTGTACTCCGTTTCTGCCTCCATTTTAGTTTTTTTTCTAGTGTTCTATTTACCTCTTTAACTTCTTTTTTATTTATTTTGTGGTTTGATTTATCTAGTTCTGAGAGTGCAAGGTTGAGATTTCCCACTATTATAGTTTTTGCTATCTATTTTTTTCTTGCAGCTCTCTTAACTTCTCCTTTAGGAATTTAGATGCTATACTATTTGGTGAATACATGTTTAGTTTTGATATTGCTTCATTATCTTTGCTAACCTTTAGCAAGATATAGTGCCCTTCCTTATCTCTTTTAATTACATCAATTTTTGTTTTTGCTTGATCTGAGACCCGGATGGCTACCCCTGTTTTTTGACTTCACCTGAAGCATAGTAGATTCTGCTCCAGCCTTTTACCTTTACTCGATATGCATTGCACTGCTTCAAGTATATTTCTGGCTTTTAATCTAGTCTACTATACACCTCTACTTTACAGGGGATTTCCTCCATTCCTATTTATGGTTAAAACTACTAATTCTGTATTTTCTGCCATCCTGTTATACCCAGATTATGCTGTTCTCTTCCCTTTCCCCCTTACCCCCTCCCCAGTATTGAACTTATGACCACCATTTGCTTCACACAGCCCTCCCTCTTTAGAATCCCTCACTCCCCCTCAGAGTCCCTCCCCTTTTCTTAAACCTTTCCCTTACTATTTCTGTATTCCCTTCTATTTAGCCTATCCCTTCCCTTTTTGCTTTCCCCCTCCCAGTTTTCAATGAGGAGGGAGAAGTTTCTCTGTAAACCAAATATGTCTAATATTTTCTCATTGAACTAGTTCTGATGAAAGTAAGATTCACACTATGTTCAATCCCCTCCCTTCTTTCCCTCAGATATAATAGGTTTCCTTTGCCTCTTTGTGAGATGTAGTACGTCCACTTTTCCCTTTTTCTGGTGTGTTTTCCTTCCCACCTCTAGTTCTTTTTTATATTATAACAGTAAAACCACATTATACATGTATTCTTTATGTGTACCCATAACAGAAATACAATCCTTAAGATTTCTTTCTACCTTTTTATACTTCTCTTGAGTCCTATATTTGGAAGTCAGATTTTTTTGTTTAGCTCTGGTTTTTTCATCCGAAATAAATGGAATTCACCTATTTCATTGATTGTCCATCTTCTTCCCTAGAACAAAATGCTCAGTTTGTCTGGGTAAGTTATTCTTGACTACATTCCAAGTTCCTTTGCCTTTTGAAATATCAGATTCTAGGCCCTTCCATCCTTTAATGTGGAAAGTTCTAGATTCTGAGTAATCCTTATTGTGGCTCATCAGTATTTGAATTGTTTTATTCTGGCTACTTGTATTATTTTTTCCTTAGTCTGATAGTTCTGGAATTTAGCCACAATATTTCTTGGAGCTTTAATTTTGGGATCTCTTTCAGTAGGTGATTGATGAATTCTTTCAATGGTTATTTTACTTTCTGATTTTATGATATCTGGGCAGTTCTCTTTGATGATTTCCTGAAAAATAGTGACTAGCCTTTTTTTTAATCATGATTTTCAGGGAGTCCAATAATCCTTAGATTATCTCTCCTAGATCTATTTTTCTACTTGTTTTTCCAAGTAGGTTTTTTTTTTTCAATTTTTTATTTTTTTGGTTTTGCTTGACTGATTCTTGGTGTCTCTTGGAGTCATTCATTTCTATTTGTTCAATTCTGATTTTTCATGAATTATCTTCTTCATTTACTTTTTAGATTTCTTTTTTTATTTGTTCAATTCAGTTTTTAAATGAGTTGTTTGGTGCTGTGGAATTTTTTTCCTTTTGCCCATTTTATTTTTTAAGGAGTTATTTTCTTTTTCTAGATCACAAATTCTGTTTTTCAGGGAGTTGTTCTCTTTTTCCACGCTATCTTTTATTGAAATATATGCCTTATCCTGACCCTCTTGCAAAGCTTTCCTTTCCTTTCCCCATTTTTCTTCTAGCTCTCTTTTAAGAGCCTTTTAATTTCTTTTATAAGAGGCTCATGTGGTGGGGACTAGATCATATCCCCCTTTGGAGTTTCATCTAGAGATAAACTGTTTTTGGTCTCCTCAGGGTTTGAAGTCTGCTCTCTATCAGTATAAAAGCTATCTATCTTTAACTTTTTACTCATTAAAAAAAAAATACTGTGGACTGCTTATGGGGTAGTGAGGTATTTCCAAGCTGCCTCTACAGACAATAGGAAGTGGCAACAAAGCAACAGCAGAAGGCAGAGGCTACACTAGTATCAGCATCTGTGCTGGGATTAGCAGTTACACACTGAGATCATGCTGAGTCCTTCCTGGTGCTGGATGGATATGGCCAGGTCCCAAGAGACTCTAGTGTTTTGGGGTTATGGTCTTTACCCACTGTGTTTATAGCTTCTCTGTTGAGAGCAGAGTAGCCCATGCTGAGATAGAGTTCTCCCCATAGATTTTCCACCAGTTGAGGCCACACCCCACCCTCCTCTGGTGTACTCAGTGTGAGCTGTTCTCCATACTCTCACTGCCTGCCTGAGGTCTGCACCTGGTCTAGCCCCATTCTGTCCCCACACACAAGCAAAAGCAGAACATTTATGGCAAATTTTGATATTTTCTTCTTTTGGTAATGTGTTGCACTCTCAATATTCATGGGTTCTGACCATCAAGCACTAATTCCAAGGCTGAGTTTTGAAAATAGTTTGAGGGTAAAGGAGCCATCTTGGCTTCACCCCTTTTCCTTCATATCTTGCAGCACAATAGTATTCTATTACATTTATATACTGGTGTAGCTCACTTTTCTCAGAGATTGCCTAATTGATTTCACTAAAACTGTTATCTTTATAAAGAAATAAGAAAACTATATATTCTGCATGAAATAAAGGGAAAAATTCCAGATTGAGAAAACTGGGTTTGTAATCCCACCTCTAGCACTAAGGAGTTGGGTGATCCCTCTAGACAAGGCCTTTCAGTTCCTAAACTTCAATTTTCTCACTAACTAAATGGAGATAATAATAGCATATACTTCACAGGGATATTTTGAGTGCCAAATACAATCATTTTATGAAGTTTTCTTGTAAATCCTAGAGCTCAGTCAGCTATTTTTCTTATGTTTTTGGTCCTGGGATATCATCAACAGAAGGACCTTTTAGCAGAGGAACCCTCTCTTCTAATCTAACCCAGATCATTGACTGGCACACTGGGAGGGAAGGTGATTTACACAGGGTCATATAATCAGTATTATTAATATTGATTTATATCAAGGTCTTCTCACTGAGGATGACTATCCAGCTACCTTGCAGCCTCTCAAGATAATTGGTGGTAGTGAGTTAATTATTATTTTTACCTTTATTATTACTTGATGATAATAATAATAATAATAATAATAATAATAATAATGATGATGAAAGGGATAATACCTGAACTACCAACTTCCCAGGCATGTTGCAAGAAAGATATTTGATAAATCCTGCAAATTTTTGCTCCTGTACTTTTTTTAAAAAATCCATATATTTTATATAGATTTTAATAAATATGTATGTGTGTGTATATAAACATACATTATATATGTATATGCATACATACATATACATACACACACACACACAAACACATACACACACTTGGGACAAGTGAGATTTCATTCTAATATAATACCTGCTCTGAGCTATCTCATCATAGAGTTGCTGCCACTCTCAGATCCTAGAGGTTACCTATCCTATGAGTCTATACTCCCTAAATCATAGGCCATCCTGCCTCCCCTCCAGCTGATCCCCAATCTTCAACCATTAGACACAATTAGCTCAAAGCAAAGGGATTAAGGTAATAAAAAAAAAAAAAGTAGCTACAAAGAATCCCTGATAACCTGTGACACTCTCCCACAAACAGGCCGGGTGTCTGTGAGAGCAGTGGGCAGGAGTTCTGAGTGCAATACTGGTAAGGTACACACAAAGGAAACACATGTCACCATTTAGAATAATAACAGCTCCCTTTTATGTAGCACTTTAAGGTTGGCAAAATACTTTACAACTCTTTTGCTCTCTTTTGATCTTCATTGCATCCATAGGAGGGGAATACTATTAAAATCTCCACTGTGCAGATGGAAAAATTTAGGCAGAGACAGCTTACATATTAAGGGACAGATCAATACCCCCAAGAGCCTCCACAGGATCATAGCATCTGAAGGAGTTGCAGGGCAATCTTTGCTGACAGGTGTTGCCGAATGGGAATGAGATAAATTGGAGGCAGAAGGAAGAGGAGAGAGGTCAGACAATTAAATGGCCTCTTAGTCTCCTTGTATCATCCTCCCACAAGAGGAGATCCATTCTGCAGGTGTAGGTTGTATCTCCAGCAGCCACTGTCAGGTGGCTCCCATGTATTCCAATAGTTAGGTGATTTGCCCAGAGTCATACAGGTAATCTATATCAGAGGCTGGATGTGCATTTAGGTCTTTCTGATTCATTCTATTCCCAGGAATGTCCCCTTTTCTGACTTTGCTTTCCTCAGATGAACGCAATGCTTCCATCATTCTTGTTTCTTCATTTTCTTACAGGGTGATACCTAGACCTCTGAATTATCTACATCTTAATCCTTTAATGTTATCTTTTATCTTAAACTTACATCTAATTCAATTAAGAAAACATTTATTGAGCAACTACTTTGGGCAGAGTACTGTACTCAGTGGTAGAAGAGATACAAAAGTGCCAGTTGGTCACCAGGTCTGTGTCCCAAGCTTTTCCAGCCTAGTAGGGACTGCTAAACCAGATTCTCTGATAGCTAGGACTTCACCTATCCCAGGTAGGAGGCACAGTAACTAGACAGTCAGTTACTTAGAGTTAAAAGACCTGACTTCAGATCTTGTCTCAAACACTCCATGTGACCTTAGGCAAGTTATTTATCCCTTCTCAGCTTCAGTTTCCTCATCTGTAAAATGGAGATAATAATAATAGCATAGGATTATTCTGAGGAACATATGAAATAATATTAAAACTTTAAATGATAGTTATCATTATTATTGTTACAATGAGACATCAGAGGATATCAGTGGAATATACATGGATAACAGTACTTAAATATCCACAGATCCACATAAGATATTAGATTATTTCTCCATTTCTACTATTTTTCTCATTTATTTCACTTCCTTCTTCTCTACTAACACTACAAAGATTTGTGATAAGACTAGATTTGGGTTTCTTTTTTCCTCACCTTTGGAAACTTCCCTGGTTTTCCTCTCAGATGTTCTGGGATATGATTAAGAAACTGTAACTGTTTAATTGTCCTTTGTTTTTAAATTGGATATTTTAAAATTAAATTGAAATTGGATGTACTTCCCATACTTAGGGTCTCCTGGGGACTAAGGAGGAGAGATGGAGATAGAAATAATACCCCCACATTTCTAAAATGCTCTTCTAGTTCAGCAGTTTTGTCATTCTTAGGGAGTCATCCAAACCCTTCGGTGCCTTATGCAGTTATCGGACCCTCTGTATTTTTGTGCTTCTAAAGCCACTCCACAAAAAGCAAACTTGTCAGTACTTGGTCTATCAATGTCCCATCACTGGTCAGTCTTTCATTGTATTCAGTGACACAAAAAACTTATATGGCAAAATGCCTTCATTTGCTCTTGGAAAAATCTATCCTTATGAAGCCTGACAACTTCCATACAGATGTCCAGTTGCTTAGCAGTATCCGAAAGCAACTGTTTGACTCACTTTTCTCTGGTTAAATGCTTTCCCTTTCTACTGAGTTATCTTGATTTCCACTTTAATTTTCTATCTACAGTTCACTTTTCTGTATATAGATCTAGAAACTTATGACTTCATTTCATAGGATGGTGCAGTGATGAATCCTGGACAAGTAATCCAAGAACCTAAGGTTAAATGCTAGTTCTTCCACTGGGTCATTGTCTGCCATCTTTTCTTTTCTCTGTTTCAGTTTCCTCCTTTGCAAAATGAAGTAGTTGGAATGGAAGATCTCTTTTTCCTTCTCAATTTTAATCATTTATACTTAATATTTGTGATAAGAATTTCTTACAATGTGAAAGAGCTAACACTTATTGAAGTATTTTGTCCTTCTTGGGCTGAGAGCTCCCAGCCAGGAATTATATGCTGGGAACCTCCAAAGAGACTGAGCCTGGCATAACCCATTGAAACAAAGTACTTCACATTATTATAGAATAAAATATTATTTAAAAGAGATAAAGGAAAAAAAGCCTTTGTGTGACACCCTTTGTGGATTACTTCCCCAATGATACTCATATGTGAGAGCAGATCTGGTACCCTTATGTTGGGTGTTACCTCAGGTTCTAGGGTTTACCTTGTGGGACTAAACTACTCATTCTGTAGCTCACACACCCTCCCTGGTGAGATTCCTACTTATAATTAGCCAGTAGCCTCAATTATCTTATAACAGAGGTATTTAGTTTGTTCCCATCCTGAATCAGAGATGGTTAGTAGTATAAAAGGACCAGAATATAAAGAGACAACTTTTAAAGTTAGTTAACATTTCATTAATGTGAGTGATGGTTCTAGGCCTTCTGTGATGAAATTAACTGAGGAGAATCTAAGAGGAAACATGAAATCATATTTTCTACCCTCTCCCAAATTTTGGAAAGGTATATGCATTACCAGAGCCAGCTTGGAATCATGAGCCTCCTCTGAAATCCTCTTGGTCCTACTCTTTAAGAAGTGATCTCCCTTTCTCTTTCTGATTCTCTCACTTTGTGGTATAAAGCGGTTGACTAAGAATCCTTTGTTCAATCATGCTTATTGTAGCCTGGCCCCACAATTTCATAATTTCATATTTTTTCAGGCCAAGACAGGGAAGGTCTTTAGTGTCTCAATCTTTGGATGACTTCCTCTCTAGTATAAAAGAATGCAAAAAAAAATCCTCAAGAGTTATTCTCCCCTTGTTCATAGCATTGTCACCCTGTAAGTCCTTCCCCTTTTCTTCAGTCTCCCACTAACCAGCTTTACCTGTCACCCTGCAAATTCTTTTTATTTCCCCAGGGATTCAAACAGGAAAAGGGAAGAAGGAGGTCGAGAATATCCCCACATGGGCTCCACATGAATCCACGAGTCTCTTTCTCCCACTTTTCACTTACTGAATGATGTGGAAGAACTGACCCCTGCCAGGGCTGGTTTAGGAGAATAGGATTCCCCTCTGTGTCGCCAAGTTGTCACCTAGGAGCAGAGCAAGCCTGGCAGCTAACCCAAAGGGCCGGTTTGGGCAGAAGGATGTCATTGTCCCCATTCAGCTTTCTCCTCCTCTCTCCTCTCCAGCTCGATGAGAGTTTGTTCAGTGGGGTTCCCCCCCAGAAGGCTGAGGGCGTGATGGGAAAAATGCTCAGTAACCTGCAAGACCAGAGTGGACAACTTGTGGAGGAACTAGCAGAGGCATTCCTCTATCTCCTTGGAGCTCTGAATGGTGAGAATGATTGTGGGACCAGAGAGTGGAGGGGGGGAAGGAAACTCCAGGACACTAATACTCAGAAAGCAACACCTTTCAGCTTCTCTGTAAAAGGCCCTTGGGATTCTAGAGTGAGCTTTTCTTTAAAACAATAACAAAAAACCTTTTGTGCATTTTCTCCTCACATTGTCCCTATAATGTAGAAAGAAAACAGGGAGAAACAAAGGCCCAGAAGAGAAGTGGCCAAAGCCATGTACCTCCACACAACACTGGCTTAGTCCATTCCCCTGGTCACTAGCCCATCATCTCTCCTTCATATGCACTTTCTCCCTATGAAAGGCCTTCATCCAGGAGAAGAAAGCTGCTCTCTCCCTGTTAAGTCCTTCCTTCCTGTATTCCCCAGGGAATTCTCCAGTAGTCCTCAGCCCTACCTCATTGATCCTACATGGTTCTTCATCAGGGATTTAAGTCAAAATCTGAACTCTTCATTCACCCAAAACCCACCCCCTCTTCCTAATTTCTCTATTTCTACCATTTTTCTTATTTTCAAATTCAATTTCCATTTGATTCCTGACTCTCTTGGCTCCAGGCTGCTGTGTTTGCCTCTAGTTATCCACCGGTTAGACATCATTTTAGTTGAACTGACAGGTAGCTCCTCCACTTATATCAGCTCCAGACGCAGTGGAATAAGAGAGAGCCCTATTTAACATGAAATTTGAGCTTTGGGCCCTCCTCTGTAGTGAAGTAGTCCATTCCCTCTCCTTCTTCCCCCATATTAAATCATTTTGTGTGCTGGTAGGTTCTATCTCCATAACTTGCATCCATCTATCTCCTTCTCACAACATTTCACCTCCATTCCTTTTTCACCACTCAATCACTCTTCCTTCAGGTCCTCATCATCTCTCACCAGAACCACCTGAACAGCAATCTAATTGTTACCCCTGCCTCCCCTTCCATCCTAACATAGCTTTCAAATGATCTTTCTAAAGCATAGATCTGTGTAAAGTTCTTGTCGTCTCTCAATTGGAATCCTTCTCTGGGAGGAGATCTCACCTTGAGTTCTCACCTTGTAATCCTAACAGATCTGACCTTGGAATTTTCTACACAATAAATTCCTTTGGCTCCCTATAATTTTTAAGATTAAATATAAAGTCCTTTGACATGCAAAGCTCTTCACAACTGGCGCCCACTTACTATTCAAGCTCTATTACACATTACTCCCATTTACAAACTTTGCAATTCAGCCAAGTTATCCCTCTGTCTCTCATCTCTCTATATGATGGTTGTTCCCCATGCTTGCACATCACACTTCTTAGACTCCTCAGTGTCTTCCAAAACTTAGTTCAAGGATCACCTCCTCTAAGAAGCCATTCATGATCTTCACGTTTCATATAAGCTACTTGAGAGAAAAAAATAATTCCCTTTTTGCCTTTCTATCTCTAGCACCTAGCACAGTCTAACCATTAGTGAGGCATTTAAGAAAGACTTGACTTTCCCTAGCATCCTCCCTTCTCCAACTCCTTAACTTTACTGGGAATCCCTCGACTTGCAAGATTATAGGATCTAGAAAGACTTGACTGATTGACTCCTTCTTTCAGCTGACCATTCCAGGCTTTATTATTCATCACTGCCCTTTTCTCACACTCTGCACTCTTGCCCTTCCTTGTATACAGCATGGCTTCTCTAGTTGCCATGCCCTTGTAAAGCCTAGAAAATACCTACCTTCTCAACTCCTCTTAGAATCCCTAGCTTCCTTCAGAGCTATGATCCAGTAACACCCCCTACATGAGGCCTTCTCTGCTTCCCCACAACTATTTCTCTCCCTGAAAAAGACTTGGTACTTACCCTTTTTGTCTTCTCAATATAGACTTACCCATGTCAGGACTCTCAAGAGCTTATGTTGGGTGAGGGACATACAGTATAAGCTATTTGAGAGCAGAGACCATGCCCTTTTTGCCTTTCTATCTCCAGCACTTAGCACAGTCTAACCTTTAGTAAAACATTCAAGAATGACTTGACTGATTGACTCATTGATTGATTTGTCCCCAGCTCTGAGTGAAATGCAGTATGAGATCATGATCCAGTTGCTGAACACAAAGGAAAAGATTCTGCCTGAGGAAATAGACCTGGTAAGAAAAGCTGCTACTTCCCAAAAGTAAGCTGGGCAGCCACAACTTCTCAAAGCCTTTGAATGGGCAGCTAGGCTCTAGACAATAGATAAGAAATGAGGGAAATGGGAGCAATCTAGATTGGGAGAGTCTCAGTTATATGAATGACCTGCTCCTTTCTCTGCTATTTCCCAGAACTCAATGGGAGGAGTTCTGACTTCAGAGGATTTTTGGCCTCAAGGGGACAGTCTAGCAATTCTCTAAGATTTCTCAGGGGACTTTCTCAGAACAACTAGAAAGCGTCCTGTTTTCTTTCCCAAGAGACACTGATCTTATTTCCTATAGGTGACAGAAATTCTGAAGAAAAACTTCAATGAGACCAACGAGGTGACTTTCTCTCTTCCTTCAGAGCTTCTGTCCTTTGCCAAGGACAAGAGGGAGGAATCCACCCTCATATATGTCCTGTTGGAAGAGTGTGGATTGGAGATCTCAGGAGATAAATCCCAATTTACCTGGAACCCCGATGCTCTGCAATCACTTTGTGCACTGTATGGGAGTCTGGGGATGCTGCAAGCTCTCTCTAAAGGCTGCTGACCCAGCCCCCTCTTTCCCTCCCCTTTTGCTGAATCAAACCACTGGAATGTACCCTCATTTTTCTAGAACTAAGGCCCAGCAAGCAAACTGTCCCCTGAGTTTGGCAGAGCATGATCCTTTGTGCTTACCCTCTGGAAGCTTCCACCTTCTGGCAGAATCACACAATCATCTTGCTTTGACTAGCATCAGGGGTTCTTTGGGCTCTGACAAGCACCAGACAAGTCCCCATGTTCTGGACAGAAAGTCCTGCCATGAATCAGCCTTGTCACATTATTGCTGTTACCCCTCTTTGTCAGACCTATATGTCACTACATGGCCATAAATGTAAGTATTGATTTTCTCCACATGAAATGAGTGCTCCTCACCCCTATACCTGTCTAGCTTCCCTCCTTGCCTACAAACCATTTTAAATTAAATTTCCATTTGATCCCTGACTCTCTTGGCTCCAGACTGCTGTGTTTGGCTCTAACTATCCAGGGATATAGGTTAGTTCCATCCAGTTGACAGATACCTCCATCCCCTATGTCAGTCCTAGAATTAGTAGATTAGGAGACAGCCCTATTTCAAATGAAATTTGATCATGAAATTTGAATGTTGGGCCTTCTTCTGTGATGAAGCAATCTATTCACACCCAAAAGGAATCCCCAGTGTGATGACCAGACAAGTGGTCATCCCGCCTCCACTTCAACACCAAAGTGCAGGGAAGCATCCCAAGGCAACTCATTTCCCTTTGGGGCAGATTTTATTAACCCAAGTGTTTGTTTCTTCCCCTCACATCAACCCTTACTTAAATGGCCTATTTGCAGTCTTTGTCCACTGCTCCCAGATTAGCCTTCTAAGGTGCAGAACAAGTCCAATCCCTTCTCTGTAACTCTATAAATAGGTCACATTTTCTTCACCTGGTGCTCATACACCATGGACTCAAGGCCATTTTCCCATGTGGTTGCTGTCCTCTGGATGTTGTCCAGTTCATCAGTGCTCTGAAACTGTGGTGCGCAGACCAGATGAAATGTGACTAAGGCAGAGGTAGAACTATCCCATCCCTCTTCCTAGAAGTCATACCCGTCTTGATGCAGCCCAAGATGGCTTTAGATTTTGAGTGGTCACCTCACACTACTCATTGAGCTGGCAGCCCAAGAAAACCTGCTGCTATATGACCTTGTCTTTATATCTCATGGAGAGGTTAGCTTCCCTCTGGCCAAGGTAATTTTTAAGTTCTTTTCTTCAGTATGGTTTTGTACCTCTTTTCCCAACTATTAGTTTTCTTTTCATATATTCCTTTCCCTACCTCTTGCATCTTTTCCCATTTTTTCCTCTATTGGTCTCATTTCATTTTTTTAAATTATGCTTAACTCTTTAAAAATAAAAATATATTTGAGGAATTCCTGTTAGAGTTGCATTCAAGTTGCAGTTTTTTGAGGCTTTCTTGGAGATATTTTCAAGTCATTCACTTCTGCATTTGACAAGTATTTTCCTATCTACATAACAATCCTTTATGGTAGAATCCTTTTTTTTTTTTTTTTTTTTTGCTTTCAATGTGGTAAAGTAGGGCATCTGAAAGCTCAATGTTGGCATAGCGACTGAGTGAGAAAACAGGGTGGGAGAACAAGACCTAATACTCCATGTCCAAAATGCAACAGATGCTTCCATTGGGCATCAGAGTGTAGACTGATTCAGGAAAACAGGATGAGGGGCCCAGCCCCAGGCCAAGATGGCAGCCAATGCTACACCCAGAGAGTGTCTAGAAGTCCAGTACCCAGACATGACCAATCAGCCAGGAAGCAATCTGATGGGAGAAAGGGATTACAATTAGGGAGGATAGAGTTCTATGCATCTAGGACAACTGAGAAACCTCCTGGAGAGGTGAAATCTGCTCCTCTCTAGCCTATGGATCCCTTGCCCCTAGGCACAGTAGGGTTGACCATTTCACCTCCTGAGAGTACTTACAAAACAGTGTCCATCCATACACTGATGTGGGAAACTGGGTTATGTGTAGATAATATCCCAGTCACTAATACAGGTAGACAATGTATGACTTATCAACCAGGAGAAGTAGTAGCATCAGGTTTATTGATATAGACTCCTAATAAGCAACCTGGTGATAGTCGCCCAGTTCCTGACTCCAAGCAACAAAATCCAGGAATATACTGGACAGCAGTTGTGACAACTGATCAACCTATGCTCACAATCTATAAATGACATACCATTAGAAGGATTGGTAGACACGTGCAGATCATCAGTCATTAGAGGAGCCAACTGACCTAGTCACTGGCCAAAGACTAAGGCAGATACCTACATGTCTGGGGTAGGAGGATCAATAGCAGCTGAAGTTAGTGCTACCCCTTTGAGATGGATATTTGAAGGTGAAACAGAAGTTTTTACTCCTTTTATACTTGAAAAAATCCCCATCAAGAGACATTTTACAATTAGGATTAAAAATGAGTACTTGGTTTTTTGAAGGCCTGCGAACACTTTCATCTGTTCTTATTCAATAGAAAACTGATACACCAGTGTGGATACAAAAGTGACCCTTAGGTAGCGATAAAATTCAGGCCTTATTAGATATACTACAGGAGCAACTTGACCAAGGACACTTACAATCTTCTCTAAGTTCTTGGAATTCTCCAGTATTTGTTGTAAGAAAGAAATCTGGTGAGGGCAGCTAGGTGGCACAGTGGATAGAGCACCAGCCTTGAATTCAGGAGGACCCAAGTTCAAATCTGGTCTCAGACACTTAACACTTCCTAGCTGTGTGACCCTGGGCAAGTCACTTAACCCCAGTCTCAGGAGAAAAAAAGAAATCTGGAAAATGGAGGATGTTAACTGATTTGAGAAATTAAAATGAACAGATGGAAACTATGGGAACTCTTTAGCCTGGACTTCCATGTCCTACTCAGTTGCCTAGAGAATGGCCTCTTTGGGTTATAGACATTAAGGATTGTTTCTATTCTATCCCTCTAGATAAGGAGGATATGAAAAGATTTGCGTTTTCAGTGCCCAGCGTTAACTTAGCTGAGCTTTATAAAAGATATGAATGGACAGTTTTGCCACAGGGAATGAAAAACAGCCCTACTATGTGTCAAATGCATGTTGCTGCTGCTCTTACTCCAATAAGAAAAGCATTATCAAGAGTAATGTTATTACATTACATGGATGATATATTGGGATGTGCATTTGAGGAGCAAATGTTAGAAGCATGTCTACAAAAGACCATGGAAACATTAAGGAATTTCAAATTGCACATAGCTCCAGAAATAATTCAAAGACATGCTCCTTTTCAACAATTAGGATATGAAGTATATCCTAAGAGGCTTACAGTATAAAAAGTTTCCTTAAGAACAGAGAAACTACACTGTTTGACAAAAACTGCTGGGAAAATTGGAAATTAGAATGGGAGAAACCAGGCATTGACCCACACTTAACACCATACACCAAGATAAGGTCAAAATGGGTTCATGACCTAGGCATAAAGAATGTGATTATACAAGCCAATCTCCAATTGATAAATGGTCAAAGGATATGAATAGACAATTCTCAAATAAAGAAAATGAAACTATTTCTAGTCATATGAAAAGATGCTCCAAATCATTATTAATCAGAGAAATACAAATTAAGACAACTCTGAGATACCACTACCCACCTGTCAGATTGGCTAGAATGACAGGGAAAGGACAGAAAAATTTTAATGCAGAATGTTGGAGGGGATGTGTGAAAACAGGGACACTGATACATTGTTGGTGGAACTGCAAATACATCCAGCCATTCTGGAGAGCAATTTGGAACTATACTCAAAAAGTTATCAAACTGAGCATACCCTTTGATCCAGCAGCATTGCTACTGGATTTGTATCCAAAAGAAATCTTAAAGAAGGGAAAGGGACCTGTATGTGCAAGAATGTTTGTGGCAGCCCTCTTTGTGGTGGCCAGAAACTGGAAACTGAGTGGATGCCCACCAGTTGGAGATTGGCTGAATAAATTGTGGTCTATGAATATTATGGAATATTATTGTTCTGTAAGAAATGACCAACAGGATGATTTCAGAAAGGCCTGGGGAGACTTAGTGATACTGAGTGAAATGAGCAGGACCAGGAGATCATTATATACTTCAACAACAATACTATATGATGATCAATTCTGATGGATGTGGCCCTCTCCAACAATGAGATGAACCAAATCAGTTCCAATAGAGCAGTAATGAACTGAACCAGCTACACCCGGCAAAAGAACTCTGGGAGATGACTATGAACCACTTCATAGAATTTCCAATCCCTCTATTTTTGTCTGCTTGTATTTTGGATTTCCTTCACAGGCTAAATGTACACTATTTCAAAGTCTGATTCTTTTTGTTCAGCAAAACAACTGTTTGGCCATGTATACATATATTGTACTTATTTTATACTCTAACATATTTAACATGTATTGGTTAACCTGCCATCTTTGGGGGGGGGGAGGAGGGGAAAAATTGGAACAAATGATTTGGCAATTGTCAATGTTGTAATATTACCCATGCAAATATCTGGTAAATAAAAACTATTAGATATGAAAAAAAAGAGAATGATAAATAAATTAGAAAAAAATAGGATAGTTTATCTCTCAGACCTCAGGAAAAGTTGGAACAAAAAGTGTGCAACTGTCAATGCTGAAAAATTACCCATGCATATAAAAAATTACCCATGCATATATTTACCCTTGTAAATAAAAAGCTACAAAATTAAGATGCTCCTCCAAAAACAAAAGAAAGGGGGAGCCACAGGTAACCCTAGAGAACTTCTAAATCTAGCTCTTTATCCTGTTAACTTCTTGATTTTTGACAAAGATGCACTGGCTCTGGCAGACAGGTTTTATAACACCAGAAGGGCAGTGTCCAGTGCAAGCAGCTTCACTATCTTTAGATAATCGCCAGGTGATGTGGAGAGACCCAGAAAGTGGTGAATGGAAGGGACCAGATAGGTTAACTGCTTGGGGGAGAAGGTTTGCTTGTATCTCTACACATGGAAAAGGAATCAGATGGGTGTGAATGAGCCATATTCGCCTTGTCAGTCAGAGGGAGACAGAGCAGACCCTTGAAAGGAAGAGAAGACCCAAGAAACATCGGATGGTTCCGTTGCTGACTGTGCCCACCACTGAAAGAGCTTGGCAGATATGGCATTTGACTCATGGACATCAAAAATTGTTGGACTTGAAAACCCTCAGGAATCATTGGATTCTCTGAGACATGATAAGACTGTTGTAGGACTTGAAAATCTGCTGGAATCACTGGATCCCCTAACACATAAAAAGACTTTTGCAGGACTTCAAAAACTTGTGGGGATCATTGGATTCCCTGACATGTGAAGCAAAGGACAATAGTTTGATTTTAGACTATCTCTTGGCTACTGAAGATGTATGTGTGACTATTGTTTACATACTCAGAAGGAGAATATCTAGGACTTCTGGAAATCTTTTACAATACCATGTTGATTTATATTGTTTGTTATACCAGTATTTGCATGTACAATTCATGTTTGTTACACCACATTGAGCCTGCACTGACTGTGGGGAGAGTCACCACTAATAGTCTGTGCATTATTGCTATGTGCTTGTGTAATACCTCCCATGTTGATAGGTTTGTGCATACCCGTTTCTAATAAGATCCTTCAGCCCAGAAAACTGCTAGCAATCCCCACTTCCCTTTGGTGCTTTTCACCTCCTTTCCTGAGAATTCAGGGGGGAGTGATCACCTCCTTTTTGGGGTTCTCACCTTCCTGAGAAGTCAGGGATGGCAGGACCATCTGTGTACTAAAACAAAAGAAAGCAGGAGATGTAAAGGGCTAAAACTTTTGAGTTAATGCACTGAGGTTGGACAACTGAGCACTTAAGGCTAATTACCAATTGGATAAAACTCTATAAGCATATACTTAGAAAATAGCCCTTCCCACTATTCTGTGCTGGCTCTTTAATTGGTGTAAACAGAGAATTGTAGGAGGTTCTAGGGGGTGGAGTAAGACTACCCAGAGTCACAGAAAATCATCCCCAGGGTAATACACTATGACCAAGTGGGATTTATACCAGGAATGCAGGGCTGGTTTAACATTAGGAAAACTATTAGTATAATTGACCATATTAATAATCAAATTAATAAAAACCATATGATCATCTCAATAGATGCAGAAAAAGCATTTGATAAAATCCAACATCCATTCCTACTAAAAACCCTTGAGAGTATAGGAATAAATGGACTACTCCTTAAAATAATAAGGAGCATATATTTAAAACCTTCAGTAAACATCATATGTAATGGCGATAAATTAGAACCTTTCCCTGTAAGATCAGGAGTGAAACAAGGTTGCCCACTATCACCATTACTATTCAATATAGTACTAGAAATTCTAGCCTTGGCAATAAGAGCTGAGAAAGAGATTAAAGGAATTAGAGTAGGAAAAGAGGAAATCAAATTATCACTCTTTGCAGATGACATGATGGTATACTTAGAGAACCCCAAAGACTCTGCTAAAAAGCTATTAGAAATAATTCAGAATTTTAGCAAAGTTGCAGGATACAAAATAAATCCACATAAATCCTCAGCATTTTTATACATTACCAACACAATCCGACAGCAAGACATACAAAGAGAAATTCCATTCAAAATAACGGTCGATAGTATAAAATATTTGGGACTATATCTACCAAAGGAGAGTCAGGAATTATATGAGCAAAATTACAAAACACTTGCCACAAAAATAAAGTCAGATTTAAATAATTGGAAAGACATTCAGTGCTCTTGGATAGGCCGAGCAAATATAATTAAGATGACAATACTCCCTAAACAAATCTATTTATTTAGTGCTATACCAATTAGACTCCCAAGAAACTATTTTAATGACCTAGAAAAAATAACAACAGAATTCATATGGAAGAACAAAAGGTCGATAATTTCAAGGGAAGTAATGAAAAAAAAATTAAGTGAAGGTGGTCTAGCTGTACCTGATCTAGAACTGTATTATAAAGCAACAGTCACCAAAACCATTTGGTATTGGCTAAGAAATAGACTAGTTGATCAGTGGAATAGGTTAGGTTCACAGGGCAAGATAGTGAATAAAAATAGCAATCTAGTGTTTGACAAACCCAAACATCCCAAATTTTGGGATAAGAATTCATTATTTGACAAAAACTGCTGGGAAAACTGGAAATTAGTATGGCAGAAACTAGGCATAGACCCACATTTAACACCACATATTAAGATAAGATCAAAATGGGTCCAAGATTTAGGCATAAAGAAGAAATCATAAATAAATTGGAGGAACATGGGATGGTTTACCTCTCAGACTTGTGGAGGAGGAAGGAGTTTGTGTCCAAGGGAGAACTAGAGACCATTATTGTTCACAAAATAGAAAATTTTGATTATGCCAAATTAAAAAGTTTCTGCACAAACAAAACTAATGCAAACAAGATTAGAAGGGAAGTAACAAATTGGGAAAACATTTTTACAGTTAAAGGTTCTGATAAAGGCCTCATCTCCAAAATATACAGAGATTTGACTTTAATTTATAAGAAATCAAGCCATTCTCCAATTGATAAATGGTCAAAGGATATGAACAGACAATTTTCAGATGATGAAATTAAAACTATTTCCACTCATATGAAAGAGTGTTCCAAATCACTATTGATCAGAGAAATGCAAATTAAGACAACTCTGAGATATCATTACACACCTGTCAGATTGGCTAAGATGACAGGAACAAATAACGATGAATGTTGGAGGGGCTGTGGGAAAACTGGGACACTGATGCATTGTTGGTGGAGTTGTGAAAGAATCCAACCATTCTGGAGAGCAATCTGGAACTATGCCCAAAAACTTATCAAAATGTGCATACCCTTTGACCCAGCAGTGCTACTACTGGGCTTATATTTCAAGGAAATACTAAAGAAGGGAAAGGGACCTGTATGTGTCAAAATGTTTGTGGCAGCCCTTTTCGTAGTGGCTAAAAACTGGAAGATGAATGGATGTCCATCAATTGGAGAATGGATGGGTAAATTATGGTATATGAATGTTATGGAATATTATTGTTCTGTAAGAAATGACCAACAGGAGAAATACAGAGAGGCTTGGAGAGACTTATATCAACTGATGCTGAGTGAAACGAGCAGAACCAGGGGATCATTATACACTTCAACAATGATACTGTATGAGGATGTATTCTGATGGCAGTGGAAATCTTCAACATAGAGAAGAGCTAATCCAATTCCAATTGATCAATGATGGACAGAATCAGCTACACCCAGAACAGGACACTGGGAAATGAGTGTAAACTGAGAACATTGGTTTTTTTGTTTTGTTTTGTTTTGTTTCTCTTCCCAGATTATTTTTACCTTCCGAATACAATCCTTCCTTTGCAACAACAACAACAACAAAATTTGGTTCTGCACATATGTATTGTACCTAGGATATACTATAAGATATTTAATATGTTTGGGAATGCCTGCCATCTAGGGGAGGGGGTGGAGGGAAGGAGGGGAAAAACTCGGAACAGGAGGGAGTACAAGGGATAATGGTGTAAAAAAAAAAATTACCTATGCATATGTATTGTCAAAGAAAATATTATAATTATAAAAATTAATTTTAAAAAAAAATTAAAAAAAAAAAAAAAAAAAGACTAGCCAGAGTCACTTCTGGGTGGGAGACAAAGAGGGGAGGTCTAGGAGATTCTGCATCCATCCAATTCACTTCTACCCCTAAAGACCAAGGAGTTTTAATTATCCTTACTCTGGCTGATTCTAAAGTATCCAAGATGTTAACATGTTAACTCAGTCTTCACAGCCTCCAGCAAGAGGAAAGGCTATTTCACCAGGTAACCCTTCCTTTATTTAATAGTTATGACTATTAGGAAGTTCTTTACTCCTCTGAAGTGAATTCCCTGGTGAATTCCTTGAGCTGGTCCCCCTCTGGGCCAGAAGGGAACAAATTTATCCCTTCTACCCCAAGTCAATTATATATATATAAGACAGATAGATACAGATAGAGATATAGATATCAATGTATATAAATATATCTATAAATGTAGCTATATGTTTGTTTGTTTATTGGTGAGGCAATTGGGGTTAAGTGACTTGCCCAGAGTCACACAGCTAGGAAGTAAGTTTCTGAGGCTAGATTTGAACTCAGATCTTCCTGATTTCAGGGCTGGTGCTCTATCCACTATGCCACCTAGCTGTTCCTCCTTCTTATATTTTTAAAACAGATCATCCTATCCCCTACAAACTCTCTCTCCCCCATACTAAAGAACTACAGTTCCTTCAACTGTTTCTGTCCCATTTAATTTTTTTCCTAAGCTCACCCTTATCTTGATGGCCCTTCTTTGGATGGCTCTCCCTTAATGATATTATTGAGTGTAAAGATCCTTTAAATGGGCAGCCACAGTAAAGATATTGGGGCCCAGAAATAATCTCTGTGGTTATAGTGATGAGTAGTAAATGAGGAGGAGTAAATTGTGGTCTAAACAAAGATGGGTCAGTTCCTTTTCTCTCTTTCCTTCCTTCCCCAAAGTAACCAATGGCGGGTTCGGCAGCAAAGGAATTTGCTACTTAATGCTGTATGGAAACATAGTCTTTATTGATTAGAATGGAAACACCAGAGAGCTGGTAGGCAAAATCGCTGCATGGTACAAGGCCATTTGTAAAGAGAGGATTTTTGGGTTCCCTATTTTATAATCATTCAAATGCATTGCTGTAAGGAGGTTCAGGAGAGTGATGTAGATAAGATAAGGATTCTCTTGTAATCTTTTGAGTAGAGACAGAAGTCTCTTCCCCTGCTGTGACATTTGGTTTGTTTTGAGCAGATTAGAATGGGGGCTATAAAACCCTGGCCAACTCAGATAGCCCAAACTAGTTTGACCACATCAAAGTCCAAGTCCCAAATGGAGTTGGAGATCAAACAAAGAATACCAAAGGGGCTACCGCCCTCAACAATAGGACTGCCCTGTGGGTGGGATCCTGGCCTTATTGAGATAGCTTAGTAATGGGTGACTCTCTCCCTGATTGGCTGTGTGTGTGACCTCACAGGCCCTTTATAAGCCCATGCAGACAGCAGTCCCTCTCTTTAACCTGGCTCTCTTTAACCTGGCTCCCTTTAACCTGGCTCCCTAACCTGGACTACCCCAGCCAAGAGAGGTGAGGACTTTGGTAGTGAACACCTGGGTCTTCAAACCAGGTGTTCATTTCAGAGTTAACAAGTCAGGGCATTATGTGAGTAGGTATAATAAAGGCTTTTAAGATTACATGTGGCTGTTCTTGAGTGTGCTATCGGTTATTAAACTATAGATTGAAGAAATCGTGGCCAGAGACCTTTGAAGGCCTCAGAGGAGGCAAGCCGGGTAGAGTTCACACTGCAAAGGTCAGTGGTCAAAGGTACTCTGGTGGGCCTAGGACAGACTGGTAATTGTACCTGCCAGGAGGGCATGTTACAATTGAGGTTGGGAGGGTGTTGGTATATTGGGGCTACAGCATATTGGGATTACAGGCTAGTATTGTGGTTTGCCTCAAAAGAATTTGTAGGCTCAGACCTCCAAATCAAGGGGCAAAGATTTTATTATTCCACTAAGAGCAGGCTAAATTTATATGGGGTTTTTCGGAGGCAAAGGAATTTTTTTTTTTTTTTAGCAATTAACAAGGAGAAAGACAAATTTCCTTGCAGAGATGCCATTAAAGCATGGCAAGTGGGGGATCTCCAGGCTAACTGTAAAAGGAGTTAGGCATTAGCTATTGTGAGACTTAACAAGATCATTAACCCATAAAGGAATTAGTAGGGGAGGGAACTAAGCCATTAGTTCAAAGGGATTTAGTATCCTAAAAAAAGTTAGCTTGTGAAGTATATTTAAGTTCTTTTGTAGGGTTAATATTACCTTGGGGAAATGAATAAGTTACTATCTTAACTTGGCAATCAAATTGGATACAGTAATAGAGGGGTTGTAATGATTTTATCAATGTAAGGTATTGACTAAGAATTCTACCAGAGACTTCCCACCTGGGGTGAGACTGTAATAAAGGTTCACTTGAGGCCAGAAAAGGAAAATGATCAATGTTGGAGGGAATGTGGGGGAAATGTAACATTAATGCATTGTTGGTGATATTATAGAGCAATTTGTATTGCCCAAAGAAGTATAGAATTAAGCATAATTGCTTACTGCCTCATGGTTTCTTTCTCCTTTTTATAGCTAATTCTTTTAGGATACTAAATCCCTTTTAGGATTTGGCCTTCCAGTTCATGACTTTCTGTTTGGCAAAAGATAGGTTTATTTACAAGAGATTACAGATAAAAGGAAGAGATAGAGTAGACTCCAGGAATGGTAAATATGGAATAGACATTTCCATTTTTATAAAAGGTAAAAAGATGTACAAAATCTTACCAGGAATTTATTTTCTGCAACCATTCCCCCTGGTCTCTTTCAGTTTTCATAAACTCATAATCAATAGATATTAAGCATAAAAATACTGTGTGCCAGATATTGTGCTAAGTGCTGAGGATACAAAAAGAGACTAAAGCCTGAGGGATAAAATATGCAAACAAATGTATACAAAGGAAGCTATATAAAGGATAAATTGGGAATACTTAAGAGTATCTGACTTGTTAAGGCTGTTCTAAGCCTTTCAGGTATGGGATCCTGCTCTCAAATTTTGTGTCTGTGATTTTGCTCTTTGCTCTGAATCACTTGGAGTTTACATCCAGTTTCAGACACAACTTGTGACTTTAGAAAGTAACTTCTTAGAAATGACTTTAGGAAAGTTACTTAATGTCTAACAACATTGTTTCCTCAACTGTAAAATGAGGAAAACAGTACTTCACAGGGTTCTGGTGAGGATTAAATGAGATAATATTGGCAAAATGCTTAGCACAGAGTCTAGAATACAGTAGGAGCATAATCAGTGCTTATGCCCTCCTCCCTTTGCTTCCTTCTCATCTCCCCATAGTAGTTTGCCATATTTGTTATTTTTAATTGCTCAAAAATATTTCATGATATTGACAAGCCACAATCTTTTCCATCAATTCAGTCTCCCTTGAGGCAATGTGTTGAAATTATATAGGAGTAGATAAGTATCTTAGAAGGTAAGGGAAATCTTCCTATTTGTCTAGGACTGATTTGTGAAGTGGTGAGCTCCCCATCACTCAGAGTATACAAACAAAGGCTTAATGACTACTGTCTGAAATCCCTTTGTAGTGTGATCTCCTTTAATTCTGTTCTTGGACATGTCATTGTTTCCCATTTTTAATGAAGTACTTCTAACTATTTTTGTACAGACTGGCCTTTTCTTTCCCATTTTAATTACTATCTTCCTCCATCTAAGTCTTACTCTGATGTATCTTCAATGTGTTGTGGCAGCCCTGGCTTCTCAGTGAAGCTCTGACCTAGAGAACTTTAGAATATGGGCCCCAGGTATGTCTGTCACTTCAGAACAAGTCTCATTAGATGTGGAGGCTCCTGAGCACCAGCAGGTTGGCCACCTAGCTTGTGCTCCATGATTGTAGAGAAGAGGGCCACCACAGTGGCATCATGGGTCCTTAAAGCACTAAGTAATATCAGCCTGAAGATAAAGCCCTCAGCCTTAGTTTATTTGTAAATAAGTGAGTGGGTTGAACTGGTTGGTCTCTAGAGTTCTCTTCTAATACTAGTGATCCTGGCATTAAATCACCAGGTCAGTTTAGCAACATTGGTTTTGAAGTTATTATGGAAAGTTATTATGGGACAGAACCAGAGGACTTTCTAACAAAGCTACACTGCTGTAAAGCCCTCTTATAATGGAATCCTGTACTTTTTCCTCTTTGGCTGCAACAACATTGATTTTTCTTCTTTTTCTAGATCGTTTACTTCCAGATAAGAACCAGAAAACCTTCCCACCCAAAAGTAAGTGACAAGCATAGTTGTCTTTCAAACCCCCGGACCCAATGAGCCCTTAAAAGCTCTCAGTGTGTCCATGGGACCATTATCCAGGCAGCTCCTCAAGGACACCCTTAATTTCCAAAATTGAGAAACTACCCTCTCCAGCTTTGATTCAGCCTAGGCTTCTACTTAGATGAACCATAGGGAAAACTAAACATACTTCCACTCTGTAAGATGGAAGAGATAGAATGAAGGAGATAAGATCTAGCAAGGAAATAAAGTAGCTGGAGAGCTGGCCTCAAAATCCAGAAGAAATGGGTTCAAATCTAACTTCTGACATAAGCTGTTTGTGCCTGTACAAAACACTTAATTTCTGTGACCATGACTTGCTAAGCAGCTGTAGATCTGCACTGATAGAGGGAGTTTATTCTTTGGCCATTCATTATACCGATAAAATCACCAAAATACATCCCAGAAGTCTTTTTGTTGTTCAGTCATTTTAGTCATGTCCAGGCTTCATACCCCAATTGGAATTTTCTTGGCACACCTCCTGGACTGGTTCGCCATCTCCTCCAGCTCATTTATATGGATGAGGAAACTGAGGCAAGCAAGGTAAAGAGAGCTTCCCGCAAAAGTCTTAGGGCATTTTAAAGCTTTAACAGCTTTTAGGAAACTTCTATTTGTGTGTACATGTGAGTGTATTTACATATGTGTGTATAAACATGTATAAGGGCCGCTATGTTGTGCAGTGAATAGATTGCTGGAACTGGAGTGGAAGATCTGAGCTCAAATCTGGCCTTAGGCACTTACTACCAGTGACCCTGGACTCAATCCCCTTTGCCTCAGTTTTCTTTATCTGTCAAATGAACAGGAGAAGGAAATGGCAAACCCCTTCAGTGTTTCCATCAAGGAAAGCCCTAATGGGGTCATCAAGAATCCAAAACAGTGGAAACCACAACTCAACAAAAATATGGACACACACACACACACACACACACACAAATTACTTTAAGGTTTGTGAAATACTGGGTGTACAGTATCTACTTTGCACCTCCCAGCTCCCCTGTGTGACAGGTACTCTACATGTGTTGAATCACATGTGTCATGGGGGCTCCCAGGCTCCCTGTCTCCCTGTGGCTGCCAGGGACAGAAACATGAATGTCTTGTTGGAATATCGAATCCTTCCTGCTTCTTGGGCTGTTCTCAGATGGAGATGTTCCTCCATCTGCCTAGACAAGTTGTCAGCAATAGCATATGTGTTTTATCTCACTTGAGGTTTGTCTGTTACAAAATCTCACAACACACTTTAATCCTCTGGGCTCCTAAGGACGGAGATGGCTAGTGGCTGCATCGTCTATAGGTGGCTCGAGGTCAGCAGAGATCTTGTGTCTAACCCCCACGAGATGCACTAGCTGTTTGTGGGGGCCACAGAGCTGAGGGACCCAGTCATGCAGGTCAAGGGACTCCCTGAAGTGCTGACGAGTAGGAAGAGGGAGGACGGTCCAGGGACTGATGGCTGAGGTGTACCAGGGAGCAGGGGCATTAGGAGCTGGTAACAGCAGGGCTGCTTTCAGCAGTTGGTAAAATGGGGATCATAGCACCTCTAGGCCAGACTACTCAGGGCCCTTTAATAATCAAGGGAGATGGTTTATGACAAGTACTTTGCAAACTTTGAAGTCTTGGAGAGCTAGAAGTCAGCTGTTATTGCTGTGTCTGACACTGGCCCAACCAGTCACATGCTAGACTGCATGGTGAGACCCACGGGGATGGGAAGACAATCTGAGTCAGGGACCCACGAAGGATGGTAAAGTTGGGCATTGCTGTTCTGGGCTATGATTCCTAATGCATTTGGGAAAGTTTGGTCTCTGAAGACTAAAACAGATATTTTCTCTTTTCAAACTTAGGAAGTGGAAGCAGCATGGAATCAGGTTTGTGGCTTTTTTTTTTTTTTTTTTAACATATTTTCACCTCTATCTCTCCCAATTGAAACACAGAGATAGAAGTGATCTGAAATGTTTCGAGGCAGAATCCATGGCAGCCAGGGAGGGTCTCAGAGACCACCCTGCTTATAACCCCAATACTCCCAGGAGGAAGTTTCTCTTGCCCTGCAGGTACTACATGTCAAATGAAATATTTGTAAAATACTTAGTATAAAACTCAACATAGTAAATGCTTTATAAACACCATTTCCCTTCCCTGTTTCTTCCTCTGAGAGTGGAGGAGGCACAACCCCAATTGCCAAGGGGGCTTCCCCAGCATCCAGGCAGTGAATCTTCCTTAGGGTGCAGGGCATCCAAGAGCACAAAGCTGCAAGATCCTGAAATGGGTAGAGGCTGCATGAGACTGGACTGGGCAGCTACTCCATGCATGGGCACAGGCCAGCTCTTATTATTTGGCCCTCACGAGATTCTGGACAGGATTTGCTCTCAAAAAGGCTGGCCTGAGGGCAGCTAGATGGTGAGTAGGACACCAGCCTTGAAGTCAAGAGGACCTGAGTTCAAATCTGGTCTCAGACACTTAACACTTCCTAGGTATGTGACCCTGGGCGAGTCTCTTAACCCCAATTCCCTCAACAAAAACAAACAAACAAATAAATAAATAAATAAAAAGGCTGGCCTGAAAAGTACTATGGAAGGCATTATACAATACAGCTAACATTTTATATGTTTCCTTTGTGCCCCATACTATACAGAGTAAGTACATTAAATTATCTCAATTGAACCTCAAAACCAGTCCAGGATTTATTATTGTTGTCCTCATTTGACATGAGGAAACCAAAGCAAACAGGTTAAGTGATTTGCTCAGAGCTAGTAGATACCCAAGGCCATGCTGAACTAGGGATTCCTGACTCCGGGCCTGTAATGCCATCTATTGTGTGGCTTAGCTCTGTCAGAGGGAAGATGGGAAATCATGGAAAGGAGGTCAGGATTGCCCAGCCTGCCATAACTTCTCACAACTCAGCCAGAGACAGGACACAAACAGAGGAGGAGGGTGCACAAGTATGTGGAGATCTCTTATAAGCAAGAGGGATGAATCTGGTTTGTTTGACCCCAGAAAGGGGATGGAAGTCAAAGGCAGAGTAGTTCTTGGCAAGACAGTTTTTGAACCCACTAGGTTTGTCATCAAATGGAGTATGCTGCTGTATGATTGTGTGTATGATGATGCCTTTCTGCAGATATATTCAAAAGGATGCTAGTCTAAA
The DNA here is from genome assembly GCF_048593235.1 of Sminthopsis crassicaudata. Lineage (NCBI taxonomy): Eukaryota > Metazoa > Chordata > Mammalia > Dasyuromorphia > Dasyuridae > Sminthopsis > Sminthopsis crassicaudata. The sequence goes on along the minus strand of NC_133617.1, from coordinate 78,142,174 downwards.
AACTGTATAAGAAATGTCATAAAAGACTTTATCCAAAAGAGATGGGACAGGAAAAGGCTGGATCCATTGTGGGAGCCACCCCAGATGAGCAGCTTGGGGACTGTACCCTAATAAGGTAGATCTAATGGAAGATTGAGTCAGGGACCCACGAAGGATGGTAAAGTTGGGCATAGCTGTTCTGGGCTATGATTCCTAAAGCATTTGGGGAAGTTTGGTCTCTGAAGACTGAAACAGATATTTTCTCTTTTAGGAAAAGAAATTGCATACTTATTTGAATCAGGTTTGTGGCTTTTTTTTTTTTTTATATAACATTTTCACCTTCATCTCTCCAAACTGAAATACAGAGATAGAAAAGATCTGAAATGTTGAGAGGATAGGGAAAACAGTTGCATGGGGTAAGGAAGTGTAAGTCACTTATCAGATTCCCTACTGGCCTGAAAATTCACATGGGATAAACAGATGACACATGGGATCAAGCCATGTACCTAAAGTCAGAAGATCTAACTTCAATCTGGCCTAAGGCACTTACAAGCTGGGAAATCCTGGGCAAGTCACCTAATTGCAGACTGCCTCAGTTTCCCCATCTGTACAATAGAGATTATTATAGCACCTGCCTCCCAGGATTTGTGAAGCATTTGCAAAGTGCTGTTATGATTTATCAGTGGAATGTGCTATAGATAAAAGTATCAAAAATAAATTATGCCTTTTTCTAAATTACTGACAAAGAGGCTAAAAAATGTTAATTCTTTGGGAAGTACTAGCTGACTCTTTGAACACAATTTCTTTTCCTAGAAAGGAAGGAAGAGAACATCATTTCACTCACCTAGGCTTGAGTTTGGGAGTAGGCATCTGGCTAGCTAGTTACCCTTCCTTATTGTGATGGAGTGAGGTCTCAAACTTCTCCCTGTGTCCCTATAACCTGGATCAAATTTTTGAGAGCAGGAAATATGGATGTGTACCTGGGTTGAAGAGACTATAAAGCAGGGACCCACTTCAACAGTCTGGGGAGGCTAAAGGCTTCCCAGGCAGCACTTGAGATAAAGGGCTTGAGAGCTGGGGTTTGATCCCAATCATAGCTGTCCTGGGTTGGTTTTTTTTGTTTGTTTGTTTTTTTTTTTTATGTCCCCACAGTGACCATAGGTACAGAATTTGAGAAACTGCAAGCTGAGATGAAGAAAGAACAAAGTCCATTGATCATGCTGGACAAGAAGCTACGGCAGTGTCTGCTTCAGGATCTTCTGGAGCTCCTCCAGACTGAAGAGGGTCTGGTGCACTTACAAGACGTGGTGAGAGAGCCTGGAAGTCAGGGCAATGGAGAATCACAGGACTGGGGGCTAGGGTTGTGGGGTGAGAGAACGAAGAGGGGAAGAGTAAGGTGGGGACCTCGTGGGGTTTTGAGGTAGAGCACCTGACTTCATATGTACTTTTTTATCACTTCTGCCAACTTTGGAAAGTCAACACACTTCTCTCGGCTTTGGTTTACTCATCTATAAAATGAAGGGAGTGGTCAGAAATATAATTCCCAGCATTTGTGAAAAATACTAATTAAAAACAAAAGGAAAAACTTCTAAAACCGAGTAAATATGGAAGTTGAAGAAGGGAAAGAGAAACGGGGAAAACAAATTTACCATTTCATTTTTCCTGAACCTCTAAACCATCACATGAACCATGGCTTCAGAATAGCTTGGAAAACCCCAAAACTCAGAATTTTCTTCACTGATTTGAAATAATTCCACTAAAGACTGTATTGGTGAAGCAGAAATATACTATGTAATTTCTAAGAAGTCCCTCTGTTAAATAGTCTGTCTTTACATTATAAAACTATTAATCTTCTGAGAGATTTCTATCTCTGCTCCTATGATATCCATCAATTTCTTTCCCTAAAAGTCATCTTATTCACAAGGCAAAAGGACTCTTTGGATCCTGTGCACAATTCCCTCAGTATTCCCATATTTAGGCTCCCTGTGGACTAAGGAAGAGAGATGCAATTAGCAATAATACCCCCACATTTCTAAAATGCTTTTCTCGTTCAGCTATTTTGTCATTCTTAGGGAGCCATCCAAATCCTTATTCAGTTATTGGACCCTCTGTATTCTTGTGCTTCTAAAACCACTCCACAATAAGCGAACTTGTCAATGCTTGGTCTGTCAATTCCCATCACTGATCAGTCTTTGATTGTATTTAATGACACAAAAACTGATATATCAAAATATCTATTTGCTTTTGGAAAAATCTATCCTTATGAAGCCTGACAACTTCCATACAGATGTTCAGTTGCTTAGCAGTATCCAAAAGCAACTGTTTGACTCACTTTTTTTCTGGTTAAATATTTTCCCTTTCTACTGAGTTATTTTGATTTCCACTTTAATTTTCTGTCCATGGTTCACTTTTCTGTATATAGATCTAGAAACTTATTACTTCATTACATAGGATGGTGCAGTGATGAATCCTGGACAAGTAATCCAAGTTTTTCCACTAGGTCATTGTGATCCTTCTTTCCTCTGTTTCAGTTTCCTCCTTTGCAAAATGAAGTAGTTGGAATGGAAGATCTCTTTTTCCTTCTCAATTTTAATGATTTATACTTAATATTTGTGATAAGAATTTCTCACAATGTGAAAGAGCTAACACTTATTGAAGTATTTTGTCCTTCTTGGACTGACAACTCCCAGCCAGGAATGATATGCTGGGAACCTCCAAAGAGACTGAGGCTGGCATAGCCCATTGAGACAAAGTACTTCACATTATTATAGAAAAAAAATATTATTTAAAAGAGATAAAGAAAACAAATCTTTGTGTGATACCCTTTGTGCAGTACTTCCCCAACTGATATTCATATTTAAGAGATTGGGTACCCATATGTTGGGTGTTACCTCAGGTTCTAGGGTTTATCTTGTGGGACTAAACTACTCATTGTGTAACTCACACACCCTCCCTGTTGAGATTTCTACTTATAATTAGCCAGTAGCCTCAATTTTCTTATAACAGAGGTATTTAGTTTGTTCCCATCCTGAATCAATCAGAGATGGTTTACATTTTACAGAGTATAAAGAAACAAATTTAAAGTTAGTAACATCTCATTAACATGAGTAATGATTGTGGGCCTTCTGTGATGAAATTAACTGAGTAGAATCTAAGAGGAAACATGAAACCATATTTTCTCCCCTCTCAAGTTTCAGAAATGTATATACTTTCCCAGAGCCAGTTTGGAATCATGAGCCTCCTCTGAGATCCCCCATTTGCTCTGTTGGTCCTACTCTTTGAGAAGTGATCTCCCTTTTTCTCTGATTCTCTCACTTTGTGGTATAAGACACCTGACCAAGAATCCCTTGTGGCTCCACAATTTCATAATTCCCTGTCTTGGGAAGGTCTTTAGTGTCTCAAACTTTGGATGACTTGCTCAACAAAATCCTCAAAGGTCATTCTCCCTGGTTCATGCCATTGTCACCCTGTAGGCCCTTCTTCTCTTCAGTCTCCCACTAACCAGCTTTACCTGTCACTATGCATATTCTCTTTATTTCCCCAGGAATTCAAACAGGGGAAGAGAATGGGAGGGCTAGAATATCCCTACATGGGCTCCACATGACTCCATGAGTGTCTTTCTCCCACTTGTCACTTACTGAATGATGCAGAAGAACTGAACCCCTCCAGGGCTGGTTTAGGAGAACAGGATTCTCCTCTGTCGCCAAGTTGTCACCTAAGAGCAGAGCAAGCCTGGCAGCTAACCCAAAGGGCCAGTTTGGGCAGAAGGGTGTCATTGTCCCCATTCAACTTTCTCCTCTCTCCTCTCCAGCTGGTTGAGAGTTTGTTCAGTGGAGTTCTCCCCCAGAAGGCTGAGGGCGTGATGGGAAACATCCTAAGCAACCTGCAGGACCAGAGTGGACAACTTGTGAAGGAACTAGCAGGGTCATTACTCTATCTCCTTGGAGCTCTGGATGGTGAGAAATACTGTGGGACCATAGAGTGGAGGGGGGGGAAGGAGATCCAAGGAGACTAATGCTCCAAAAGCAACACCTTTCAGCTTCTCTGTTAGAGGCCCTTGGGATTCTAGGGTGAGCTTTTCTTTAAAACAAAAACCCTTCTGCATCTTCTCCTCACCTATAAAAGGTGGAAAGGAAACAGAAACAAAGGCCCAGAAGGGAAGTGATCAAAGTCATGCATCTTCATATTACACTGGCTTAGCCCATTCCTCTGATCACTAGCCCATCATCTCTCCTTCATATGCACTAACTCCCTATGAAAGGCCTTCATCAAGGAGAAGAAAGCTGCTCTCTCCCTGTTAAGTCCTTCCTTCCTATATTCCCCAGGGAATTCTCCAGTAGTCCTCAGCCCTACCTCATTGATCCTACATAGTTCTTCATCAGGGATTTAATTAACACCTCTATGAAGATAACTGTCAGATTCCCTGCTTCTAATCCTAGTTTTTCCTCTGAGGTCTATTCCCCCATCACCAACTCCTGTTGGAACTCTTGACCTGCATATTCCATAGATATCAATATCAATATCAATTAACTCAATAAGTCAAAATCTGAACTCTTCATTCACCTAAAACCCACCCCCTCTTCCTAATTTCTCTATTTATGCCATTTTTCTTATTTTCAAATTCAGTTTCCATTTGACTCCTGACTCTCTTGGCTCCAGGCTGCTGTGTTTGCCTCTGGTTTTCCACAGATTAGAGATCATTTTGGTCAAATTGACAGGTAGCTCCTCCACTTATATCAGCTCCAGACCCAGTGGAATAAGAGAGAGCCCTATTTAACATGAAAATTTCAGCTTTGGGCCCTCCTCTGTAGTGAAGTAGTCCATTCCCTCTCCTTCCCCCATATTAAATCATTCTGTGTGCTGATAGCTTCTACCTCCATAACTTGCATCCATCCCCTTCTCACAACATTTCACCTCCATTCCTTTCTCACCATTCAATCATTCCTCCTTCAAGTCCTCATCACCTTTCAGTGAACAGCAATCTAATTGCTCCCCCTGCCTCCCCTTCCATCCTACACATACCTTTCAAATGATCTTTCTAAAGCATAAATTTGACCTTGGAATTTTCTACACAATAAATTCCTTTGGCTCCCTATAATTTTCAAGATTAAATATAAAGTCCTCTGACATTCAAAGCTCTTAACTTGGCATCCACTTACTATTCAAGCTCTATTAAACATTACTCCCATTTACACACTCTACAATTCAGCCAAGTTGTCCTTCCTATTGTTCTTCACACATATCCCTTTGTCTGTCATCTCTCTATATGTTGGCTGTTCCCCTTGCTTGCACATCACACTTCTTAGAATCCTCAGGGTCTTCCAAAACTTAGTTCAAGGATCACCTCCTCTAGGAAGCCATTCATGATCCTCACAATTGATAGATATAAGCTATTTGGGAGGAAAAAAAATAAATTCCCTTTTTGCCTTTCTATCTCCAGCACCTAGCACAGTCTAACCATTAGTGATTTATTTAAAAAAGGCTTGACTTTCCCTTAGCATCCTCCCTTCTCCAACTCCTTCATTTTACTAGGATCTAGAAAGACTTGACTGACTGACTCCTTCCTTCAGTTGACCATTCCATTATTCATCTTTTCTCACACTCTGCACTCTTGCCCTTCCTTGTATACAGCATGGCTTCTCTAGTTGCCATGCCCTTATAAAGCCTAGAAAATACCTACCTTTTCAACTCCTCTTCTTAGAATCCCTAGCTTCCTTCAGAGCTATGTTCCAGTAACACCCTCTACATGAGGCCTTCTCTGCTTCCCTATAACTATTTCTCTCCCTGAAAAAGTCTTGGTATTTACCCTTTCTTATCTTCTCAATACAGACTTACCCATATCAGGGCTTTCAAGTAGCTTATATTGGGTGAGGGACATACAGTATAAGCTATTTGAGAGCAGAGACCATGCCCTTTTTGCCTTTCTATATCCAGCACTTAGAACAGTCTAACCATTAGTAAAACATTCAAGAATGACTTGACTGATTGACTCATTGATTGATTTGTCCCCAGCTCTGAGTGAATTGCAGTATGAGATTATGATCCAGTTGCTGAAGTCAAAGGAAAAGATTCTGCCTCAGCAAGTAGACCTGGTAAGAAAAGCTGTTTATTCCCAAAAGTAAGCTGGGCAGCCACAACTTCTCAAAGCCTTGGAATGGGCAGTCTAGGGTCTAGAGAATAAATAAGAAATGGGGGAAATGGGAGCAATCTAGATTGGGATAGTCTCAGTTATATGAATGACCTGCTCCTTTCTCTGCTGTTCCCCAGGCCTCAATGGGAGGAGTTCTGACCTCAGAGGATTTTTGGCCTCAAGGGGACAGTGTAGCAATTCTCTAAGGTTTCTCAGGGGACTTTCTCAGAACAACTAGAAAGCATCCTGTTCTTTTTCCCAAGAGACACTGATCTTATTTCCTATAGGTGACAGAAATTCTGAAGAAAAACTTCTTTGAGACCAACGAGGTGACTTTCTCCCTTCCTTCAGAGCTTCTGTCCTTTGCCAAGGACAAGAGGGAGGAATCCACCCTCATATATGTCCTGTTGAAAGAGTGTGAATTGGAGATCTCAGGAGATAAATCCCAATTTACCTGGAACCCCGATGCTCTTTATTCACTCTATGCACTGTATGGGAGTCTGGGGATGCTGCAAGCTCTCTCTAAAGACTGCTGACCCAGCCCCCTCTTTCCCTCTCCTTTTGCTGTATCAAACCACTGGAATGTACCCTCATTTTTCTAGAACTAAGGTCCAGCAAGCACACTGTCCCCTGAGTTTGGCAGAGCATGATCCTTTGTGCTTACCCTCTGGAAGCTTCCACCTTCTGGCAGAATCACACAATCATCTTGCTTTGACCAGCATCAGGGGTTCTTTGGGCTCTGACAAGCACCAGACAAGTCCCCATGTTCTGGACAGAAAGTCCTGCCATGAATCAGCCTTGTCACATTATTGCTGTTACCCCTCTTTGTCAGACCTACAGGTCACTGCATGGCCATAAATCTAAGTATTGATTTTCTCCACATAAAATGAGTGCTCCTCACCCCTACACCTCTCTAGCTTCCCCCCTTGCCTACAAGCCATTTTAAAATTAAATTTCCATTTGATCCCTGACTCTCCGGGCTCCAGACTGCTGTGTTTGGCTCTATCCAGAGATTATAGGTTAGTTCCATCCAGTTGACAGGCACCTCTATCCCCTATGTCAGTCCTAGAACTAGTGGATTAGGAGTCAGCCCTATTTCAAATGAAATTTGATCATGAAATTTGAATGTTGGGCCTTCTTCTGTGATGAAGTAGTCCATTCACACCCAAAAGAAATCCCCAGTGTGATGACCAGACAAGTGGTCATCCAGCCTCCACTTCAAGACCAAAGTGCAGGGAAGCATCCCAAGGCAACTCATTTCCCTTTGGGGCAGATTTTACTATTCCCCAAGTGTTTCTTTTTTCCCTTCACATCAAGCCTTACTTAAATTGCCTATTTGCAATCTTTGTCCACTGCTCCCAGATCTGCCTTCTAAGGTGCAGAACAAGTCCAATCCCTTCTCTGTAGCTCTATAAATATTTGTACGAAACTGTGAGGTCACATTTCCTTCACCTGGTGCTCATATGCCATGGATTCAAGGCCCTTTTCCCTTGTGTTTGCTCTCCTGGATGTTGTCCAGTTCATCACTGCTCTGATACTGTGGTGCTCAGGGGGACGGAGCCAAGATGGCGGAGAAGATATCCACAAATTTCTAAGCTCCCTATTACCCTCAATACCAACTAGTTAAATCAGCCTCAAAAAAAACGTTGGACTGATAAAAAAAAACACAAGGATTAGAAGCACAACTAACCAAAGAGAATCTGGAATTTCAACAGAAAAGGTCGGTTCCCAGGGGAGGAAAAAAAAGATCAGCACAGACTGGTTTGGACTAGGGACTAGCACATTGTGCCAAACAGGCTAGGGAGAACTCTGGGATCAGAGAAGCCACTGAAATAGAGGAATCTGTCAGAGGCTGATAGCTCTACTCTGCTTGCAAAACAGCAGATCAGAAGAGAAATCAAAGCCACTTTAAAGTAAAAAACCAGACAATATAACTACCCTAAACCAGAAGTGATGTAACACCGATCCCAACAAGGCTGTGCAGCTTCCTTCTGTTGTCCTGGGCTTTTCTTTGTGGCAGTTAAGAACCTGAATAGTGGGGGACACAGCCCAGGGCAGCCTCTAATCCACATAGTGCAGGGCTCAGCCTGAGGCAGTGGAATTCACAAAAGCAAAGCTCCAACAGCAGCAGAACTCCCACAGCAGCTGAAGCCCTGCAGACAGTCTCCAGATAATACCCTAAAGGGGAATGATACCTGCCCCCCATCACATAACTCTCTCTTAAAAGAAACTATTAAAAAGTTTAAAGAAAAATGGGGAAAGGAAAGAGAACCTATGTTAGAGAATAACAATGTCCTGAAATTTGAGTTGGAAAAAATAAAGAATTCACAGGAGGTGCAAGGAAACAAAATTTGTGAATTAGAAAAGTTTAACAAGTGACAGGAAAGTAGGATTTCTGAATTGGAAAAGATAAAAAATTCCCAAGAAAGTAGGATTTGTGAATTAGAAAAAGAAAATAAGTAATTTAAAAAAAAATTAGTGAAAAGGAAAAAAATTCAACAGAGCAAAATAATTCATTTAAAAACTCAATGGACATATATAAAAAGAACTAAAAAATGTGAATGAAGAAAATAACTCATTAAAAATTAGGACTGAACAAATAGAAATGAGTGATTCATTGAGACAAAAAAAAAATCAATCAAAAACCAAAAAAATGAAAAGCTGGAGAAAAATGTCAAATATTTACTGGGAAAATCTATAGACCTTGAAAATAGATCTAAGAGAGATAATCTGAGATTAATTATATTGAGTATATCTGAGAGATAATCAATTGACTTCCAGAAAATTATGATAAAAAAAGAACCTAGATTCAATTTTACAGGAAATCATCAAGGAGAATTGTCCAGAGATGATAGAAACAGAAGGAAAATAGGCGTTGAAAGAATTCATCATACACCTTCTGAGAAGGACCCTAAAAAAAGAACTCCACGGAATATTGTGGCTAAGCTGCAAAACTACCAGACTAAGGAAAAATGTTGCAAGAAGCTAGAAAAAAAATTCAAATATCAAGGTGCCACAATAAGGGTCACCCAAGAGCTGGCTGCCTCCACATTAAAGGATTTAAGGGCTTGGAACTTGATATTCTGAAAGGCAAAAGAACTTGGAATGCAACCAAGAATAAACTACCCTGTAAGGGGCCTTTAAATGGGTGCCACAGCGCATCGGGAGATTGAGGCCCGGAAGTAATTACTGTGGATATTAGGACTGCCCTTGGGCGGGATCCTGGCCATATTGAGATAGCTTCGTAATGGGTGACTCTCTCACTGATTGGCTGTGTGTGTGACCTCACAGGCCCTATGTAAGCCCACTGCAGGCAGCAGGCGGTCCTCTTTAACCTGGCGTTCTTCACCTGGGCTTCCTAGCCTGGGTGGCCAAGCCAAGATGGATAACCAAAAGAGGTAAGGGTTTTGCTAGTGAACACATGGGTCTTCTGACCAGGTGTTCACTCAGGAACCAACAAGTCAGGGCATCAGTTAGGGCATTATGTGAGTAGGTATAATAAAGGCTTTTAAGATTACACGTGGCTGTTCTTGAGTGCGCTACCGGTTATTAAGCTATAGATTCAAGAGGTTGTGGCCAGAGACCTTTGAAGGCCTCAGAGGAGGCGAGCCGGGTAGAGTTCACACTGCAAAGGACAGTGGTCAAAGGTACTCTGGTGGGTCTAGGACAGACTAGTAATTGTAACTGCCAGGAGAGCACGATACACTACCCAGCTAAGTTTAGCATTTTCTTCCATGGAAGAAGATGGATATTTAATGAAACAGAGGAATTCTATTTGTTTCTAAGAAAAAAACAGACTTAAACAAAAAATTTGACCTACAACCACAAGACTCAAGGGAAGCAGAAAAAGGTAAAAAGAACTCTTGAGAACTGTATTTCTGCTGTGGATATACAAAAAGTCCACATGGATAATTTGATTTTACTGATATAAAAAAGGGAAGTAATAAAGGGAAGATGATAGTATCAGAAAACGGGAAAGGAAAGATAAAAAGAGGGAAACTACATCCCAGGAGGCAAAGAAAATTTACCACATCTAAAGGAATTTAGAGAGGGGCAGGAACATTGTGTGAATCGTACTCTCATCAGAATTGGCTCAAAGAGAAAATAATTGACATTTGTTTTTCAGAGAATTCTCTCACCTCATTGAAAGGGGAGAGAGGAAAAGAGAAATAAGGGAAAGGTACAAGAAAGGGGAAGGGACTTAAAAGGAGGGGGGAGGGATACTAAAAAGGGAGGGCTATGCATCACAAGTAGGGTGTATAAATTCAAAACTGGGGAAGGGGTTCAGGGGGAACAAGGGGAAAAAAAGCATAATCAGGGGATAATATGGCAGGAAATACAGAATTAGTCATTTTAACTGTAAATGTGAATGAGATGAACTCTCCCATTAAGGGGAGACGGATAGCAGACTGGATCAAAAGTCAGAACCCTACAATATGTTGTTTACAGGAAACACATTTAAAAGCAGGAAGATACATACAGAGTAAATGTAAAAGGCTGGAGCAGAATCTATTATGCTTCAGGTGAAGCCAAAAAAGCAGGGGTAGCCATCCTTATCTCAGATCAAGCAAAAGCAGAAATTGATCTAATTAAAAGAGATAAGGAAGGAAACTATACCTTGCTAAAGGGTAGCATAGACAATGAAGCCATATCAATACTAAACAAAAATGCACCAAGTGGTACAGCATCTAACTTCCTAAAGGAGAAGTTAATAGAGTTGCAAGAAGAAATAGACAGCAAAACTATAATAGTTGGATATCTCAACCTTGCACTCTCAGAATTAGATAAATCAAACCACAAAACAAGAAAGAAATTAAAGAGGGAAATAGAACATTAGAAAAATTAGGTATGATAGATCTTTGGAGAAAACTGAATGGTAATAGAAAGCAGTATACTTCTCAGCAGTTCATGGAACCTATACAAAAATTGACCATATATTAGGACATAAAGATCTCAAAATTAAATGCGGGAAGGCAGAAATAGTAAATGCTTTCTTCTCAGATCACAATGCAATAAAAACTACATTCAACAAGAAGTTAGGGGTAAATAGACCAAAAAGTAATTGGAAACTAAATAATCTCAACTTAAAGAATGATTGGGTGAAACAGCAAATTAGAGAAACAATAATTTCACCCAAGATAATGACAACGATGAGACATCATACCAAAATTTGTGGGATGCAGCTAAAATGATAATAAGGGGAAAGTTTATGTCTTTAGAGGCTTACTTGAATAAAATAAAGAGAAGATCAATGAATTGGGCCTGCAACTCAAAGTTAGGAAAATACCAAATTAAAACCCCCCAACTAAAAACTAAACTTGAAATTCTAAAATTAAATGTGAATGGGATGAACTCTTCCATTAAGCAGAGGCAGATAGCAGACTGGATCAAAAATCAGAACCCTTCAATATGTTGTTAACAGAAAACATATTTAAAGCAGGGAGATACATACAGAGTAAAGGTAAAAGGCTGGAGCACAATCTATTATGCTTCAAGTGAAGCCAAAAAAAAAAAAAAACAGGGGTAGCCATCCTTTTTTAGAGGCTTACTTGAATAAAATAGAGAAAGAGAAGATCAATGAATTGGGCCTACAACTTAAAGAGCTAGAAAAAGACCAAATTAAAACCCCCCAACTAAAAACTAAACTTGAAATTCTAAAATTAAAAGGAGAAATTAATGATATTGAAAGTAAAAAAACTATTGGCTTTATGAGAAAACCAATAAAATAGATTAACCTTTGGTAAATCTGATCAGAAAAAGGAAAGAGGAAAATCAAATTGTTAGTCTTAAAAATGAAAAGGGGGATCTTTCCACCAATGAAGAGGGAATTAGATCAATAATGAGTTACTTTGCCCAACTTTATGCCAATAAATTTGATAATCTAAGTGAAATGGATGACTATCTCCAAAAATATAGGCTTCCCAGATTAACAGAGGTGGAAGTAAATTGCTTAATAGTCCCATTTCAGAAAAAGAAATAGAACAAGCTATTAATCAACTCCCTAAGAAAAAATCCCCAGGACCAGATGGATTTACATGTGAGTTCTACCAAACATTTAAAGAACAATTAGGCCCAGTGTTATATAAACTATTTGAAAAAACGAGGAATGAAAGAGTCCTACCAAACTCCTTTTATGACCTAGACATGGTACTGATACCTAAACCAGGTAGGTTGAAAACTGAGAAAGAAAACTATAGACCAATCTCCTTAATGATTATTGATGCTAAAATCTTAAGTAAGATATTAGCAAAAAGACTACAGAAAATAATCCCTAGGAAAATATATCATGATCAAGTAAGTAGGATTTATGCCAGGAATGCAGGGCTGGTTTAATATTAGGAAAACTATTAGTATAATGGACCATATTAATAATCAAATTAACAAAAACCATATGATCATCTCAATAGATGCAGAAAAGGCATTTGATAAAATCCAACATCCATTCCTACTAAAAACCCTTGAGAGTATAGGAATAAATGGACTATTCCTTAAAATAATAAGGAGCATATATTTAAAACCTTCAGTAAACATCATATGTAATGGCGATAAACTAGAACCTTTCCCTGTAAGATCAGGAGTGAAACAAGGTTGCCCACTATCACCATTACTATTCAATATAGTACTAGAAACGCTAGCCTCGGCAATAAGAGCCGAGAAAGAGATTCAAGGAATTAGAGTAGGAAATGAGGAAATTAAACTATCACTCTTTGCAGATGACATGATGGTATACTTAGAGAACCCCAAAGACTCTGCTAAAAAGCTACTAGAAATAATTCAGAATTTTAGCAAAGTCACAGGATACAAAATAAATCCACATAAATCCTCAGCATTTTTATATATCACTAACAAAATCCAACAGCAAGAGATACAAAGAGAAATTCCATTCCAAACAAATGTTGAGAGTATAAAGTATTTGGGAATCCATCTACCAAAGAATAATCAGGATTTATATGAGAAAAATTACAAAACACTTGCCACAAAAATAAAGTCAGATTTAAATAACTGGAAAGACATTCAGTGCTCTTGGATAGGCCGAGCGAATATAATAAAGATGACAATACTCCCCAAACTAATCTATTTATTTAGTGCTATACCAATCAGATTCCCAAGAAACTATTTCAATGACCTAGAAAAAATAACAACAAAATTCATATGGAAGAATAAAAGTTCAAGAATTGCAAGGGAACTAATGAAAAAAAACTCAGAGGAAGGTGGTCTAAGTGTACCTGATCTAAAGCTATATTATATAGCAGCAGTTACCAAAACCATTTGGTATTGGCTAAGAAATACACCGGTAGATCAGTGGAACAGATTAGATGCAAAGGACAAAAAAGGGTACATATATAGCAATCTAATCTTTGACAAACCCAAATATACCAACATTAGGGATAAAAATTCATTATTTGGAAAAAACTGTTGGGAAAACTGGAAATTAATATGGCAGAAATTAGATATGGATCCACACTTAACACCGTATACCAAGATAAGATCAAAATGGGTCCATGATTTAGGCATAAAGAGTGAGATAATAAATAGATTAGAGGAACAGAGGATAGTCTACCTCTCAGACTTGTGGAGGAGGAAGGAATTTATGACCAGAGGAGAACTAGAGATCATTATTGATCACAAAATAGAAGATTTTGATTACATCAAACTAAAAAGTTTCTGTACACACAATACTAATGCAAACGAGATTAGAAGGGAAGTAACAAATTGGGAAAATATTTTTAAAATCAAAGGTTCTGACAAAGGTCTCATTTCCAAAATATATAGAGAACTGACCCTAATTTATAAGAAACCGAACCATTCTCCAATTGATAAATGGTCAAAGGATATGAACAGACAATTCCCAGATAAAGAAATTGAAACTATATCCACTCACATGAAAGAGTGTTCCAAATCACTACTGATCAGAGAAATGCAAATTAAGACAACTCTGAGATACCACTACACACCTGTCAGATTGGCTAAGATGACAGGAACAAATAATGATGAATGTTGGAGGGGATGTGGGAAAACTGGGACACTGATACATTGCTGTTGGAGTTGTGAAAGAATCTAGCCATTCTGGAGAGCAATTTGGAACTATGCCCAAAAAGTTATCAAAATGTGCATACCCTTTGACCCAGCAGTACTACTACTGGGCTTATATCCCAAAGAAATACTAAAGAGTGGAAAGAGACCTGTATGTGCCAAAATGTTTGTGGCAGCTCTTTTTGTTGTAGCTAGAAACTGGAAGATGAATGGATGTCCATCAGTTGGAGAATGGTTGGTAAATTATGGTATATGAAGGTTATGGAATATTATTGCTCTGTAAGAAATGACCAGCAGGAGGAATACAGAAAGGCCTGGAGAGACTTACATCAACTGATGCTGAGTGAAATGAGCAGAACCAGAAGATCGCTGTACACTGCAACAACAATACTGTATGAGGATGTATTCTGATGGAAGTGGAAACCTTCAACATAAAGAAGAGCCAACTCACTCCCACTTGATCAATGATGGACAGAGGTAGCTACACCAAGAGAAGAAACACTGGGAAGTGAATGTAAATTGTTAGCACTAATATCTGTCTGCCCAGGTTACATGTACCTTTGGAATCTAATGCTTATTGTGCACAAGAAAATGGTATTTACACACATGTATTGTATCTTGGTTATATTGTAACACATGTAAAATGTATGGGATTGCCTGTCATCGGGGGGAGGGAGTGGAGGGAGGTGGGGGATAATTTGGAAAAATGAATACAAGGGATAATATTATAAAAAATATATAATAAAATTTTTAAAAAAATAAAATAAAAGTTATGATATGGGCTATATAAATTAATCCATATCCTTATGTGTGACAACATAGTAGTTGTATTGGCATAAATACAAAAAAGATTTGAAAAAAAAGAAAAATGACCTATATGTACCAAAAATGCACTTAACAACTCTCTTCTCAGGGTGATAATATTGGAAATTGAAAGGATATCCATTAATTGAGGAATAGCTCAATAAACTGTGATATGTGTTTATGATTTAAAAAAAAAAAAAAAAGAATATATGACAAGCACTAGAGAAATGGGGATTTGTAATAGCAAGTATTTAACTGACAAAAGAATGGTCCAAACAAAAAGAATCATAAGAAGGATTTGAGTAGCCCTTTCTCTGTTTATCTAGCTATAAAATATGAAAAAATATAAATAATTATATGTAAAAAAAATCTTCATCATAAAAAAAAAAGAAAGAAAAAAAGAAATATCTTGAGTTCTGTATTTGAAGATCAAACCTTTTATGTAGGTCTGGTTTTTTCATCAAAAATAGATGGAATTCATTTATTTTGTTAAATGTCCATCTTCTTCCCTGGAAAACGATGCTCATTCTTGCTGGGTAAGTTATTCTTGGCTGCATACCAAGTTCCTTAGCCTTTCGGAATATCGTGTTCCAGGCCCTTCGTTCTTTTAATGTGGATGCTGCTAGATCCTGGGTTATCTTTATTGTGGATCCTCCATATCTGAATTGCTTTTTTCTAGCAGCTTCTAATATCTTTTCCTTTGTCTGATAGTTCTTGAACTTGGCCACTATATTTCTTGGCGTTTTGATTTTAGGGTACCTTTCAGTAGGTAATTGATGAATTTTTTCAATGTCTATTTTACCCCCTGTTTCCAGAACATCTGGGCAGTTCTCTTTGATAATTTCCTCAAAAATGGTGTCCAAGCTCTTTTTTTCCTCACATTTTTCAGGAAGTCAGATTATTCTCAAATTGTCTCTCCTGGATCTGTTTTCCAGGTCTGTTGTCTTTTTAATAAGGTACTTGACATTCTTTTCAATTGTTTCATTTCTCTGGTTTTGCTTGACTACCTCTTGGTTTCTCCTTGAGTCATTCATTTCTATTTGTTCCAGTCTAATTTTCAATGATGTATTTTCTTCACTCACTTTTTTTATATCTCTTTGTAATTGTCCAATTGAGTTTTTATCTTCTATGGAATTTTTTTCCATTTTATCCATTTTATTTTTTGGAGAGCTGTTTTCTTTTTCCAGCTCACTAATCCTGTTTTCCTTGGAGTTGTTTACCTTTTCCAGCTCACTAATCTTGTTTCTCAATGATTTGATTTCTTTATCCACTCTGTCTTTGAATGCATGGGATGACTTCTCCAGGCTCTTTTGCCAAGCTTCCTTCTTATATTTTTAAGACAGATCATCCTATCCCCTACAAACTCTCTCTCCCCCATACTAAAGAACTACAGTTCCTTCAGCTGTTTCTGTCCCATTTAATTTTTTTCCCAAGCTCACCCTCATCTTGATGGTCCTTCTTTGGATGGCTCTCCCTTAATGATATTATTGAGTGTAAAGATCTTTTAAATGGGCGGCCACAGTAAAGAGATTGAGTGGCCTAGAAGTAATCTCTGTGGAGATAGGACTGCCCTGTGGGTGGGATCCTGGTCTTATTGAGATAGCTTCCTAATGGGTGACTCTCTCCCTGATTGGCTGTGTGTGTGACCTCACAGGCCCTTTATAAGCCCACTGCAGACCACAGTTGCTCTCTTTAATCTGGTGCTCTTTAACCTGGCTCCCTAACCTGGGCTACTCCAGCCAAGAGAGGTAAGGACTTTGGTAGTGAACACATGGGTCTTCAAACCAGGTTTTCATTTCAGAGTTAACAAGTCAGGGCATTATGTGAGTAAGTATAATGAAGGGTTTTAAGATTACATGTGGCTGTTCTTGAGTGTGCTATCGGTTATTAAACTATAGATTCAAGAAATCATGGCCAGAGTCCTTTGAAGGCCTCAGAGGAGATGAGCTGGGTAGAGTTGACACTGCAAAGGTCAGTGGTCAAAGGTACTCTGTTGGGCCTAGGACAGACTGGTAATTGTACCTGCCAGGAGGGCATGTTACAATTGAGGTTGGGAGGGTGTTGGTATATTGGGGCTACAGCATATTGGGATTACAGGCTAGTATTGTGGTTTGCCTCAAAAGAATTTGTAGGCTCAGACCTCCAAATCAAGGGGCAAAGATTTTATTATTCCACTAAGAGCAGGCTAAATTTATATGGGGTTTTTCGGAGGCAAAGGAATTTTTTTTTTTTTTTTAGCAATTAACAAGGAGAAAGACAAATTTCCTTGCAGAGATGCCATGGCAAGTGGGGGATCTCCAGGCTAACTGTAAAAGGATTTAGGCATTAGCTATTGTGAGACTTTCTCCTTTTTATAGATAATTCTTTTAGGATACTAAATCCCTTTTAGGATTTGGCCTTCCAGTTCATGACTTTCTGTTTGGCAAAAGATAGGTTTATTTACAAGAGATTACAGATAAAAGGAAGAGATAGAGTAGACTCCAGGAATGGTAAATATGGAATAGACATTTCCATTTTTATAAAAGGTAAAAAGATGTACAAAACCTTAACAGGAATTTATTTTCTACAACCATTCCCCCTGGTCTCTTTCAGTTTTCATAAACTCATAATCAATAGATATTAAGCATAAAAATACTATGTGCCAGATATTGTGCTAAGTGCTGAGGATACAAAAAGAGACTAAAGGCCAAGGGATAAAATATGCAAACAAATGTATACAAAGGAAGCTATATAAAGGATAAATTGGGAATACTTAAGAGTATCTGACTTGTTAAGGCTGTTCTAAGCCTTTCAGGTATGGGATCCTGCTCTCAAATTTTGTGTCTGTGATTTTGCTCTTTGCTCTGAATCACTTGGAGTTTACATCCAGTTTCAGACACAACTTGTGATTTTAGAAAGTAACTTCTTAGAAATGACTTTAGGAAAGTTACTTAATGTCTAACAACATTGTTTCCTCAACTGTAAAATGAGGAAAACAGTACTTCACAGGGTTCTGGTGAGGATTAAATGAGATAATATTGGCAAAATGCTTAGCACAGAGTCTAGAATACAGTAGGAGCATAATCAGTGCTTATGCCCTCCTCCCTTTGCTTCCTTCTCACCTCCCCATAGTAGTTTGCCATATTTGTTATTTTTAATTGCTCAAAAATATTTCATGATATTGACAAGCCACAATCTTTTCCATCAATTCAATCTCCCTTGAGGCGATGTGTTGAAACTATATAGGAGTAGATAAGTATCTTAGAAGGTAAGGGAAATCTTCCTATTTGTCTAGGACTGATTTGTGAAGTGGTGAGCTCCCCATCACTCAGAGTATACAAACAAAGGCTTAATGACTACTGTCTGAAATCCCTTTGTAGTGTGATCTCCTTTAATTCTGTTCTTGGACATGTCATTGTTTCCCATTTTTAATGAAGTACTTCTAACTATTTTTGTACAGACTGGCCTTTTCTTTCCCATTTTAATTACTATCTTCCTCCATCTAAGTCTTACTCTGATGTATCTTCAATGTGTTGTGGCAGCCCTGGCTTCTCAGTGAAGCTCTGACCTAGAGAACTTTAGAATATGGGCCCCAGGTATGTCTGTCACTTCAGAACAAGTCTCATTAGATGTGGAGGCTCCTGAGCACCAGCAGGTTGGCCACCTAGCTTGTGCTCCATGATTGTAGAGAAGAGGGCCACCACAGTGGCATCATGGGTCCTTAAAGCACTAAGTAATATCAGCCTGAAGATAAAGCCCTCAGCCTTAGTTTATTTGTAAATAAGTGAGTGGGTTGAACTGGTTGGTCTCTAGAGTTCTCTTCTAATACTAGTGATCCTGGCATTAAATCACCAGGTCAGTTTAGCAACATTGGTTTTGAAGTTATTATGGAAAGTTATTATGGGACAGAACCAGAGGACTTTCTAACAAAGCTACACTGCTGTAAAGCCCTCTTATAATGGAATCCTGTACTTTTTCCTCTTTGGCTGCAACAACATTGATTTTTCTTCTTTTTCTAGATCGTTTACTTCCAGATAAGAACCAGAAAACCTTCCCACCCAAAAGTAAGTGACAAGCATAGTTGTCTTCAAACCCCCGACCCAATGAGCCCTTAAAAGCTCTCAGTGTGTCCATGGGACCACTATGCAGGCAGCTCCTCAAGGACACCCTTAATTCCAAAATTGAGCAACTACCCTCTCCAGCTGGAGAGCTGGCCTCAAAATCCAGAAGAAATGGGTTCAAATTAACTTCTGACATATCTAACTTCTGACATAATCTAACTTCTGACAAAATCTAACTTCTGACATAAGCTGTTTGTGCCTGTACAAAACACTTAATTTCTGTGACCATGACTTGCTAAGCAGCTGTAGATCTGCACTGATAGAGGGAGTTTATTCTTTGGCCATTCATTATACCGATAAAATCACCAAAATACATCCCAGAAGCCTTTTTGTTGTTCAGTCATTTTAGTCATGTCCAGTCTTCATACCCCAATTGGAATTTTCTTGGCACACCTCCTGGACTGGTTCGCCATCTCCTCCTCCAGCTGGATGAGGAAACTGAGGCAAGCAAGGTAAAGAGAGCTTCCCCCAAAAGTCTTAGGGCATTTAAAGCTTTAACAGCTTTTAGGAAACTTCTATCTGTGTGCACATGTGTGTGTATTTACATATGTGTGTATAAACATGTATAAGGGCCACTATGTTGTGCAGTGAATAGATTGCTGGAACTGGAGTGGAAGATCTGAGCTCAAATCTAGCCTCAGACACTTACTAGCAGTGACCCTGGGCCAGTCACTCAATCCCCTTTGCTCAGTTTCTTTATCTGTCAAATGAACAGGAGAAGGAAATGGCAAACCCCTTCAATGTTTCCATCAAGGAAAGCCCTAATGGGGTCATCAAGAATCCAAAACAGTGGAAACCACAACTCAACAAAAATATGGACACACACACACACACACACACACACACACACACACACACAAATTACTTTAAGGTTTGTGAAATACTGGGTGTACAGTATCTACTTTGCACCCTTCCAGCTCCCCTGTGTGACAGGTACTCCACATGTGTTGAATCACATGTGTCATGGGGGCTCCCAGGCTCCCTGTCTCCCTGTGGCTGCCAGGGACAGAAACATGAATGTCTTGTTGGAATATCGAATCCTTCCTGCTTCTTGGGCTGTTCTCAGATGGAGATGTTCCTCCATCTACCTAGACAAGTTGTCAGCAATAGCATATGTGTTTTATCTCACTTGAGGTTTGTCTGTTACAAAATCTCACAACACACTTTAATCCTCTGGGCTCCTAAGGACGGAGATGGCTAGTGGCTGCATCGTCTATAGGTGGCTTGAGGTCAGCAGAGATCTTGTGTCTAACCCCCACGAGATGCACTAGCTGTTTGTGGGGGCCACAGAGCTGAGGGACCCAGTCATGCAGGTCAAGGGACTCCCTGAAATGCTGAAGAGTAGGAAGAGGGAGGACGGTCCAGGGACTGATGGCTGAGGTGTACCAGGGAGCAGGGGCATTAGGAGCTGGTAACCTCTAGGCCAGACTACTCAGGGCCCTTTAATAATCAAGGGAGATGGAGAGCTAGAAGTCAGCTGTTATTGCTGTGTCTGACACTGGCCCAACCAGTCACATGTTAGACTACATGGTAAGACACACAGGGATGGGAAGACAATCTGAGTCAGGGACCCACGAAGGATGGTAAAGTTGGGCATTGCTGTTCTGGGCTATGATTCCTAATGCATTTGGGAAAGTTTGGTCTCTGAAGACTGAAACAGATATTTTCTCTTTTCAAACTTAGGAAGTGGAAGCAGCATGGAATCAGGTTTGTGGCTTTTTTTTTTTCACCTTCATCTCTCCAAACTGAAATATAGAGATAGAAAAGATCTGAAATGTACCTAAAGTCAGAAGATCTAACTTCAATCTGGCCTAAGGCACTTACAAGCTGGGAAATCCTGGGCAAGTCACCTAATTGCAGACTGCCTCAGTTTCCCCATCTGTACAATAGAGATTATTATAGCACCTGCCTCCCAGGATTTTTGAAGCATTTGCAAAGTGCTATTATGATTTATCAGTGGAATGTGCTATAGATAAAAGTATCAAAAATAAATTATGCCTTTTTCTAAATTACTGACAAAGAGGCTAAAAAATGTCCATTCACAATTTCTTTTCTTAGAAAGGAAGGAAGAGAACATTTCACTTACCTAGGCTTGTTTGGGAGTAGGCATCTGGCTAGCTAGTTACCCTTCCTTATTGTGATGGAGTGAGGTCTCAAACTTCTCCCTGTGTCCCCATAACCTGGATCAAATTTTTGAGAGCAGGAAATATGGATGTGTACCTGGGTTGAAGAGACTATAAAGCAGGGACCCACTCCAACAGTCTGGGGAGGCTAAAAGCTTCCCAGGCAGCACTTGAGATAAAGAGCTTAAGAGTTGTGGTTTGATCCCAATCATAGCTGTCCTGGGTTTGTTTGTTTTTTTTAATGTCCCCACAGTGAACACAGGTACAGAATTTGAGAAACTGCAAGCTGAGATGAAGAAAGAACAAAGTCCATTGATCA
This sequence comes from Sminthopsis crassicaudata, assembly GCF_048593235.1. Classification (NCBI taxonomy): domain Eukaryota; kingdom Metazoa; phylum Chordata; class Mammalia; order Dasyuromorphia; family Dasyuridae; genus Sminthopsis; species Sminthopsis crassicaudata. Next base: position 78,120,685 of record NC_133617.1, on the reverse strand, counting down.
TGCTGGACAAGAAGCTACGGCAGTGTCTGCTTCAGGATCTTCTGGAGCTCCTCCAGACTGAAGAGGGTCTGGTGCACTTACAAGACGTGGTGAGAGAGCCTGGAAGTCAGGGCAATGGAGAATCACAGGACTGGGGGCTAGGGTTGTGGGGTGAGAGAACGAAGAGGGGAAGAGTAAGGTGGGGACATCGTGGGGTTTTGAGGTAGAGCACATGGCTTCATATGTACTTTTTTTTATCACTTCTGCCAACTTGGGAAAGTCAATACACTTCTCTCGGCTGTAAAATCTGTAAAATGAAGGGAGTGGTCAGAAATATAATTCCTACCATTTGTGAAAAATACTAATTAAAAACAAAAGGAAAAACTTCTAAAACCGAGTAAATATGGAAGTTGAAGAAGGGAAAGAGAAACGGGGAAAACAAATTTGCCATTTCATTTTTCCTGAACCTCTAAACCATCACATGAACCATGGCTTCAGAATAGCTTGGAAAATCTCAAAACTCAGAATTTTCTTCACTGATTTGAAATAATTCCACTAAAGACTCTAATGGTGAAGCAGAAATACTATGTAATTTCTAAGAAGTCCCTCTGTTAAATACTCTGTCTTTACATTATAAAACTATTAATCCTCTGAGAGGTTTCTAGCTCTGCTCCTGTGATATCCATCAATTTCTTTCCCTAAAAGTCATCTTATTCACAAGGCAAAAGGACTTCATTAGAGTTGATAGGACTCTTTGCATCCTGTGCACAGTTCCCTCAGTATTCCCATATTTAGGCTCCCTGTGGACTAAGGAAGAGAGATGCAATTAGCAATAATACCCCCACATTTCTAAAATGCTTTTCTCGTTCAGCTATTTTGTCATTCTTAGGGAGCCATCCAAATCCTTATTCAGTTATTGGACCCTCTGTATTCTTGTGCTTCTAAAACCACTCCACAATAAGCGAACTTGTCAATGCTTGGTCTGTCAATTTCCCATCACTGGTCAGTCTTTGATTGTATTTAATGACACAAAAACTGATATATCAAAATATCTATTTGCTTTTGGAAAAATCTATCCTTATGAAGCCTGACAACTTCCATACAGATGTTCAGTTGCTTAGCAGTATCCAAAAGAAACTGTTTGACTCACTTTTTTCTAGTTAAATATTTTCCCCTCCTATGAGTTATTTTGATTTCCACTTTAATTTTCTGTCCATGGTTCACTTTTCTGTATATAGATATAGAAACTTATGACTTCATTTCATAGGATGGTGCAGTGATGAATCCTGGACAAGTAATCCAAGAACCTAAGGTTAAATGCTAGTTCTTCCACTGGGTCATTGTCTGCCATCTTTTCTTTTCTCTGTTTCAGTTTCCTCCTTTGCAAAATGAAGTAGTTGGAATGGAAGATCTTTTTCCTTCTCAATTTTAATGAATTATACTTAATATTTGTGATAAGAATTTCTCACAATGTAAAAGAGCTAACAATTATCGAAGTATTTTGTTCTTCTTGGACTAACAGCTGCCAGCCAGGAATGATATGCTGGGAACCTCCAAAGAGACTGAGCCTGGAATAACCCATTGAGACAAAGTACTTCATATTATTATAGAAAAGAATATATTTAAGAGATAAGAAAACAAATCTTTGTGTGACACCCTTTGTGCATTACTTCCCCAACTGATATTCATATTTAAGAGATTGGGTACCCATATGTTGGGTGTTACCTCAGGTTCTAGGGTTTACCTTGTGGGACTAAACTACTCATTGTGTAACTCACACACCCTCCCTGTTGAGATTTCTACTTATAATTAGTCAGTAGCCTCAATTATCTTATAACAGAGGTATTTAGTTTGTTCCCATCCTGAATCAATCAGAGATGGTTTACATTTTACAGAGTATAAAGGGACAAATTTAAAGTTAGTAACATTTCATTAATGTAATGGTTCTAGGACTTCTGTGATGAAATTAACTAGTAGAATCTAAGAGGAAACATGAAACCATATTTTCTCTGCTCTCAAGTTTCAGAAATGTATATACTTTCCCAGAGCCAGTTTGGAATCATGAGCCTCCTCTGAGATCCCCCATTTGCTCTGTTGGTCCTACTCTTTGAGAAGTGATCTCCCTTTCTCTTTCTGATTCTCTCACTTTGTGGTATAAGACACCTGACCAAGAATCCCTTGTGGCTCCACAATTTCATAATTCCCTGTCTTGGGAAGGTCTTTAGTGTCTCAAACTTTGGATGACTTGCTCAAAAAAAATCTTCAAGGGTTATTCTCCCCTGATTCATGCCATTGTCACCCTGTAGGCCCTTCTTCTCTTCAGTCTCCCACTAACCAGCTTTACCTGTCATTATGCATATTCTCTTTATTTCCCCAGGAATTCAAACAGGGGAAGAGAATGGGAGGGCTAGAATATCCCTACATGGGCTCCACATGACTCCATGAGTGTCTTTCTCCCACTTGTCACTTACTGAATGATGTAGAAGAACTGAACCCCTCCAGGAATGGTTTAGGAACACAGGATTCTCCTCTGTCGCCAAGTTGTCACCTAAGAGCAGAGCAAGCCTGGCAGCTAACCCAAAGGGCCAGTTTGGGCAGAAGGGTGTCATTGTCCCCATTCAGCTTTCTCCTCTCTCCTCTCCAGCTGGTTGAGAGTTTGTTCAGTGGAGTTCTCCCCCAGAAGGCCGAGGGCGTGATGGGAAACATCTTAAGTAACCTGCAGGACCAGAGTGGACAACTTGTGGAGGAACTAGCAGGGGCATTACTCTATCTCCTTGGAGCTCTGGATGGTGAGAAATACTGTGGGACCATAGAGTGGAGGGGGGGGAAGGAGATCCAAGGAGACTAATGCTCAAAAAACAACACCTTTCAGCTTCTCTGTTAGAGGCCCTTGGGAGTGAGCTTTTCTTTAAAACAAAAACCCTTCTGCATTTTCTCCTCACCTATATAAGGTGGAAAGGAAACAGATACAAAGGCCCAGAAGGGAAGTGATCAAAGTCATGTATCTTCATATTACACTGGCTTAGCCCATTCCTCTGATCACTAGCCCATCATCTCTCCTTCATATGCACTGACTCCCTATGAAAGGCCTTCACCAAGTAGAAACTGCTCTCTCCCTGTTAAGTCCTTCCTTCCTATATTCCCCAGGGAATTCTCCAGTAGTCCTCAGCCCTACCTCATTGATCCTACATGGTTCTTCATCTAACACCTCTATGAAGATAACTGTCAGATTCCCTGCTTCTAATCCTAGTTTTTCCTCTGAGGTCTATTCCCCCATCACCAACTCCTGTTGGAACTCTTGACCTGCATATTCCATAGATATCAATATCAATATCAATTAACTCAATAAGTCAAAATCTGAATTCTTCATTCACCCAAAACCCACCCCCTCTTCCTAATTTCTCTATTTATGCCATTTTTCTTATTTTCAAATTCAATTTCCATTTGAATCCTGACTCTCTTGGCTCCAGGCTGCTGTGTTTGCCTCTGGTTTTCCACAGATTAGAGATCATTTTGGTCAAATTGATAGGTAGCTCCTCCACTTATATCAGCCCCAGACCCAGTGGAATGAGAGAGCTCTTTTTAACATGAAATTTCAGCTTTGGGCCCTCTGTAGTGAAGTAGTCCGTTCCCTCTCTTTCCTCCATATTAAATCATTTTGGGTGCTAGTAGGTTCTATCTCCATAACTTGCATCCATCCCCTTCTCACAACATTTCACCTCCATTCCTTTCTCACCACTCAATCATTCCTCCTTCAAGTCCTCATCACCTTTCACCTGAATAGCAATCTAATTGCTACCCCTGCCTCCCCTTCCATCCTACACATAGCTTTCAAAATGATCTTTCTAAAGCATAGACTTGACCTTGGAATTTTCTACACAATAAATTCCTTTGGCTCCCTATAATTTTTAAGATTAAATATAAAGTCCTCTGACATGCAAAGCTCTTCACAACTGGCATCCACTTACTATTCAAGCTCTATTACACATTACTCCCATTTATACACTTTATAAAATGAGAGCTATTTGGGAGGAAAAAAAAATTCCCTTTTTGCCTTTCTATCTCCAGTACCTAGCACAGTCTAATCTTTATTGATTTATTTAAAGGCTTGACTTTCCCTTAGCATCCTCCCTTCTCCAACTCCTTCATTTTACTGGGAGTCCCTCGACTTGCAAGATTATAGGATCTAGAAAGACATGACTGATTGACTCCTTCCTTTAGTTGACCATTCCATTATTCATCTTTTCTCACACTCTTCATTCTTGCTCTTCCTTGTATAAAGCATGCCTTTTCTAGTTGCCATGCCCTTGTAAAGCCTAGAAAATACCTATCTTTTCAACTCCTCTTCTTAGAATCCCTAGGTTCCTTCAGAGCTATGTTCCAGTAACACCCCCTACATGAGGCCTTCTCTGCTTCCCTATAACTATTTCTCTCCCTGAAAAAGTCTTGGTATTTACCCTTTCTCATCTTCTTAATACAGACTTACCCATATCAGGGCTTTCAAGTAGCTTATATTGGGTGAGGGACATATAGTATAAGCTATTTGAGAGCAGAGACCATGCCCTTTTTGCCTTTCTATCTCCAGCACTCAGCACAGTCTAACAATAGTAAAATGTTCAAGAAAGACTTAACTGATTGACTCATTGATTGATTTGTCCCCAGCTCTGAGTGAAATGCAGTATGAGATTATGATCCAGTTGCTGAAGTCAAAGGAAAAGATTCTGCCTCAGCAAGTAGACCTGGTAAGAAAAGCTGTTTATTCCCAAAAGTAAGCTGGGCAGCCACAACTTCTCAAAGCCTTGGAATGGGCAGTCTAGGGTCTAGAGAATAAATAAGAAGTGGGAGAAATGGGAGCAATCTAGATTGGGATAGTCTCAGTTATATGAATGACCTGCTCCTTTCGCTGCTGTTGCCCAGAACTCAATGGGAGGAGTTCTGACCTCAGAGGATTTTTGGCCTCAAGGGGACAGTGTAGCAGTTCTCTAAGGTTTCTCAGAGGACTTTCTCAGAACAACTAGAAAGCATCCTGTTCTTTTTCCCAAGAGACACTGATCTTATTTCCTATAGGTGACAGAAATTCTGAAGAAAAACTTCAATGAGACCAACGAGGTGACTTTCTCCCTTCCTTCAGAGCTTCTGTCCTTTGCCAAGGACAAGAGGGAGGAATCCACCCTCACATATGTCCTGTTGAAAGAGTGTGAATTGGAGATCTCAGGAGATAAATCCCAATTTACCTGGAACCCCGATGCTCTTTATTCACTCTATGCACTGTATGGGAGTCTGGGGATGCTGCAAGCTCTCTCTAAAGACTGCTGACCCAGCCCCCTCTTTCCCTCTCCTTTTGCTGTATCAAACCACTGGAATGTACCCTCATTTTTCTAGAACTAAGGTCCAGCAAGCACACTGTCCCCTGAGTTTGGCAGAGCATGATCCTTTGTGCTTACCCTCTGGAAGCTTCCACCTTCTGGCAGAATCACACAATCATCTTGCTTTGACCAGCATCAGGGGTTCTTTGGGCTCTGACAAGCACCAGACAAGTCCCCATGTTCTGGACAGAAAGTCCTGCCATGAATCAGCCTTGTCACATTATTGCTGTTACCCCTCTTTGTGAGACCTACAGGTCACTGCATGGCCATAATAAAGTATTGATTTTCTCCACATAAAGTAAAGTATTGATTTTCTCCACATAAAATGAGTCCTCACCCCTACACCTCTCTAGCTTCCCCCCTTGCCTACAAGCCATTTTAAAATTAAATTTCCATTTGATCCCTGACTCTCCGGGCTCCAGACTGCTGTGTTTGGCTCTATCCAGACATTATAGGTTAGTTCCATCCAGTTGACAGGCACCTCTATCCCCTATGTCAGTCCTAGAACTAGTGGATTAGGAGACAGCCCTATTTCAAATGAAATTTAATTATGAAATTTGAATGTTGGGCCTTCTTCTGTGATGAAGTAGTCTATTCACACCTAAAAGGAATCCCCAGTGTGATGACCAGACAAGTGGTCATCCAGCCTCCAAAAGACCAAAAAAAGTGCAGAAAAGCATCCCAAGGCAACTCATTTCCCTTTGGGGCAGATTTTACTATTCCCCAAGTGTTTCTTTTTTCCCTTCACATCAAGCCTTACTTAAATTGCCTATTTGCAGTCTTTGTCCACTGCTCCCAGATTTGCCTTCTAAGGTGCAAAACAAGTCCAATCCCTTCTCTGTAGCTCTATAAATATTTGTAAGAAACTATGAGGTCACATTTCCTTCACCTGGTGCTCATATGCCATGGACTCAAGGCCCTTTTCCCTTGTGTTTGCTCTCCTGGATGTTGTCCAGTTCATCACTGCTCTAATACTGTGGTGCTCAGGGGGGCGGAGCCAAGATGGCCGAGAAGATACACACAAATTTCTAAGCTCCCTTTTACCCTCAATACCAATTAGTTGAAACACAAGGATTAGAAGCACAACTAACGTGCCAAAGAGAATCTGGAATTTCAACAGAAAAGGTCGGTTCCCAGGGGAGGAAAAAAAAGATCAGCACAGTCAGGTTTGAACTAGGGACTAGCACATTGTGCCAAACAGGCTGGGGAGAACTCTGGGATCAGAGAAGCCACTGAGATAGAGGAATCTGTCATAGGCTGATAGCTCTACTCTGCTCGCAAAACAGATCAGAAGAGAAATCAAAGCCACTTTAAAAAGCCAGAAAATGTAACTACCCCAAACCGGAAGTGATGTAACACCAGTCCTAGCAAGGCTGTGCAGCTTCTTTCTGTTGTCCAGGCCTTTTCTTTGTGGCAGTTAAGAACCTGTTTTTTCTTTGTGGCAGTTAAGAACAGTGGGGGACACAGCCCAGGGCAGCCTCTAATCCACATAGTGCAGGGCTCAGCCTGAGGCAGTGGAATTCACAAAAGCAAAGCTCCAACAGCAGCAGAACTCCCACAGCAGCTGAAGCCCTGTAACAGCAACTGTGCTTCCAGGGCAGGCACTTCCATCTTATCTGGGAGGAAGCTAGTAAATTTCCTACCCAAAGGGCAGACCCCCCCAGAGTTTTAACAATGATTTAGAAATTGAAGAGAATGATAGACACCTATGCAGAGAAAGAGTGGGTATCCAACCCCAAGGAGGCTAACAGCAGACAGTCTCCAGATAATACCCTAAAGGGGAATGATACCTGCCCCCCATCACATAACTCTTTCCTAGAAGAAACTATTAAAAAGTTAACAGAGTTTAAAGAAAAATGGGGAAAGGAAAGAGAAGCTGTGTTAGAGAATAACAATGTCCTGAAATTTAAGTTGGAAAAAAGAATTCACAGGAGGTGCAAGGAAACAAAATTTGTGAATTAGAAAAGGTTAACAAATCACAGGAAAGTAGGATTTGTGAATTAGAAAAAGAAAATAACTCACTAAAAAAAAAAATTAGTGAAAAGGAAAAAAATTCAACAGAGCAAAATAATTCATTTAAAAACTCAATGGACATATACAAAAAGAACTGAAAATAACTCATTAAAAATCAGGACTGAAAAAATAGAAATGAGTGATTCATTGAGACACCAAGAATCAGTCAAGCAAAACCAAAAAAATGAAAAGCTGGAGAAAAATGTCAAGTATTTACTGGGAAAATCTATAGACCTTGAAAATAGATCTAAGAGAGATAATCTGAGGATCAATTGACTTCCCAAAAATTATGATAAAAAGAACCTAGATTCTATTTTACAGGAAATCATCAAAGAGAACTGTCCAGAGATAATAGAAACAGAAGGGAAAATAGGCGTTGAAAGAATTCATCATACACCTTCTGAGAAAGACCCTAAAAAAAGAACTCCATGGAATATTGTGGTTAAGCTGCAAAACTACCAGACTAAGGAAAAATGTTGCAAGAAGCTAGAAAAAAAATTCAAATATCAAGGTGCCACAATAAGGGTCACTCAAGAGCTGGCTGCCTCCACATTAAAGGATCTAAGGGCTTGGAACTTGATATTCCGAAAGGCAAAAGAACTTGGAATGCAACCAAGAATAAACTACCCAGCTAAGTTTAGCATTTTCTTCCATGGAAGAAGATGGATATTTAATGAAACAGAGGAATTCCATTTGTTTCTAAGAAAAAAACCAGACTTAAACAAAAAATTTGACCTACAACCACAAGACTCAAGGGAAGCAGAAAAAGGTAAAAAGAACTCTTGAGAACTATATTTCTGTTGTGGATATACAAAAAGTCCACATGGATAATTTGATTTTACTGATATAAAAAGGGAAGTAATAAAGGGAAGGGGATAGTATCAGAAAATGGGAAAGGAAAGTTAAAAAGAGGGAACTACATCCCAGGAGGCAAAGAAAATTTACCACATCTAAAGGAATTTAGAGAGGGGGAGGAACATTGTGAATTATACTCTCATCAGAATTGGCTCAAAGAGAAAATAATTGACATTTGTTTTTCAGAGAATTCTCTCACCTCATGAAAAGGGGGGAGAGGAAAAGAGAAATAAGGGAAAAGTACAAGAAAGGGCAAGGGACTTAAAAGGAGTGGGGAGGGATACTAAAAAGGGAGGGCTGTGCATCACAAGTAGGGTGTATGAATTCAATACTGGGGAAGGGTTCAGGGGGGAGAAGGGGGGAAAAAAAGCATAATCAGGGGATAATATGGCAGGAAATACAGAATTAGTCATTTTAACTGTAAATGTGAATGAGATGAACTCTCACATTAAGGGGAGGCAGATAGCAGATTGGATCAAAAGTCAGAACCCTACAATATGTTGTTTACAGGAAACACATTTAAAGCAGGAAGATACATACAGAGTAAATGTAAAAGGCTGGAGCAGAATCTATTATGCTTCAGGTGAAGCCAAAAAAGCAGGAGTAGCCATCCTTATCTCAGATCAAGCAAAAGCAGAAATTGATCTAATTAAAAGGATAAGGAAGGAAACTATATCTTGCTAAAGGGTAGCATAGACAATGAAGCCATATCAATACTAAACAAAAATGCACCAAGTGGTACAGCATCTAACTTCCTAAAGGAGAAGTTAATAGAGTTGCAAGAAGAAATAGACAGCAAAATTATAATAGTGGGAGATCTCAACCTTGCACTCTCAGAATTAGATAAATCAAACCACAAAATAAGAAAGAAATTAAAGAGGGAAATAGAACATTAGAAAAATTAGGTATGATAGATCTTTGGAGAAAACAGAATGGTAATAGAAAAGAGTTTACTTCTCAGCAGTTCATGGAACCTACACAAAAATTGACTATATATTAGGACATAAAGATCTCAAAATTAAATGTGGGAAGGCAGAAATAGTAAACGCTTTCTTCTCAGATCACAATGCAATAAAAACTATATTCAACAAGAAGTTAGGGGTAAATAGACCAAAAAGTAATTGGAAACTAAATAATCTCATCTTAAAGAATGAGTGGGTGAAACAGCAAATTATAGAAACAATAATTTCACCCAAGATAATGACAACGATGAGACATCATACCAAAATTTGTGAGATGCAGCTAAAGTGATAATAAGGGGAAATTTTATATCTTTAGAGGCTTACTTGAATAAAATATAGAAATAGAAGATCAATGAATTGGGCCTGCAACTCAAAGCTAGGAAAATACCAAATTAAAAACCCCCAACTAAAAACTAAACTTGAAATTCTAAAATTAAAAGGAGAAATCAATAACATTGAAAGGAGAAAACTATTGAATTAATAAATAAAACTAAGAGTTGGCTTTATGAAATAACCAATAAAATAGATAAACCTTTGGTAAATCTGATCAGAAAAAGGAAAGAGGAAAAGCAAATTGTTAGTCTTAAAAATGAAAAGGGGGATCTTTCCACCAATGAAGAGGAAATTAGAGCAATAATAAGGAATTACTTTGCCCAATTTTATGCCAATAAATTTGATAACTTAAATGAAATGGATGACTACCTCCAAAAATATCGGCTTCCTAGACTAACAGAGGAGGAGGTAAACTGCTTCAATGGTCCCATTTCAGAAAAAGAAATAGAACAAGCTATTAATCAACTCCCTAAGAAAAAATTTCCAGGACCACATGGATTTACATGTGAATTCTACCAAACATTTAAAGAACAATTAGCCCCAATGTTATGTAAACTATTTGAAAAAATAGGGGATGAAGGAGTCCTACCAAACTCCTTTTATAACACATAGTACTGATACCTAAACCAGGTAGGTTGAAAACTGAGAAAGAAAACTATAGACCAATCTCCTTAATGAATATTGATGGTAAAATCTTAAATGAGATATAAGCAAAAAGACTTCAGAAAATCATCCCCAGGATAACACACTATGATCAAATAGGATTTATACCAGGAATGCAGGGATGGTTTATTTAATATTAGGAAAACTATTAGTACAATTGACCATATTAATAATCAAATTAATAAAAACCATATGATCATCTTAATAGATGCAGAAAAACATTTGATAAAATACAACATCCATTCCTACTAAAAACACTTGAGAGTATAGAAGTAAGTGGACTATTTCTTAAAATAGGAGCGTATATTTAAGACTGTAAGTAAGCATAAGATGTAATGGAGATAAACTGGAACCTTTCCCAGTAATATCAGGAGTGAAACAAGGTTGCCCACTATCACCATTACTATTCAATATTGTATTAAAAATGTAAGCCTCGGCAATAAGAGTGGAAAAAGAGATTAAAGAATAAGATAGAAAAGGAAGAAATCAAACTATCACTCTTTACAGATGATATCATGGTATACTTAGAGAACCCCAGAGATTCTCATAAAAAGTTATTAGAAATCACAACTTTAGCAAAGTTGCTGGATACAAAAAATCCACATAAATGCTCAGCATTTTTATACATTACCAACACAATTCCACAGCAAGAGATACAAAGAGAAATCCCATTCAAAATAATGGTTGATAGTATAAAATATTTGGGAATCTATCTACCAAAGAAAAGTCAGGAATTATATGAGCAAAATTACAAAACACTTGCCACAAAAGTAAAGTCAGATTTAAATAATTGGAAAGACATTAAGTGCTCTTGGATAGGCCAAGCGAATATAATAAAGATGACAATACTCCCCAAACTAATCTATTTATTTAGGGCTATACCAATCAGACTCCCAAGAAACTATTTTAATGACCTAGAAAAAATAATAAAATTCATAGGGAAAAAAAAAAAGGTTGAGGATTTCAAGGAAATTAATGAAAAAAAAAGTCAGACGAAGATGGTCTATCTCTACCTGATCTAAAGCAGCAGTCACCAAGACCATTTGGTATTGGCTAAGAAATAGATTAGTTGATCAGTGGAACAGATTAGGTACACAGGAATAAATGATACAACTATAGCAATCTAGTGTTTGACAAACCCAAAGATACCAACTTTTGGAATAGGAATTCATTATTTGAAAAAAAACTGTTGGGAAAACTGGAAATTAGTATAGCAGAAATTAGATATGGACCCACACTTAACACCATATACCAAGATAAGATCAAAATGGGTCCATGATTTAGGCATAAAGAATGAGATCGCAAATAGATTAGAGGACCATAGGATAGTCTACCTCTCAGACTTGTGGAGGAGGAAGGAATTTATGACCAAAAAAGAACTAGAGATCATTATTGATCACAAAATAGAAGATTTTGATTACATCAAATTAAAAAGCTTTTGTACAAATAAAACTAATGCAAATAAGATTAGAAGGGAAGTAACAAGTTGGGGAAATATTTTTACAGTTAAAGGTTCTGATAAAGGTCTCATTTCCAAAATATATAGAGAACTGACTCTAATTTATAAGAAATCAAACCATTCCCCAGTTGATAAATCGGCAAAGGATATGAACAGACAATTTTCAGATGATGAAATTGAAACTATATCCACTCATATGAAAGAGTGTTCCAAATCACTACTGATCAGAGAAATGCAAATTAAGACAACTTTGAGATACCATTACACACCTGTTAGATTGGCTAAGATGACAGGAAAAGATAATGCAGAATATTGGAGGGGATGTGGGAAAACTGTGACACTGATGCATTGTTGGTGGAGTTGTGAAAGAATCCAGCCATTCTGGAGAGCAATTTGGAACTATGCCCAGAAAGTTATCAAATTGTGCATTTTCTTTGATCCAGCAGCATTACTACTGGGCTTATATCCCAAAGAAATACTAAAGAAGGGAAAGGGACCTGTATGTGCCAATATGTTTGTGGCAGCCCTTTTCGTAGTGGCTAGAAACTGGAAGATGAATGGATGTCCATCAGTTGGAGAATGGTTGGTAAATTATGGTATATGAAGGTTATGGAATATTATTGCTCTGTAAGAAATGACCAGCAGGATGAATTCAGGAAGGTTTGGAGAGACTTACATGAATTGATGCCGAGTGAAATGAACAGAACCAGAAGATCTCTGTACATTTCAACAGCAATGCTGTATGAAGATGGATTCTGATGGAAGTGGATATCTTCAACATAAAGAAGATCCAACCCACTTCCAGTTGATCAGTGATGGACAGAAACAGCTACATCCAGAGAAGGAACACTGGGAAAGGAATGTAAAATGTTTGCGCTATTGTCTTTCTACCCAGGTTACTTATACCTTCGGAATCTAATACTTAAAGTGCAACAAGAAAATTGGATTTACACGCATATATTCTATCTAGGATATACTGTAACACATTTAATATATATGGGATTCCCTGTCATCTAGTAGAGGGAGTAGAGGTAGGCAGGGGAATATTTGGAAAAGTGAATACAAGGGATAATGTTGTAAAAAAAAAAAAAATTACCCGTGCATATCTACTGTCAAAAAAAATTATAATTATAAAATTAATAAATTATCTTTTTTTCCCCCTGAGACTGGGGTTAAGTGACTTGCCCAGGGTCACACAGCTAGGAAGTGTTAAGTATCTGAGACCAGATTTAAACTGGGGTCCTCCTGAATTCAAGGCTGGTATTCTATCCACCTGCCACCTAGCTGCCCCAAATTAATAAATTATCAAAAAAATAATAAGAAGAAACTGTGGTGCTCAGACCAGATGAAATGTGACCAAGGCAGAAGTGGAACTATACCATCCCTCTTCCTAGAAGTCATACCCCTCTTGATGCAGCCCAAGATGACTTTAGCTTTTGAGTGGTCACCTCACACTACTCATTGAGCTAGCAGCCCAAGAAAACCTGCTGCTGTATGACCTTGTCTTGATATCTCATGGAGAGGTTAGCTTGCCTCTGGCCAAGGTAATTTTTAAGTTCTTTTCTTCAGTATAGTTTTGTACTTGTTTTCCCAAGCTATTAGTTCTCTTTTCATATCTTTCTTTCCCTACCTCTTGCATCTTTCCCCATTTTTTCCTCTATTGGTCTCACTTCATTTTTTAAAATTATGCCTTAACTCTTTAAAAACAAAAAAATATATATTTTAGGAATTCCTGTTAGAGTTGTATTCAAGTTGCATTTTTTGAGGCTTTCTTGGAGATATTTTCTAGTCATTCTCTTCTGCATTTGACAAGTATTTCCCTATCTACATAATAATCCTTTATAGTAGAATTATTTTTTTGTTTTGCTTATACCGTTAGATTGAAAACTCCTTGTGGATTTCTTTGTATCCCCATTGTTTAGAACACTACTTGTCACATAGTGGGTGCTTACATTTTTTTGATTGTGTATTAAAAGCTAGATGACTTAATTTTCAACTCCCATCTCTTTCAATTCCAAAATTAGCTTGATCATCTTTATATGAATTATAATGTATGCACATTGTCTATCTTCTTAGAATGCAAAGTGCAAGGGTAGAAATGATTTCCTTTTTATCTTTGTATACCATTGTTTAGCATGGGCTTTGCTGTTTATTGACTGGTAACTTCTCTGGGCATCAGTTTCCTTATCTGTAAAATCAAAGAGTAGACCAGATGATTTCTTAGTTTCCTTCCATCTCTGTGTCTAAGATCCTTATGTTTCAATTGACATAATTTTGATTTTCTGAGAAGCATAGAGAATTCAGAGGAAATACAATCAAGACAAAATAGCTGCTAGACTTTCTAGTTTGTTTTTCAAATACAGAGGGTTTAGACCAGAAATTTCTGCATTTCATAGAATACTATAACTTCACCAAAGACATGCATGGCTAGAAAAAGAAGTAGAGAAATCATATATGGCAAGGACAAAAAAGCCCTGGGGCTTACAGAGACAGTCTATGAAAAGAGCCAAAAAAAAGAACTTTAGCATGTAGATTTGTTCCCTTAGGGAAAATGAACAAAAGAACATGAATAAAAAACTTAGTGGGTAAAAGATATATGTTCTTCAAATGATTATCAATTACTGATTAGTCCATGTGAGTGTGCACGTGTTTGTTCCACAGACCTTGGATTTCATTAGTGTAAGTAGATGATGCTGAGGAACTTTGTCTCCCTATGCAGATCAGCCCCTCAGAGAGTTGCCAGGAGCACTGAGGGTTGACAGCACTTGCCCTGAATCACACAAGAAATACATGGGAGATGCAGGCCTGGAATCAAGCTTTTCCTGGTTCCAAGACCAATTCTGTATTCACTATGCCATGATGCATGCATGTAAAAAGGGCACCTATGTATCTATACGTATATGCATACAAACATAGGCACACAGACTTTTTTAGAATTATATATTTTTATATATGCACACATTTATGCATGTTTTTATGTGGGTTCAGTGGTTATTCTTTATTTTCTTTTCTTTTTTTTCCTTTTTTTTTTAATTTAATTTTTATTTTATTTTATAATTATAACTTTTTTTTTGACAGTACATATGCATGGGTAATTTTTTACAACATTATCCATTGCACTTACTTCTGTTCAGATTTTTTTCCCTTCCTCCCCCAACCTCCTCCCCCAGATGGCAGGCAGTCTTATACATGTTAAATATATTACAATATATTCTAGATACAATATATGTGTGTAGAACCGAATTTCTTGTTGCACAGGAAGAATTGGATTCAGAAGGTAAAAATAACAGTTTACACTCATTTCCCAGTGTTCCTTTTCTGGATGTAGCTGATTCTGTCCATCATTAATCAATTGGAATTGGATCAGCTCTTCTCTATGTTGAAGATAACCACTTCCATCAGCATACATCCTCGTACAGTATCATTGTTGAAGTGTATAATGATCTTCTGGTTCTGCTCGTTTCACTTAGCATCAGTTGATGTAAGTCTGTCCAAGCCTCTCTGTATTTCTCCTGTTGGTCATTTCTTACAGAACAATAATATTCCATAACATTCATATACCATAATTTACCCATCCATTCTCCAATTGATGGACATCCATTCATCTTCCAGCTTCTAGCCACTACAAAAAGGGCTGCCACAAACATTTTGGCACATACAGGTCCCTTTCCCTTCTTTAGTATTTCCTTGGGATATAAGCCCAGTAGTAGTATGTCTGGGTCAAAGGGTATGCACATTTTGATAACTTTCTGGGCATAATTCCAGATTGCTCTCCAGAATGGTTGGATTCTTTCACAACTCCACCAACAATGCATCAGTGTCCCAGTTTTCCCACAGCCCCTCCAACATTCATCGTTATTAGTTCCTGTCATCTTAGCCAATCTGACAGGTGTGTAATGATATCTCAGAGTTGTCTTAATTTGCATTTCTCTGATCAATAGTGATTTGGAACACTCTTTCATATGAGCGGAAATAGTTTCAATTTCATCATCTGAAAATTGTCTGTTCATATCCTTTGACCATTTATCAATTGGAGAATGGCTTGATTTCTTATAAATTAAAGTCAAATCTCTGTATATTTTGGAGATGAGGCCTTTATCAGAACCTTTAACTGTAAAAATGTTTTCCCAATTTGTTACTTCCCTTCTAATCTTTTTTGCATTAGTTTTGTTTGTGCAGAAACTTTTTAATTTGGTGTAATCAAAATTTTCTATTTTGTGATCAATAATGGTCTCTAGTTCTCCCTTGGACACAAACTCCTTCCTCCTCCACAAGTCCGAGAGGTAAACCATACCATGTTCCTCCAATTTATTTATGATTTCGTTCTTTATGCCTAAATCTTGGACCCATTTTGATCTAATCTTAGTATGTGGTGTTAAATGTGGGTCCATGCCTAGTTTCTGCCATACTAATTTCCAGTTTTCCCAGCAGTTTTTGTCAAATAATGAATTCTTATCCCAAAATTTGGGATCTTTGGGTTTGTCAAAGGTTAGATTGCTATTTTTATTCACTATCTTGCCCTGTGAAACTAACCTATGCCACTGATCAACTAGTCTATTTCTTAGCCAATACCAAATGGTTTTGGTGACTGTTGCTTTATAATATAGTTCTAGATCAGGTACAGCTAGACCATCTTCATTTAATTTTTTTTTTCATTATTTCCCTTGAAAATCTCGACCTTTTGTTGTTCCATATGAATTCTGTTGTTATTTTTTCTAGGTCATTAAAATAGTTTCTTGGGAGTCTGATTGGTATAGCACTAAATAAATAGAGTAGTTTAGGGAGTATTGTCATCTTAATTATATTTGCTCGGCCTATCCAAGAGCACTGAATGTCTTTCCAATTATTTAAATCTGACTTTATTTTTGTGGCAAGTGTTTTGTAATTTTGCTCATATAATTCCTGACTCTCCTTTGGTAGATATATTCCCAAATATTTTATACTATCAACCGTTATTTTGAATGAGATTTCTCTTTGTATCTCTTGCTGTTGAATTGTGTTGGTAATGTATAAGAATGCTGAGGATTTATGTGGATTTATTTTGTATCCTACAACTTTGCTAAAATTCTGAATTATATCTAATAGCTTTTTAGCAGAGTCTTTGGGGTTCTCTAAGTATACCATCATGTCATCTGCAAAAAGTGATAATTTGATTTCCTCTTTTCCTACTCTAATTCCTTGAATCTCTTTCTCTGCTCTTATTGCCGAGGCTAGAGTTTCTAGTACTATATTGAATAGTAATGGTGATAGTGGGCAACCTTGTTTCACTACTGATCTTATAGGGAAAGGTTCTAGTTTATCGCCATTACATAAGATGTTTACTGAATGTTTTAGATATATGCTCCTTATTATTTTAAGGAATAGTCCATTTATTCCTATACTCTCAAGGGCTTTTAGTAGGAATGGATGTTGGATTTTATCAAATGCTTTTTATGCATCTATTGAGGTGATCATATGGTTTTTATTAATTTAATTATTAATATGGTCAATTATACTAATAGTTTTCCTAATATTAAACCAGCCCTGCTTTTTTTTTCTTTTTTAAAAATTTTATAATTATAAAATTTTTTGACAGTATATATATATGAGTAACTTTTTAATAATATTATCCCTTGTATTCATTTTTCCAAATTTTCCCCTCCCTCCCTCTACTCCCTCCCCTAGATGACAGGCAATCCCATACATTTTACATGTGTTACAGTATAACCTAGACACAATATATGTGTGTAAATCCAATTTTCTAGTTGCACGTTAAGTATTAGATTCTGAAGGTATAAGTAACCTGGGTAGATAGGCAGTAGTGCTAACAATTTACATTAACTTCCCAGTGTTCCTTCTCTGGGTAGAGTTGTTTCTGTCCATCATTGATCAAATGGAAGTAAGTTGGATCTTCTTTATGCTGAAAATATCCACTTCCATCAGAATACATCTTCATACAGCATTGAAGTGTACAGCGATCTTCTGGTTCTGCTCATTTCACTCAGCATCAGTTCATGTAAGTCTCTCCAAACCTTTCTAAATTCATCCTGCTGGTCATTTCTTACAGAGCAATAATATTCCATAACCTTCATATACCATAATTTACCCAACCATTCTCCAATTGATGGACATCCATTCATCTTCCAGTTTTAAGCCACTATGAAAAGGGCTGCCACAAACATTTTGGCACATACAGGTCCCTTTCCCTTCTTTAGTATTGATTTGGGATATAAGCCCAATAGCAGCAATACTGGATCAAAGGGTATGCACAGTTTTATAACTTTCTGGGCATAGTTCCAAATTGCTCTCCAGAATGGCTGGATTCTTTCACAACTCCACCAACAATGTATCAGTGTCCCAGTTTTCCCACATCCCCTCCAACATTCATCATTATTTGTTCCTGTCATCTTAGCCAATCTGACAGGTGTGTGGTGGTATCTCAGAGTTGTCTTAATTTGCATTTCTCTGATCAGTAGTGATTTGGAACACTCTTTCATATGAGTGGATATAATTTCAATTTCATCATCTGAAAATTGTCTGTTCATATCCTTTGCCGATTTATCAACTGGGGAATGGTTTGATTTCTTATAAATTAGAGTCAGTTCTCTATATATTTTGGAAATGAGACCTTTATCAGAACCTTTCACTGTAAAAATATTTTCCCAATTTGTTACTTCCCTTCTAACCTTGTTTGCATTAGTATTGTTTGTACAGAAGTTATTCTTTATTTTCAAAGCGTCAAGCTACAGTGTGTCCTCCTGTGTCTCTTCAGACCAATCCAAGCTCAGAATGCTCTACCACAGGTCAGGCACAAATAGTCCATGGGAACATTTGGGTGGATTCTCTAAATCTGCACTACTCATGGTTCTTTGGAACTACTTCAATTCTGCATTATTCATAAAGCACAGCCCCTACTTTGATGCAGGCACTTGCATGCTGGGTGCTCATGGGTCAGTGTTTCCTATGTCTTACAATCGATCTGAAAATTCTTCAGGGAAGCCTTGAAAGTGTCCATGTGTTGCCTGGTGTGAGCTTCCCACAAAATAGTCCTGGAGGGAAGGAGAGGCAGCTAGGTGGTTCAGTGGATAGAACACCTGCCCTGAAGTCAGGAGAATTTAAATGCTAATCTAACCTCAGACACTTAACACTTCCTGCCTGTGTGACTCTGGGCAAGTAACTTAACTCCACCTGCCTCATAAAATTTTTTCTTTTTCAAATAAATAGTTTTTTTAGGCAAGTACATTTTTAGCGTTTGAAAATCATGGCCAGAGCACTTGAGTTGCCCTCTCTGCATAGGGTTCAAATGCTTGGGAATTTAGTTCAAGAAAGGACCTCAGAGTCCAATATCATATCCTGCCAGACGATCTTCACAATCTTCCCAAGACAATTCAAATGGAAGTGACTCAATTTCCTGCCATGGCTATTGAAAACTCTCCAGGTTTCACAGACATTTGCAGACCTTCAATTTCGTAGTCAGTCTAATATCTCCCATTTCCCACACTTTCCTTTAGAGTTTCCCAAATAATGAACTAGCTCTGACAAAATTCATGTCACCCTCCTTATAATGTGTACATGCCTGGATAGATAGAAGGCTGCCAAGACATGTTTCACCTCTATAGAATTGCTGGCTTATGTAGGGAAGAGAAGTGGGGAGGGAGTGAGAAAAGTGTGGAACACAAGGTTTTGCAAGGTAAGTGTTAAAAGCGATCTTTGCTTGTAATTTGAAAAATAAAAAGCTATTATTATAGAAAATAAAAAGAAAACTGCTAAGAGAAGTGAACATATCCAGAGTATTCAAACTTCTCCATTTACTGTAACCAGTGGTTGTACATATGAATGGTTTGGTGCTGGCTGGTAGAGCTCCTGTGTTTTCTTGGTATTGACTTTCATGCCAAAATCAGCACAAGCAGCAGAGAACTGATCTATATCTTGTTTCATCTCTGCTTCAGAGGCTGCAAAAACAAAAAAGCATTTCTGTTTACTGTGTGTACATGTGTGTATATAACACATATCAAACAGGCCCAATAGATGGAACTGGGCCCAAAATTGAAAGAGGATAGAGTAGATTGTTTCATCTCTGGAGAGATTCGTCAGTGTTTTTAATGACATTAAAACATTCCCTAACACAAATGCTCATATTCCCACTAATGGCCATCTGGTAAAGTTCTATGGCTACTGGTCGTGTAGCACTACAAATTCTGGAGAATCAGAATTACAGATCACCAACACAGAGAGGGCATAAGTACCTTCAACAGGACCAGCAATGACAACGTGGGGCAAAAGTTACTAGGATACAAAACAAATTCATATAAATCCTCAGCATTTTTATACATCACTATCAAAATCCAACACCAAGATATACAAAGAGAAATTCCATTTAAAATAACTTTCAATAGTATAAAATATTTGGGACTCTATCTGCCAAGGGGAAGTCAGGAACTATATGAGCAAAACTACAAAAACACTTTCCACTCAGATAAAATCAGATGTAAACAACTAGAAAAATATTGAGTGCTCTTGGATAGGGTGAGTAGCTATAATAAAGATGACCTAACTTAATCTATTTATTTAGTGCTATACCAATCAGACTTCCAAGAAACTATTTTAATGACCTAGAAAAAATAACAACAAAATCTGGAAGAAGAAAAGGTCAAGAATTTCAATGGAACTAATGAAAAAGAAAAATCAAATGAAGGTTGCCTACTTGTACCTGATCTAAAACTATATTATAAAGCAGAAGTAACCAAAACCATTTCATACTGGTTAAGAAATAGACTAGTTGATCAGTGGAATAGTCCAGGTACACAGGACAAAAGAGTCAATAACTATAGCAATCTAGTATTTTACAAACCCAAAGATCCCAACTTTTGGATCAAGATTTTACTATTTGACAAAAACTGCTGAGAAAATTGGAAATTAGTATAGCAGAAACTAGGCATTAACTCACTCTTAACACCATACACCAAGATAAGATCAAAATGGGTTCATGAATTAGGCATAAAGAACGATATTATAAATAAATTAGAAGAGCATAGGACAGTTTACCTCTCAGACCTATGAAGGAGGAAGTAATTTGTGACCAAAGGAGAACTAGAGATCATCATTATTAGAAAATAGAAAATTTTGATCATAACAAGTTAAAAAGCTTTTGTACCAAAAAAACTAATGTAGACAAGATTAAAAGAGAAACAATAAACTGGGAAAACATGTTTACAGTTAAACGTTCTGATAAAGGCCTCATTTCCAAAATATATAGAGAATTGATTCTAATTTATAAGTAATCAAGCCATTCTCCAATTGATAAATGGTCAAAGCATATGAACAATTTTTGGATTATGAAATTGAAACTACTTTTACTCATATGAAAAGGAGTTCCAAATCATTATTGATCAGAGAAATGCAAATTAAAATAATTCTGAGATACCACTACACACCCATCAGATTGTCTAAGATGACAGGAACCGATAATGAGGAATATTAGAGGGGATGTGGGAAAACTGGGACACTGGTGCATTGTTGGTGGAGTTGTGAAAGAATTCAACCATTCTGCAAAGCAATTTGGAACTATGCTCAAAAAGTTATCAAACTGTGCATATCCTTTGACCTAGCAATGTTTCTACTTGGCCTATATCTCCAAGAGATATTAAAGAAGAGAAAGGGACCTACATGTGCAAAAAATGCCCTCTTTGTAGTGGCAAGAAATTGGAACTTGAGTGGATGCCCATCAGTTGGAGAATGGCTGAATAAGTGATGGTACATGAATATAATGGAATAGTATTGTTCTGTAAGAAATGACCAGCAGGATGAATACAGAGAGTCTTGGAGAGACTTTCATGACCTGATGCTAGATGAAATGAGCAGAATCAGGAGATCATATACACAGCAACAAGACTATATGAGGATCAATTCTGATGGAAGTGGCTATCTAAACAATGAGAGGATCCAAATCAGTTCCAACTGATCAGTAATGAACAGAACCACTCTACACCTAGTGAAAGAACACTGGGAAATGAGTGTGGACCACAACATAGCATTTACACTCTTTCTATTATTGTTTGTTTGTATTTTTATTTTCTTCCCAAGTTATTTTTACCTTCTTTCTAAATCCAGCTTTTCTTGTCCAAAAAAAAATGTATATGTATATATACATATACATATTTACTATATATATACATAGTATTTAACATACACTTCACCTCCCTGAAATCATGGTGCTTTTCGAGAACAAAGGACAAACAAGGGCACCCAGCCTCTAGAATAACTCAACAGCCCACCCTCTTAAGGTTGACAACCTACCTTTTCTTCTCCTTAGACTGGAATGCCAAAGCAATGAGAATATTTAAATGAGGATTTCTAAAAGGTGAGCATGAGGAGAAAGAAGTATGAAGTGGGTGACAATTCCATTTCCTTAGATTCTCCCAGATACATGTCATCTGTGTCCAGATGTTGTTGGAATTGAACTTTTGGATAGAGATTGCTCATTTGCATTCAAAAGCTTTTAAGCCTTTGAATAGGAAAGTTATTGCCCATCAACAAGCCAATAAATTTGATGTAACTTATAATTTATTTATATTTTTATTTACCAGATATATGCATAGGTAATTTCATAGCATTGACAATTGCGAAACCTTTTGTTCCAACTTTTCTCCTCCTTCCCCCCACATCTTCCCCCAGATGGCAGGTTGACCAATACATGTTAAATATGTTAAAATATGAATTAAATATAATATATGTTATTTTTCTGTACAAAAAGAATTGGAGTTTGAAATAGTGTCAATTAGCCTATGAAGAAAATCAAAAATGCAGGTGGACAAAAATAGAGGGATTGGGAATTCTATATAGTGGTTCATAGTTTATCTCCTAGAGTTCTTTCACTGGGTGTAGCTGGTTCAGTTCATTACTGCTCTATTAGAATTGATTTGGTTCATTTCATTGTTGAAGATGGCCACATCCATCAGAATTGATCATCATATAGTATTGTTGTTAAAGTATATAATTTCACTCAGCATCAGTTCATGTAAGTCTCTCCAAGCTTTCTGTATATTCATCCTGTTGGTCATTTCTTACAGAACAATAATATTCTATAATATTCATATACCACAATTTATTCAGCCATTCTCCAATTGATGGGCATCTATTCAGTTTCCAGTTTCTGGCCACTACAAAGAGGGCTGCCATAAATATTCTTGCACATAGAGGTCCCTTTCCCTTCTTTAAGATCTCTTTGGGATATAAGCCCAGTAATAACACTGCTGGGTCAAGGGATATGCACAGTTTGATGACTTTTTGAGCATAGTTCTAAATTGCTCTCCAGAATGGCTGGATGTATTCACAATTCCACCAACAATGTATCAGTGTCCCTGTTTTCCCACATCCCCTCCAATATTCCTCATTATCGGTTCCTGTCATCTTAGCCAATCTGATGGGTGTGTAGTGGTATCTCAGAGTTATTTTAATTTGCATTTCTCTGATCAATTATGATTTGGAACTACTTTTCATATGAGTAAAAGTAATTTCAATTTCATCATCCGAAAATTGTCTGTTCATATGCTTTGACCATTTACCAATTGGAGAATGGTGTGATTTTTTATAAATTAGAGTCAGTTCTCTATATATTTTGGAAATGAGACCTTTATCAGAACCATTGACTTAAAAATATTTTCCCAGTTTATTGTTTCCCTTTTAATCTTATCTACATTAGTTTTGTTTGTACAAAAACTTTTCAATTTGACATAATCAAAATTTTCTGTTTTGTGATAATGATGATCTCTAGTTCTTCTTTGGATATAAATTCATTCCTCTTCCACAGGCCTGAAAGGTAAACTATCCTATGTTCCTCTAAATTATTTATAATCTCATTCTTTATGACTAGGTCATGAACCCATTTTAACCTTATCTTGGTGTACATTGTTAAGTCTAGGTCAATGCCTAGTTTCTGCCATACTAATTTCCTATTTTCCCAGAAATTTTTGTCAGATATTGAGTTCTTATCCCAAAAGCTGGGGTCTTGGGGTTTGTCAAACACTAGATTATTAAAATTATGGGTTATTACTTATTCTTCATTTTAAGCTTATTTCTCAAGTCATTCTATGTTAAATACAAAAAAAAAAAAAAAAAGGAGAGCTGAAGACCGACTTTTGAGGAAGAACATAATGGAGGGATTAGGAAGAGAATGAATAGACTAGATGCTATAAACAAGGTATTACAAGAAACCTTTCAGAGTTAAGGAAGAAAAATGAAAATACATTTCCACTGCTAGTAGAGAATCCAAGGAGAAAAATCTTGACAGCTCCACTGCTGGACAGCCTAGAGCCAGGAAGGGTGTGGTGAAACTATGGTTCCCAGTGGCAAGATTCTCATGGAAGGAACCTACAATAACTCTCTTCTACTTCCAATTGTTTTAGTTTTAGTTCAGAAAGATGGTTTATCCTTCATCTAAATAGTCAATAGCTTCTTGGGGAGTCCTAATATTATGTGTTCTCTTTCCACATCATGCTAAAGGCTAGAGAATGCAAGAAATGCAGGAAAAATCCTCTGTTCTGAAGGAAATCACAATGGACAATATTCAAATGCATTTTAGATTATAATGTGAATATTTCTTTGCAGATCCCAAGAAGTGAAGAAGAAAGTGAGAATCATTTTATTTTTTCTACCAACAATTCTTGATATTTTGTAATTACATGTAAAGATAGTTTTCAACATTCATTTCTTAGAATTTTTGAGTTCCAAATTTTTTTTCTCCCTCCTTTGCTTCCCTCTTTCCTCAAGACAGAAAGCAATATGATACAGGTTTGATATATGTGTGTGTACATATATATATATATATACACACAATCATTTAAAAATATTAATTACAATAAAAAGGGAAAACCACAAGGAAGGAAAAAAGGTGAAAATAGTCTCCAAATTTTCTCTGAATGCAGATGGAATTTTCTATCCAAAGTCTATTGGAATTGTCTTAGATCACCACATTGCTGAGAAGAGCTAAGATCATAGATGATCAACACATAATCTTGCTGTTATTGTGTACTCCCAGTTCAGCTCACTTCATTCAGCATGAGTTCATGTAAGTCTTTCCAGGCTTTTCTGAAAACAGTTTAGGGCAGCTACATACTGTAGAGGATAGTGCACTGGCCCTGAAGTCAGGAATACCTTAGTTCAATCTAGACTGAGATACATAATACCTACTAGTTGTGGAATCCTGGGCAATTCACTTAACCCCAATTGCCTCACAAAAAAAAAAATTAAAATTAAAAAAAAATTAGTCTGTTCATCATTTCTTATAGAACAATGATATTCCTATATATTCATGTACCACATCTTATTCAGTCATCTCCCAATTGATGGACATCCACTCAATTTCCAATTCCTTGCCAACACAAAAAAAGCTGCCTCAAACATTTCTGCACATTTTACCTCCTCTTTTATTTCCTTGGGATACAGTAGTGGCACTACTGGGTCCAAGGGTATGCACAGTTTGATATCCCTTTGGGTATAGTTCCAAATTACTCTCCAGAATGGTCGGAGCAGTTCACAACTTCACAACAATGCAGCAGTGTCCCAGTTTGCCCACATCCCCTCCAATATTTACCATTATTTTTTCCTGTAATCCTAACCAATTTGATAGGTTGAGGTCGTATTTCAGAGTTGTTTTAATTTGCATTACTCTAATGAATAATGACTTAGAACATTTTTATGTAACTATAGATGGGTTTAATTTCTTTATCTGAAAATCTCTGCTTATATCCTTTGACTATTTAGCCATTGAAGAATGACTTGTATTCTCATAAATTGGACACAGTTCTCTATTGTAGAAAGGAGGCCTTTATCAGAAACACTAGCTGTAAAAAATTGTTTCCCAGCTTTCTGTTGCCCTTTTAATCTTGGCTGCATTTGATTTTGTTTATGCAAAACCTTTTTAATTTGATATAAGCAAAATTATCCATTTTGCATTTTATAATGTTCTCTATTTCTTGTTTCATAAATTCTTCTCTTAGACTATGGGCCCTGAGTGTGGACAATAACATAGTATTTTCACTCTTTCTGTTATTGTTTGCTTGCATTTTTGTTTTCCTTCTCAGGTTTTTTTTTTTTTTTTCCTTTCTAGACCCGATTTTTCTTGTACAGCAAGATAACTGTATAAATATGTATATATAGATTGAATTTAACATATGTTTTAACATATTTAATATGTTTTGCACTACCTGCCATCTAAGGGAGGGGGTTGGGAAGGATGGGAAAATTTGGAATGGAAGGTTTTGCAAAGGTCAATGTTGAAAAAATTACCCATGCATAAGTTTTGTAAATAAAAAGCTATAGTAATAAAAAAAAAAAATAAATTCCTCTCTTCTCCAAAGATATGACAGGTAAACTATCTCCTGTTCTCCTAATTTTTATATCTAAATCATGACACTGTTTTGATGTTATCTTAGTATAAGGTGTATCCTGATATAATATAAGGAGAATCCTAATGGGAAAAGGGACAGGAAAACCAAAGCTAAGGTGCTAACTCTTCCTGCATTGGCAGGCAGAACCTATTTCCTAGGTCCATCTGAAAGAATAGTTCCCGAGTCCCCTAGAGTATCCTAATCCCCTCCTTCTGGAGACAATCTGGGGAAAGAAAAAAAAAATCAGAAGAAGTATCATGGAAAGGAAAAGGATCTAGGGTAAAAAGAAGGAGGCTATACCTCTGTCAGATAAAGGCAAAAAGAACGAGGAAGGAGTCTTTCTTGATTTCCAAGGGAGTCCAAGGAGCAGAAAAGGTCTTTGGATCTGGGGTTTCTGAATGAAAGATTGTATAACTGGGGAAGGGGAGTGACCTAGAAATGTGACTATAACAGGGAGGGATGATGGCCTCCAATATCTTTGCACCAGGGGTGCCCCACTTTTTACCTTTTTGCCTTTAGGATAAAATAAATTCCACAGTCTGACATTTTAGAACTTCCATAATTGAATTACTTATCTTTCCAGATTTATATTAGTCAACTGGCATTGATTAAGTGTCTCTTATGTTCCAATTCCTGTGCTAAGGTCTAGAGAAGAAAAGAAAGGTTTTTTAAAAAAAAGTCTCTGCTCTGAAGGAAATCACAATCGGACAATACGCAAATGAATGGGAACGTGAACAATATATTCAGTGTAAATAACCTCAGATAAAAAGGATGAGGATGAGGAGGGGGAGATCAAGGAAGAGTGGAATAGGGAAAAGTTTGTTGAAAATGGTGGGATTTGAGTGGAGTCTAGATGAAGGCCAAGGAAGCCAGTAGGCGGAAGTTAGGAGAGAGAACATTTCAGAATGGAGGGAAGCACAGTGAAAAGGGACAAAATTGAAAGATGAAGTGTTGTGCTTGAGGAATGGCAAATTTGCCCAGGCCCTTAACTCACATTATCTCACATTAATCCACTTCATACTCCCTAAATCCCAGCCAAAATGAATTACTAGCTAACTCTTCTTAGAATTCATCTTTCTATCTCTTAACTCTCTTTATAATCACAAGTTATTCTCTATCACAACCCCCTACTCCAACTGAATTTGAACTCAGATTTTCCTAATTTCAGACCTGGCACTCTGTTAAACTAATTACACCAGAAGGCTTAATCTTAACCCATGTTAGTCTTCCAAGGGGGTTGTGAGCCTGAATAGAGAAAATGTTGGTAAAAGTATTTTGAAATTTAAAAATTCATACAGATAAGAAGCTATTCTTGCCTGTTATTTTTTACTCCATGAAAATCTTCATTATGAACACCCTTACAGTCCCTTTCTTTCAATTACCTCATGTTCAGCCCAAAATTTATCAAGAGCACATGGGAGAATCCATTTGTTTAACCAAGCTTGTCATTTAGATTTTCACTCCCTCCACATCTTTGTCAGATAATGGCAAAAGGAGCTGAGAAGGCAGCTAATATTCCTTAGGAATTCACAGACTTTTTAAAGGATTGTGGATGAGGTGATGTATAGTTCGGGGTTGAAGAAGGGACAGTAGAAGGTAGGAGGAGACAGAGAGGGAAGTGATAAAGGAAATACCTCTGCTTGTGGCCTTGCAGAGTCATGAAAGCTGGGACAGAGAAGGCATCAGAGGGGAGAGGGGAGAGACTTTGGGAGTGGAAGGCAAGAGTGCTCCATCATTCACTTCTTATGTTATCTCTTAGGTGAATATCTTCTATGAATCCGAGGTTCTTCTATAAAGTAAGAGAGTTGATAGGATGATAGATTTTGGACTCAAAGGAACTTTTTTTGGTGCTGTTCAATTGTTTCAGTCATGGCTGACTCTTCATGACCTCATCTGGGGTTTTCTTGGCAAAGAGACTGCAGTGGTTTACGATTTTCTTCTCCAGTTCATCTGATACTGAGGCAAACAGTGATAAATGACTTGCCTATGGTCACACAGCTGGTAAATGTCTGGGGCCAGATTTGAACTCAGGAAGAAGAGTCTTAGAGATCACTTAAATTTCCAGAACACATCTGGAGCACTGTGATCAGTTCTAGGAACCACATTTCAAAGACATTAGCACATATTGACCTTGTGACAGAGTATGTGTCTTTTTCTCTCCAAGGACCAGCCTAGGTTGGAGGCAGGGTAAACTGAGTGCTGGCCTTGGGAGACCTGAGCTTCAATCCTGCCTCAAATAGTTAGTAAGTCTGTATGAGCCAAGGCACTACACCTGTTTGCCTCAATGTTCTCATCTTAAAAATGGGGATAATAATAGCATTTACCTCTAGGCTTGTTGCTAGAAACAAATGAGTTAATATTTGTAAAAGTGCTTTGCAAGCCTTTAAGTGCTGGATAATAATTTGATTATTGTCGTAACCTTTGAAGAAACCATCACCATGATGAAGACTTTGTGGGACACAGCAATCTTTAATGTCCAGTCACTGAATTGTTAATAAATTGTTAATTGTTAATAAAATAATTATTAATAAATAAACATGCTACTATTGACAAATGGGAAGATGTCCAGGAAGAGAAGGAAGCTGGGGATCATGTGCCAAGATCAGTTAAAGGAACTGGGGCATCCCAATGGATGCCTTGAAATATTTGAAGGGATTTCATGTGGAAGAGAGATGAAA
The DNA here is from genome assembly GCF_048593235.1 of Sminthopsis crassicaudata. Taxonomy (NCBI): domain Eukaryota; kingdom Metazoa; phylum Chordata; class Mammalia; order Dasyuromorphia; family Dasyuridae; genus Sminthopsis; species Sminthopsis crassicaudata. The sequence continues at coordinate 78,092,011 of NC_133617.1, read as the reverse complement.
CCTATTCTGTCTATTCTCAGAAGATAGGACCAGGTTACTGGGTAGAAGTTGCAGAATCAAATCTAGATTTGATGTAAAAAAGAAAAAAAAAAAAAAAAAAAGATGTCCTAACCATCAGAACAATCCAAAAAAGTGTCACAGGCTGCTTGTAAAGAGTGGTAGCTGGGTTCAATAGTTAGAGCACTGGATCTGGATCCAGGAGGTCTTGAGTTCAAATCTAACTTCAGATATCTACTAGGTGTATGATTGATCCTAGACAAGTCATTTAACTTCTGTCTGCCTCGATTTCCTTTCCTGTCAAAAGGGGATAATAATAGCATGGTTTTTGTTATGGTTTTGTTATGAGTATTAAATGAGATAATAGATATATAAAATACTTAGCATAGGATTATTTCAGAAAAATCTAGAAAGACCTGCACGTATAACTGGATGCAAAAGGGAATTTCCAAAGATGTTTACATGCTAATTCATTTTGTGCAACAAATGTTTGGATAGGAAATGTAATACAAATAATGAGTCAGAAAAGGAACAAAATTACATGTCAGCTAGAAGGGACACAACACTTCCCAAACAAGGGATCATTCAGCCTTTGCTTGAAGAGCCCATGACCTCCCAAAGCAGCCTCTTCTAATGTAACCTAATATCACATGAGTTTTTTTTGGTTTGCTTCCATATTACACTGTTGGCATATATTGAGCTTTCCGTCCATTGAAATCCCAAGATCTTCTTCAAGTGAACTGCCTTCTAGTCTCAGTTTCCCCATTAGGTACTTGTCAAAGTAATTTCCAGAATTTAAGGCCAAAACTTTAAATTTATAACTCTTAAATGTTATCTTTCTAGAGTCCATCAGTCAATAAGCATTTCCTAAGTGCTTACTATGTGTATTCTCTAATGCAGACAAGTTATCTCTATCAAGACCTTTGTGGAACCCATTGCTCCATGTTGGCTATTTGGGCATAAGTCAAGCCCAAATCCTGGCACTTTCCACTAGAGATGCTTTCTCCAAGTACTCTTTGACTTCCTCACTGCCTGAGTCCACTTCTTAATCCCCATAATTGTCTTCTTGCAGAAGTGGCAACTAAGCTATGGCAGCACCAGGCTTGGAGTCAGAAGACTCATTTCCTTGCATTCAAATCTGTGTGGTAAACTCATTTTTTTGGGGGGGGGTTGAGGCAATTGGGGTTAAGTGACTTGCCCAGGGTCACACAACTAGGAAGTGATAAGTGTCTGAGGTCAAATTTGAACTCAGGTCCTCTTGACTTCAAGGCTGGTGCTCTATCCCTTTGCCACCTAGCTACCCCTGAACTCATATTTTAAGTCCAACTCCAATATCTTTTCCTCAATTTATTTATCCAGGTATCAATCTTCCCCTGGCTACAGGTCTTACCTTGTCCTTTATTTCATCCTTCCCATGATCCTAGGCATTATAGTCCACAACCTGGATTTCTACTTTTCCTACCCCAGTACAAGGAGAGGGCAAACCTTCCATATCTCCCCCAAATCTGGCGTAGAGTTCCACACAAAACAATGGTTTGCTAGGCACCAAATTAGTGTTTGTTATACACTTTAGGGAAGAACATAAAGCTGTCTTTGGAGGACAGAAGGTAGTTTAGTCTGGCTAGGCTTTAGAGAAAGCAGAATGAAATGACAGCAGGAGAAAATTCAACTTTGAATCAGTTGCTGACAAGACTGGAAAGCCTCAGTTTAACCACATGTGCTTCTGTTCATACTATCTGCAGGGAGTGCCTCACCTTTATTTCTCAGAGCAAAGGGTACCTAGCACAAACCTTTATGTGCAGCAGGTGTTCAAGAAGCAAGCAATGAGTGACAGATTCTCTCTCCTTGCCATTTCCCTATTTGGCCAAAAGTAGGAGTCAGTGGGGAAGAATGAGGGAGGAGAAACAAGAAGAAAGGGAGGAGACACAGCCCTGGGAGTGGTTGGTTTGACTGCCCCCCACTTGACTGCTCTGGACTTTCCCAAAAACTGGAAGTCACACCAGGAGGTTTGGACTGAAGCCAGAAAACAGCAGTTCTTATATTTACAGTCTGATTTCCTCCTTTCCTGGAAATGGAGTAAGACTAAAAGAGCGTGATGAGGGCAAAATGCTTTCAGTTTTGGTTGAGCAGCTCTCTTTGAAACAAAGTTCATTCCATAAGTTGGGAGAAACGTCTGCTCATCCTCACACAGCCATCCACAGATAAAAGATTGCCGAGGTAAGCTGGGACAGAAGCAAAGTGGAAGGGGGATGGGGTTTGCAGGGAAGACACCTTAGGGAAAAAACCTGGGGAAGAATCCGTATTGAAACCAGCCCAGTTCTCCTGGAACATTAAAAAGTGAGCCAGAAAATATGTATATAAGAATTGCACATGTTTAACATATATTGGATTACTTGCTGTCTGGGGAGGGTGGGGAGGGAGGCAGAAGAGAGAGAAAAAATTTAGAACACAAGATTCTGTAAGGGTGAATGTTGAAAATTAGCCTTGGATGTATTTTGAAAATAAAACTTAAAAAAAAAGTTTAATTAATTAATTTTCTTTAAAAATGGGCCAGAGTCGGGGGCTGACCTCTCATTTCCCCATTCCTTCTGGTTGTGCTGAGAGAGGAGGAAAATCCAGATAGGTGTGCAGGTGGGATTCCCTAGCACAATCTATTCTGAGAAAAGTCAGGTAGGCTTAGGAGGCTCCCCAACTCTGACCTTGACCATAGGATTTTAAAGAACAGTTTCCTAAGATTACATCATACCCTATTCCTTCTCCAGCCTTGTTACCTTTTACTAGCAGTATGGCTGGATTCCCTTTCCCCCAAACAGGAAGAAGGTAGTGCGTTTAACCATGGCCTCTTCCTCAAAACTTGTCTCTTGGGGACAGCCGGAATTACCCTGCTTGCACCTCCCAGGCAGTAACAGACAAGGAGGCCCTGCAAGAATTAGGCCCCTAAAACAAAGTCCATAATGAAACCTCCTTTTACTAAAATGTATTGCTGTAAGACTCAGTTTAGGAAATAAATAAACAAATAAATGAAAAATTAAAAATTGAAAGTTTTTTTTTTAATTTTAATAAGAAAAAGACAGGTTAAGGCACAGACATTTTGATTTGTACTAGTTCTAAAGTACCCTAAGTGTGTCACTCCTTTAGTACCCTAAGGGAGCAATGATCAAAAATTTCAGTCTTTTTTGAACCTTTATAGTACAGGAATCTCAATTCCTCAGGGATTTGTCCCAGTCTCTGACTTCATGTATTTCTTTTATTTGCCAGGGAGAGTCATTTCCCTTCCTTTCTCTACAAAGAGCTTGCCCCTTGTTTATCCTCACATTTTCATTTTCTTCATATCAGCTGGCTTCTTCCTAGCTCTAAAGCAAGCATGTTCAGGTCTTTTCCATCCTTTAAACAACTCCACTTGACCCTGAATTATACTTTCAAGTCAAAGGTTCTTTATTTGACATTCATAGATAGGTTTCAGGGAGTCAGTGAAATTGAAAAAGGGGGAAATTACATCTTTATTTTCAATTATATTTGGTTTCCTTCATGATCTTAGGTATTTTATTTTTTGCATTTAAAAACATTATTCTAAAAAGGTATCTTAAATCCCTAACAGGGCTTCCTAGACTGCCAAAAGTGTCCATGACAAAGATTAAGAATTTTGCCTTGAACTTTCTCCTTAATAGACAGTCAAATGGTACAGTAGAGAGAATGTATTCCCCGAAATTAGGATGCCCTGAAGTCAAATCAGATGTCAGATACTTGCAGATTGTGTGTTCTCTTCATTTCATCTTCCTCAATTTCCTCCTCTGTCAAATGAGGATAATAAGAGCACCTACCTTCCAGAACTATTTTGAGGATCAAATAGGACAGTAGTTTTAAAGACCTTAACGTAGACACATAGTAAGAGCCTTGTAAATGTTAGCTATTCCTCAGTCCCTTGCAGTGCCATGAAATCTGAAGAAGAGAACATACAGAAATGGGGGAGAGTGATGACTGAAGATGAAAATTGAGAAAGTCATCAGAGTTACAAAAAGTTAAATGGCTGTTAGTAACTATAAAGAAGGAAGTTCAGTAGGATGAGGGCAAATGCCAGATTACAAGGGGTTGAGAAGCAGAAGATGAAGAAGTGAAAACAACAGCTACAGAAAGCTTTTTCTAGATTTGGCTAAGGAAGAAGAAACATCACATTTTATTTACCTGCCCTCCATGCCTGGAATGTTCTCCTTCCTCATCTCCCCATCTTGGCTTCTCAGGTTTCAAGTCCCAGATAAAATTCCACTCTTTCTGGAAGATTTCCCCAAATCTCTCTTCCTTCTAGTACCTTCCCTCTGTTGATTACTTCTAATTTATCATATACATATATGGACATATATGGGCATATATATGTGTGTATCTCCATGCATATATATGTATGTATATGTATATTATATATATACAAACATACATAAAACAGTTTGCATATAATCTCTCCCATTAGATTGTGAACTCTTCAGGACAAGGGCTGTCTTTTTCTTTTTCTTTTTTGAATGCCTAGAACTTAGCACATTGCCTGGCACATAGTATTTGCATGACAAATGTTTTTTGACTGACATCTGGCTGATGGCTTACTTGCAAAGCATTAAACTGACTACTCCCTCCCTTCAGGAGAGAGGAGTCAGAGAGACTTAACTAGCTTTTGCTCCCCCCTCCCCTTCTTCCTTGCTCTTCCCAGGAACCATGCCATCTACATTTGAGTGTGCTGCCAAAAACATAGTCAAAGAGCTGAGCAAAAACGGGGAGCTGATCCCTGTGGACAGCCTCAAGAGCTCCACCCACTTCAGTCCCTACTACCTGGTCAGGAGAAAGAACAAGAGTTCCTGGTTTTGGAGGCCACAGTATGTTCGGCTCAATTTGACTCTCAAGGACATTCTGGATCCCAGCTCTCCAGAACCAGGTACAGGCCCCTAGGGAAGTGAGAGAGTGGTCAGTGTTATAGGGTGAGAGGAGTTAGAGAAGACTATTTATTTATATTGTGAAGGGGAAATGGGCCCATCAGACTTAGCCAGAATACACAGTTTTGCTGGGACTGACTTTATGGCTACATGTGGTTCTGTATCACTAATGTCCAGCCATCCCAAGCAGAGGTTGTGATGAATTGGGGAGGAACAGTAGAGCCATGGAACCAGCCAGAGTCTTGGATTTAGGCCCTGGATCTTCCACTTACTAGGTTTTTGACTGGGGATAAGTCACTTATCTGTTTTGAGCAGATCAGGAAAATGAGAATAATATTTGTATATTCTACTTCACAGCCTGGGTGTGCAGAAAGCACATTGTATATCTTAAAGTGCTGTAGAACTGCAAGTTATGGTGATTGGGGAAGAATAGATAAGGTGGGGTCCCAGATGCTTTTACCTTGTCGCATTTAGACCCTTCCTATAGAACCAGGTTTAGTGTTTTGTTTAGCTAAGGATTGGTTTCTCTCTCTCCAGAAGTGATCCAGAATGGACCATTCCACTTTAATGATGAGATGGATGGGCAGGTGTCTGGCAGTGTGGAGGTGACTGCCTCTGTGCAGGCAAAGGTTTCAGGACAGACTTCAGTGTCAAACAGAACAGACCTGGAGGTCAAGACTCTCATTGTGCCCCTTCACACCTGGGACTACTTACAAAAAGAAAGGTGAGAGGAATAGACAAGAGCTGAGAGCTCTGGTGAGTTCTCTTTGAGGGATGAGGAAAGGTGGAGGAGGGAGTGGGAAAAGAAGAAAATGTACCAGGGGCAATCACAGAGAAATAGAGTCAGTTTTCCTTGTATAGGGATTGAATTTAGTACATATCAACACCCACAAATGTCCTATATTGTAAGAAGCATGGAAAAGACCCTGGGCTTAACTCCATGGAATTCATATGCTAATGAGGGGATGAGAACAATACATTTAAAACACAATTGTCAATATTACATAAGAGTAAAAGAAAAGTGCAAAGTAAGTTCCAAGGAAGAAAATTATTCCCAACAGGATGATATCTGGAAATGTTTACTGCAGGAAGGGGCATTTGAATTTAGCTTTAAATGATGGATAGGAATTTAACAGGTAAAGAGAGCAAGGGAAGATGTTTTCGGAATAGGGAGCATAAAAACATAAAAAGCATTTAAGGTGCAGTGGTTTTTTTTTTATTATTTTATCTTTTGTTTTTACACCACCTTCATACCTAAATGGCTCTCCCCAGCTAGCAATCCATTCCTTGTGACAAAAAACATAAAATAAAGGGAGAATATGGGTCAGCAATACAAGCCAACATGGCTACTGACTTTGATTGTATACATAATATTCTATAACCATAGTCCCTCATCTCAGGAAGAAAGAAAGGTTCATTTTCTCATCTTTTAATCTTCAAGAACAAGCTCTGTCATTTTAATTATTTAATATTTAATTTTGATTTTGCTTTTCCCATTTATAGCTATTGGGTGTATTCTTTTCTTGTTTGTGCTTATTTGCTTATTTTTATCAGTTCATATAACCTTTCCCATGTTTCTCTGAATTCTTCACACTCTCTTTCTCCAACTCATACATTCAGGTGCTACAATTTGTATAGACGTCTACTTTGTTTCCAATTCTTGGCTACTATAAAAAGTTCTACTATGAATCCAACCTTCTGTTTTGAAGCTCCTTGGGGAACATATGGCTAACAGCAGGACTTCCAGATCAAAGATGTGAATATTTTAGCATCATTCCAAGTTACTTTATAGAAAGACTGAACCAATTCATAGATCCATCTCTAGTGTATTAATATGCCTATCTTTCCACAGTCACTCTAACATTGCTTGTGTCTATTTTTTGTAATTGATTTTAAAATCAATTTTTTAGATATAAGGTGAAACCTCAGTATTTTTTTTTTATTCCTTTCTGAGGGCAGTTTCAAATAGTCTTATTTAAATGGATTATAAAGATTGTGGAATCATGTGAAGAAAGGTAGGAAAGGTAGATGGGCATCAGATTGAAAGAAGGTCTTAAATGTCAGAAAGAGGAGTTTTAATTGTATTTATAAGGTAACAGGGAGTCCTTGAAGACTTTTGAGCAGAGATATAACATGACCAGATTGACAAATAAGGAAGATTATTCTGGCAGCAATATGAAGAACTGATTAAAGGAGGGAGACAATGCAGGCACCTGGATGGCCTATTTGAAGTCAATTGAATTAGTTCATGCAGGTAGTAGTTAGGACTTGTAGTAGTAGTAGTAGTAGTAGTAGTAGTAGTAGTAGTAGTAGTAGTAGTGTGTGTGTACTGAGAAGAGGAAATACATGTAAAAGATGATGAAATCAACAGTACCTGCTAACTAACTAATTAAATGGGAGAAATGAGAGAGTAGAGAGGCAGCAAGTAACTGTGTTACTAGAGAAAGAAATAAAGTCAGTTAAAGGATCGGGTTACAGCTACATGAACTCAATTTGTGGCCGTTAGAACTTGAGGTATCAGTGGGATATCTTAGTAGAATTGCCTTGTAAATACCAGAGACAGAATCCAGGGGAAATGGCATTGGATTTAGACAATGAGTAAATAGCTTATCTTTGAGTCTCAGTTTCTTTTTTTTTTTTTTAAACTTGGAACTGAAACCCTATAAACTGCTGTTCTCTCCTGGCTGCTCAGTATAGATTCATTTTTAAAATGGATAGTAAAAAAAAGTATAGTTCAGGAGGCAGATTTCAGAAAAGCCTGCAGACACTTACATGACCTAAGCAAAGTGAGCAGAACCAAGAGAACACTATACACAGCAACAAGAAGATTACGAGATGACCAACTGTGATGGACTTGGCTCTTTTCAACAATGAGGTGATTTGAAGTGATTATAGAAGGCGGATCCAATAGATGGAAAGTGTCATCCACATCCTGAGAGAGAACTATGGAGACTGAATGTGGATCAAACATAATATTTTCACCTCTTTTGATTGTTGTTGTTGGTTTCCTTTTTTTTTTTTTTTCTCATGTATTTTTCCCCTTTGATCTGGTTTTTCTTGCACATCATGATGAATATGGAAATATATTTAGAGGAATTGCACATGTTTAACCTATATTGCATTGCTTGCTGTCTAGGGGAGAGAGGAAGAAGAGAGAGAGAAGGAGAAAAGGTGAATGTTGAAAACTATCTTTACATGTATTTGGGAAAATAAAATACTATTTTTTTTAAAAGTATAGCTCACCTTAGGCAGGAAAATCTTTTTAAAAGGGTGTGCAGTTTTTCACCAGGGGCATGCTATAGAGAAAGGTATTTTTTCTTTGAGACTTTTAGCATTGATTATAGGACCAAAGACTTGGAGCAGAAAGGGAATTGAGGTGTCATCTAGTCTCATTCCTTCATTCTGCAGATAAGTAAACTGAGGCTCAGAGTAATTGCCTTTGAAGCCAACACATCATCTACTGCCACAGGGGGTAGGTAGACTTACTCTGTTTTGAGTATAAAGGGAAACATACTTTTCATTCTTCCTCCCCTATACATGAAAGTGTGGGAAAGAATGATCTCATTAACTAGTTCTACAGGATTCCTCAGGAAGGGGAACAGTTTCAAAAGCTAACCAGCACTTGGGACATATCCTTATGGACTGAGAGTGAGCCTGGGATGGCAGAAAGGCAGTTTTCCCCCTGGTTACATCCTTATCACACTGATTTGTGATTGGCTCATCAGGTATTCAGTCTGAGCTCATTCCTCTATTTTGTAATTCCAGACCTGTCCTCAGCTAATCAAGAAGCTTCCTGATTATTGCTGGTGGGTTGTCTATTTTCCTGGGTAAAGTACTTAGCTAAGAGACTATCTATACTTCCTCCCTCTGTAGTACAACCTAGGGTAGCAGCCTCATCACTAACTAGATAGCAATAAATCATTCAACATAGCATCTAGTACAGCAAAAGATTTAAAGCTGAAAGGAATCTTTATTATTGTTGTGTTATTTCAGTCATGTCCAGCTCTACATGACCACATTTGGAGTTTGCCATTTCCTTCTCCAGCTCATTTTGCAAAGGAGTACATTGAGGCAGACAGGGTTAAGTGACTTACCCAGAGTCTCACATAGTTAGTAAGTGACTGAGGCCAGATTTGGATTCAGGTCTCCCTGACACTAGGCCTAAAGCTCTATCCACTGTACCACCTAGCTGCTCCAAGAGGGCTATGTATTCCAAGCTTCATTTGACAGAAAGGAAACTGAGGCTCAAGGAACTCTAGACACATGCCCAAAATCAAGTATCACTAATGGAACCTCTTTTTCTTCATTCACAAAACAGAGGTTGTTATGGGAAAAACCTTTTAAAATCCCTAAGTGTTAGAGAAACAGTAGCTTTAATTACTGCTGTAGGAGGCCAGATTGAACATAGGTTTTCCTGACCCCAGACCTGCCACTCTATTCATTGTACCATCAAAAACAATGATTACAACCCTATAAATGGAGGGGAAAACACAAAATAATTGTAATTGAATATTGCAGAATTATAAAAAAATAAATTTGGCTCCAAAGAAGAGATATGACAAGATATTTTCCCTGGTTCTTTACAGAGGTTGAGGACCACAGTGTGGAACATTGCAAATTATAGTAGATTTTCTTCAAGATGCTGATGGATTTTACTATATTTTTCTTTTCTTCCTCCTTTTTTTAAAAAAAAAAATCTTTGTTGTAATGGATGATTTTCTGGAAGGAGGCGGAGAAGGAAGTCCACAGGAAGCAAATATTTCTAGGTGAAGTAAAAGCAAAAGTTATCAGTGAAAAATATTTTTAAAAAAACTTCTCTGAGTAGTTTTTCTCACTTATACCTACTATAGTCCAACTCCAATTCTCATTCATGTGCATATAGGAAAGGCACTGACTTTCAAATACAAGCAACTGAGTCCAAATGTTATTACCTGTTTGAGGCTGGATGAATCACTTAACTTTTCCAGGCCCCAGTTTCCTCAATTATAAAAGTAGGAGGTTGAACTAGAGGACTTCTAAGGTCCCTTGTCTCTAACCTATGATTCTGTGATAAAATGTTATGAGGAATTTGAGAAGGGAAACTATATTCTGCTGAGACAGGGAAGGCTTCATCCTTGAGGTTCTCAAGTCTTAAAAGAAAGGCAGAGACTTCATGAGATGTAGATGGGGAGAGGGAGGGTGATATACCTAAGTACCTGGAGTCAGGAGAGGAGCAAAGAGAAATGAAGTCAGAGTTAGCTCACATAGATAATGGAGGAGCCAAAAGGGAACAGTGGGAGATAATATCAGCCCCAAGTTGGAGTCAGCTTTGTGGAGGCTGTGGGGCCTGAGAAAGGAATCCAGTGAGGTCCTCTGCCTGATTAGAAGTCCTCTTTATAGTATTCTACCTGTAATGGTTATAACTGTTAGGAAGTTCTTTACTCTGAGCTGAATTCCCTGGTGAATTCCTTCAGCTGGTCCCCCTCTGGGGCAAGAAGGGAACAAATTTATCCCTTCTACCCCACATCAATCTCTTATATATCTATCTATAGATATACTTATAGATAGATATATGTTTGTTTGTTGTTGTTCTTCTTTGTTTTTGTTTGTTTGCTGAGGCAATTGGGTTAAGTGACTTGCCCAGAGTCACACAGAGAGGAAGTGTTAAGTGTCTAAGGCTAGATTTGAACTCAGGTTCTCCTGACTTCAGGGCTGGTGCCACCTAGCTGCCCTCCTTCATATATTTTTAAGACAGATCGTCATGTCCCCTACAAACTCTTTCTCCTCCATACTAAAGAACTCCAGTTCCTTCAGCTATTTCTGTCCTATTTAATTTTTTTTTTCTCAAGCTCACATCATATTGATGGCCCTTCTTTGGATGGCTCTCCCTTAATGATATTATTGAGGTTGGGAGGGTGTTGGAATATTGGGGCTAAAGTATATTGGGATTACAGGCTAGTATTGTGGTTTGCCTCAAAAGAATTTGTAGACTGAGACCTCCTCCAAATCAAGGGGCAAAGATTTTATTATTCTGCTACGAGCAAGCTAAATTGAGGAAAAGGAGTTTAATTTAGCAATTAACAAGGAGAAAGACAAATTCCCTTGTAGAGATGCCATTAAAGCATGGCAAGTGGGGGATCTCCAGGCTAACTGTAAAAGGAGTAAGGCATTAGCTATTGTGAGACTTAGCAAGTTAACCCATAAAGGAATTAGTAGGAGAGGGAACTAAGCCATTAACTGGCAGACTAATTCCAAAGGGATTTAGTATCTTAAAAAAAGTTAGCTTATGAAATTTACTTAATTTCTTTTGTAGGGAAATAGAACCTCGGGGAAATGAATGTTAATATCTTAACTTAGCAATCTAATTGGATACAGTAATAGAGGGGTTGTAATGATTTTATCAATGCAAGATATTGACTAAGAATTCTACCAGAGACTTCCCACCTGGGGTGAGACTGTAATAAAGGTTCACTTGAGTCCAGAAAAGGAAAATGATCAATGTTGGAGGGAATGTGGGGGAAATGTAACATTAATGCATTGTTGGTGATATTATAGAGCAATTTGGAGCTATGCCCAAAGAACTATGAAAATAAGCATAACTAACCATGCCTTTCTTTCTCCTTCTTACAACTAATTCTTTTAGGATACTAAATCCCTTGTAGGATTTGTCCTCCAGTTAATGCCTCTTTGGCAAAAGTAGGGTTAGAAGAGGTTACAGACAAAATGAAGAGATACAATAGACACCAGGAATGGTAAATATGGAATAGATTTGGGAAAGTGTATAGTTAACAAGGAAAGAGGTTTTAATAATTAACAATGGAAAAGACAAGTTCCCTAGTGGGACACACAATTAACCAGGAGAAAGGAAATACTCCGTGAGGTGAGAGTATACCATTGGCAGGCAAAATCCTAAAAAAGATTTAGCCCCTGAAAAGAGTTAGTTAGCTATGTAACAAGGAGAAAGACACCACAAGACAAAGCATCATGGCAAGCTAATCCAAAAGGGATTCAGCAAAAATGGCACAGGCCATGGACAGATTTATAGGGGAAATTTAACCTCTTTGGTATGACAACATAACTTGGCTCTCTGGATAAAGTAAGGTACGGTTAGTCAAGAAAGAACTCCAGAAAAATGGGACAGGAAGGTTGAGTTGATCTCCTCAATGCCCTCCCTGCTTGCCTCAGGAATAATCTTATCAGTTCCTTAGGTTTTCCTATCAACCCCATCTAGTGACCCAAGACCTCATCAAGAGGACTTATAAAAAATGCTATCTAGACTCAGAGAAAGAACCGATTATGTCTGAATACAGATTGAAGTGTACTTTAAAAAAAAAAAAAACTTATTTTTCTTGAGGTTATTTTTTTAGGGGACAGAGTTCTGTTTTCCTTCACACTTTTATGAAAATGTTTTGTATAACTTCATGTGTGACTTCAAAATGCAGCGGGGAAGAAGTAGGGAGGAAGGAAATAAGAGAATGTGGAACTCAAAGTTTAAAAAAAATGTTTAAAAAAAAGTTTTATATGTAACTGTAGGGAATAAATAAATTAATAAAGCTTCCCAAAAAAATAGAAGTCTATTTGAACAAAAGACCTGGCCAAAATTCAAAAATTCACTTACAATCCTATCATCGCTCCTACTTGTTTGCCTCAGGGAGTTACTAGGCTTCCAGATTGCTGACATTAATTCAGTCTCTCAAAGGCAACTTCTTGCTAACTAAGGCTATGATCAGTATTCCTGCTAAGATGTGTTTGACTATGGGGCAACTAGATGGTAAAGTAGATAGAGTAGCAGCCCCGAAGTCAGGGACCTGACTTAAAATCTGATCTCAGGCACTTTATACTTCCTAGCTTGCCCTCAATTACCTTGGCAAAAACAAAAAATAAATAAAAGTAAAATGTGTTTGAGTTTAGAGAAGAAAGGGCTCCTTTTGGCTCCAGTCACAGCTTTAGCCTTCCAAACATGTGCACAAACCATCCTGAGCCCAAATCACCACTTGATACCATATTCACTCCCCAAGGCACTAGCATGGTGAAATCCAAAGGTGCTATAACCCTGAGATGGTCCTGAACAAGGTCATATCTGAGAGGGATGAGAGGGAATCCCACATCTCTTACCTGCTGTATTTCCTCCTTCTCCCATAGGACACTGAAGAAACCAGAGCCCTCTATCATTCGGGAGCTTCGGAAACGGAACGAGGACGTGTATGTTGTCACAGAAGCTGTCAAGACCCAGAAAGAAGCCGTTCTGAAGAGCTCCAGAAATAGGGAAGGCTTTGGGAAGTTCATCATTCCTGGGGCCTCATGTTTTCAGGTTAGAATTCACACCCTCGATAGATGGAGGCCGAAAATGGGGAAGATCTGAGTCCCCCAACAACTCTTGACCTTCCAGTCTTAATTCATAACCCCAGACACCCCAGGAAGCAGTGAAAGACCTAGGCCTGAAAACTCTGCAGACCCCTGTCCCTTTCCTGCATCCTGTTGGGTGCAAATCCATTAAAAATAGTTTTAGCATGGGTAATGGGTGCTTGGTCAGCTCTGCCATTTTCAGGGCTGTGTCTAATCATCAAACAGCAGATAATCCAAGAGAACTTCAGTTGGTGTTTGGAATGCAACATGACCAGTCAGGAAGCTGATTCATTCCCTCCTTCATGACTCCAAGAAGAACCTTTAAACCTGAATAGACTTGGCTTAGGGACATCTGTAGAAAACTGAGAGAGAATTGTTGTCCTAAGTCACATATGACCAGGCCCAACCCAGGGTGACCCAAAGCCTCTGTGCTGGCCTCCTTTATGTTTTCATTCCCTTTCTTCCCACTGCAAAGAACTGGGGGAGGAGGGGAGAGAGGGGGGGAAGAAGGAGGAAGGATGGTGCCTCTTATCCAGACTCCATCCCAGTTCTGCATTTCCTTCTGGTCCACTCCCTAATCTTGACATCCCTGTTGTAAGCTTAGCCATCTCTGGGCACTGGCTTTGGACCCCAAAGATCTGAGACCAAATTCCATCTGTTACCTTGGACAAGTCTTTCACCTCTCAGAGATGGGATTTCCTGAGAATGAGAGGGTTGGATGGGCTGATCTCTAGGGACATTCCCCAGTTCCAAATCTCTGATTCCTTCCCTCTTTCTCTCCCCAGGGGCAGGGGCAGGGTCACTTAAACACAATGAAGACAGTGACTGTCCCTGAGGGCAGTATACTTGCTTTCCAAGTTGCCAAGTTGATTATCCGGAACCACTGGAGTAAGTTGGATCTGAAGGACTGGGGTGGGAAGAATAGAGAGGTTGGGGAAAATTCATTATAAACAAGCTTCCTCCAACAAAGGTCTGAGGGGAGAAGGGGTCATAACTATAGTACATCTCCTGGTATTTGGAGAACCCAATTGCCCAACTGTCTAGGCAGCTGGCAATGCAGAGACCACCTGTCCCTCTCTGCCACACACAGATACTCTTAGGTGTGAGGGCTCACTTCCAGGCTCAAGCAGAAGGATGGGGAAAGGAGGTTAGTCAATAACCTATTACCAAGGAGAGGGGGCAGGAGAGGTTGGGGGCACCAGAGAATAGGTGTCTTTTCCTTTTTCCTTCACCTCCTTCTAGGCATACTCTTTTTCTGGATTACCATAAATGTCATACCATTTGGAGAAAATAGAAACTTCAATACTTGTAGTTCAAGGGTTTCCCCTCTCCTTCATGCATTTGTCCCTTCCACAGACACTGCTAACATCTTAGGACATGGTGTCCAAGATTGTCCTGGTCAAAAATTCATCCCCCTGTGTCTATATCTTCACTGAGCTAGGCTGGCCCTTAGACAAGAGACCTAGGCATCTACTGGAAGGCTTTCTAGCTTACTCTAGCACTTCGCACAGAATCTGATACATAGTAGGCATGTGACAAATATTTATTGATGAATCAACTGATAGTCAGAGCAGTATGACCAACATCTGTTGCATTAGCATCATTTCAAGATCCCCATTTCCCAGTGAGACAGCCTTATATATAAACTTCAGGAAATAACATGAGAGGAAGAAAATTCTAAATCAAGCTGTGACATACAAATTATTTCCATTTTTGTACAAAATCTTAACAGGAATTTATTTCCTGAAACCACTCCCCCTCATCTCAGTTTTCATAAACTCGTAATCAATCAATAGATATTTATTAAGCATAAAAATACTGTGTGCCAGATATTGTGCTAAGTGCTGAGGATACAAAAAGAGACTAAAGCCTGAGGGATAAAATATGCAAACAAAGATATATAAAGGATGCTATATAAAGGATAAATAGGAAATAATTAAGAGGATTCTAATTTGTTAAGGCTGTTCTAAGCCTTTCAGGTATGGGATCTCGTCCAGCTCTCAAATTTTGTGTCTGTGATTTTGCTCTTTGCTCTGAATTATTGGAGTTTACATCTAGTCTTGAACACAATTTGTGACTTTAGAAATTAACTTCTTACAAATGACTTTAGGAAAATCACTTAATGTCTAAAAACCTTAGTTTCCTCAACTGTAAAATGAGGGAAATATCACTTACTTCACAGAGTTCTGGTGAGGATTAAATGAGATAATATTTGTAAAATGCTTAGCACAGAGTCTAGAATACAGTAGGAGCATAATCAGTGCTTATGCCCTCCTCCCTTTGCTTCCTTCTCACCTCCCCATAGTAGTTTGCCATATTTGTCATTTTTCATTGCTCAAAAATATTTCATGATATTGACAAGCCACAATCTTTTCCATCACTTCAGTCTCCCTTGAGGCAAAGGATTGAAACTATATAGGAGTAGATAAGTATCTTAGAAGGTAAGGGAAATCTTCCTATTTGTCTAGGACTGATTCATGAAGTGGTGAGCTCCCCATCACTCAAAGTATACAAGCAAAGGCTTAATGACTACTGTCTGAAATCCCTTTGTAGTGTGATGTTCTCCTTTAATTCTGTTCTTGGACATGTCATTGTTTCCCATTTTTAATGAAGTACTTCTAACTATTTTTGTACAGACTGGCCTTTTCTTTCCCATTTTAATTACTATCTTCCTCCATCTAAGTCTTACTCTGATGTATCTTCAATGTGTTGTGGCAGCCCTGGCTTCTCAGTGAAGCTCTGACCTAGAGAACTTTAGAATATGGGCCCCAGGTATGTCTGTCACTTCAGAACAAGTCTCATTAGATGTGGAGGCTCCTGAGCACCAGCAGGTTGGCCACCTAGCTTGTGCTCCATGATTGTAGAGAAGAGGGCCACCACAGTGGCATCATGGGTCCTTAAAGCACTAAGTAATATCAGCCTGAAGATAAAGCCCTCAGCCTTAGTTTATGTAAGGGTCATTTAAATGGGCAGCGCCACATCGCAACAGGAGTAACCTCTGTGGATATAGGACTGCCCTATGGGTGGGATTCTGGCCATATTGAGATAGCTATGTAATGGGTGACTCTCTCGCTGATTGGCTGTGTGTGTGAGACCTCACAGGCCCTTTATAAGCCCACTGCAGACAGCAGTCACTCTCTTTAACCTGGTTCCCTAACCTGGAGTAGCTGAGCCAAGCTGATGGATAGCTGAAGGTAAGGAGTTTGGTAGTGAACATGTGGGTCTTCTGACCAGGTGTTCATTAGAGAACCAACAAGTCAGGGCATCAGTCAGGGCATTATGTGAGTAGGTACAATAAAGGCTTTTAAGATTACATGTGGCTGTTCTTGAGCGTGCTACCGGTTATTAAACTATAGATTCAAGAGATCGTGGCCAGAGACCTTTGAAGGCCTCAGAGGAGATGAGCCGGGTAGAGTTGACACTGCAAAGGTCAGTGGTCAAAGGTACTCTGTTGGGCCTAGAACAGACTGGTAATAGTAACTGCCAGGAGGGCATGTTACAAGTTTATTTGTAAATAAGTGAGTGGGTTGAACTGGTTGGTCTCTAGATTTCTCTTCTAATACTAGTGATCCTGGCATTAAACCACCAGGTCAAACAGGTTAGCAACATTGGTTTTGAAGTTATTTTGGAACAGAGCCAGATGACTTTCTAACAAAGCTACACTGCTGTATAGCCCTCCTATAACGCAACCCTATGGCTGCAACAGCATTGAATTTTTTTCTTTTTTCTAGATGTTCTTTTACTTCCAGACAAGAACCAGAAAACCTTCTCACCCAAAAGTAAGTGACAAGCTTAATTGTTTTTCTAACCCCTGGGCCCAATGACCCTTAACAGCCCCCAGTGTTTCCATGGGACCATCCATGGGACCACTATCCAGGCATCTCCTCAAGGAGACCCTTAATTTCCAAAATTGAGAAACTATGCTTTCCAGCTTTGATTCTGCCTAGGATTCTATGTAGGCGAGCTCTAGGGAAAACTAAGTATACTATTACTCTGCAAGATAGAAGAGATATAATATAGGAGATAAGATCTAGCAAGGAAATAAAAGTAGCTGGAGAGCTGTCCAGGGACTGATGGGTGAGGTGTACCAGGGAGCAGGGGCATTAGGAGCTGGTAACAGCAAGGCTGCTTTAGGCAGTTGGTAAAATGGGGACCATAGCACCTCTAGGCCAGACTGCTCAGGGCCCTTTGATGATCAAGGGAGATGGTTTATGACAAGTACTTTGCAAGCTTTGAAGTCCTAGAGAGCTAGAAGTCACCTGTTATTGCTATTTCTGACACTGGCCCAACCAGTCACCTGTTAGACTACATGGTAAGACCCATGGGGATGGGAAGACAATCTGAATTAGGGACCCATAAGGGATGATAAAGTTGGGCATTGCTGTTCTGGGCTATGATTCCTAATGCATTTGGGGAAGTTTGGTCTCTGAAGACTGAAACAGATATTTTCTCTTTTCAGGTGTAGGAAGTGGAAGCAGAATTGAATCAGGTTTGTGGCTTTTTTTAAAAATATATTTTCATCTTCTCCATCTCTCCCAACTGAAACACAGAGATAGAAGCTATATGAAATATTCTGAGGCAGGATCCATGGGCAGCCAGGGAGGATCTCAGAGACCATCCTGCTTATAGCCGTTGAACAGCAGCCCCAGGGAGGAGTCCTAGGGACTGTGGGTAGGTGGAGGGGAGGGGAGGCTAGATGGGACCCTAGCATGGGTAACCAGCCTCAAACTTCTAGGGAACTTCCCTTATTGGAGCTTCAAGCTCTGTCAAGGGCAGTATTTCTCTTACCCTGCAAGTACTACATGTCAAGTAAGATAATATTTATAAAATACATAGTATAGGCAATATAGTATAGTAGTTCTTTGCAAACAAACTTTTTGAGCTCACTAGATTTGTCATCAAATGTAATATGCTGATATATATATGTGTGTGTGTGTGTGTGTGTGTGTGTAAGTTTTCATATGGAGGCAAGATGATGCCTTTCTGCAGGTATATTCAAGGGGATGCTAGTCTAAGTAAAAAAACATGAATAAGAAATGTCATAAAAGACTTCATCCAAAAGAGATGGGACTGAAAAAGGAGCAGGATCCATTGGGGGAGCAACCCCAGATGAGCAGCTTGGGGACTGTACCCTAATAAGGTAGATCTAACGGAAGATGTTTGGGAGGATAGGGAAAACAGTTGCATGGGGTCAGGAAGTGTAAGTCACTTATCAGATTCCCTACTGGCATGAGAATTCACATGGGATAAACAGATGACACATGGGATCAAGTCCTGCACCTGAAGTCAGAAGATCTAAGTTCAATCTGGGCTAAGGCACTTACAAGCTAGGAAATTCTGGGCAAGTCACCTAATTGCAGACTGCCTCAGTTTCCCCATCTGTACAATAGAGATTATTATAGCACCTGCCTCCCAGGATTGTTGCGAGTAATAAAATACTATTTGTGAAGTATTTGCAAAGTGTTATTATTAGGATTAATCAGTGGAATGTGGCTATAGATGTAGTAAAGTATCAAAGAAATAATTATGCCCTTCTCTAAATCACTGATAAAAAGGATAAAAAAAAATGTCCATTCTTTGGGAAGTACTAGCTGACTCTTTGAACATTATTCCTTTTACTAGAAAGGATGGAAGAAAACATTATTTCACTTACCTAGGCTTGAGTTTGGGAGTAGGCATCTGGCTAGTTAGCTACACATCCTTATTGTGATGGAGTGAGGTCTCAAACTTCTCCTTGTGTCCCCATAAACAGGGTAAAATTTTTGAGAGCAGGAAATATGGATGTGTACCTGGGTTGAAGAGACTATAAAGCAGGGACCCACTCCAACAGTCTGGGGAGGCTAAAGGCTTCCCAGGCAGGACCCAGAGATGCAGGGCTTGAAAGTTGCGGATTAATCCCAAACAAAGCTGTCCTGGGTTTTTTTTTTCCTAGATGTCTGCAAAATGGAGATAGTTACAGAATTTGAGGAACTGAAGGCTGAGGTGAAGGAAGAAGGAAGCCTACTGACCATGCTGGACAAGAAACTACGGCAGTGTCTGCTTCAGGATCTTCTGGGGCTCCTCCAGAGTGAGCAAGATCTACTGGACTTAGAAGGCATGGTGAGAGAGCCTGGATATCAGGGCAATGGAGCCTCTAGGACTGGGGGCTAGGGTTCTGAGATGAGAGAAGGCAGAGGGGAAGAGTAAGGTAGGGAGCTCATGGGGTTTTGAGGTAGAGCACATGGCTTCATATGTACTTTTTAATCACTTTTGCCATCTTGGGAAAGTCAACACATCTCCGGGCCTCAGTTTACCCATCTTTAAAATGAAGGGAGTGCTCAGAAACATTTTCAGAAATATAATTCCCATCAGTGTTGTTAATTATTATTACCTTTATTATTGCTTTGTCACAATAATAATAATGAAAGGGATAATACCTGAACTACCAAACTTCCAGGAATGTTGTAAGA
Source organism: Sminthopsis crassicaudata (assembly GCF_048593235.1). Classification (NCBI taxonomy): domain Eukaryota; kingdom Metazoa; phylum Chordata; class Mammalia; order Dasyuromorphia; family Dasyuridae; genus Sminthopsis; species Sminthopsis crassicaudata. The sequence continues at coordinate 78,072,324 of NC_133617.1, read as the reverse complement.
AAGGTATTTGATAAATCCTGCAAATTGCTGCTCCTGTACTTTAAAAAAAAATCTATATATTATATATATATATATATATGTGTGTGTATGTGTGTGTATATATATAGATATGCATATATATGTATATATGTGTGTGTATATATAGATATACATATACATATGCATATCTATATCTATGTATCTATATCTATATCTATATATACACACACACTTGGGACAAGTAAGATTTCATTCTAATGTAACACCCACTTTGAGCTATCTCACCAGAGGGAAGAGGAGAGAGGTCAGACAACGAAATGGCCTCTCAGTCTCTTTGTGTCATCCTCTCACAAGAGATCCATTCTTAGTTGGATCTCCAGCAGCCACTGTCAGGTGGCTCCCATGTATTCCAATAGTTAGGTGATTTGCCCAGAGTCATACAGGTAATCTATATCAGAGGCTGGATGTGCATTTAGGTCTTTCTGACCCATTCTATTCCCAGGAATGTCCCCTTTTCTGACTCTGCTTTCCTCAGGTGAACGCTATGCTTTCATCATTCTTGTTTCTTCTTTTTCTTACAAGGTGATATCTAGACCTTTGAATTATCTATGTCTGAATCCTTTAATATTATTTTTATCTTAAGCTTACTTACATGTAATTCAATTAAGAAAATATTTATTGAGCAACTAATTTGTATACTGTACTCAGTGGCATAAGAGATACAAAAAATTAAATGAGTTAATTAATGATTAATTAATAAGTAATTAAAAAGCACCTTGTATAATGACACATGCAGTGTGACACACAGGATAAGTGACTGACCAAGCTGGATGAGTTTAAGAATAAGAATCCCTGAAAAGAACCATATGTGGATTCTCTCTATTGACGTACATATGACAGAACCATCACTCTTTAGTAAACAGTTTCATGAGTTGTTGGCGCCTCAAAAATTCTTCATCTATTGCCAAACTGCTCTTTGAACTTAGCTAGAGATATTTTTGAGCAAAAGTGCCAGTTGATCACCAGGTCTGTGCCCCAAGCTTTTCCAGCCTAGTAGGGACTGCTAGACCAGATTCTCTGATAGCTAGGACCTCACCTACCTTAGCTAGGAGGCACAGTAACTAGACAGTCAGTTACTTAGAGTTAAAAGACCTGACTTCAGATCTTGTCTCAGACACTCATATGTGACCTTGGGCAAGTTATTTATCCCTTCTCAGCTTCAATTTCCTCATCTGTAAAATGGAAATAATAATAATAGCACAGGATTATTCTGAGGAACATATGAAATAATATTAAAATTTTTAATTCTAGTTATCATTATTATTGTTACAATGAGACCTCAGAGGATATCAGTGGAATATACATGAATAATAGTACTTAAATATCCACAGATCCACATAAGATATTGGATTATTTCTCCATTTCTATTATTTTTCTCATTTATTGCACTTCCTTCTTCTCTACTAACACTACAAAGATTTGTGATAAGACTAGATTTGGGTTTCTTTTTTCCTCACCTTTGGAAACTTCCCTGGTTTTCCTCTCAGATATTCTGGGAGATGATTAAGAAACTGTAATTTGGTTTAATTGTCCTTTGTTTTTAAATTGGATATTTTAAAATTAAATTGAAATTGGATGTACTTCCCATACTTAGGGTCTCCTGGGGACTAAGGAGGAGAGATGGAGATAGAAATAATACCCCCACATTTCTAAAATGCTCTTCTAGTTCAGCAGTTTTGTCATTCTTAGGGAGTCATCCAAACCCTTCGGTGCCTTATGCAGTTATCGGACCCTCTGTATTTTTGTGCTTCTAAAGCCACTCCACAAAAAGCAAACTTGTCAGTGCTTGGTCTATCAATGTCCCATCACTGGTCAGTCTTTCATTGTATTCAGTGACTTATATGGCAAAATGCCTTCATTTGCTCTTGGAAAAATCTATCCTTATGAAAACTGACAACTTCCATACAGATGTTCAGTTGCTTAGCAGTATCCAACAGCAACTGTTTGACTCACTTTTTTCTGGTTAAGTATTTTCCCTTTCTACTGAGTTATCTTGATTTCCACTTTAATTTTCTATCTACAGTTCACTTTTCTGTATATAGATCTAGAAACTTATGACTTCATTTCATAGGATGGTGCAGTGATGAATCCTGGACAAGTAATCCAAGAACCTAAGGTTAAATGCTAGTTCTTCCACTGGGTCATTGTCTGCCATCTTTTCTTTTCTCTGTTTCAGTTTCCTCCTTTGCAAAATGAAGTAGTTGGAATGGAAGATCTCTTTTTCCTTCTCAGTTTTAATGATTTATACTTAATATTTGTGATAAGAATTTCTTACAATGTGAAAGAGCTAACACTTATTGAAGTATTTTGTCCTTCTTGGGCTGAGAGCTCCCAGCCAGGAATTATATGCTGGGAACCTCCAAAGAGACTGAGCCTGACATAATCCATTGAAACAAAGTACTTCACATTATTATAGAATAAAATATTATTTAAAAGAGATAAAGGAAAAAAAGCCTTTGTGTGACACCCTTTGTGGATTACTTCCCCAACTGATACTCATATGTCAGAGCAGATCTGGTACCCTTATGTTGGATGTTACCTCAGGTTCTAGGGTTTACCTTGTGGGACTAAACTACTCATTCTGTAGCTCACACACCCTCTCTGATGAGATTTCTACTTATAATTAGCCAGTAGCCTCAATTATCTTATAACAGAGGTATTTAGTTTGTTCCCATCCTGAATCAATCAGAGATAGTTTACACTATAAAAGAACCAGAGTATAAAGAGACAACTTTTGAAGTTAGTAACATTTCATTAATGTGAGTGATGGTTCTGGGCCTTCTGTGATGAAATTAACTGAGTAGAATCTAAGAAGTAATATGAAATCATATTTTCTACCCCTTCCCAAGTTTCAGAAATGTATATACTTTCCCAGAGCCAGTTTGGAATCGTGAGCCTCCTCTGAGATCCCCCATTTGCTCTGTTGGTCCTACTCTTTGAGAAGTGATCTCCCTTTCTCTTTCTGATTCTCTCATTATGTGGTATAAAGCACTTGACCAAGAATCCTTTGTTCAATCATGCTTATTGTAGCCTGGCCCCACAATTTCATAATTTCATATTTTTTCAGGCCAAGACAGGGAAGGTCTTTAGTGTCTCAATCTTTGGATGACTTCCTCTCTAGTATAAAAGGATGCAAAAAAAATCTTCAAGGGTTATTCTCCCCTGAGTCATGCCATTGTCACCCTGTAGGCCCTTCTTCTTCTCTTCAGTCGCCCACTAACCAGCTTTACCTGTCACCCTGCATATTCTCTTTATTTTCCCCAAGGATTCAAACAGAGAAAGAGAAGAAGGAGGTCGAGAATATCCCCACATGGGCTCCACATGAATCCATGAGTGTCTTTTTCCCACTTGTCACTTACTGAATGATATAGAAGAACTGACCCCTGCCAGGGCTGGTTTAGGAGAACAGGATTCTCCCGTGTCCCCAGGTTGTCACCTAGGAGTAGAGCAAGCCTGGCAGCTAACCCAAAGGGCCGGTTTGGGCAGAAGGATGTCATTGTCCCCATTCAGCTTTCTCCTCCTCTCTCCTCTCCAGCTCGATGAGAGTTTGTTCAGTGGGGTTCCCCCCCAGAAGGCTGAGGGCATGATGGGAAAAATGCTCAGTAACCTGCAGGACCAGAGTGGACAACTTGTGGAGGAACTAGCAGGGGCATTCCTCTATCTCCTTGGAGCTCTGAATGGTGAGAATGATTGTGGGACCAGAGAGTGGAGGGGGGGAAGGAAACTCCGGACACTAATACTCAGAAAGCCACACCTTTCAGCTTCTCTGTAAAAGGCCCTTGGGATTCTAGAGTGAGCTTTTCTTTAAAACAATAACAAAAATCTTTTTGTGCATTTTCTCCTCACATTGTCCCTATAATGTAGAAAGAAAACAGGGAGAAACAAAGGCCCAGAAGAGAAGTGGCCAAAGCCATGTACCTCCACACAACACTGGCTTAGTCCATTCCTCTGGTCACTAGCCCATCATCTCTCCTTCATGTGCACTTTCTCCCTTTAAAAGGCCTTCATCAAGGAGAAGAAAGCTGCTCTCTCCCTGTTAAGTCCTTCCTTCCTGTATTCCCCAGGGAATTCTCCAGTAGTCTCAGCCCTGCCTCATTGATCCTACATGGTTCTTCATCTAACACCTCTATGAAGATAACTGTCAGATTCCCTGCTTCTAGTCTTAGTTTTTCCTCTGAGATCTATTCCCTCATCACCAGCTTCCTTTTTGAACTCTTGAACTGGATATGCTATAGATACCCTAAACTCGATTAGTCAAAATCTGAACTCTTCATTCACCCAAAACCCACCCCCTCTTCCTAATTTCTCTATTTCTACCTTTTTTCTTATTTTCAAATTCAATTTCCATTTGATTCCTGACTCTCTTGGCTCCAGGCTGCTGTGTTTGCCTCTAGTTATCCACCGGTTAGACATCATTTTAGTTGAACTGACAGGTAGCTCCTCCACTTATATCAGCTCCAGACGCAGTGGAATAAGAGAGAGCCCTATTTAACATGAAATTTGAGCTTTGGGCCCTCCTCTGTAGTGAAGTAGTCCATTCCCTCTCCTTCTTCCCCCATATTAAATCATTTTGTGTGCTGGTAGGTTCTATCTCCATAACTTGCATCCATCTATCTCCTTCTCACAACATTTCACCTCCATTCCTTTTTCACCACTCAATCACTCTTCCTTCAGGTCCTCATCATCTCTCACCAGAACCACCTGAACAGCAATCTAATTGTTACCCCTGCCTCCCCTTCCATCCTACACATAGCTTTCAAATGATCTTTCTAAAGCATAGATCTGTGTAAAGTTCTTGTCGTCTCTCAATTGGAATCCTTCTCTGGGAGGAGATCTCACCTTGAGTTCTCACCTTGTAATCCTAACAGATCTGACCTTGGAATTTTCTACACAATAAATTCCTTTGGCTCCCTATAATTTTTAAGATTAAATATAAAGTCCTCTGACATGCAAAGCTCTTCACAACTGGCGCCCACTTACTATTCAAGCTCTATTACACATTACTCCCATTTACACACTCTACAATTCAGCCAAGTTGTCCCTCTGTCTCTCATCTCTCTATATATTGGCTGTTCCCCATGCTTGCACATCACACTTCTTAGACTCCTCAGTGTCTTCCAAAACTTAGTTCAAGGATCACCTCCTCTAAGAAGCCATTCATGATCCTCACATTTGATATAAGCTACTTGAGAGCAAAAAAAAAATTCCCTTTTTGCTTATCTCCAACACCATTAGTAAGGCATTTAAGTAAGGCTTGACTTTCCCTTAGCATCCTCCCTTCTCCAATTCCTTAACTTTACTGGGAATCCCTCGACTTGCAAGATTATAGGATCTAGAAAGACTTGACTGATTGACTCCTTCCTTCAGCTGACCATTCCAGGCTTTATTATTCATCACTGCCCTTTTCTCACACTCTGCACTCTTGCCCTTCCTTGTATACAGCATGGCTTCTCTAGTTGCCATGCCCTTGTAAAGCCTAGAAAATACCTACCTTCTCAACTCCTCTTAGAATCCCTAGCTTCCTTCAGAGCTATGTTCCAGTAACACCCCCTACATGAGGCCTTCTCTGCTTCCCCACAACTATTTCTCTCCCTGAAAAAGACTTGGTACTTACCCTTTTTGTCTTCTCAATATAGACTTACCCATGTCAGGACTCTCAAGTAGCTTATATTGGGTGAGGGACATACAGTATAAGCTATTTGAGAGCAGAGACCATGCCCTTTTTGCCTTTCTATCTCCAGCACTTAGCACAGTCTAACCATTAGTAAAATATTCAAGAAAGACTTGACTGATTGACTGACTCATTGATTGATTTGTCCCCAGCTCTGAGTGAAATACAGTATGAGATCATGATCCAGTTGCTGAAGACAAAGGAACAGATTCTGCCCCAGCAAGTAGACCTGGTAAGAAAAGCTGCTACTTCCCAAAAGTAAGCTGGGCAGCCTTGGAATGGCAGTCTAGGCCAGGGGTTCTCAAACTACAGCCCGAGGGGCAGATGCGGCCAGCTGAGTATGTTTATGAGCCCGTAGGGTTATGGCAAATGGGCTGAGGGGCGAAGACAGAGTGTGAGTTTTTGTTTTTCCTGTAGTCCGGCCCTCCAACAGTCTGAGGGACAGTGAACTGGCCCCCTATTGAAAACGGTTGAGGACCACTGCTCTAAGCTCTAGAGAATAAATAAGAAATGGGGGAAATGGGAGCAATCAAGATTGGAATAATCTCAGTTATATGAATGACCTGCTCCTTTCTCTGCTGTTGCCCAGAACTCAATGGGAGGAGTTCTAACCTCAGATGATTTTTGGCCTCAAGGGGACAGTGTAGCAGTTCTCTAAGGTTTCTCAGGGGGCTTTCTCAGAACAACTAGAAAGTATCCTGTTCTCTTTCCCAAGAGACACTGATCTTATTTCCTATAGGTGACAGAAATTCTGAAGAAAAACTTCAATGAGACCAACGAGGTGACTTTCTCCCTTCCTTCAGAGCTTCTGTCCTTTGCCAAGGACAAGAGGGAGGAATCCACCCTCATATATGTCCTGTTGAAAGAGTGTGGATTGGAGATCTCAGGAGATAAATCTCAATTTACCTGGAATCCCAATGCTCTGCAATCACTTTGTGCACTGTATGGGAGTCTGGGGATGCTGCAAGCTCTCTCTAAAGGCTGCTGACCCAGCCCCCTCTTTCCCTACTTATTTGCTATATCAAACCACTGGAATGTACCCTCATTTTTCTAGAACTAAGGCCCAGCAAGCAAACTGTCCCCTGAGTTTGGCAGAGCACGATCCTTTGTGCTTACCCTCTGGATGCTTATGCCTTCTGGCAGAATCACACAATCACCTTGCTTTGACCAGCATGAGGGGTTCTCTGGGCTCTGACAAGCACCAGACAAGTCCCCATGTTCTGGACAGAAAGTCCTGTCATGAATCAGCCTTGTCTTAGTATTGCTGTTACCCCTCTTTGTCAGACCTATATGTCACTACATGGCCACAAATGTAAGTATTGATTCTGCCCACATAAAATGAGTCTTCCTCACCCCTACACCTGTCTAGCTTCTCCCCTTGCCTACAAGCCATTTTAAAATTAAATTTCCATTTGATCCCTGACTCTCCTGGCTCCAATCTGCTGTGTTTGGCTCTAACCATCCAGAGGTTAATTCCATCCAGTTGACAGGTACCTCCATCCCCTATGTCAGTCCTGGGAACTAGTGGATTAGGAGACAGCCCTATTTCAAATGAAATTTAATTATGAAATTTGAATGTTGGGCCTTCTTCTGTGATGAAGTAGTCTATTCACACCCAAAAGAAATCCCCAGTGTGATGACCAGACAAGTGGTCATCCTGCCTCCACTTCAAGACCAAAGTGCAAGGAAGCATCCCAAGGCAATTCATTTCCCTTTGGGGCAGATTTTATTATTCCCAAGTGTTTTTTTCCCTCACATCAAGCCTTACTTAAATGGCCTATTTGCAGTCTTTGTCCACTGCTCCCAGATTTGCCTTCTAAGGTGCAGAACAAGTCCAATCCCTTCTCTGCAGCTCTATAAATATTTGTATGAAACTGTGAGGTCACATTTCTTTCACCTGGTGCTCATATACCATGGACTCTTTTTCCCTTGTGGTTGTTCTCCTCTGGATGTTGTCCAGTTCATCAGTGCTCTGAAATTGTGGTGCTCAGACCAGATGAAATGTCACTAGGGCAGAGGTGGCACTATCCCCTCCCTCTTCCTAGAAGTCATACCCCTCTTGATGCAGCCCAAGATGGCTTTAGCTTTTGAGTGGTCACCTCACACTACTCATTGAGCTGACAGCCCAAGAAAACCTGCTGCTGTATGACCTTGTCTTGATATCTCATGGAGAGGTTAGCTTCCCTCTGGCCAAGGTAATTTTTAAGTCCTTTTCTTCAGTATGATTTTGTACCTGTTTTCCCAACTATTAGTTCTCTTTTCATATATTCTTTCCCTACCTCTTGCATCTTTCCCCATTTTTTCCTCTATTGGTCTCATTTGATTTTTTTAAATTATGCTTTAACTCTTTAAAAATAAAAAAATATATTTTAGGAATTCCTGTTAGAGTTGCATTCAAGTTGCATTTTTTTGAGGCTTTCTTAGAGATGTTTTCTAGTCATTCTCTTCTGCATTTGACAAGTATTTTCCTATCTACATAATAATTCTTTATGGTAGTATTCTTTTTTTATTTTGCTTATACCATTAGATTGGAAACTCCTTGTGGGTCTCTTTGTATCCCTATTCTTTAGAACACTACCTGTCACATAGTAGGTGCTTAAATTTTTTTTGATTATTTATTAAAAGCTAGATGATTTAACTTTCAACTCCCATCTCTTTCAATTCCAAAATTAGCTTGTATCATCTTTATATGAATTATAATGTATGCATATTGTCTATCTTCTTAGAATGCAAAGTGCAAGGGTAGAAATGGTTTCCTTTTTATCTTTGTATACCATTGTTTAGCAAGGGCCTCGCTGTTTATTGACTGTTAACTTCTCTGGGCATCAGTTTCCTTATCTGTAAAATCAAAGAGTAGACCAGATGATTTCTTAGTTTCCTTCCATCTCTGTGTCTACAATCCTTATGTTTCAATTGACATAATTTTGATTTTCTGAGAAGCATAGAGAATTTAGAGGAAATACTAGCAAGACAAAATAACTGCTAAGATTTCTAGTTTGTTTTTCAAATACAAAGGGGTGAGCTTAGGCCAGAAAATTCTGCATTTCATAGAATACTATGACATCACCAAAGACATTCATGGCCAGAAAAAAAATAGGCAAATCATACATGACAAGGACAAAAATGCCCTGGGCTTACAGAGGCAGTCTATGAAAAGAGCCAAAAGAAAGGAACTTTAGCATGTAGATTTGTTCCCTTAGGGAAAATGAACAAAAGAACATGAATAAAAAACTTAGTGGGTAAAAGGTACATGTTCTTCAGATGATTATCAATTACTGATTAGTCCATGTGAGTGTGCATGTGTTACACAGACCTTGGATTTCATTAGTATAAGTAGATGATGCTGAGGCAGATCCGCACCTCAGAGAGTTGCCAGGAACACTGAGGTTGACAGCACTTGCCCTGAATCACACAAGAAATACATAGGAGATGCAGGCATTCAATCCAGCTTCATATTATTTTCAAACTCTTTAGTCCACCCACTAAGATCTTTAATGCAAAGAATGAATGAAAAATTAGCTATTAAGCACAATGTATATGACTCTAAGTGGTAAGAATTGGGGATACAAATACAAAAGTGGGCCACCATACCACCCCCTCCAGGGAGGAGGCAGCATGGATATATTTGCCAAACAGCAGGGTGGAAAATGGCCATAGAGAAAAGGCACTTTCAGGTGTAGAAATAATTCTCAATTCAGGAGAAACAGCCTCTTTCCTGTCCTGACTCTACCTACCCCTAAACCCATGGTTTTTTACTCAGTTTATGTACTTTTTTATTCTTTATTCAGTCAACAGACATCGATTCATCATCTAATAATAATAAAAGTTACAACTCATATTGCTATCCCTTTTAGAATTTACAGGTTGCTTTCCTCACAATAATCCCATGAGTTAGGTAACACAAAAGTAAGTATTCTTCTCATTTTACATGCTTGGTGCTGAAGTGAAACGTTGGGGATAAAAAATAAATAAGATGGAAGTCCTGCCCTCAAAGAACTTAATAATTTAATAAGGCACATTAGCAGAGAAATAAAATACATCTAAATACCATCAATCAGTGCATCAAAAGAGTCTGTCTATAAAGTGCTAGATCAGAGGGAAAGGATAGCTTGCCCTCATGTTTGTGATCCTGTGCTTGGCTCATGCTGGGAGTCCTCTATAGTCTGGAACTCTACCTGATAACCCCAGGCTAAGGAGGACTATTATTGATTAGGGATGGGAGCTCTCATTTTTTTCTACAGCTTCATGACCCACAAAGCACTCTCCTCCCAATAACTCTGTGTCCAAGAGGCAGTGACTATTGTCTCCATCTTACAAAAAAGGTATCAGAGAGGGAAAGTAACACAAGTTGCATTGCTAGTTAGGGCAAAACTGGGACTAAAACACAGGTCTTTCTCCTTCATCTCAGTCTCTGTCATGTCCTACTGAGCACTTTTGAAAAGAGAAAGACAGAGGACAAGAATTGGTATATAGGCGATATTGAGGGGGTGGGATATGAGGGAGCATTTGGCTTCCCTCTGGTATCTTCCTGTCCTTGCCTCCAGCATTCTTTTCAGTAAGGAAAGAGAAGATATGCTCATGATATTCTTTGGGATCCCTGCTTGTCAGGGCCAGATGAGAATTCCCCCATCAGTCAAAAAGACACAAATGGGCACAAGAGAAACTTCTCCATCTGAATTGGAGGTAGGCAGGGAGAGGGAATGCCCACTTCCCCAGAGAGGGTTGACTCATACATCTTGGACCACAGCTGGATGCATTAAGGGGTAATGGGTTCCTGATTTACATGATCTTGTGGGATCAGAAAGTCTGTGAGACACCCCTAAATCAGCTATAACTATTCTAAAGTCATCACATCAAAGAGGAAGATATCCAGGGATTCTGCTCTTCCACCAGGAATGTCCAGGCAGATATACCTAGGAAGGTTCCCCCTTATGAAGTGTTAAAAAAAAAAAAATCCATCTTCATGCCTGGAGTATGAATACCTAGAAAAGGTCCAAGCAAGAGCAAGGGACCTGGCTTCTTTAGCTGAACAAGTGTTTTCCAAAAAACAGGGAGGAGACGATTCAAGACGGTGCCCCACACCCCCAGAGGCCAGCCCGGCTCCTAGGCTTGAAGGGGCTGTCTTCATAGACTGGTCTTTCCCGATCTTGGTGGTGGGCCCAGCAGCATAACAGCTGCCAAGGGGAGAAGCTACCCCGACGGGTAGAGTCCTGGTCCTGGCATACTAGCCGCACTTGATGCATGGTGATGTGGGAGACATCTCGAATGCAAGGCTCAGCATCCCACTGCATTTCCCCAAGGTCTGCAGTAGGAAAGTAGGAGGGAAGGCAGGATGTTAGATCCCTGGAAGGTCCAGATCTTGAGCTTTCCTCCTTCCCAATCAGTCTTCCTGCCACTCTAACCTGACCTGCTTTCTCCACTTTCCTTCCTTGTTACCTAGTTTGGAAATCACCTCTCCAGGAAAATTTCCTTGTGTAATCACAACTCACTCCAGACATCTCAGCCGTCCTACTTCCAGAATCTGGGATTCTGCATTTCAGTGTAGACCTTCTATCTGTCTGAATGTGTCTCTCTGTGTGTCTCTGTATCCTATTTGTCCCCCTCAGACAGAGGTTCCCAAAGGGCTGTCATACATGCCCCATGGCAAAAGCAGGCCATTCGGCTCTGTACAATGTCTTTTTACACCCAAGAATCACTCTGACACATTCTCATTGCTTTAATAAGCCACCCACACCACGAGCCCCCAAAACGCCTAACATCCCCTTCCTACCGTTCAGCAGGGAGTCTACCAGGCCAGGGTTGACACAGTCAGGGTCCATGTGATGAATCAGAAACCCTGAAACCAAAGAGTTTGGACCATCAGTCCCAACTTTGCCACTTCCAGCTCTGAATGTGACCATCTTTTGACAAAGGTCTCTGGGGATATGCCTTTTCTCAAGAAGGAAGAGAAACTTACAGGAATGAAAATTCCACTAAGGAAGAAAAGGAGTGCTGTTTAAATCCATCTAACTTGCTGACAAAGACATTTTTTAAAAATCACACCAAATGAGAGGGTTTGGAGAGGCTGTGGGAATAGTCCAAGAAGGATGGACATTGATGAGATTTCTGTAGGTGTGAAAGATCAGAAAGAAGGCAGGTAACCAAGGATGAATATACAGAGATGGTATGGATAGTGCTAGGGAAATAAAGTTGGTGAAAAATGCCAAAGACAACAAAAAGGCCTTTTAAAAAAAATCTATATTCGGGACAAAAGAAAGATTTTTAAAAGAGGCAGATCAATTGCTTAAGGTGATTGGAACAGTGATAGCAGGCAGTGGGGAAAGGGAAGAACTAACCAACTCTTTTTTGCTTTAGAATTCTCAATCAAGGAAATGGCTGCCAGACTAGGGAGGACTTTAGGGGAAAAAAAAAAAAAAAAGTTATTTGGAATTGAAACCTAAATGAGGAGATAGAGAACACCTACGATGCCAAATCTCCAGGCCCCAGTGAATTATATTGGCCCCAAAGAAGAGGTATGAGAAGATAACTCCTCTCATTCTTTTGCAGAAATGAGAAACCATATGCGGTGGGACATTACATATGACTTCAGATTTTTTAATATGTTGTTTAGTTTTGTGAAACTTTTTCTCTGTTGTTTTTTTCCTTACTTTATCATAAGGGATGGTGGAGGATAGGAGGGGAGAAGAGGATGAATAAGGAATATAATAGAAAAATATTATTAATAGAAAAAATAAATAGAAAAATACTTAAGGAAAAAAATCACGTGACGATATGCTTGAGAATAGATGGTTCTGCTAGAAGGATTCACAGTAAGCTCCCAATCAAGCACAGCTACAGAGAATAGAGTTGAGCCAGGACCCCAGCTCTGTAGCTTCTCTGACTAGCCAGAGCTTACCTATGAACATGGCTGCCACCCTGCGAATAGGAACCTGGGGACTCCTCAAATAGCCCTGGGCTTGGCTCAAGAAGTCTGAGGCCCGTCCTGGGTACCACTGCACCTGAGGGAGGCAAGGCATGACTGGGATAGATGTCTCAGTGCAACCTGGGAAAGGTGCGTGGGCGTCTCAGTGCAACCTGGGAAAGGTGCATGGGTGTCTCAGTGCAACATGGGAAAGGTGCATGGGTGTCTCCGTGCAACATGGGAAAGGTGCATGGGTGTCTCGGTGCAACATGGGAAAGGTGCGTGGGTGTCTCGGTGCAACATGGGAAAGGTGCATGGGCGTCTCAGTGCAACATGGGAAAGGTGCGTGGGTGTCTCGGTGCAACATGGGAAAGGTGCATGGGTGTCTCGGTGCAACATGGGAAAGGTGCGTGGCCACTCTGGGAAGAACATAAGTGACCATGGAAAAAGTCTGCTCCCTGCTTCCTCCTGCGGTCTTTAAGAGCGGCCAGCTCCGAAGGAGATTATTCACCAGAATGGGTAACCTGAGGACAAGGTGTTGCCTTTACTGCGGGAGACCCCGAGTAGGGACCGGGATAGTGATTTCCTCGGTCCAGGGAAGGCTCCTGGCTGAAAGAACGTCCTCCACCACTGCAAGTTTCTAGTCTTAAGAGTAGCGTGTGGAGATTAAATGTAAATCAACACATGTGATATTTTTCTTTGTTTTTTTTGTTTTTTTTTTTTTTTTTGCTTTTTCATGTTTTTTTCCTCTCTTGTAGTTTTTCCTTTTTGTTCTGATTTCTGTCCCAAAGAAATTCATCAAGAAATGTGTATTTTTAAAAAGTTAATATATCTGTATAAACAGAAAAAAGGAAAAATTTTAAAAAGCGGGAAAAGAGTTGCCTAGAACCCTAAAAGGTTGAGGGTCACGGCGGCCCATGGTCACACAGGCCGCGCCTGACAGAGGTAAGACAGGGCCCCTTAATTCTATTCCCAGAAGAGCCCAGCAGCTCCATCTCGGAGTGCCTGAGGGCGGTCGGCTGAGGGAGGCCCCGCCACTGGCCGGGACCCCAAAGGGGAACGCCGGACGGCCTGGCTGCGCCTCCTACTAGTCCGAGGCTGGGAACGTGTCAGGGCGGGGGCGGGAAGGAAGTAGGAGCTGTTTTCTGAGGGGGACCTTCCTCAGGGGGCTGCTTCCCCCCTCCCCCCCCGCGGAGCCCCCGCTGACCAGGCGTCGGCAGGTGCGGCTGAGAGCCTCCGGGCTGTCGTAGTGCACCATGGCTGAGATCTCCTCCAAGAGCCTCCAGCGAAGGAAGCGGTCACAGCGGGCTAACGTCCACTCGGCGCTCTGGAAGAGAGGAGGGGGGGGGGGGAAGAGGGCGGGGTTAGGGTGCGGTATGGGCGCGGGGCTTACGCTTTCTCCCCCTCACTGAGACGCCTCTGGAGATGGGGGGGAGGGGCCCCAACGGGAGGGGCCCCAACCCTCCCAGTACGGAGGCAGAACCTATTTCTAGAGCTTTCTGACCCGCTCCCTCTGGAGGAGCCAGGGGAAAGAAGGAAGACTACGGGGGCACCAGGGGAAGGAAGAGGATCCGGGTAAAAGGAGGAAGTTTGTTCTGGGCTTTGTGATCCTCAGATCTTAAATAGGGATAAGTTGTTGATTACGGACTCTGAGAATAAGGGGAAAGTGCCCGTTTTGCGGTCTCGTCCAGGGAGGAGGAAAAACCCGGCTCCGGGACAACAAGGGATCCGGGATCGGAGACCCGAGAAGGAGGCGGGAGAAGTGACGGACAGGAGAAGGGTGAGGAGGGGGTGGGGCAGCCCAGACCTCAGCGGCATCCAGGCTCGGGTCTTGCAGGCGCAGCACCAGGGTCACGAGGCTGCCCAGCACCAGCTCCCGCACCGCCCTCGTGCGCCTCGGGGAGCAGCGACCCACCAGGGTGCCCAGAAGCCCAATAGCAGAGGCGCGGACCGAATCCTGGTCCTGGAAGGAGGGAGAAGAGGGAGCTGGAGGGAAGGGGGCGGGGCGGAGGCGGGGCTGATCGGTCGGGCTCGTGGCCGAAGGGGCGGGGATTCGGGGGGCGGGGCAGACCGAGGGATAAAATGGAAGGAGGCGGGACCCGCCCACGGATTCCCTCCACCCTCCCCTCGCCCCCTCACGTGGTCCAGCAGAGGCCTCAGACGCGAACCCAGGCTGCTGCATTGCGCGCTCACACGCGCCCGAGCTCTGGGCCTCAGCAGGAGCCTCCGCAGCGCGCCCAGGGCCGCCCCCACCAGCCGGGTGTCGGCTTCGCCTAGCGCTCCGAGCAGAGCGCGGAGCAGCGTCCCCACGTGCCGAGCCTGCGCAGAACCAGGGACGTCAGGGACGTCCCCCGGGCCTTCCCTCCCCCGGCTGAGCGCTCCGCCCGAAGACAAGCGCCCCCGAGGGTATAGAGGCCTTAGGCCTCGGGAAGGGTGCTTCCTCTATTGTTTTTTGTTTAAGCCTGACCGTCGCCACTCTTTCAGACACTTATGTCTCTTCCCCCTGTGCTTGTCCCCCATGTTGCTCGTTTCAGGATGGCATTAAAATGGCTTCAGAGAAAGCCCGACACGGGGCCCACCTCTGAAGAATTGAGACCTGTTTCATTGTTCCCCACCCTCAACCCCCACGACCTGGGGTTCTCTGAGAACGGACCTGGTCTCTTCCTGCACCCAGTCCCCACGTGGTGCACCCCACGGGCGGGCCAGCCCTTCCCCCTCCCCCAGGGCGGGCCAGCCCCTCCCCCACGCCAGGGCGCGCCCCCCAGCCGACCAGAGCCCCAAGGGCTCACCTTTCTGCGGTTCAAGGCCAGGTGGCCCAGCCCCAGGAGGCCGAGCCAGCGCACGGTGGGCTCGGGGTCGGCTTGCCACGCGGTCAGACGCTGCACGATGGCTTCATCTCTCAGGAGTCTGGCTGTGGGCTGACTCTGCAGAAGCTGAGGAGTAGGAATGGGCGGGTCATAAATGGGGAAGACCCCTTCACCGCCATTTTCCCCAACCTGTCGGCATTGGAGAGGGTCCCAGCCAGCAGACTATTACCACTAGTTCTCGCAGGAAGAACCGAAGCCCGGGGAAGGACAGCCAGCCACTCCCGACCAGAGCAGGCTTAGAGCCCAGCTTTTCTGGCCCCCAGGCAGGGCTCTGTCCACACTCCTCCTGGAGGAGCAGGGCAGGGGGATCAAGGAGGAGCCGCGGGGCTCTGCGGGAGCACTCACCCCAGTGAAGAAGGCCATGGCGGTCAGCCGCGGGGCTCTGTCTGTGCTTTGTAGCCGGGGGAGTAGGTCTGCAAAGAGCCCACGCAGGTGGTGGTCAGCATGAGCCACTAGGGCACTTGGGGGACATAGGAAGGGGAGAGGATGAGGAGAGCTGAGGAAGGAACCCTGATTATCTGCTCCCTGACTTCCTCCTGCCTCGGTCCGTTACCCGGCTCCCCTGGCGTCCTTTTCTGTCGGCCAGCCGGGTCAGCCCTGCTGGCCTGAAGGCCCTCCTCCCGACCCCTTTGTCCCATTCCTCACGCCCCCCACCCAGGACGCCCTGGTGTTCCATCTCCTGTCCATCCCTCCTCCCTCACAGCCCGCGTGCGCCCGTGCTCAGACCTGGCCAGCAGGAGGACACCCTCCAGATGGGTCCCAGATCCTATGAGGCGCCTCCAGCCCCCGCTCTGCTCCATGCAGGTTACCACCATTCGGCCTCCATCCCCATTGAGCAGGGCCTTCAAAGCTTCCACAGCGCAGCTGGAAGCAGGGAACATGAGGGAGGAGCAGGAAGGCGGGTCACCAACTGAGCCCCCTTTACCTTTACTGCCCCTTCCCCCAATTCCAGTTCTCACCCAGCGTGGTTGGGGGGAGGACCCCGGACCTTCACTTGAACCTGGGGGGAGGGGGCACACCAGGCCAGCTGGTGCAGCTGAGTGACCAGCGCAATGAGCACCTGCGGGTAAAAGCCCCTCGTGGCGGCCACGCACCCCGACACGGCCAGCATTTCTCCTAGTGCTCTTGTGGCCTGCGGAGACACAGGATGTGTGTGAGAGCCCGCCCCGCGCTCCCCTCACACACACTGAACTCCCTTCACCCCCAGGGCTCTCCAGGAATCTGACTCCTCCCGGAGACTAAGGGCCAGAGGGGCACTCGCAGGGGCTTCCAGCCCTGCCCCCCTTTCCCTTGCCAGCCCTCCCGCCTGCAAGCTACCTCAGACTAGGGTTTGACTCACTGCCAAAGCCTGGGTTTGGGGCTTGACTGCGCGGGGGCTGGAGCTGGGGCTGCGGCCCTGGATCTGGGGCGGGCCCTTCACCTCCTGCAGCAGGTGCACCAGGACCAGCCCGTTCACCCTCTGGTTCCGGCTCAGGCCCCGCCACAACTCAGCTGCTGCACTGTGGAGAAAGGACCAAGGGCGAAAGGGGGAAGGTCTGGGGGACGAAGGTCCCTGGGGGAATGGGGAGAGGAGCCCAGAACCGAGGCTCTGAGGGAAACCTCGCTGTCGGAGCGCCCATTGGGAGACACATCGGTCCGGCGGGAAGCCCCGCACCTGAGAAGGGCCTGAGAGTACGGGGATCCCAGAGTTTGGGGAGTTAAGAACTTTTCTTCGTACGCCTCAGCACAGGGTCGAGTAAGTGCTTAACAAATGCTTGTTGACTGACCGACCTTGGCAAGGTCAGTCCTCGTCCGGGAAGGAAGGAGGTTTGGGAACTGAGATGAGAGAGAGCCAGAAGGTGGGAGGTTTGGGAGAAGAGGTGGACGAAACCTTGGACCTGACCGGAGGCCATGACTGAAGTAGATCTTTGAATGGAGGAAACACTGGGAATAAGGAATTAGGGGAAACCCATGGAACAGAGGGGACTCAAGAAATAAAAGCAAAGACTGAAACTGTTAGGACACAGATCTTAGGGGAAAGACCTTAGGCTTGAAGGGACTCAGCAACTGAGAGGAGACCTAAACTGGGGGGAGGAAACTTTGGGAGTCAGGAGCCCCAGGGACTGAAAATGGGGAGGAGACTGCAGGGAAACCGTGGAGCAAAAGAACGTGGTGCCCAAGAGAATTCCCTGGCTCTGACACCAGCCTTTCTCTGCCCAATCTGATAAATGGGGTCATGACCCAGGTATCAATGACCAAGCAGGCAAGAAGCCCAAAATCTTGGCTCCTAGCCTAGCCTGGCTGGTGGGTGGTGGAATGCAGAGCAGGTACTAATTAGGGTGGGGCACTAATTAGGAGCTGGGAGTGGGGGCCAATTGACTTCACCAGCGCAGACACAACAGCCCTCAGGAGAAGGAAGGGGAGGGCGGCCGGGGATGTCAGGATATCTGGTTCCTTTCCGGCCCCGGGAGGCCCAGAGGGAGTGGGGGTGCCCAATACCTGTCACAGGGCAGAGAGTGAGACAGGAGGGTCTGGACCACTTCATGCGTGTGTTCTGCAGCCAATGAGCAAAGTGCCCTCAGGGCCACCCGCCTTGATCTGCCTTCCAAGAGCTGAGCCATCTGTCCATGCAGTCCCTGGACCACTTCACGTACCTGGAAAGGAGGGACGAGCTCATTCTCAAGGTTCAATGAGATCCACTCCCTCCAGCCTCTCCCTCAACAGCCCCAGTGACAATGAGCTGCCCGTTCTACTTTTGGAACACTCATTTATATACAGGTTTGGTTCATGTTGGGCTCAAATCTGCTCTTTGTTCTGTCCTCTGAGAGGAACAAAGTAGAAAATTTTAGTTCCTCTTCCACAGGACAGGTCTGGAGATTTGAAGAGGTACCTGTCTGACTTTAGGGCCTGGCCTTTTTAGAATGAGGCGGTTGGACTAGATGGCCCCTGTAAGCTGTGCTGCTCTTTTCTGATATTCTGTTTTGATATTCTGTGTTTTTGGATCCCGATATTCTAAGAATCAAATTCTGGGAGCCCTAGAGGGAGGGGACAGGGGAAATCAGGAGCGGGATTCTGGGAGGTATCAAGGGAAAAGGGAGCCAGGGGACAGATGGAGCTAGAAAAGGGGGCTTTGTGAAGCTAGAAGGGGCCGGATTTACAAAGGGATGCTGACCTTTTCTGGGAGCTGTCCACCCTGAGTCTCCTCCAAAGCTGAGGAGAGACTGAAAGCCAAGGCCTGGGTCCCTGAGATGCCAGCATCCTCAAGGCAGACCACAGTTTGAACAGCAAAATCTGCCAAGGAACCAGGGACCAGAAAGCACTGAGGATGCTGCATAGGGGGAGGGAAGAAACAGAAGTGAAAGAATAAGAAGCCTTCATCCAACAGCCTGTCCCTCTAATTTCTCCATCCTTTTTTCCTAGTTTTCTTCTAATCTTTAGGGTCTTCAACATCTGTTCCCTTAGCTGCCAACCCCCTCAATCCACCTCCATAAGCCTTCTTCTCTCCAATCCCTGTTCTTCTTCCCTCCCATCCCAATCATCCTCCAGCCCTTGAGGGTCTTGATCTTCTTAAACCCCTCGCTAATACCAATCTCCCTAAGCCTCCAGCTTCTTCCACATACCTCCTTCTCTCCCTCCCAGCTGCTCATCAACTATTTGTACCCTGGGCTGACCTCTGTCTATCATCTCCAATTCCCCCAGTACCTGTTCAGGCTCCCAGGGCTGGGGCTCAGGATCTGAGCAAGAAGCCTTTGGTGAGTGGGGCTCATTCCTCAGCACCCCAGTGGCAGTATCAGGTTCCAAATTCTCTGTCCTTGGTGCAGTGACTGGTTCAGTGGCACTTTCAGACTCCTGGGGGGGCTGCCCTTGCTGTGGTCCAGTCCCCTCTCTGCTGAGCTGTATGTCCTCAGCCAATGCAGCCAGAGTAAGGGCTCCAAAGGTCCCTGCAGGACCCCTGTGGGCTCCCCCAGTCCATCCCCGCCTCCCTCGAGCCATATCAAGCCCTGAGGCACCAGTCTTGGTGCACTGCCCTCTTTCTCCCCCCCAAAAAAACAAGTACTAACAACCTCACAGGTGTGGGAAACCTGTCCACGCCAAGGTCTTGCACCTGCTGAGACTTACCCTGACTCCTACCAAGGCCAGGTGTGGCTGCAGGTGCAGGCGTGTCTAAGCGTGTGCTGGGGAGGAGTCAGTGTACAGGATCATTGAGCTTCTCCAGGTCCAGAAATAGGTAGTGATTTTCTCCCCTCCCTCTTAATTTCATGGAGGATCCTTTACTTTTGAGAGTCTCCTACCCAAGAGATTTAGGGATCACAGGAGCCTAAGATTTAGTATGAAGGGATCTTAGAGATCCAACTTCATCATCTTATAGATGGGAAACTGAGGCCTGATTAGTGAGGTGAAGATAAGAGGAACAGCAGAAACTATGGGATCCAAAGTTACCTTTCCCATCACAGGGATCAATGGCCAAGCACCTCAAGTCCGAGGTGAACAATGTGGACCTCTTTGAGTAGTTTTTGAGCTGGAAACGGTCTCCTGGAGAGAAGTTAGTTCACCACCTCGAAGGAGATTCTGAAACAAGTCTGAGGTCTGCTCCTCACTGGGCAGTTGTTTAATCTCTGGCAGAACAAAGAAGTTATAGGAGTTTAGCCAGAGACTAGATAGTAGAGAACAGCATGATAGTTCACAGAACAAGACAGTGCAGCTGAGGGTCCCTCCCAGCATCATGTGTGGCTCAGGAAGAATGCTTGTTTGGCAATCCTGACGCTGGGCCAGCCCTGGAAGGTAGCCTTGGAGGGAGGATGGGCAGGATTGTCTCCAAGGCTGCCTGAAGACTGCGAGTTATTTATTGTTACTGTTATAGACCCAAGGGGCAGGGGAGGATTTTTGTATTGGCTGGCCAAGCTGAGTCCAGGGAAGCTGGCGCGCTTTTGTAACAATTGTTAGGGTACAAATGCAGATTTGTTGGATTACTGACCTTATTCCAAACTGTTCTGGGAAGAAAATATTTTTGTTTTTCAGTCATTTTCAGTTGTATCTGATTCTTCATGACCCCATTTGGGGTTTTCTTGGCAAAGATACTGGAGTGGTTTGCCCTTTCCTAATTTTACAGATGAGGAAACTGAGGCAAACTGGGTTAAGGGACTTGCCCAGAGTCACATAGCTAGTAAGTGTCTGAAGCCAGATTTGAATTCAAGTGTTCCTGACTCCAGGCCCAGTGATCTATCCACTCTATCTGTGATGGAAGTAAAATAGGGCAAGTGGTTGACACTTATTTTCCATTAACTTCCCTTCCCTACTTTCCAGTTTCTTACCATCCTTGCAGAACTGGAGCTCCAAGAAATCTTGGCAGGGAACAGCTGGAGTTTGGGAAGCAGTTAATGCTTTAATTCTAAAGATGTACCTCCTGTCTCTCAAATGAGAGGAAAAAAAAACTTTCTAAGGGGAGAATGGTGCAAGACAAAAGGCTGTTAAAAATAGTATCGATTTTAAAAGAAAAAGGCAGGAATGGCTAGGACTTTGTCCAGGGTCACAGAGCTAGGCTGTGGGTCTAGACACAGGGTCCTTCCTGGAATATGGTGCTATATATATCCATGTACCTGTATGGTGTTGGTGGCCCTTGGTCCTATGGAAATGGGGAACTGAGGGCTTCTCCTGCCTAATGTCATAGTGATACCCTCTACCCACTGGCTTTCCCTGGAGATAAATAAAATAACAGTCTCAGAATAGGAAGGCACCTAAAGAACTTACTCATACCAAGAGAGAATTAAAAGGAAAAAGACATGAAGCTCATTAGGGTCAGACACAATGCTGAGTGTATAATAAACAAAAACAAGCAAGAAAACTAATCCTGACCTCAATGAGCTTACATTCAAATGGGAGATGACAACAGGAATCCCCTCTTGAGCATCCCTGACAAGTCTCTGAGAAAGCTTTTCAGGGATGCCGAGATCACTTTCTGCTTAGAGAGAGCAGAAATCTGCTAGAAATCTGCTCCGTTCTTGGTTCTTCCCCCAAAACCAAGCACAGCAAATATAATCCCTCTTTGTAACAGCCTTTCAAATGCTTAAAGACTGATACCCTTTGTCCTCCTCCTTTTCCTCCCACAGGCACACTCTGCAATAATGTAAGCAGGGGAGATGAGGAACTGAATCAAGATTGGGAGTCTTGGGAATGTTTTTTCTGGATATTAGCCACTGGTCTCCCCCAAGTTAATCTCAGCATCCTCACATTAGTCTTTACTCTGTCTCCCTCCCACCTTATCCTGCCTTAGATAAGGATATATGACATGATGTGGTGGTAGAGGGATAAGAAGATGACCCAGGAATAGTTACTGTTTTTTATACAGTTTTGTCTTACTCCTTGTGACCCCTTCTGGGGTTTTCTTGGCAAAGAAACTGGAGCAGTTGGCCATTTCCTTCTCCAGCTCATTTTACAGATAAGGAAACTGAGGCAAACAGGGTTAAGTGACTTGCTCAGGGTTACACAGTAAGTGTCTGAGGCCAGATATGAAGTCAGAAAGAGGCGTCTTCTTGATTCCAGGCCCAGTGCTCTATCCATTTTACCACTATGGTGACAGAGAAAAAAAGCCTGAGGGGTTCTGATCCTACCAAGACTACTTACTACCTGTGTGACCTTAGTCCTTTAACCTTCTAGGACTGTCTCTTCATCTCTTAAAAAAAAAAAAAAAAAACTTGAGCTCCACACCTTGCTATCTTGTGAGAAAAGTACTTTGTTAACCTTCAGAAGGCACTGCATAAATGTGAGTTATTTTGTCTTTTATGAACAAACAAGCTCTCACACCATGGAAACTGAGACATGAGGAAGGG
Source organism: Sminthopsis crassicaudata (assembly GCF_048593235.1). Taxonomy (NCBI): domain Eukaryota; kingdom Metazoa; phylum Chordata; class Mammalia; order Dasyuromorphia; family Dasyuridae; genus Sminthopsis; species Sminthopsis crassicaudata. Next base: position 78,050,040 of record NC_133617.1, on the reverse strand, counting down.
GCTATGACAAGAGAAGATCTCAGATGGAGCATGAGTCTGGGAGACCTGACATCAGGTCCTCCTCCAATAAGCTACAAGCAGGGAACAGTAGCAATAATCACAGGGGTGACCTTGGAAGAGAGACTTCCCCTCTCTGGGCCTCAGTTTCCTTCTCTGCAAAATGAGGGGGTTAACCTCTGTGGTTCCCTTTCCAGCTCACCTAGCCTGTTAGTCTACACTCTCTTTTATGAGTAATCATCGGGAGGAAGTAACAATCATAGGAAATAAAAAAACTAGAAGTAGCCATGGGACAGAAACAATTGGCAAGAATAGCAATAGGAGAATAACAAAAAACTGGGAGAAATAATGAGAAAAACAATTCAAAGAATAACAATGGGGTTAGTACTATCTGGGCACTTAAGGAATTCCTGGGGTTCGTTTCCCAGGATATCTCAGGGCTTCCTAGCCCAAGTCACCCAGGAGAGGGGCAGGGCAGTGGTGGGCAGGGCAGAGGCAGCTAGGGAGGCATTTTAATCGTGTGATTATTTTATTTCCCAGGGCTTAGCAGAGTGCCTGACATCCTAGGCACTTAATAAATGTTAATTGATTGACCTAATCCTTCAGTTTCTTGACTAAGGATAGTGAGGACAGTCTAAAATTAAAATCAATCCATAGATAAGTTATTCATTTCCTTCTTTGTGTCCAGCCCTGAACTAGAGTTTGAAAGAAGCCACTGGCCCTTGATTAGATGCCAGAATACCTTGGTTCTAGGCCCATTTCTGTCTCAGAAAAGCTTTTCCTTTACTAGGCTCCAGCTTTAGCCTATCTAAAAAGAAAGGTTTGAATTTGATCATCAAACTCTAAGCCCTTTCTTTGGTGATCTCCCTAAGCTCCTTCCTGATCTAACCTCCTAGAAAAGGAAGAGAGATGAAGATCAGTCTTGAACAGGGATTAAGACTTTACTCTGTCTAGTAGAGCCAGTCCTACTGAATATTTAGGCTGTGGCAGCAGGAAGCTCTTCCCCGAAAGAGGCCCTCCAGTCAATCCTGAGTCACACAACCAAGCTGGCACACCCCAGGCATTGAGTCAATTTGTGCTACTCATACACAGACACTCCATCAAGGAGAACTTCAGTTAGGGACTGAACCAAATTAGGGAATAATAATAATGTTCATCTCTAGCTTTAAGGTACATTAAAATTCTCTTTTAAAAAGCAGTCCTATGAGCTTATATTTCAAAGAGATATTAAAGAAGGGAGAAGGGAAAGGGTATGCAAAAATGTTTGTGGCAGCTCTTTTTGTAGTGGCAAGAAACTAGAAACTGAATGGATGCTCATCAATTGGAGAATGGCTGAATAAATTATGGTTTGTGAATGTTATGGAATATTATTGTTCTGTAAGAAAACAATCATCAGGATTTCAGAGAGGATTGTAGAGACTTACATGAACTGATGCTAAGCGAAATGAGCAGAACCAGGAGATCATTGTGAACGGCAACAACAAGATTATATGATGATCAATTCTGATGAGATGATTCAGGCCAGTTCCAATGATCTTGAGATGAAGAGAGCCATCTACACCCCAGAGAGTGGACTGTGGGAACTGAATGTGATTCACAGCATAGCATTTTCACTCTTTCTGTTGTTCTTTGCATTTTATTTTCTTTCTCATTTCTTTTCTTGTTTGATTTGATTTTTCTTGTGTAACAAGATAATTGTATAAATATATATGCATATGTTGGATTTAACATATATTTCTACCATGCTTAACATATATTAGACTACTTGCCATCTAGAGGAGGGGGTGGCGGAAGGGGGGGAAATTGGAACAAGGTTTTGCAAGGGTTAATATTGAATATGTTTTAAAAGTAAAAAGCTTTAATTAAAAAAAAAAAAAAAAAAAACAACCAGTGCTGTGAGGGGCCTTACAGCTTTATAGCTGAGAAGACTAAAGTCAAAAAGAGAGGCAGCATAGTATAATGAAAAGAATGCTGGATTTGCTATTAAGATAAAAATGCATCTTGCCTTCAGCTCTCAGAAATAATTTAATCTCTGATTCCCTGTTGTCTTGTCTAAAAAACTAAAAGTATCTACCGTACTACTTATCTCATTGGATTACAGTAAGGATCCAATGAAATAATTTATGCAAACATTGTGCTTTGTAACCTTAAAACTATATCTGTTGTTACTATTGTTGGGGTATGAATCTTTCCAGGCTTCTCTAGGAAAATTGCCCAGTTTACCTCCCTTTTCTAAAGATTTTTATAAATATCTCTAGGTCTGTTTGTACATCTCAGCCTAGCTGTGGCCTATTCCTGATGCCCCACTCCTCAAGATTCAGTGGGAGCTTCTGACCAATCATATTCCCTGGATACTGATGGAGAAATATGGCAGAAGAGATAAATGAAGAAGTGGTTCTTGCCCTGGTTTATGATGTGGGGTTTGGCACCAAATGATGTGGTTTGATGACCCAAATGATGTGAGTGAGTTATACACCAGATGGTGGCAGGCACTAAAAGTTGGGGTTCAGTCATCTGAAGAATTCACAATGGCCATTCTCTTTGACAAATGGTAGACTTATTTAGGGAAAAGGCTATCAACAAAATGAAGGAATACAAAAATGATAAATATAAAGTAAGAGTTAGAAGAGCATAGAAAGGGATTCTAATAATTAATGATGGAACTTGCCATTTACCAGGAGAAAAGAAAATCCCATGAGGTTGGGGCATGCCCTTAGCTGGCCAGCTAAAATCCTGAGAGGGGCATAGCACCCTAAAAGTTATCTAGCTATAAGGAGAAGTGGGGTTGGGAAGTATAGTGGAATTAGGAGAAATACCATGTGGCAAGGAGGAAAGAGAGAGAGGAAATACAGTACCATGGTGGGCTGACCCAAAGGAAGGCAGCAACCATGGGATGACCCATAAGTAGATTTTTAGAGGGAAAATTTAACCTCAGAGATGTGAATGGAATTTCTTACAGGGCAGCTGAGAAGACCGCTCAAGACCTCTACAGAGGATGGGTCTCGGGAGACATAACTTGGATTTCAGACTGGACTACCTTCCCAAAGGATGGGACCATGGAGGTAAACTGATCTCTATCAGTACCATTTGCCTGCTTGCTTCGGGGATCAATTCTTTGTTTCTCTTGGTCCAAAACGCCATTCAGGACCTCAACAGTTCTCACAATGACTAAACCTATCCTTTATTTTAGGGGGCTACATAAAGTACTGGGAGTAAATCATCCCGAGCTCTTCTGACCCTGGACTTGATACAGATTCTAATTTTACCATTGCTCAGCTGTTGGAAAACAGGCACCATCTTCTGTGAAGAATGCGCAATAGCAGGAGAACTCAAATGAAACTGATGAGGGAATACAGAGAACCACAAATGTTTCCCAAGAGCAAAAGGTAAGAAATCATAGCAAGACACAGCCAGGAATACTTGTGGGGAGCAGACATGTAGAGCAATACTGAGCAAATGGAGTTTCAAACTCTAGCTTCCCCCTGGATTGAGTCCCTGCTATACTAGGAGTCATGGGGACTGTATAGGTCTCCCCTGGGGCCAGGAGGAGACCAACAAGGAAATTAGGGGGTTCTTATACTTACAGATTCGTATTCAAGTCCTTTCTGAGTGCTTTACTGTGAAAATAAAATCTGTTTGGTATTTGATGCTTGGTGAGCCCGAATGCTTGTAAGAGGAGTTGGGGGGTGGGGGAGATAGAGCACTTCATACACTGAAATTTCCAGGTTTCACCTGTATGGGGACAAACAAGTCAGAGAAGTTTAGAGTCCCCAAAATACATCTGGGCCTTTTGTGTCAAGAGGCAGCTTCTGACACAAAGGCTATATCATTTCTGGGCTTCTGAGGTAGTTCCATCTTCTCCTTTCCTTTTTTTCCTTGATGTTCTTTAAAACAAACAAACCAATAAACAAAGCCCCGAAAGTTTCTAAAGTGCACACTCCTCTACTATCTATTCTTACCAAGCCAAGATGAATAGAGGAGCAGAATCTGAAGAAACCAAAGGCACATCCCAGGGCTGGGAACAATAAATAAGGCTTGGAAGATAGTTTCCAAACTGTTCTTCCTTTCATCTCCTTTTCCTGGGCATCCACCCACATAATCTTTCTTTTGGTGTTCCTTCTCTGAAAAAGGAAGATCATGATACTTGTGCTATCCACATAGCACATCATAGGGCTCTTGGGAGGATGATGCTTTGTAGACCTAAATGACAGTTGGCTAATACATGTGAGCTATCACTCATTTATTGTTATCAGTCATCAATCATGGTGTCCTTTATTCATTCTAAACTTACCATAGTAGCCATTCATTGTTTCATTCAATTCAACAAGCATTTGTGAGATGCCAGTTGTGGAATTATGGGGAGAAATACAAGGAAAGAAATGACCTAACCCCTCTCCTCAAGGAGTCTGCAATTTAAACATATGATATTTATAGAGACAAGTGTGAAATAGGGTTGTGATAAGGGCAAACGAGAAGTTGAATCCAAATTCAGTTGTCCAGGTCAACAAAAGCAACAACAAACACTTACAAAGTACATACAATGTGCAGATACAAAGTAGAGATAGATAGTTCCAGGACTCCCGGAACTCACAGTCTAGACAGAGAACTGAGAAAGATACAGATAAGATTAATACATGATATTATGTGACAAATGCATTACCATAGGGGCAGGAGGGAAATATTATCTAAAATCTGAGAGGGGAAGGTCATTACTAATAGATATAAGAGATATATGGAGTCATCATTGAAGAGGTTGCATTTGAATTGGTTTTTAAAGAAAGAACATTAGAGGAACTTAACAGGTAAGTGATTATTTTAGAGGACATGTTTTAGACTCACAAAATGTTTTGTATATGTAGCTCATTTAATCGTTACACTGTTGTGAATGTTAGAGATATTATTATCTTTGTTTTATAGATGAGGAAACTGAGGCAGGTTGCTTCAGAATTGAACCCACGTTGCTTTTGTTTCCATTTCCAGTACTCTTACCATCTTACCACTCTGCCTCTCAAAAACAAAACAAAACAAAAAAATCCCAAAAGGGTAGAGATGGAAGATGTAGGGAACATCTGTCTCAGAGGCAGTAGTATCTTTGAGAGTCAGAGAATAGTCCAGTTTGGTTAGAATTCAGAATGTGTGGAAGGTAGTAATATTAAAAGCAGACATGAAAGGTAGAATGGTATCTGATTTTGCAAGACTTTGAATGGCAGAAATAAAATTTTGAACTTACTCAGAAGGCAGTAGGAAGATATGGAAGATTTTTTGAGGAAAGGAATGATGTGAATCTACAGATTAATCTGGTAGTACTGTATGGACTGGATTGGAATCCAAGATGGATTGGAAAGTGGAGAGTAGCTATATCTATTAGGAAGTTTTTGCAATAATTCAACAAATGGTAATGAGAGTAGTGAATACTAGGATGGTATATAAGTGAGTGGATTCATTAGATTGCAAACTCTTTGAAGGTGGTGAGTGTCTTTTTGCCTCTTTTTATATCCCCAGTACTTAGCATCATGCCTGAACAGTAGAGGCTTAATAAATGTTTATTGACTGATTAATGAATGAATGAAAAAAAATTAAGCTCTTGCTTATATGCACTTTAAGATGTATACATGGTATCTCTAGGAAATACTAATTGTTTAAGCATGAAAAATGAGGGAGAAAAAAGTTTTTAAAATCTAAAGGCACAATTGAGGAAATAATTATGAGACAGAAAAAAATAGAATCAGAAGGAGTAATGGATTAAAAGGAAGAGATAATGAGCTTTTGTAGGGAAAGCTATAATTTTAATATAATTACAGGTAATTCCGAACAAAGTTAGCCAGCTTCATTCTACCTCCTCAAGTCATGCTAACTAAAATCAGGGTCATCAGCATGACCATAGTTTTAAGTGCCTAGAACATGACTGGAATGAAAAGGAATTTATTCACCCAGGTGAGGCAATTGAATGAACTACACTGATTTCATTTTGCGACTCAATTCTCGATCTCACTCAATTCCCCTTCAATTCAATGATGGATCTAGTACAATTTCTGTCTTGTGAGAAAACTTTGTTCAATTGTCGGAACTGTCAGAAAATTTAATTGTATTGTTTTAACTTAGCCTGCATGGCTAGAAGTCAAAAACTGTCTCTATGTACTGCTTAAATACTTAAGTACTATGTACTACTTAAGATCCTTAAGTAAGGAAATCCAGGCAGATCCAAAAATTCATGAGAGGAATTTTGTGTCTTATTTGAAAACTGGCTCTGTACTAACTAATCAATTATTATTTCCATTGTTCCTTTGATTGTTTACAGACCTTGAAGAGAGTAGGACACTTATTTTTCTGAATTCAGGAAATTGCACTTGTTTCCTTTTCCTTTCCCAACTTGCAAAGTCCCTAATTTTTCCTCCAATTAGAAATCATATTCCTTAAGGTTGTGTCTCAGTTAATTGTTTTCTTTTAATTAATTGAGCTTATTTGATTGTTTTTAATGCATAAAAGTCTGTTTCCTCTTATTTTCAGGGTCCAAACTGATGGGGCCTAGTCCCAAGTTGTCAGGCAATTGACATGTATTGTTTTAATAAATCCATATGATCAAAAGTGTGAACCTTTGTTTCCTGAGTTATTTCATCTTTCATCTGTCACATAGGTATCCTAGGGTACTGAAAGAGAACTTTCAATGCTAAAAGGCTTTTCTTACCAGCTTACTAATTTACCAGTTTAAAAATTAATCAGAGAACCAGCAGATGGCAGCAGCCCAGAGAACAACACAACCTTGTGCAACTTAAAAAGCAAAGGCTCTGACTCCAGTCCAGCCTTCAGTCCAATCAGCTACCAACTGCATCGTCTTGACAGGATAGAATGTTAGTCCAAATATATTAAAATAATTTAATCAGAATAAATGTACAGGGTTATATTTAGGTAGAAAAATTAATTTCATAAATACAAGTTGGGAAAGTTGTGCACAACCAGGTGCACAAATCATTTGGAAAAGGTCTGGGGATTTTATCAGATAGCAAATTCATTACATCAGCAGTGTGATATGGAGCCCAAAAAAATGAATTCAATCTTTTTAAAGAGTAAATTTTATTTTATTTTATGAAAATCCTCCTTTTCTTCCTTCTACCTCCTTTTCACATTGAGAAGCTAATATATTCTTTGACCACAAAAGAAAGGCACATAATCCAAGACCATATTTGTAGCAAAAAAAAATAATAATAATATCTAACATTTATATACTACTTTAATGTTTTGCAAAGTACTTTATATATCTCATTTTAAAAAGTAATTTTTGTTAATATCTTTTGTTTTTACATTTCCCAGAGAATTGTCCCTTAAAACAAAGAAAAAGTTCCACAAAACTAACCAAGTACTGAAAAAAATCTGACACTATATGCAGAATTCTACTCCTATGGTTCCCCTCCTTTTCAAAAAGCATGGGAATAGAGAGATATCTCCTCATAACAGTCCTCTGAAGTAGGTGTTATTATTACACCTATTTTACAGATAAGGAGGCTGAGGATAAAAGAGGTGAAGTAACTGCCCTGGAGCTAGTATCTGAGATAGTATTTGAAATCACTATCTTCCTAATTCTAAATCAATGATTTGAATGCTAGGCTTCCCAAAGATCTAGAACTAAGAGCTATGCCTATCTTTGTTTCCCCTTCCATGAAAATAGGATGGTTTGGGAGAGGTACAGCTGAGATTGTTGTAGGGCTTGGCTCTCATAGGAACACACAACCTCTCTGGAATTCAATGGAACTCGTGACGTTTTCCAGCTCTAAATCCTATGACCATTGGGTCCACATTTTTCATGTTATTGAGGAATTTGTCCAAGGTATGATATTGGCAAAGCAGAACCTAGAACCTAGGACTCTTGGCTCCCAGTCCCAATAGACTTTTTAAAATTCTACCCTTGTTACCCATGTTTAAAGTAACCACATTAGTTGCCTCCTCTTATTCCTCTCCCCTGGGGCCCTGTTCTTAGAGGCCCAAGGCAAAAGTTCCCTGTTGGGGATAATCTAGAGCCATCAGTTCTAGATGAACCAAGATGGCAGTGTAGAAGGAAGAAATACATTTAACTCTTGTCCACAACTCTTCCAAACAGATCTATTAAAATGCATCAGCCCCAAACCTGAAGGAGAAATCCAGAAAAAGATCACAAGGATTCCGTTGTCTCCAGATCAGCTAGGGAGACAAATAAAATATGGAGGCCCTGGGTGGTATACCAATAAGAAGAAAATTCTGAAGCCAGCAGCAGCAGTAGCAGTGGTAGTGTGGCTTAGCCCTCAGGCACAAAGCAGGGTCTCACTTCTAGCATCTAGTTCAGCCTGCAAAGGATAAGTGAGAAAGAAAATCCACAACAAAAGAAGATCTTTGAACCAAGAGAGTTTTCCATCAGGCAGATAGGATGAAATCTAGTAGAATTCTATGCTTACATGGACCAAATCCTGGGTCAGGAATTTGTAGAACTCAGACAAGAGAGATAGCAATCAGACTTTATCCTAGACTAGGCAGACCCCTTGGGAGCACTGAAAACTTGCAAGTCTCCAGCTTGTCCCCTAAGATCCTATTATGTTATTCCCTCCTCTTATTTCTTTATAAATTTTGAAGACTTTTATACATATATATTACTCTATAATCTGTTCCCGATGTGAATAGGATTCCAGAACTACCAACCCTCCGCTCCCATCTAATTCTTCTGTATCAGTTCTTGCTTCTATATATCATTTATATGACTTAGTTAATTCTTTTTACTTTTTCTTTTTGTTTTTTAGAATTACAAAAACTCAGATCTACCTCAGTCTTTCTTTTGAACCACTCAATTATTAATGACAATCTTAGACATGGTTTTGTCCTTATTGAGTCCCTTGAATTTAGTCTTTATTTATCTTATATGTAAAATATGATGCAAAATAGCATGTGCTATGTACAAAGTAACAGCAGTATTGTAAGATGACTTAGCTATTCTCAACAATATAATGATAAAAAAGTGAAGTTCACAAAAGATTCATTAAGTTTCAGCAAATTTCCAGAAGATTTTATTAAAGGAATAATTAATGAACATTTAGAAAAGTGATGATCACAATTCTAACATGGTTTCATCCAGAATAGATCAAATCAAACTTTTTTGATGGGATTATTAGACTTGTGGATTGGAAGAATGCTATATAAAATTTTTATCAATAACTTGGATAATAGTATAGAATTGCATTTGTAGATTTCATGAAGGTAGGAGATCTAGTTAACAACTTGAGAAAGTCAGAATACAAAGAGATCATGATAGACAAAAACATCATGCTGAATAAAATGAAAAGATAAATGTATTATAAAGAGTAATGCAAAGTCCTTTGCTTAGATTCAAAAGAAGAATCAATTTGCCAAATAAAATGAAAAGTTATTTCTTCTGGAGACAGCATTTTTTTTTCCAGAAAAAAAAGGTCTATTGATTTTAGTGGATTGTAACCTTGAACATGAGTCAACATGTAATGATGGTCATAGGAAGCTAGTGCAGTTTTAAAGTACACCAAGAGATACCTACACAAAGGAGGTGCAAATTCCACCCTCTCTATTCTGATCAGACCACAAAGACATGATGAAACATCCAGAGGGATGATCAAGGTGGTGAAGGCCTTTGAAAACAGGCCAAAAGAGGATTTTCGGAAGTCTGGGGTTATTCACCCTGGAGATGAGAAGATTCAAGGAGGGCATGCTCAGTGTCTGAGTATTTAAAATACCCTCACCATAGAGAGGTGACACTTACCCTGTTTAGTCCTGAAGACCAGAACTAGGAGCAATGGGAGAGGTAGTCTCAAGATTATATGTAAGGAAAAAAATGTCTTAGAGCTGCCTAGAAAGACTCTCTGGGATAGTGGGAGTCTAGTATCTTTGCCAAGAAAACCCCCATCGGGGTCATAAGGATATGACAGAATAAGAATTACTTTTAAACTTTTTTTTTTCCCCACATGAAACTGCCTTTGCAACTTCCCCCATCTTGCTCTTAGGGCCAACTAGAGCAAGTCTAATTCCCCCCTCCAAGTACTTGAAGAGATTTCTCTTCTCTATTCCTGCCAATACCTGAAGTCTTTTCAGACTACACATTCTTCAGTTTCATCAATCGCTTACATTTTTCTCTCCATCTGGATCTCCCTCAGTTAGATATCGGAAGCTTGTCACTATTCTTTCTAAATGGTGGTCCCTGAATACTTCACAGGAATATACTCTGTGGCAGGAGTTACAGCCCTGCCTTAAGGCACTTGGACTACAATATTCTGTTGGTCCAGATTGTGATTCCATTGGTGGAATTCTCAGGATGGAAGCATCCTCCACAGATACAGCTTACCAGTTCGTCTGTAGTCATAGTTCAGGTCACTCTGCTTCCTATAATCTCAGCCTGAAATTGAATTAGACTTTTTATAACTGCAGTATTGATGGAGTTTGAATAAGACCCAGGTCTATGGTAGCAGGGATTGGCTTCAGGAGAGAACCAGAATTTTTACAGTCCAAGTTACCCCCTGAGGTAAGCAGGGAGAAGCACTGAAAGGCTTTAGCCCACTGCAGCATAATAAAATCTTTGCTTTTTGATGTGAAGGTCCAAACCTTCAACTTCTTTTGAGATAACACACCAACCCAAGACCTCAATATGCATTTGGGATGATATCCCATATCCCATCATTTGGTGGCAAAACTCCATATCCATCCCATTGCTGACTCAAAATGATTTGCAGTAGACTAAAATTCCAGGTCTGTTCCCCATGAGTTAGCTTTTCTCCATATCTAGCCACATTTGCTGCCCTTCACCCTCATAATTATAGTGTTGATTTTTAAAATCCAAGTGTAAGCTTTATATCTTTCAGTATACTAGAATCTTGAGAAAATTTCCAGTTTGGCTCTTTGCCCCTATTTCTCAAGCTCTCCCCACCCAATTTCATGTAAGAAAGTAACCTTAGATTCTCTATTCATTCTATTTTGGAGTTTCCTAAAAGGTTATGTAACAGTCTATGGCTACACCTACTAATTCCAAGGACCCAGGTTCCCTTCATTGCAAACTAGGATCACATGAGGACATACAACCTGTCATCAAAGATGAGCCCAGGAATACTTCGGAAGAGCTGGAAGGAAGTAGGCAGGTTTGCTAGACAATGAATGATGACATTCTAAGGTGTAGCTACATGAGTCCTACAGAGATCTAATCCACTCCCAACCTTTAGGAAACAGCTAATGTCTTACCTCTCTTTCCCTACACAGCTTCTTGCTTAACTCATCCCTCCCCAGAAAGTCTTTCCTGACTTTTCTTTCTTTGGAGTCTCCCCCTCAATGATGCAATCAGTTATTGGAGAAAGGACACTGGAGGCCTCAAGGAGGTGCTCCAAGAATGAGTTCTTCTGGAAGGAGACTAAGCCCCAGAGGAATTTTCAAGGGAAACATAAAGACAATAACTGAACTGTGTCACCTAACTGGCAAAAAACAAGTATTTTCATGGAAGTAATTGCCAGAACACCCAGAGGACCCCATTTTTCTTATGAACAGGCTTATACAAAGAAGGTCCCTAAAACCAAAACTGAATCCAGTCAGGAATTAATTGAAGCAAAGAAAACAGGAGAATGAGACTTCTGGTTATGAGCTGGCAAAGGAAATGGCAACTATTCCAGTATCTTTGCCAAGAAAACCCCAAATTGGGTTGAAAAAGAGTTAAACTCAATTGAAAATGGAGCCATAAAGATGAAGTGGGTTTGGAGAGAGTGCTGGATTACTCTTTCCTAGGGCTGCACAAAGGAGAGTAAATCAGGCTGTTACCCAATACTTAAGTCATACTCGTTCCCTTAACTCTACCTCCAGGGCTGTGACTAGAGGAATGGGTAGGAGCAGTTTCCTCCTTCTTGAGATTGGTTTAGTTGGAAAGAATCCTAATACCCCTTCGGGTCTGAAACTCTACTCCCACTGGTGAAACTCAGGGGATTAATCCTCCAAATCTCCTTTCTCTGGCCCCTCTGAAATGTAGTCTAATCTTTCAAGATTAAAGATTTCTTGAATGTATATTTAGCTTTCCTTGACTAAACTCAACAGTTGCCCAAGGGCTAAATGACTGTGAAATAGCCCTGAGGAGGCACAGATTCCCGTACTTCTAGCTCTCTAACTCAAAAACTGGTTTGGCAGCCAAAAAAAAAAAAGCTTTAATGTGATCTCAAGATGCATCAGGAGAAGCAGTGGATGAGGGAAATGATGATAGTCCCACAGTTCCAGACCCAGATCGGATGTCTAGAACTATGTTTAGTTCTGATGGTCCCATTTTAGGAAGGACATTGAAAAGTTAAAGAGAATCTACAAAAGAATAATATATGGGATGCAAAAATCTTAACTCAAATTGACTGCTCAAAGGCATGGTACAAAACAGAAAGTTTCTTTATTTCAATTCTTGAGAGAAGCAGGGCACGCAGTCCCTTCACTAGAAACTATGGATCAGGAAAAGCCAATTTTATAGAAGTAATGAGGATAGTTATATAGTCAAGGTTTACAGAAACTATTTGCCCACCCATGTCCTGTTAATTCTTTTAAAATCATTGGCAAACTCAATCTTTATTCCTTATTTTTGTCTTTGTGGTATCAGGGTCTTGGTTAAGCAATAAATGTTTCAAAATGTTATTAAGAAAAAGGGGTCTGTTTTGCTTCAAAGGTTAATAATCAATTAAGCAAGAGGGATTAAAGGTTTCTAAATTACTAAGGAGATTTGATCTATTTTACTTCAGGCTTTTCTCAATCAACAGATAGGGATGGCCAGGTTGGGGACTTCTTGGATAACTCCAGGCCATTAAACAATTAGTAAAGGTCAAGGGGTTATCTCTCTCTCTCTCTCTCTCTCTCTCTCTCTCTCTCTCTCTCTCTCTCTTTTTCTTTTTTTTCCTGTTGGAAGAGTAAATCTTTGTTCTTCTCCCAGAGCCTAAAGATTAAAAAGACTTGAATTACCCAAAGTTATTCTAAGAAGTCCTCAGTTTCCCATTTCACTCAATGATCACTATAGTAAAGGAACTGGAGGGCCTGGTTGAAGGTTAATGTCATCATTAACTTCAAGCATTTGAAGGGTTAATGGAGACTCAGAATCTTAGAATCAAAAGGATCATGTTATGAATATTGGACTTGTGCTTGACTCTATAGGGCAGTAACTAGAAGAAAAGAAACTAACTCCATCTCAATATAAGGGAAAACCAGGAAATAATGAGATTCTCTATTAGTCACTGTCACAGCCAAAGTCCTAGTATTGCCCCCAAAACCTATGAAATAAACCCAGCTTCTCACAGTCCACTATAATTTTAGGTCCCTTGGGAAATACTGGTTCCTTGTTATTTTTTGAATGACTCCCCATCTCCTAACACATGTAGTATCTGTACTATTTTCCCTTGCCTGGAACGTTTCCCCCTCCTTGCCTCTGATTCCTGGCTTCCTTCAGGTCTCTGCTAAAATCCCACCTTCTGTAAGAAGCCTTCCTGGATCCCCTTCTTAATCCCTGGTGACTTTCCTCTGAGACAATCTCTTATTTATCCCCTACATGGCTTGTTTGCATATTATTGTTTGTTTTTGTCTCCTCTGTTTTAATTGTCGTTGTTCAGTTGTCTCAATGGTGTCAGAAGGTGGTATTTGGGGGACTTTTGGGGGGACTGGTAACCATTTCTTTCTCCAACTCATTTTACAGATGAGGAAACTAAGATTGACAGGGTCAAGTGACTTACCCCTAAGTGTCTGAGGCCACATTTGAACTAGGCCTGTCACTCTATCCATTGTACACTTACACCCCCAGGATCTCCTCCATTAGACTGTGACTTCTTGAGGGCACAACACCTAGCACAAAGTGGGCACTTAAACGCTTAATGATTGGCTTAACAAGCTTGTCCTAATTTGTGACAAAAGAGACATTAGAGGATCATGAATTTAAAGCTGAAAAATACTTACCTTTTTTTTTTTTTTTTTTTTAAACAGATGAGAAAACTAAGGCCTGAAAAAGTAGTCTTGCTCTAGATTACATGGATAATAAGTGAAGGTTCTTTGAATCCAGATTCTCTGACATTAAATCTGTCTCCCTCTTACTCTTCTAAATGATCTTTCAGTTTCCTAGATAAATGTCTCAGACTCCCTAATATTCTTAATATGTTGGGTACCCTTTTGTTCTCTCTCCTCTCTGTCTCTCTTTCTCCAGTGGATCCCTGTGGCCCATTGAATCAACTCTGAAGTACTTCTCCGACATTGAAAGCTGTCTACAATCTGTAGCTAAGGCAAACTTCTCACCATTTCTGGATTGGTCTTGCCCATTTCCATCACTGTGCTGCTCACTGCCATTCCCAGCTCAGTACCTACTTTCTTTGCTCTCCTTTCCCATCACCAATTTGTTTCATCTTTCTTTTCCCTGCTTTGTCCCTCCTTTCCTCTGCCTGTTTTTTTCTCCCCTCTAAAAAGCTAAGTTCCAAAGAGTTTCTCACCCGACCCATCGCTCAGCAGCTATTCCATGGTTATGGCCCCCACTTTCACAATATATCCAGGTAAATGGGTTCTTATTGACCAGACAAATCTCTCTGCCCCCATCTCATCCTGCCTGGAGGACATTGGTCTGTGTTATTGTCACAAGGGCCAGTGAGGGTGGGAAGAAGCTCAACAGGAGGTGGGATGACCCTTTCTTTCTTCAGAGAAATTGAAGGGGGGAATATGGGAGCAGGGACGGGTTTGGATATGGTTTCTGGGCATGTTCCCAGGCAATTCCAAAGCTCCTCCTCCTGTCTGCCTCATGGAACAGCAGATGAGAACCCTACCACTGTGCCCTTCCCCTTTAGCAATGAATTGGAGCCTCCATCCATCAAAAAGAACCAAAACTTTAATGTGGCTTTGCAGAGGGCATTCAAGGGGAGATGCTCTCCCTCCGCCCCCATTCCCAGGGACCTCTGGGACTCAGACAAAGCAGACAGATGGAGCGATAAGCTTTCTTGGACGCAAAACTCCTTTCCAACCTCAGGGGCCTTCCTGGTTGCTTGGGACCAGGCCTTTCAGCAAGGCGTGCAACTTCTCAGAAAGTGCCACCTAGGACAGGAATGAGGAGAAATGTAGTTCAAGACCCTAGTGCTAATGAGTCCAGACAGGAGCAGAGCAGAGCAGAGCAGAGCAGCTCCCCTTGCCCCAATTTCTAGGGGGCCAGAGGGGAATGGGAGGGAGGAATCTCACATCTAAGTGACAGACTGGGGGAAGAGGGAATGGGGAACCTCTTTCACTATGTGAGATCTGCCCCAGAGGGGGTCACACACACCTGGTAGGGCTCAGGATGCTCCAGTCGCTTGTGAGATGGGCTGAGGCAGCTCAGGGACTTCTGTGCCAAAGTGCGAGACTCAGTCAGAGAGGGAATGGGTTCACACATCTGGGATCAGGAAGAAGGGAGGAGAGAAAGGCTTCAGGTCTTGGGGCAAAAGAATGAGAACCTGGAAATAGTCCCAGAGAGGAAAGCCCAGGAGCAAAGGCTGTTGGAAAGTCTGGCCCCAGAAAAAAAAGGTGAAAGCAGAGGGCTGAGAACAGTGCCCTAAGCCCAAACCTTTGACCAGGGGCAGGGATGGGGCTCTCGTTTCAGGTGTCACCTGTCCCAAGTGGAAGTAGACTCTGAGCAGTGGCTCCAAGGAGGCAGGAGTGAGGGTCAGGCTCCTGCAGGCCCCTCCTGAGACATCCAGGGGCCACACCCTGAGCTCTTGCCCAGCCCGGGGTGCTGGCTCCTCCTCCAGCTGCAGCAGGTCCAGAATTGGGGCTCCTGAGAGACAGTGGGGAGACAGCCGGTAGTTTCTCTCCCATGCCTGGCCATCAGTCAGAGATGGAGGCAAACCTCAGGGATTGCTGGTCATGGGACTCAGTTACTCAGAAGGAAATGTCCTGCATTATGTGTTTGAGGAATGGGGTGCTGACTTGACCCAAATCCCTGGGGCAGGACGCAGGTTTTCTGCCTTCTCTGCAGAGCCTGTATTTGCTGCTTCACAGGAGGGGGAAGAGGTCCAGAAGTGGGAGGGCAAGGAGGGGAGGCGGGGGGACCCTCACCTTCTGGGTCGTAGAGCCGGAACGCGGCCTTGGTGCCCGGCAGCGTCTGCTTCTCCGAGTCCTCAGTCAGCTTCCGACATGGCTGTCCCCTCACAGACACCAGCTGCGAGCATGGGGCGACACTGACCCTGCATCCCCATCTCCAGCCCCCTGTGCTCCCCTCCTCGATTCCCCTTCCCGCCCCCCTCCCTCCCCTTCCTGCCCCACTCTCTGACCTTGTAGACACAGCCCAGGGACGGCTGGAGGGGACACGTGACTACACTGGTGCCAATGCCAATGAGATTCACCTCGCTGTCCTGCAGAGGAAGGAGAGGAGTAACTGGAGCCTGGAGCCCCTTGGGCCTGAGGCAGCCTTCCCCCCAAGCTCTCCTCCTTCACTGGAGCCTTTTTTTTGGCTGAGGCAGTCGGGGTTAAGTGACTTGCCCAGGGTCACACAGCCAGGAAGTGTTAAGTGTCTGAGATCAGATTTGAACTTGGGTCCTCCCGTCTCCAGGGCTTTATGAATTTTGTTGGGGGAGAAAAATCAGAGCAAAAGAGAAAAACCATGGGAGAAAGAAGAAAAAAAGAAAAAGGAAAAACAGAAAAAAGAAGTCTCACTGGATTCTAAGGCCTGTCCCACTTCCCACTGGCTCCTGCCCACTCTGGATCACCCTCTGTCCGGCCAGCCTTGTACCCCCTTCACTCCCCATTGCCCCCACTCCCTCACAGACCTTCCGGGCCAACTGGGTCAGCACCTCCTCATCTATGTTGTTGCTCACTGCAATGGACACAGCCTCCAGCCAGGGCACCTGGAAACTTTAGGGGAGGGAAGACAAGACCATGAGCCTCTCCCTCTGTAGAACAGACCGGAGTAGACCCCAGAGTTTCTGAGACAGGATTTGCCCCTCTGTGGGTAACTCTGGGCTGGTCCTTTTCCCTCAGGACCTCCCCTTCCTCATTTGTGAAATAAGGAGACTTGAATAGAAAATCTCTCAGAAATACCTTGCAGCTCTCTTCCCTGAGCACAAATCAAGAGAAAGGGCCAGGCCCCACCTCTTGCTGTGTCCTGCACCAGCCAGGCTCTCTTCTTCCTGACTAACTCCCTAGAAGAAATACTGAGGCAGGGACGGGAAGGCTGGGAAGTTGAGCTCACATTGGCTCTGGACACTTACTAACCGAGTTACTCTGGGCAGGAAACTAGAAAGTTTGTC
Organism: Sminthopsis crassicaudata; assembly: GCF_048593235.1. Taxonomy (NCBI): domain Eukaryota; kingdom Metazoa; phylum Chordata; class Mammalia; order Dasyuromorphia; family Dasyuridae; genus Sminthopsis; species Sminthopsis crassicaudata. The sequence continues at coordinate 78,032,815 of NC_133617.1, read as the reverse complement.
CAGGTTTTCCCAAGTGTAAAAATCTTCTCTCTCACTAACGCTACTGTTGAAGTCCTTGTCTTAGGCTTCCTCCCAGGGGTCTTTCCTTTTCCTGACCCCCCTCCCCACAATTGCACCGAGGTTCCCCTTCAAAGGGTAGGGCTCACCGGGAGGCACACTTCCGGAAAATGCTTCGGATTTCCCAGGCTTGTTGCAGGAGATCTCCACTGTCCAGGCGCACGCCCACTGCCCGGTAACCGAGCTCTGCCAGGGCCAGAGCCACAGCCAGGAAATTGGGAAGGCCACTCCTGGGGGGAAGGGGAAGAGAAGAGGTGGTCATTCCCTGGGTGCCCTGCTGCTGAGGAGGGCCCCCTCCTCCTCCAGCCCCCAAGCTGCCTGGCTCACCGCATGACACTATAGGAGTCCAGCAGCCCCTGGAAGGCTTTGGGGAAAGCCAGGGCATAGGCCACGAAGGCAGCCCGTTCTCCTGGGTGAGTCTCTTCTGCCTTCAGGCCCAGGCACTCACACACTTTGCCTAGCCAAGACTTGGCAAGAGTGGAAAGGTCCCTGGGAGGACCTTGCCCAGATGCTGGAGCCAGCATCTGGGGGAAAACAGGCAGGGAGGATTTGAGGATCAGGAAATTGAGTTTCTGGAGAGATGGGGAACCCAGAGTGGCAGGGGGACAGACTATGGGGTTATAGGTTGGGGAGCTGGGATTCTTCCTCTGATTTACTGTGTAACTTTGGACAAATCCCTCCTCTTTTTGGTCTCAGTTTTCTTATTGGTAAATGGAGCTGGGAAAGGGCCAGGGCTGAGGGGAAGGGCAAAGGAAGTGGGAATGGGACAAGAGATGGGTTCAGGGACTGGGAAGGAAATGGGGCTTCACAGTGGGGATATGGGAGGAGAACTGGAAGTGAGGTTGCGCTTTAAACACAGGGAAAGAGCCCAGGGACCCAATGTTTAGGGGCTCCCACCAAACCTCCCACACCTCCTTGGCAAATACACTGACCGGGACCTGGGGCTGCTCAGAGCCAGAGAAGGAGGTGACGAAGGAGTGAGCCAGTGTGCCAGCCACAGGCACCCCTCGAAGCTGCCCGGCCAACACGTTACTGCTGCTGTCAAAGCCTGAGCAGGAGCAGGGGCAGGAGAGTGGGTCAGGGAAGAGCCAGAGCCATGCCAGGGTGTGAGGGATGGAAGTAAGGAAAGCAAGCAGAGGCTAGAGAAGGCATCTGAGGGAGGGATCTAGGGGTGATCCCTACAAGGGCAGGGTCCTGCCCACTTAGTGGCTGATCGCCGACCAAAGCCGGAAGGAGCTTTACAGACAATCTAGTCCAACCCCCTCATTTTACAGAGGCCTAATGGAACTAAATGACTTCTCCAAGATCACACCAGCAAGGTCTCAGAGCAGCACTGAACAGGTCTTCCCACAATGCCAGGCTGCTTCCCAAGTACTAAGGCTTGGGGAGGAGGCTGAGTATAGGAAGAGGCTCCAGAGCACTAGAGGAGTTTCAGATTTGTAAAATAAGCAGGTGGGACCAGGCCCACTCTGAGGTTCTTCCATCTTGGACCTTGTGTTCTAGGCTTCTAGCTGAGCAGCAGGGGTCAGAGCCTAGGGAGTGGCAGTGGGATGGGGATACAGCTGGGGACTCTAAGGCACTACTGGGGGAAGCTGGGGCCACGGGTCCTCACCGCCCAGATAGCTGTAGGTGGAGGCGGTGAGACCTCCATCTGGACCCTGCGCCCGACGAAGCCCCATCTCCAGCAGTCGCTTCTCTGGCCCCGCAATCAGGCGCAGCCGAGCTGCGTTAGTGGCCACGAGGCTGGAGGAGGCAACGAAGTGTGAGTGAGCAGGATGTCTCCAACTCTTCCCTGGCCCTCCTGCTCTCCGGGAGGCCGTGGTCCGTCTCCTTAGTCCCCACCTGGCGTAATTGACGAGGCAGAGCAAGGGGGTCTCCAGGATCTGCACCAGGAGGAGAGGCCCAGACACGCAGAGTAGCGGTACCTGGAGCATGAGGATGACACGGCCCCATCAGAGCCTTGAGCTAGGACTGTGAGTCCTTGGTCACCTTCTCCTGCCCTCCCCCCACCCAACCCAGGGCTGCACACACTCACATGGGCAAAGGCGAGGGAGCCCTCAGGCTGTGCCCGAATAGTCACCCCAGAGCAGTCCAGTCCCTGCAGGTATTCAAAGAATGCAGGGTCCGTGTCTGGTGGGAGCACGGAGGCCAAGTACTTTATATCTGTGGGGAGCAGAGGGTAAGGGGGCATACAGGTGTGTGTGGGTGTAACTACGGGCACAGTATATAGGATGAAAACTTTTCCATGGCTGGGCCAAGAGCCTCTGGTTGAGACCTACTTCCTGGTCTGACCTTCTCTCCCACATCAAAACCTTAAAGATGTTAATAATAAATAGCTAGGAGGCAGATCTAAGATGGTAAAGGCAGGGGCTCAGCTCTGCTCTCCCCAAACTCCTCCAAAGCCCTTTAAATAATGACTCTAAACAAATTCTGGAGTGACAGAATCCATAAAAAGACAGAGTGAAACAATTTTCCAGGCCAAGACAACTTAGAAGGTTGGCAGAAAAAGTCTGTTGCCCAGGGTGAGAGCAGAGTGCAGTCCAGGAGAGACCCCAGACCCAGCAAACCTGGAGCAGACCTTGGGAGCCACTGAATTAGCTGTGGTAGTAGTGGCCCGCGCAAGGTAAGGGGTTTGGACAACTGGTCAGAAGAAGACTACAGGGCTTTCCTGGCAACAGTCAGATCTGTGTTCCGGTTCTAGATGGCAGTGCCAGGGCTAGAAAGGTCACACTAGCATACCAAAGATATTGTAGGGGAGCAGGGACGTTCATCATAGTTTAAGGCCAGAAAAGAGTGCTTGTGATTAGTCAAAGACCAGAAAACAGACTTCTTGGATCATTCCATGTTGCAAGACCTGAAAACTTAGGTCCCTGAAAAAAGCTGCACAAAACTACTGAAGCTTGGAACAGTGCACCCTCTACCCTAGAAGCAGAGCCCACTTTAAAAGAGTTAAAAGTCAAGAAATAGACTGGGAAAATAAGCAAACAATGGGAAAAAATTCTGATATAGAAAGTTGCTATGATGATAAGAAAGCTCAAAATACACACTCAGTGTATTTTGCTTCTATATCCAAAGTCTCCAAGTTGGACTCCAGCTATGGTAGGGCTCAAAAAGGTTTTTGAAAATCAAGTAAGAGAGATAGAGGAAAAATTGGGAGGAGAAAAGAGAGTAATGGATGAAAAACATGAAAAGATACATGAGCTTAGTGAAGACCACACACACACATCTGAAGAAAATAACATCTTAAAAAATAGACTTGGCTAAATGATTTTTAAAAAATTACCAAAAAATGCAAAACAGCCAATGAGAAGAATGTCCTAAAAAGCATAACTGAACAAATGGAAAAAAGGCATGAAAATTCACTGAAGAAAACAAATACTTTAAAAGGAGAATTAATCAAATGCAAGAGGTACAAAAATTCACTGAAGAAAATGATTCTTTAAAAATTAGAAATGAATAAATGGAAACTAATGACATTATGAGAAATCAAGAAACAATCAAATAAAATAAAAAATGAAAAAACAGAAGACAATGGGACATATCTCATTGGGAAAAAAAAATAACCTGGAGAACAGATCCAAAAAGAGATAATTAGATAATTTAAAAATAACTGGACTACCTGAAAGCCATGATCAGAAAAAGAACCTACTGGAAAAACAAATGACCTAAAGAACAGATCCAGAAGAGACAATTAGATATTTGACTACCTGAAAGCCATAATCAAAAAACAGCCTCGACAGCATCTTTCAAGAAATTTTCAAAGAAGACATTCTAGGGCCAGAGGGTAAAATAGAAATTGAAAGAATTCATCAATCACCACCTAATTCCCAGGAATGTTATAAGGAAATTTCAGAACTCTCAGGTCAAGAAAAAAATATTACAAGCCAGCCAGAAAGAAACAATTCAAGTACTGTGGAACCATAGTCAGGATAACACAAGATTTAGTAGTTTTAGTATTTAAGGAAGGGAGGGCTTGGAATATGATTATTTCAGAGGGCAAAGAAGCTAGGATTACAACCAAGAATCACCTTTCCATCAAAACTGAGTATAATCCTTAAGGGGAAAATGTTCATTTAATAAAATAAAGGACTTCCAAGCATTTTTAATGAGGAGACCAGAATTGAATTTAAAAAAAAAAAAACTGACTTTCAAATACAAGACTCAAAAAAAAAAAAAAAAAAAGCATGAGAAAAAGTAAACATAAATCATAAGGAAATTTTTATATTCCTATATGGGAAGGTGATACTAATAACTCCTAAGAACTTTCTCATTATTAGGGCAGTTAAAAGTATATACAGACAGAGGACACGTGTTAGGATTACTAAGTGAGAACTCGGGTTGTCTGGACAGTGACAAGGTGAGAATTCAGGACAATTACAAGGTGAGAACTCAGGTTGACTTGATAGAGGGGGCAAGCTCATTGGCTGTGGTGGTTCTTCCCAGAAGCCCTTGCATTATCCCACGCCCATTCTCTGGGAGAATAAAAGAGAGGACTCCCAGAGATAAAAAGAAGACTCTGAATTGCATCGGGCTTGGCGGGGCTCTCTGCAGGAAGGGATCTGCTGTGTCTTCTACTCAAATCTCTCCAACAGATTCTTCTTCCTGTAACGAACTGTTGTCTCCAGGCAGTTGCTGTTAACTCTTGTCCAAAGAAGTGACTTCCCTTCCTGCAGAGAGCCCCGTCAAGCCTGATGCAATTCAGAGTCTTCCTTCTTGAATCCTGGCTCTGAATCTCCTCCAGCTCTTATCCTTCTCCAGGCCGATCTGCTCTCTGCTCCCAGTGCTGTCTCTTTTTATCCTTGTAATTGTCCAGAAAACCTGAATTCTCACCTTGTCACCATCCAGACAACCTGAGTTCTCACTTAGTAATCCTAACAGACACGGATATGAGTTGCATTTGAAGGGTTAATATTAATTAAGGGGCTGGAGAGGAATAAAGGGAGATAGAGAGGTAGAATGGGGTAAACTATCTCACATAAAAGAGGAAAGAAAAAACCTTTACAGGGCAAGGTGGAGGAAGTGAAGAAGGAGAGTGAGCAAACCATACTTTCATCAGAATTGGTTCAAAGAGGGAATTCATACACACTCAACTGGGAATAGAAACTTATCTTACCCTACTTAGCCTATAGGAAAGTAGGAGGGGAAAGGGATAAGAGAAGGGTGTGTGTGTGTGTGTGTGTGTGTGTGTGTGTGTGTGTGTGTGTGTGTGTCAGAGAGAGACAGACAGAGACAGAGACAGACAGAGACAGAGAAGGGAGGGCAGATTGGGAGAGACTAGTTTAAAAACACTTTTGAAGAGGTACAGGGTAAAAGGAGAGAGAAAAAATAGAATAAGTGTTAGGGGACAGGGAATAGGATGGAGGGAAATACAGTTAGCAAAATTTTGAAGCAATTTTCTCTGATAAGGACCTCATTTCTCAAGTATACAGAAAACCGAATCAAATTGACAAAAATAAGAGTCATTCACCAATTTATAAATAATCAAAAGACATGAACAGGTTTCTCATGAAGTAATCAAGACTATCTATAGCCATATGAAAATGTGCTCTCACTACTAATTGGAGAAATGCAAATTAAAACAATTCTGTAGTACTATCTCATAGTTATTAGATTAGTTAATAGGCTAAAAAAGGAAAATAACAAATGTTGGAGAGGAAGTGGGAAAAATGAGATTTTAATGCACCATTGGTGAAACTGTGAACTGATTCAACAGTTCTGTAGAACATAGGATTATGAAACCATGCATATCCTTTGACCTAGCAATACCACTACTAGTATTTCAAAAGATTTTTTTAAAAAGGAAAAGGGCCTATATATGCAAAAATATTTGTAGCAGCTCTTTTCTGGGAGCAAAGAATTGGGAACTGAGGGGATTCCCATCAACTCATGGAATGGCTAAACAAATTGTGATATGTGATTATGATGGAATATTATTGTGCTATAAGAAATGAGGAGTAGCAAAGGGGAAATAATATACATATTCATTATGGGTAAAGAAATCTATTTAGGAGGGGAATAGGATATAGGAAGATGGGAGGGTGAAAAAAGAATGAGGATATTGGGGGAGAGACTTGCCAGCAATCCAATGATCCATGACTACTCTGAAGGACTTACGATGAAAAATCCTATCCATATCTAGAGAACGATCTCATAGTGTCTGAATACAGACTGAAGGGTAAAATTAAAGAAAAAGAAATGATGAGCAAGATGCTCTCAGAAAAATCTGGAAAGACTTGCATAAGCTTATACAAAATGAAATATACCATATACAAAGTAACAATATTGTAAGATGAATAGTTACGAATGACTTAGCAGTTCTCAGCAATATAACGATTCAAGACAATGCTGAAGGACTTAAAATGAAAAAAACTATCCATCCCCAGAAAAAGAATGGTGGTGTTTGAATTGAGATTGAAACATACTTTTTTTTACTTTATTTTTCTACAGGATTTTTTTTCATTTTTGATCTATATTTTCTTTCACAACATGACATTATGGAAATGTTTTGCATGACTACACATGTATAACCTATTGCGAATTGCTTGCCTTCTCAGTGGAGGTAGAGTAGGGAGGAAAGGAGAAAATTTGGAACTTAGTTTTAAAAACAAATGTTAAAAATTGTTTTTATATGTAACTGGGGGAAAATAAAATACTAAACAAATAAAAAATAACAAATAGCTAGCATTTACATAGCTGCAAAGCATTCATACTATTATCTCATTTTATGCTCACAATCCTGGGAGTTAGGTCCTATTACTACTACTTATCTTACACATGAGGAAACTGAAGCTGATTTGTCCAAGGTCTCAACAGCTAATCTGAAGCTTCAAATACTCCCCAGTGGAGAACCTTAGTTTTCACTGAGCTCCCTGTGGCTTTGAAAAGACTCCTCTTAATTGGCCTCCCTGCTCCCTTCTCCAATCTATTCTTTACCCATCGGCCAAAGAAATTGTCTTTAAGTCACATCAACTCCCCTTCTCCATTCTCACCAGGGGCTCCCTAGTGTCTTTAGGAATAAAATATAAACTCATTATATAAACCTGACCTGATACCAAATGACCAAAAGCAACTAGGTGGTGAAACAGATAAGAAGCTGGGTTTGATGAGTTCAAATCCAGCCTAGACACTTCCTAGCTTCATGACCTAAGCAAAGAAATTTACCCCGTTTTTATCAGTTTCCACAACTGTCAGATGGGCTTGATAATAGCACCTACCTTCAGGGTTAATATGAGGATCAAATGAGATGTTTGCAAAGTGTTTTGCACAGTGCTTGGCACATAGTGATACAGAAATACTAGCTGTTATTATCTTTTCAGCTTCCTTATACAGTAGTGTCCTGCCCACACTGCCCTTTTTTTCTCTTACACAAAACTTCATCTACTATTTCTTGTCACAGGGTCAAGTTCTTCTGCCTGGAATAAGATTGATCCTTCCTCAATACACCTGTTAGGATCTTTTATTTCCTTCAAGACAGAGCTCAAGCATCCCCTGCAAGAAGCCCTTCCAGATTCCCATTCCTGGACCCAGCCACAAAGGCTGGGACTGCACAATTTAACCACCTCATTCCCTTTTATCCTGCATATGCTGAATATGCATAGGCTCTTAAAATGCTTGTTGATTGATCAAAAGGACCTTTGCTCTTTTGGTCAAGGATTGACTTTTTCCCTACTTTCAAATTTTTCTTCAGCTCTGATGACCTAAGGACCTGAAATTTCTCACCTGAGATTGCTCTTTGGATTCAGAAACCGAATCCTCCTCTACCTAATTACTAATTGTGGTCCGTCCTCTCTACCCCACCTCTACCTCCCCATCCCATTAACTCTGGTCTGGCAATTACCTACCTCTAGGAGAATAATTGCCTATGATACTGTTCTTAGAAAACGTTTAAACTGATAAAGTATTTTCTTTGCAACAGACTTCCAATTTCTCATTCCAACTTCCCACCAACTGAAAGTCTCAAAAACATTTTCCACTCAATATTTAGTGACACTACATTCATCTTCTCCTTAATTTCTTATCCTTCCCTTACCCAGACTCATAAACTGGTCTTCATTCTTTCACTCCTTACTTTCTCTCACTCCCCCCATCCCTTGCCAAACCCTGTGGATTCTAGCATTTGGAACTATGTGGGTCCTTCTGTCTTCTGACACAAAGATGACCTTACATATCAGGAGTACTGCAAAATTCTGGTTGATTTCCCTGCCTCAAATCTCTCTTCACTTCAGTCCATAATCTACTCAGCAGACAAATCAACCTCCCTAAAGCTCAGGTCGGATCATCGACTTCTCCCCCTCACTTCTCCACTCAATAAAGTGCAGTGCTTCCCTTTTACTTCCAGGATACGATAAACGCGAAATCCAGTTTGGCATTTAAAGCCTTTGATAACTGCTTCCCTCCTAACTCTGCAGTTCTCTTGCACCATACTCCTTGATCATATTTTTTTCCTGTTCCTGTAACATCCAACCCTCAACTCCAGGCATTCTCACTTGCTGTCTCCCATGCCTGAAATTCTCTCGATTTTCATCTCCATCGCCTGGCCCCAGAGGCAGCTAAAATCCCACTTTCTAAGAGGTCTGGTCTCCCTAAATGCCAGTTTGACCTTCCCTTCTGCTAATTCATTCCCTTCTCTATCTAGTTTGTACGTGGTTGTTAGTATGATGTAACACCCCTCCCCCCATTAGACTAGGAGTCCCTTAAGGGCAGGAAATGTTTGTTTTTTGGTTTTGTTTTGGTTTTTTGGCTTTTCTAGGTATCTCCAGCGCGGAGCTAAAGAGTTCGGTTTTCAGTTTGAATTTCAACTCGGACTATCTGGGGCTTCACATCCCTGGGGCTCTTTGGACTCTGAGTTTAGGTCCCAATTCCCAAGCCCAAATTCACTCCTAACCAATCGGAAGCCAGTTGTGATTTCTCCTCCCCCACCCTTCCTACCCAGTCACATCCCACTAAATCTTTCCCAACACTGAGCGAACTCTGCCTCTCACCCAAAGAGACCAGACCCATGACTCACATCGCAATTAATTAATAATTCTAATCTTTGGAGACCTTAGAACCCGTAAAGTGCAACCGCCTCATTTTTACAGAAGGGGAAACTGAGGCTCATTTCAAGGCGGGAAGTATATGCGCTTTCCCGCGGGAACTCGAGATAACCGAATAATTTACACCACCCCCGCAGGGCTTCCCTCAAAGTTCGCCGCCGACACACCGTTCCTAATTCCTTACACTCCGTCCTCAGCACCGCCGGCCACCCCAGTCTCAGGGTTCTAGGGGCTAGAGGACGGACAGAGCTTTGGACCCGATCTGGAGTCAGGATTGAAACTAGATCTGGACCCGGGAGCCCGGGGGCTGGAGCTGGGCCGGAGTAGGGACACATGCAGGGTCCGAAGCTGCGACTCTAGCGGGCACCGAACTTGTAGCGGTGTCGGGGTCTGAACGGGGCCGGAGCAGGACGCATGCAGGGACTGGGGCGGGACCCGAATCCCCCGGGAGCTTGGGCAGGAGCGCATGCAGGGTCTGCGGGGCGCGGGGCTGGGCGCACAAGGAGGCAGAATTTGGGTCTGAGGCACATGCGGGGCCGAAGCTGAGTCGGGCGGAGAAGTCGGGCCGGGGCCGGGGTCGGGGTCCGAGGCAGAGGCGGGCTCCGGGTCCGAGTCAGGCTCTGCGTCGGGCCTGAAGCGGCGGTACCTGCCGGGCGGAGGCGGAAGGTGCGCAAGAAGCGCATGCAGTCCCGCAGCCCCGCGGCCAGAGCGAAGGACGACCCGAAGGGGCAGCGGCGGAAGAAGAGCTCGAACTCCGCGGGCTCCCGGGCCCGGCCCGCCCGCCAGTAGGCCACAGCCATGGTGAACTGGTAGAGATCGGTGAGCAGTGCCCGGGCCGCTGCCTCCGCCTCCGGGTCCTGCTCCCCCTCCCGCAGCAGCTCCAGCTTCGCCTGCGCTTTCTCCATTCCCCAGCCCACAATCCGCAATGTCCCCGCTCTTAGGAACGCTGGAGGATAGCCGGTCACGTGGAGACACGCCCCGACCAATGACCGTGACACTCGGGAATCCGCGCCCCAGCAACGCCACAACGCCTTTCGGGAAGTTCACCGACTCCGCGGCCTCCCGGACGAGGCCGGCCCAGATCACGCGTGGGCCGGGAAGACCCTAGGGTACGGCAGCCCCTCTAGACTACCAGGCTTCTCAGCTCCTCTGTCCGGGCGCCGAGTTCCTGGGGCCACTCGTGCCCACCCACGCGGAGCGCAGAGTCCAAGGCTGAGGATCTGAACACCCGCCCCACCTCTCGGTGCGTGACCTGGAGCAATCCCACTCCCCCGGAGCAAGGTTTCCTCTCCCAAACTCACTCTCTGCAGAAGATCTCAATCCCCCCCTCCCTTTTTTTAAAGAAAAGTTTTATTGACGCTTTTTATTTACAACATAGTCATTTCTGGATGTCGTCCCTCCCTCCCCTGCACTGAAGTCCCATTTTGGTAAGAGCACGCTTTGGGCTGGGATTATTTCCCAGAGTCTAGCACTAATTGGCATCCAATAATAATAATAATCTGTTAAAATTTATAAGTGCTTACTCTGCGCCAGTCACTATGGCATTTATTTACAATTATTGTTCTCATTCGATCTCTCAACCCTGGGAAGCGGGTGTCATTATTATCCCCATTTTACACATTTGAGAAGTAACTTGCCCCTAGAAAGTTAGAAAGGGATCTGAGATTGAATTTGCACTCAGGTCTTCTTGACTCCAGCCCATCGATCCACTCTGACAGCACAGAACAAAGAGAAACAAAAGGTTAAGTAAACCCAGCCGTCAGTGTGACCCAGCTGGACTTTGCATGGGCAATGAGCAGCCAGTCAGTCTCCCTCCCCATCTTTCATCATGTCCTACTGTACCAAGATTGGGATAATAATCATTTAGTTCCAGTCTCCAATTTTGCTGAGAAAATAGGTGATCATTTATGAACTATAATTCAATTTCAGTTTTCAAGAGTCTATTAATTTGTCTCAAACCCCTCAAAATCACTCCCTCTCTTTTGTTTCAGTCTGTGACTTAGTGAGTCTTTTCCATGATAATGAAAACCCTTCTCCTGAGGTTTGTCCCTTTGAGGGAACCTCCCCTACATCCATTCCTAATCTTCAGTCTTTATTAGTACCCTCTCTGAATCCTACATCCTTAAAAAAATAAAACAAAAAGCCCTCCCACTTTACTTTAACCCTGAAATCCCCCTAAACAATTGTTTTCTTCTTTTCACAAAAAACTCCTGGAAAAAGTTTCTATACTCATTGCTTCAACTTATACCTCCCATTCACTTCCAACTTCATCACTCAGATGACTGCTTTCGGCAAGGTTGCAGAGCTTTCTTGATTGCTAACGTCCTTAACATCCTTGCAGCATCCCACACCTGTGACTACTTGTGCCTCCTAATCTCTGGGCTTTGGGATTTTTCTGTTACTTCACTTTTTATCTGAACTTCCACTCAAGTCTCCTACTAGGTTATCTGTCTCTTGCATACAAACTAGGTGTTTTTCCCCAAGGTTCTGTCTTGGGCTCTTCTTTTCTCTTTCACCATTCTCTTCACATGATTAAATCAAGATCCATGAGGCTATGAGTATGAAGTCCTTCTCTTCTATGAAGAGGACTAACAACAGAGTTTATCTGTCACCATCCTGATGTCAAATAGACATGACAAATATATCATAAACTCATTTCCCCATGCCTGTTTAATGCATTTCTCCTCCAAATTTCCCTTTTTGTTGCAGGAATTTGCATTCGAAATTAGGTTCAAAAGTCCAGTTTCCAAATTCTAAGCTCTCATATTTTTTCTCCTACTCTTCACCCTAGTTCACTCCATTTGGCCTATGAGAACAATCTCCTAATTGGTCTCTGAAATTCTAGCATGTGTCTAATCATTCGTCCTAGATATAGCTGCCAAGATGATTCTCCTAAAATAAAAGTCTAACCTTAGAGGTCTTAACCTTCCCGGGATCACAGATGCCTTTGCAGGTCTGGCAAAGCCTCTAGATTCCTCAGAATCATGTTTTCAAATGCATAAAATACATATAATTACAAAGTAAACAATTATGTTGAAATAATTATCAAAATGATTTTTATTTTGCCTCACAACCAAGGTTCCCCCAATTCAGTGCTCCATTTCCTATGTGCCCCTCATTCCTACAATGCCCACCCTACTCACTTCTGGCTTTTAGAATCTCTATTATATAATGATCAACTGTGATGGACTTGGCTCTTCAGGGCAATTCCAATATACTTGTGATGGAGAGCCATCCACTTCCAGAGAGGATTATGGGATTAAGTGTGGATCACAACGAACCATTTTCACTTTTGCTGTTATTTTGCTTGCTTGTTTTTTTTGTTTATCCCTTTAGATTTGACTTTTCTTGTGCAGCATGATAAATGTGGAAACGTTTAAAAGAATTGCACATGTTTAACATATTAGATTACTTGCTGTCCACAGGAGGGAAAAAAAATTTGGAACACAAACTTTTGCAGGGATGAATGTTGAAAACTACTGTTACATGTATTTTGAAAATATTTTTTTAAAAGTATGATGTTGCTTAAAAGAATATAGAGTACAAAAATTTTTTTTCTAGTTCCCTTTCAGGCTACACTCAAGTGCCACATCTACTGGAAACCTTTCTGGACTCCCATAGTTGTCAGGTCTCACTGCTAGAATCATGTGAAGACAACCCGTTTACATGTTGTATCCCTTTCTCACCCCATACCATCATGAATTCATAAGCTCATCCCTCATACTTCTTATACGGTAGGCACTCAACAAATGTGTATTGTATTAAATTGGAAAGAATCTTTCAGAGAAATGAATAGAACAGCCCCCAAATCATCCTTTTCTGTCCTGCTGCCCATTCCAAGGCATTGGCCCCCTCCTTCCACTTAGCCATACTCCCCTCCCCACCTCCATTAATACCAGGCTTTGTTCCTCCAGGGCAGTGTTTAATGTGCTGGAAACAAGTGGGAGCCCCAGATCTATGGTCACCTGAAAGTAGGAGGTGATAAGCTGGTCCATTTGTAAGCTTCTGTAAACTGAAGCGGTTACACAACAAAATGATCTCAAAGCTTCAAAATCCCCTGAAAATCCCTTTCCTCCTGGCCCTAGATTTGTAATTTTGGGAGTATTTCTATGGTTGTTTACTTCACCAATAGGTGGTGGTAAGGTCCTGGATAATTGATTCATTTTTCTCAAAACAATCTCTTTTTTAAGGAGAAAAAATATCATCATGGGCTCTGTGCCACCTTTCCACCCACACTCCTAAAATGCTATGGAGAAGGGGGAAATTATACATTTGGGGCTTTGTTCCTGCCATGTGATTCCATCAGTGTAAGCAACTTATAGTATACCAGTTTTCTCAACAATGAAGATCAGCAACTCCTCTCAAACTTAAGTTTTAAAACTTGCCTGGAAAGGGAAAAGGACCTACACATGCAAGAATATATTAGCTCTTTTTGTGGTGGCAAAGAACTGGAAATTGGAAATGCCCATCAACTGAGGAATGGTTGAACAAGTTCTGGACTCTAATGGATAAATGACTGATTTCAGAAAAAAACTGCAAAGAACTAATACTGAGTGAACAGAACCAGGAGAACATTGTGCATGATAACAACAACATACAATGATCAACTGATAGACGCAATTCTGAGCAATACAATTTCAAAACACTTGGGATGGAAAATGTCATCCACACCTAGAGAAAGAACTATAGAGACCAAATGCAGATTGAAGCTTATTATTTTCCCTTTTCAAAGTTTTTTTCTTTCTTGGGGTTTTCCCCTTTCATTCCAATCCCTCTTTTACAATATGACTAATACAGACATGTTTAACATGATTGTACATGCAAAGCCCATATCAGATTGCTTGCTGTCTTCAGAAGTGGGAAGGGAAGGAGAAAAATTTGGAACTCAACATGTTACAAAAATAAATTTTGAAAAATATTTTTAATATGTAATTAGGGAAAAAATACTAGTAAGTACAAAAAAAAAAAAAAAAAAAAAAAAAAAAAGGTTACTCTGGGGACCAAGAAGACATAACTTGATTATTTGATATCAGAGGCAAGCCTTGAACCTATCACATATTGTGGCTATATTTACAAGGAATAAACTATTCATGTATTAATGTTAATGACCTTGTATAATTACATTCAAATATCTTTTATTATCTACAGTATTCAAGGCTTTTAGGGATATAAAACCAAACCCAAACAGTCTGAAAACCAAACAGTCTGTGAGATAACCAGTGACTTGCTTTAGAGATGAGAAGGATCCATATTACAGAACAACTAACCCTTTCCTTTTATAGATGCCCAAAGTGTCTTGCCTTCCTTGGGACCCACAGATTAGTTGGCAATCCCAGGTGTCTCGACTCAAGAATCACAATGTACTTGAAAGATGGAAGGGATCCCAGAATTTCCAGGATGTCTGACATATAGCAGGCAAATAAGGAAGCATAATTACTCAAGGGATGGTACAAAGATCAAGTGAGCTTTGGTGAGAATAATTTCAAATACTGGTCCTCTCAGTTTAGCTATTGGATCAAAAGTGTCATTTTTAAAAGTATCCTTTCCTACCTCCTATCTCAAATGCTTCCTGCATGCTGAAGACCTGGCAGAAAGGGCTAGAAGGCTTTACAATTCCTTGCAAAGGGACCCTTCTCCTTGGTGGGGACTGGATGTCTACCCACTACCCCTCATACACACTCAGGGACAGGTCGAAGGAATAGGGAAATGCTAGAGGTGGAACTCTTCAAAGATCTGTACAGTCTTTTGCAAACTTTAAAGCACTGTATGAATGCTATTACTAAAAAGGTCTCTCAGCCCAATATCCTCTCTTGCATACCACGTGAAAATTGTGCATCCAACAGGTATGAGGAAACATTTTTGCTGGAACTTTGATTCTATGATTAGAGTTTTCTCTCATCTGGAGCTAGAGGTGCTGGATCAGGCCATGCCAGACTCTAGAGGAAAATGGCTATGACTGCCATCTGCTCCACAGAAGATCAAAGCTCAGCACTTGTTCCTATCTCTTCTCCAGGCCTTGCTTCCCAAAAGGAGTATGAGAGAGTGAGGAGTAAAAGAGGATATGGTAAGGAGCTGGGATATCAGGTTGAGTCCTCCTGAACACCTGAGAGGGGTGTGATTCCATCTTCTCCTCACACTACACACCCATTAAAAGCAGAAAACTCCATGTTATTGCATGCCTTAGAAGGGCTCCAAAAGAAAGACTACCATGACAGTCCAGGTGGGAGAAGGGTAAGGAAGGCCCTGCACCAGGAAACTGACAGTGCCAGAGAAAAGGGGGCACATTCAAGAGATGGGCAAAAATTAAACTGGCAGGCCTTGGCAAAGGATTACATTATGGGGGAGGGGAGTGGGAGCAGTTGAAACTTCGAGGAGTCCAGGAAACTCAGATTTGACTCTGAGGGAATGCCCTCAGGGAACAGGTGATAGGAAGAGGGTTTTGGGCAAAGTAGTCATCTACTTTGAGATGTGAAAGGTAGTGGACATCTGAGATTAGAGGCCAGCAGGGAGAACTGTGGCAGGAAAATTGGATTTGAGTATCATGAGCAGAAAGATAATTAAATCCTTAGGATCTGGAATTATCAAGCAAAATAATATAGAAGAAATGAGGGCCCTAAACAGAACCCTGTAGGACACCAGTGGTTAAAGGGATTGAGATCTGGATGAGAATCCAACAAAAGAACCACCACTTTGTAGGTATGAGGTGTGGAGTGAGTGGGTAAGGTCTGGAAAAGCTGGAGAGGAAGGGATTATCAGAGGGAGGGAGGGCAATAAGCACTGACACAGCATTATTATGTGCTAGGCATGCACCAAATATACTATTTGATCCTCACAAAAAGCTTGCAAGGCAGGTGCTCTTAGTCTCCCCGTTTTATAGTTGAGAAAACTAAGGCAAAGAGGTCACATGACTTGCCCACATAAGCTTCAGAATTCAGGACTTCCTGAGGTCAGGCCCATCACTCCATCCATTGGGCCCCCTGCAACCTCTAGGGAAGACATGGTGATCCACAGTGTTAAAGGTCATTGGAGAGAGCAGTCCTGATGGAAGAAGGAAGTAGGAAGCTGGATGGAAAGGGGCCGAGGAGGGGAGAAAAGGCAGGTACCCACAGAAGACAGAGGCTGGCGGAGAGTGGAGATGGGTTTCTTGAAGATGGAGAGGGGGCCAGAAGAGGGAGACTGAAACTCAGTGACAGAATGTAGATGTTAGGCAGAAGGGGGTCAATTGGGCAGGGACAGAACTGGGAAGTTTCTACAACTCTCCAGGGTCCTGGCTACCTCATTTTTTATTTTATTAATTTTTAATACATAATGTTTTTTCAATCATGTAGGAAGAGAAAAATCAGAACAAAAGGGGAAAACCATGAGGGGGAAAAAAACCAAGAGAGAAAAAAGTGAACATAGCATGTACAGATTTACACTCAATCTTTCTATCTAAAGTCTGTTGCAATTTCCTTGGATCACTGATTGGTTACCTTTTTATTTTTATTTTTTTTGCTGAGGCAATGGGGTTAAATGACTTGCCCAGGGTCACACAAGTCTGTCTGAGGCCAGATTTGAACTCAGGTCCTCCTGACTTCAGGGCTGGTGCTCTCTCCACAATACCAATTAGCTGTCCTGGTTACCTTATTTTAAAAAAAGGTAGACTAGGCTCAAATATATCCATGATCCTCACCAACTCTGGATCTGTGAATCACTGGTCTTATGTATGGAAGGTCTGTTTCCCAAAGCAGCCTGGAGTTGGGACAGGCTGTCTAAAGACAAAACCAGTGGGAGCATAAGCAAAGAAATGGGCCCGCTGTCCTCTGCCCTCATCACTTTTACCAGAACACTCAAACAGGGTAAATGAGTGTACATATAGGAGGAAAAAGAGAGGGGAATCTTCCAACTCAGACTTTTGTTATTCCATTAGGCCAGGGTATCTCTGTGTCAGGGATTTCCCTGACAGTCTAGTGAACATTAAGGACCACTACCCTCCCAACTTCTTATAATAATGTGAAAATGCCTAATAAAGCATATAAAATCACAAAGGAAGCTAATTATATTGAAATGTAGGTGAGCATTCTGGAGAACAATTTGGAACTATGCCCAAAGGGCTAAAAACCTATGATCTAGCAGTGTCTCTACTGGGTCTGTATCCCAAAGAAATCATAAAAGGGAAAAGACTACATATGCAAAAATATTTTTAGCAGCCCTTTTTGTAGTGGCAAGGAATTGGAAATTGGGTTGATGTCTGGATATCAATCATTTGGGGAATGGCTGAATTAAGTTATGGTATAATGGAACATTATTGTTCTATAAGAAATGATGAGCAGGCTGATTTCAGAAGTCTGGAAGGACTTACATGAGCTGATGCTAAATGAAGCAAGAAGAAAACATTCTACATAGTAACAACAAGATTGTGATTATGTGACGATCAACTGTGATGGACTAGGTTCTTCTCAACAATGCAGGTGATTCAAGGCAATTCCAAAGACTTATGATGGAAAGTGCCTTCCATATCCAGAGTGAGAATTATGAAGACAGACTATGAATCGAAGAATAGCATTTTCACCCTTTATTGTTTTTTTCTTTCTCATGGATTTTACCGTCTTGATCTGATTTTTCTTGTACAACATGATAAACATGGAAAGATGTCTAAAAGAAATGCACATATTTAACCTATATCAGACTGCTTGATGTCTTGAAAAGGGGGAGGGAGGGAGGAAGGGAGAAATGAAGGCTGAAAACTATCTTTACATATATTTGGAAATAAAATACTATTAAATATTAAAAATAAGATTAAAACAATGGGCTATTGGAGGAAAAAAATACAGGCAAGAGTGACTTCCATCCCTATCCATCCTCCACCCCCCAAATCAGGGTCTTTCATTCTCTCAGAAGGGCTCATGGGCTCCAGGTTTCCTACAAGCTGCCAGGCACACCTCTGTCCCTTAATTCCTGAGGCCTTAAGAAAGTTACCATATTTAAAGTGAATGAGGCAGAAATTTTTTTGGTCATTTTTCTACATTTATTTACTTTTAAGCTTCATACCCTATGGCTTCTGACTTTCCAAGACTGCTGAGCCCCAACAGAGTGGAGAATCCTGGTGTCTAATCAGTGGCTCAGAGGACTGGTTACAATAAGAGCCACCCTCTTTATCATTCTGGTTTCTAACCAGAATCTAGTTGAGGTCTCTTTCCAAGGCCCTCTTCTCCCCCCATAGGAGGATGGATCCTGAGGACGTCTGTTCTACATTCCTCAGAAATTGTCCTTCCCACCCCTACTTCCCCTAGAGACCCCAGTCCAGAACAGGCCCAAGCACCTCAAATCTCAGCCTTTATTTTGGTTACAGATTCACACACATTCAGGGGCCATTTAGATCTTGTTGAAAGCAGCGATGTCAACGCTCTGCACCTGCAAACGGGAGAACAGATGAACAGATTAGAATGACAAGCAACAAACTGCTTGCAATTTTGTACTCCCATTCATCCTCCTCATCCATCATTTTTATCTCTCACACTGAGGGAAATTAAATCAATTCAGGGCAAGAGGCCTTATAGACCAGTTCTTAGTTGACTAATAACTAATATTATATCTAATAACTTCATATTATATATTGGGAAACAGGCAAAATTCAGGTAAATGAGTTGTTCAAGGTTGTGAGAACTGGGTGCTTGGAACCAAGGGCTCCTAAGTCCCAAGGCAGGTCCATAAGACAAAACTAGCATCAGGAAGGACTTCCTGCCCAAGCTTGGCTTTAAACAAGATCACTGGATGCAGGCTCGTAGACCTAACACTGGACAGTACTCCTAGAGGTCATCTAGTCTAAACTCCTCATTATACAAATGAGGAAAATGAGGCCTCAAGAAGGGCCCAATGTCGAACACCAAGTAAGTAGCAGAGCTAAAATCAGAACTTAGATCCCATGACTCCAGACACACACACATGCTCAAAGGCTGTAAGGAGTTAGTCCCCCAGGAACTTACATAATCTTCAAACTTGGTGATCTCCTCCTCCAGGATGTCTGTGCCCACCTTGTCATCCTCTACCACACACTGGATCTGCAGCTTCCGAATGCCATACCCCACGGGAACCAGCTTGGAACCTCCCCAGACCAGGCCATCCAGCTGTATGGAGCGGACACACTCCTCCAACTTTGCCATGTCTGTTTCATCATCCCACTTAGGAGAAATCAGGTTAAAGGTTAGCTGGGCCCTACAGGCCTAGCCAGGTTACCAGACCTACCTTAAGATCACATATGTGCCAAAGTGTATGATCAAAGATACAAAACTAAGTCTGACTTTAGAGAGAAAAAGGGATATGGCCAAAAATTGTCTTGCCAAAGTGTGTGGGGTTTCCACTCATCCCTATTAAAAACAGCTGTTCCCCTACCCCCCTTGCCTTCTTTCTCATGAGAGACCTTGGGCGGGCAACTCCCATTGACCCTACCCCCGAGAGGGTAGGCTCGCCACTCACAGGCTTGACATCAAGGAGGATGGAAGACTTGGCAATCAGGCCTGGCTTCTTGGCCTTCTTCTCCGCGTACTGCCGGAGCCGCTCCTCGCGCAGCCGGGCCGCTTCTTTGTCCTCCTCCTCGTCGTCGCTGCCGAACAGGTCGATGTCGTCGTCATCCTCATCATCCTCCGCTGGGGTAGCCGCCTTCTTCGCAGGAGAGCCGGTGGGCGGCTCCACCTTTTGCATAGGGGACACGTGCTGCCCAGGGAGAGGGGATAAGAGAGGGTCAGACATGAAGCTGGCCCTGGGGAACAAGGCCCAAAGCTCCGGGGATGACCTGAGTGGCCTGCCACGATCCCCAGGCCCAGCTGGTCACCCCCATCGCTGCACAGTCCAACACAGCTCACATTAAGAGAGAGCTGCAGTCAAAAACACCGAGAGAGGAGGATGTCAAGAAGAACTTCAGAAAGTACCTGAGCTGGGCCTTCCTTGCAGGGAAAGAGACCGTCTAGGGAAGGTGAAAATGGGAGGCACAGGAGAATGGCTGGGCATGAAGCCAGCGGCCAAAAGTTATGGAAGTAAGTGGGACATAAAACGAGGGATTCATGGGACCGTAAAATGCCAGGCAAGGGAGAAGATGATAGGGCTGTCCCCTGGGTGACAGGCATGAGGAAGAGAAGTCGAGCCAGCAAAAAAGCATTAGCATCTTCCAGAGAGGAAGGGGTAGAGAAGAGTGGTCAGGCACAGAGACGGCAGACAACCATCCAGCCCTTCCTAGGAAGTTCTGGCATGGGCTTGGAGAGGACATTTTCTATCTTAACACGCCTGTGTCCCCCTATTTCTCTGTGCTCCCCTGCTGTGTGCACCTGTGTAAAACCCAGGGACGAAGTAGCAATTACAAAAGCGAAGCTGCACTGCTCTGGGGCCTCACAGAGGGCCTCATGTACCCCAGAGACCAGCTCCCAGGGTAGAAGGTGAACCGTGCACCTGTGTCTGAGGAGCCAGAATGCGATGGGAGCTGCTTTTCTCCAGGGTGCACAGCCGGATTTCAAGCTTGGAGATGGTGAGCTGTAGGTCCTGAATCACTGCAGAAGGAAGAAGAGGGTGTTAATATTGCTCCAGCAGGACCAGAGAACATGGCAGGCTTGCTTTACCCAGGTTGTGGCTGGTGTTCACTCACCACTCCGAAGGCTCTGGTTCTCTGCCTCTAGGTTGGAAATTCTTGTAACCAGTTCACTATGGTCCCCACTGGGGCCACTAGAGGAGCTGGTGTTTGCGCTCTGTAACAAGAAACAGGAAAGAAACCTAAATGTTGAGTCAGAACTCTTCTGGGACTACAGAAAAGCAGGGGAGGGGGAAAGAGACTAAGATACAGGGACTCCAGTCCATAAAAGGGAGTAGGGAAAGATGTGATGAAAGGAGATGATGATGCTATAGGGGCAGAGGATCAGAAGAGGGGCAATTCATTTAAGTCTTTTGTTTACTGAGACCTGAGAGGCTCCTCTTTAATTCACATATTTTCTCCTATGAATCTTCTCTTCTCTCCCTGCCCATCCTTGGCTCCCCCCAAAAATTCCAACTCAATTCAACCCTGGGAAGAGGATATAAAAGGGGAGTGAAAGGGTGGAATCAGGTTCTGTTCCTATAGCTATCCACAATTTGTCATCTTTGCCTTAGAATGAAAGGAGTATGCCAGTCTAGGCCCCTGTTAGAGAAGAAGCATCAGGCCAGCAAAGGCCGTATGCAGCTGACTGCCAAAGGAGGAAGGCTGAAGGAATTGGAGAAGTGGGAGACAGGAAGGAAGGAAATTCCAATCTCAAAAGGGCATCCATTACTGTGTGCCCAACTTTCACCAAAATGGGTAGTTAAGAGACTTGATCATCTATAATTTGAGGCTGGGAGCAAGGGGCACCCATGTTCTCAACCCCTTTACTGGTAATGATATGAATTGCTCAGATCTCTGGCTTCTTCCTTCAACTCAAAGCATGTGACCTGGCTGAAGGGTATCAAGAAATCATCTGATAAGTGTGACCTCAAAGTTTTAGTGATATGACTAGAGTCAACTCTTGGCCCAGAATAGAAAATATAACCTCCATCTGTGTGACAAGACATAAAGCACAGATATAAAGAGGAGACTAGAGGGTGTGTGTGAGGAGAATAGAGATGAAGAAAGAATAAAGAGAAGAGTTCAGACACTAAGGAGGTAGATTTACAATCCAGGCCTTTACAATACCTGTTGTCATATGAGGAAAAATACCAAAAAGGAAACCTTGGCTTAGACTCTGCACCCTGTACTAAGCCCCAGATCAGAGAAAGTTAGGATCCTGGAAAGCACCTTCCCCTTAAGGGACACCAGGCTATGTACCAACCAGGAGAGTTCTGGGGCCACAGTGACCTTGGCTTGGGTTCTCCCAGAGCTACAAGCTTTGAGGGTATGCAGTCCTCTCTCTTCTCTCCTTCCTTCCCTTCCTTTCTCCCTCCCTCCCTCAGACAGACTAACAAGACCAGAGGGCCTGGCTTAGCACCTCAGGGAGACTCTGCAGCACCATCTTTGAGCTGGAAAGTGGGAGGGCAAAACGATTCAAGGATGAGAGGTGCAGGGAAGAGGGTAAAGCAGAGGCTGCTGGGACAGGCTCTGATAGTAAAGGATCAGGAAAGGCAAGAGCAGAGTTCTGGAGAGAGACTGGACAGGACGGCTCTGGCACAGACTCGGAGCCACAGGCCTACATTAGAGGAGTAAGGACTTGGACAGCGCACACATATGTACAATTCAGAGGCAGGGGCCTCAGTGCCTAGCTGAACAACTTGACCCAGGCCCCAACCTTCCATTCCTCACTTCTTTGGTAGTTGGTGACATGAGGCCACGGAAACCTCGCTTTTCTAAGACATCTGGAGCAAGTGTGGACTGAGGGTGGGTGGTGTGTAACAAAGCCCCAGAGAATACTGAACATTTACTCTGTCCCTTTTCCCATTCATGGACACCACTCCCCTCTTTGTGGAAAGCCTCAAGAAGTAATATTACTACGAACATGTAGAAACCAATAATATCACCGCAATCCTCAATGGTTTTCCAGTGCCTCTAAAATAAAATTCAAATTCTCCATCTATGAACAAATTCAACAAACATTGTTATGATTTGTGTTCAGGGAAGCAAGATCCACTGCTAGACTCACCTCCCTTAACTTCCCACATAAACCCCCTGCTGCAGACAGACTGGTTTCCTATTTCTTTCTGGCTACTGTGATTTATGTTTAGTTGATTCCACACACTAGCAATATCCCTTTGTTCTAAAGGTTGCTGCCCAGTCTTCCAAAGCTTAGATGAAATCCCCTTTCCTCCATAAGTCCCTAAAAACCCCATGGCTTATAGTGAGCTTTTTCTCCTGAAATTCTTATTAAGCATTATCTTTTTAAAAGACAAAACAAAATGAAAATAAATTATGAACATGTGGAGATAAATAAAACTTAGGTTACAGCTAATTACATTTAAACTGTCCCTATCCCTCCCTTCTGGCCTCAGAAATACCTTCAATGGTATTGAGCTCTATGCATAAGCCACAATCTCTGAGAGAAATTCTTCCTAAATATAGATTTGCCTTTGTTAGCTATGAATAACTGATTCTAGTCAAAGACTGCAAATATCACTGAGTTATGGGGAGAGATTTGGTAGAACAAGGGCTCTTTTTTACCATGAAGATTACATCCAAAGGTTGTAACTGAAAGGATCTTCTGGACTCCAAGGGTTGGTACTCTTTGTCATCCTGCCCTCATTTGAGTGTGACTTTAGATCAATAAATCATTTGTAATTATTTTTTAACAGGCTGCCTTGGGCATTTGAGAGGTTAAGTGACATTCATAGCAAGTGAGAGACATATGCCTGAACCTACTATCATCCTGACTCTTAGATTGGTGCTTTGTGGCAGACAACTCTCCACAGACATGTATGCATGAGAGTGCATTTGTGTTATCTTTTTCTTTTGTTTGATTACTCTAACTTCTGTATTATTTCTATGTAGGCCAGAAATTATGTACATAAATATATACATACATATGTAGTTACATGTCACATTTATGCAGAAATATATTAGGACAATCACATTAGGACAAACAAATACAGAATAACAAGTTCAAAAGGACAGGTGGGATTTTAGTCTTAATTTACTTACATTTCTTTTTGAGTCTCACAATAATGCTAAGAAGGCATGTATTCTAGGGTACTAAGATTTTGTATCTGAAGAAGGGAGGGGGAGAAGAAGGCTGACTGATTTGCATCTTCTCTGCCCAAAGTCTTACATATCATTGCTTCTGTACTGCTGCCTTTTAAGGCTTTTTGAGAATGAAGACAAGGAGAATATTCCACTCAAAGGACATGCACAACACAGAGGAGAAAGCAAAAGTTAGCTTATTTGACTGACGCATAGATGGGGGTAGTAGGAAGCAAAGTCCTGACAGATTCTTATTCAATCAGAATTATTCTGGTAGATTGCAAAGAACCATGTTCAATAAAATCTTCATAATGTGGTGGGACTTCAGTGTTTGTTGGGCAATGTCTTGAAGAATATGATAAGGAAGGGACAAGAATGGAAGGCGAATACTAGATAATTAGACCAGAAGAGAACTGGGGCAAGGTGGCTAGCGTAAAGGAAATTATTTTTTATTCACTGGGAGTGGATTGTGTGTAAATTGAATCTGGAGCTGAAGCCGGGTTTGTTTGTTTTTTTTAATTTTTTTTCAAAGTTTATGAAGCTTTTATTAAATATCTTAAACAGCTATGCAATTGAGCCAACCAAAAAACAATATTTTATTGTTTTTTCTGTAATTTCTGAGGTTATGGGCATACTATTTGCACCTGTTTGCAATTCCTTATTTTTCCTTTAGCTGGGGGAGGAAGAAATTGGATAGTTGGTGATTAGGGTGGAATGTGAGGGGGATGCTCCATAATCCACTGGGAGGCCACGTTACCTGGGTCCAGATTCTGATGACCAACCAACCTCCTTCTCCACAATATTCTGTTTTTAATGCTTTTTTTTTTGTTTTTACATCACCCTTTTTTCTCAAGAAGCTCAGGATCTGGCTTAACATCTTCCTTTCCATCCTTGCCCTTATATTCTGGGTGTTTTGTTTTCTAGTTTCTCAAATTCCTCAGATCACATAACTTCCACCTTTATTCACTTCAGCCATAGACAGGAATGGTCATACACACAAGGACAGGAGGCAAGGTGGCTCAGTAGAGAGAACGAAGTAAGTCCAGAGTTAGGAAAATCGTGAATTTCAATGGTCTCGGATACTATGTGATCATAGGCAGAACTCTTAAATTCTACTTCCCAAGTTCCACAGAACTATTATGAGGATTATATAAGATTTTTTTTTTCTATTCACTCCCCTCTTCTTGATCTTGTCACTCAAAAGAGCTCCACTTTCACATAACTCAAATTTCTGTGTTCCTGACACCTCCCCACACTTTCAGCTGTTCCTTGCTCTCAACACCCTTTATTTATATCTACTCCTCACTCAAACTTCCAGTGCCTCAGTCTCTCCCTTTCTTATTTTTCTGGCCTTACTTATTCTCCCTTCAAAATCTTGATTTGACATTAACCAATTCAACTTCACTGTCCTATACCCTTGAATTTGAGGAAAAAATATTATGATTTTCATAATTACTAAGATGATTTGTGTAATGACTATACTAATAATCTAGATGTCTTTTCGAGTGTGGGAACTAGTCCTACAATGCAGCTTGAAATAACTGATCAATTCTTGACAATGATCTCCCGAGTATGTTAAGTGAAAACTATAGAACCTGTTTCTAACACAAAACTATGGTTCTGTTCCCTTTTCAAGTAAAGGTCCCTGCGATTTGAAAAAATTCCTTACAAACTGTCCTGCACTCGAGGGTTTGTCATGGAAACCACTCAGGCCCTCAAAATGAATGCATTGGCCCCCACCTTCCCTCTTATGATTTGTGTATCAACTCTCTACCTTTTCTGCAACAGGAAGTCTCCTGCCCAAGAGAACTTCCCGCTTGCACCCTTTATTCCTCACTCTGAAACCTGTCTCTGTTTTGTGCACTTCAAGCTATCCACAATTTAGAGATCAAGACAGCAAAATTCAGTAATCTCTTGTGGTGAGAACTCTTCTCAATCCTAGAATACAAATCACCACCATTGCCCACTTACTTCTTCTCTTGCTCCAGGTTCTTGCCAGTGACAACCATATCTGTATGGTCTGATTCCATCTTCTGTCATCTTCACTGGGATCTTATAACTTTGATCATGCTCTCTCTCCATAATTTTCACTCCCCCCACTTTTCTATCTAAGGCTCCTTCTTCCTTTCTGTTTACAAATTCCAAGATCCCATACTTTAATAACCTTTATTCAATCATACTACCTTTTCCAGGCTTGTTACACATTCTCCTTCACATGTTCTACTTTCCAGATTAACTGGGCCTACCTGCAGTTCTGTCCAACCTGTACCTCTGCCCAGGCTATCCTGCTTGCCTAGGATGCCCAACTTCTTCATTTCTGTCTCAGAAAGCTTCCTTAAAAGCTCAGATCAAATACTGCCACCTCCAGAAAGTCTAATTTAATTTCCAACAGCTGCTAGTGCCCTAGGGCTCCCCAGAAATCCATCTGTATATATTTTAACTTCTTCAAAGAAGGGAATATATAGTCTGTCTTCCTGTCTCCAGTGCCTGGAGTTTACAACAAGGACACAGAAGATCCAGGTCCTTGGGAAGGAAGGCCCTTCTAAAGCCTCTAGACAACCAGACTTAATCAGACATTTATGACTGCCGGTCACCAAGAAGGGAGAAAAGGGAGGCTAATGTTGGTCCACCACAAGGGGTCTCCCTAGATACACTGTGAAATTATCCACTCTTTGTCCTCTCCTTGACTATCAGACCAGTTCCCAGGACCTATACTCTCATTCCCCTTTATGGGCTTTTATTTATTCTTTTTCTGATCTATAAGGACCATCTAGCCTTGTTTTATCCATCCAATTACCCTGTAATCTTTCAGAGCTTGACTTCCAAGCTGTCCTCTAATACCCAAGGGACCCAGTCTGAGCTAGGGCAGATCTTAGAGAGAAAGTGATCATCTGCTCCATCCCAGAACCCCAAATTACAGACATGGGAACTAAATCAGTGGCCCAAAGTACACCACTTTAGAAAGTGTAACTAGAGTTGGTATTTGAACTCATCCTCCAAATCCAGTGCTCTATTGGCCCACTCCTGTTAGCTTGAGAAAAGGGTGAGGAGAGATATATAACAGGCCAAGTACAAACAAACCATTCACTTGAGATGATCAGAGGAGCCTCCGGGCCCTTCAGAACTACCGAGAGGCAACCCAAGGAGAAAGGAAAGAATTTCAGAATTCTTGCTTCTGAAAGTTTCCCCAAAGAAAGAATAGGTAGCAGTTTTTCTATTGGATATCCTGCTGTGCTTCAAGCTCAGTACTTCTCAAACTAAAATTATCATTGTTTTAATTAAATCTACTCCCATGTGAGTTTCTTTTCAATAGAGCATAGGCATTATTTTTATAACATCTAATATAATATTGGGAAGATAATGTTGGAGCATTCACCTCTCAATGCTCCAACATTATCTTCCCAATATTATATACATATATCAGATAAAGAAAACCCAGTATACTGACAGCAGTTTTAGTCAGCCAACTAGGTTTTCTTTTAGTTATGTAGGCAGCTAGTAATCGAAGGAATTTTGTGCAGATACATGGAAAATATCAATGTGGAACTTCTTTAAAAACTACTGCACATTCAGACTCTGATCAGCTCAAGCAACAGGAAACAGGTTGAGATACCCTGTGTACCACCTCTTCCTTTAACTCTATGCTTTTTACTCCAACCACAATTGGACTACATTGGACTCACTGAAGAAATAAATGACAAATAGCAGAGGGATGTCAAGCACACTGCAAACGAAAGCAGCATATTCACCCAATGACCCACACATCAGGATAGGAAAGGATAAGATTCTTAAGGCCTCAAATTAAAAACAGAACCAATTATCACCAGCAGGTGAATCCCATGGCTGACTCAATAAATCCAATTTCCTCCTCTTTCTGGAACTAACAGACACAGGAGGGAGAAGACAAAACCACAGACAGGCAAGCAGCAATTATCAGCTAAGAAAAGATGCCATCTTTTTTCCCTTTCCTTTTCTTTTCTTTTTCTTCTTTTCCCTATGCAGGGAAGAGGGAGAAGAGAGAAGGCAGCAGCATTTTACAGTGCCCTTAGAGAAGGGAAAGAGAAAGGGAACCCAGCCCTGCAAGGAAGCAGCAGTTAAGAGTCCCAAGAACACTCAGCCTAAGGCCAAAGTCATTAGGGAAAGAAAGCCACCCAGCTTCTAAGGCTAGAACAAGCCTCAGAGAAAGTGAGGGGAAAAATATTTCAAGGAAGCAAAGGGCAGGGTAGGGTAAAGCAAGGATCTGTGTGTGCACATGAAAATTTAGTGTTTCAAATTCAGCTTGCAGCCTAGGGAGGGGAGCTCCCCATAGACTTATAAATAAGTCTCCTCTCATCAGAAAACAGAATAATATTGTACCTTGTCCTTCCCTTTACTTCAAAAAAAGGTAATAATAAAAATGTTTAAAATCAAGATCCAAAGATGGTGGCAGAGGCCAGCCAGGTGGGCATGGGCGCACAAGAGGACGCCACAGGCAGCCAGCTGGTGCGAGCATAGGGTACTCACTCCGGCCAGCGATTTCTGGATATTCTCCCTGGCTCTGGCAATGTCACGGAGGATCACGCTGGCGCCGTTCTCCTGCAAACAGTGCAGAAAGAACCAACATGTGTTTTTATTTGGGGGGAAAAAAGTATTGACCTAAGATAGGGCATGAAAAGTGTTATAGACAGAAGTTGATTGGTGGAAAGAAGCAGGAGCCAGATGAGTTTTCTTTTTCTGGTTAGTTTCAAGGCCCTTTGCAAGCACTCAATGCTAGCCAACACACTGGCCCTGATGCCGGCCGGAGAAGGTGACAGCCGCTGCCGGACAGTGATTTTTCATCCTGTTCTTCCTGGGATGCCTATTATCACAATCCTCCCATCCCTTAAGCATCCCAGAGGTAAGAAGTCCCAAGGGAGTGGGGGAAGGCTCAGCCATCTCCCCAACAATAGAACCATGACTACTAGCAGACAGAAGTGAAGCAAGGCCTCTGGCTCCTGTGGCTCAAGGCCGTAACTCAGCTCCTCTGTTCAATGATCAGGCAATGAGCCATAGGCCTGGATCCACTAGCTGTTCCATCAGCCTCTTCCAAATTCCCTTCTCCGAGTGCCAACCAGCCAGTTTCTCATTTAACCCAGTCAGCACCAGCCTGCATCTCCTCTTACTAAAACAGCAAGGAAGAGCAAGCACCAAGGCTTGATTTGTGAGATCTAGGTTTGAGGCCCAACCACTGGCAAAGTCTGGGGTCCAGGCCAGGACAAGTTCCCTGATTAAATAGTCCCTGACTATCTAAGAGGGCCAGGGAGCTGGTAGAAATGCAGGAGGAGTATGCTAAAGCAGAGCAAGGTTCAGGGACCCTCCCCTTCAGGAGCCACATATACAGCAGAGAAGACTCTAGTACATCTGGAATGTGGCTGCAGTTAGTGCCCTGCCTAGTGCTGATCCCCAGGGTCCCATATTTACAAGTCAGATTTGCTTTGGGTAAAAACAGAATGCCATAGATACACCTGAGCATTCATTAGGTTCCTACTGGGTATCTGTTAGTTGTTGGAGTTAATTCCTGGACCAGCTCTAGCACTGCCTCCCTTCAAAGTCCGACCTTTTTCCCAGTGGAGCAGTCAGACATACAACCTGATGCTTCTTCCCAGCTGGCCCAGGGTACCCCCATGGCTCAAGTCTGCTCATCCAATCCACTGCTGCCTCAGAAACCTGATTTACAACTGTAAGAAAACCTGGTTCAAATCATTTCAGATGATAAAGAGGGGAAACAACTTACCCAAAGTCATAGAGCATCAAGCAGCAGGGACCACACTTTAAGACTTGCAATTTTAACTTTCCCACCCTAATAGTGCCCTCCTGCCTTTTGGCAGAGTAAGGATTAAGCCTCTCACAAATCAGAAGAGGGAGAACTGGTCTACGCACCAAAGGGCATAAGAACCTCCCTGCCTCCCTCTCCTTTTTATATCCATCCTGCCCCTTCTAGAACTGAGCCATTATTACCTGTCGGGAGGAGACAGGCACAGGACCATTCATCTGCTCATAGAATTTTCTCTCTGCATCATCATACTTGAATTTGTCAAACCAGATCTTCTCATGCACCAGGAAGCTGGTTGCCATCTTCCTGTAGAGGAAAAAAATTGGTTAGAATGTCACATTTAGAGTGACAACAATTATAGGAATCTCTTGATAATGAACAATCAATGTGCTGCTCAGATCATAATAAACTCTTTATTTCCACCCAAACTCTGACCTAGCAAACCGTATCCCCTTTCTCCCATGTCTAGTCCATTCCACCTCTGCTGGGATATGGACCATGCCAAGAAATTGCTGTCACAGGCTATTTGGAAAGTAGGGTTTCTCAAAGCATGGGTCTTAAAAATGGCTCATCCTGACTCTCTTACACTTTTGCAGCTAGAGAAGATCTCAGAGATTACTTAGTCCCACCCACACTGGAACAGGATCCCTTTATGAGCTCTCTGATAAGAAGCCACTCACTCTCTGCCTGAATACCTCCAGTAAAATGGAAATCCACCCTGTCTGGTAGCCCTCTGCACTTTTAGACAGCCAGGGTAGAACAGAGTCCTGCTCTTTACAACTTCCAGCCCACTACTCTTGTCTTATGCTATCCAGAAATGTGCTATGTGATAGCAATGTGATAGTCTTCTCTTTTCCAGGCTTCTTCAGAGGCCCCACATCCCCTTCCCCTGAGCTCTCTTTCCTCCTAACATCCTTCTTGCAGTTTACATGTGTCCCTCTTAACTGAACCCAATACCCCAGATCTGAGGCAGGTAGAAGCCAGCAGACTGGAACCTCCCTTCTTCCGGGCTCCAGAAAGATGCTTTCACATGTCACCTGTTAATTCATGCTCCTTTCCCCCCCCCCCCCCAGGCTCCTTTTTCTTCTCATTCTACCTAGACCTTGGAGCTGCCAGAGGCTGTGTTAGGGGTGTATGTGTGCTTTGGGGAGAAGGGCATGAATTGCTCTTAAATAGACATTTTCTCTCCCTCTTTCAACTTCTCAGTTTCCCCTTAGCTTCATCTCTGGGAAGGAATGCCACGCCCTACTACATCAGAAGGCCCACCAGTGCCCAAAAGGGCATTGACAGTATTGAATGTCCCCTGGCCAGGGAAAGCCCCTTCCCTAAATTCCTTATCCCGAGGTGAGCACAAAGTCAAGTGCACTCCCACAAGCCGACTTGCCTGCTGAGAGGTGTTTTCCTTCCCTTCCCACTGGCCGACGCCACTTGCTGCTCTGGTAGGGAGTGGGGAAGACAAACAGGAGCCCTAGAAGAGAAGTGACCACATCCTCCACACTCCTGTCTGCTTACCTTTCTGCTTACCTGCCTGGCAGGCACAGGGGCCCAACACCACCACTAATCAGAGGTGAAAATGGGATATTTCTGTGCTTCTCGGGGCTTCAGTTTCCTCTTCATTATTGGGGAAGGGGTGCTAGTGTGAGATGACAGCTGGCACCTTCCCCACCTACCCAAATCTCCTGACTGGGAGACAAGCTGCCCCAAAGCACCACCACCATGCCCCAGGTGCCCCTGCCACCTCCTTCTCTATGCATGGTCATGTTGGCCTCTCCTCCTCAGTGAGAGCCCCCGCCTCTTCTCTACCCCCCCCCCCACAGAAAACAATGTCACAGGATTTTCTGCTCTCTTCTCCAACATGCTGTCACCAAGCCCTGTGAATTTTCCTTTCATAGCACCATCCTTCGAACCACTAACCCTCATCTAGGTCCTCTAGACTACAGGCCTTAATTAGCACTCTCAGCTACCTCCCTCCATTCATCCACCAGTACTAGGTTTCACAGAATCAAAGAATCAGTTTGCAAGGATCCCAGAGGTCACCCAAATCCTTCTCAAACACAAACTCTATCTGTGAGACAGGAGAATTCCACTGACCCTTTAAGGCACCCCCCCCAAGCCAGAAGCTCCTCAATGGCTCCCTTTTTTCTTCCATGCTTCTAGTTTTCTAAGCTCCCCACAGATTTACCGTCAGGCTCCAGAAGATTAGCTCACCATCCCAGAATCAGACCAGCCTGCCTTTGTTCTTGCCAGTTGTCATGCACCTCACCCTCACTCCCATTCCATTTACAAACACAAAGCCCAACTGAAGTCAATGACTTCAACAAGTGAACAGCTGGTCCACTTACTGGATACAAAGCAGCATCATGACTGACTACTTCAATCTTTATTAAAGTGCATGCTTAATACCTACAGCATAATTTAAGACTTAAATTTTAATAATTATTTTTTCAGTGTAGATTCAGAGTTCTCCAAGAGAAGGACTTCTCTTAAGACCACCACTGTGTAAATGCTATTGAGAATACAGAAGTCTCTTAGGAATCCTAAGGATTGATGTCCCAACCTTTCTCAGTACTCCCGGAAATAGATACCCACCAGCCTCAGTGGAGGTAATCAAGATTTTAGATTCTTCTTATTCAAAGCAGTAGGAAATCTTTCCTCTTTCCCCATCCCTTTTTTGTGACTTTATGGGAATCATTTGTATTGGATGACAGTGGACAGTTCTAGGCCCTGCATATTGTTACTGATCCTCCAGTTTTATTAAAAACAAAGCACAACAAAACAGATTATTCCTCCTCCCTATAATCCACTCCTTCCATTGTCCAGCTGCCCTTTTTCTCCATTGTTTTTGGTGCCCTATCTCTGAGTTACTGAGATTAAAGCCTTACAGTACAAAATCTGGCTGTGTAACTAGACTAAATAAAATTTGAGTTGGAAAACACTGCTCAACAAATGTTGTCACCAATACTCCAAAGAACAGAGAGGAAATTCATGAAGTCGCTCAGTTCAGAAGGCACAGGAATATAGAAAACATTACTATTTCTGTGGGTAAAGAAAAAAAAAAGGATTACACATGGGTCTGACTAGGGAAAAGGGATCTCAGGGCTTCTTCACTGAAGATTGGGAAGCTGTTTCCCCCAGTAGGACCTTAAGAGATACTAGGCATATTTGGTTTCTGACTTCACCTTCCCCCTCCAAGCTGAGGTCTGGCATCCCTATACAAGTCTGCATCAGGGGACATGCACCTGGTTAACTTACCTGGGACTGCTGCCCTGCCAGAGCCCTTCTGTGCCAGCTAGAATTTAAGATGGCACAGGACAAGTACCATGTCAATCTGAGCTTCCCCAACAGTGCCTACAGAAAGTACTACTATGGCAAAGGACTTCCAACCTCCCAGGACACCCTACTTTGACTTGATTTAAATCCACCCATTGTTTTTGTTCGTTTCTTTTGCTAATGTATCTTGAGACATTAAATAAACTATAGCAACTTTTTTGAGGGGCAGAGAACCCCAAACTTTAGAACAAAGTAGAATCAATAAAGCACATGGGTCCTATGTCTTAGTACTTCCTCATTCTTCCCTCTGTTGCTCTACTTCTTTCAACCAACTTGGGTTAAAATTTCTTAGAAATGAAGATTCCTTGAGAGAAGGATGAGGAGATAACAAATAAAACCAGGAGCTTGTAACTGCTTCTTACTACCTATTCTGTAAGGTATATCCAATATAAGTGGGACCAGGGGACATGTGAGAGGAGGGGAGAAATGGTTACCATACAGTAAGTTTTTCCTACTTTAGTCTTGGTGTAGATGCTGAGGGGACAGCACGGGAAGCAGGCCGATGGGCAGGGACTGGTGAGACTGGAGGTGCTTCTGCTCGCCATGACATTCGGAGGGCCTCAGTAGCATGATGGCGAGATTCGGCATTATCATAGGTTGATTTGCTGAGCCATGGAGGTTCGCCATCCTTGTGCAAGAAGTACCAATAGGGCAAGCCAGGGTCCACTTCTTTGGAGGGTACAGGGTCTGCCCGCTTTGGACCAATACGTTTGCTTGTGTTATTTCTGTTTCGTCTATCTTTTCTTCCCCGCCGTGCTACATCGGGCGGCCCACCCCGTTCCTGCAGCCTCACTTTTCCTGGTGGGTGGCCATCAAACATGGCCTCATAGAAACATCTCTCAGCATCATCATATTGGGGCTTTTCCAACCATACCTCCTGCATCATTGCCTGAAGACTAAAAAGCTGGGGTTTACCATTGGCTGGTGGGCTGGGCCAGCAGGCAGTGAAGGACGAGCCTCTCACAGGTGGCCCTGGGGTAGCAGGAGTGGTTACGGCGGTCATATACCCTTCATCTGGGGTGCCCCTCCCACTTGCCACACTTGTGGTGTCCTGTGGGAGCTGTGAGGATGAGATGTCCAGGGAATGTGGCGGGGTGGACGCCTGCGTCCACTCCACAAATGCCATCTCAGCTCTGTCAAAGTAGAACTTGTTAACCCAGATGCCACAAGCCATATGGTGGCAGGCCACACGACTCCCATGGGTGCAGGGTGTCGTCAGGGCCTTCCCTGGCTTGGGTGCCACTGCCCGAGGAGCTGCTTTCTCTTGCCAGAGTGCTAAGTGCATCTGGGAGGCTGTGGCTGCCTCCAAAGGGAGGAGGCCACGGGGAGTCACTGCATCTGCAAGCTTCTTGCGGTAAGATGTCTCTGCCTGGTCAAAAAGTGGCTTTTCAAACCATACCGGGTCGGCTGAGAGGCCCACTAGGGCCAGGTTGGTCTGGGATGGGTGGTTCTTGGGTGAACGCTTCCTCTTCTTCTGCTTCTTGCCGTTGTTGGCTTTCTTGGTGTCCCGCCCGCTGCTGTCCCCTGAATCATCCTGGCTGAGGCCATTCACCACCTCCTCTGGTTGCTGCTGGGCCTGGGCTGCGGCGGCCTGCGTGGCTTCTCGTTCGTAGAATAGCCGCTCTGCTTCATCGTATTTATGCTTATCCTCCCAGACCGTCTCCAGCGGGCAGGAGGGCTTCCTTGTCCTCATCTTCCCAAGGAGGCAGCATTAAAAGGTAAGCACAAGAAGGTAGTTGCAACATAGCTGAACAAACCAAGGACACACGTTAAGACGTTTCTTTTGACAAGTTATTACGACCCCGTTACAAGGCTCTGGTAAGAGTAGATTAAAAAACAAACAAAACACAAAAAGAAGTCCTTGCTTAATGGGCAAGGCATTTCTGTCAAGGGGCCAGCTTTCTAACTGCTGAGTGGGCAGCACACTTACAGATCTCATACACATTATTATCCAGTACATAGACCTGACTAATTTAGAATAATAAAGGTAGAGAAAGGAGGTCTGAATCAGTGAACCTTTTGAAAAACATTTTCTTTTTAAAAAATGCAGCTTTTGCCTTAGGAAATAAAGCCCAGGGGCTTTGATAAAAACTCACTAAGAGGAAAGGATGATTCTTATTATAGTAATCACAATAGGGAAGCCCAAAATGATAAGAGTAGGCACCAAATTCAAGGTTACTGTCTGGCTGGGTTTCTGCACCTAGATGTGCGTGTGTGTGTGTGTGTGTGTGTGTGTGTGTGTAGTGAGCCTGACCTTTAGGTGCAGGCTTAGAGCTCTGCTTCAGAATTAGCACTGCTTTAAGGTGTTAATACTAGGGCTTCAAAACTCAGTAGAGGGAGCTCAACTTGATTAAAGGAAGCTCTATCTCTACTGTTGAGCCAGTCCAGACTGGGTAAGCTGCTTTCTGTACAGTTGGACTGTGTTCTAAATAAAGAATTGTCATCATTGGGCTTATGGGGATGCCCATGTGTTTCAGAGTACAATGAGGGAGGGCTGCAGGCCACAGCCCTGACACTTTTAACCACTGACTCCCTCCAATAACTTTTGAGTCAGTTTCTTTGCCTCAGGTTCTTCAAACAAATAAGCATTCTGGACTAGATTCTTTTTAAGGTTATCTTCTTTTGGCTCTAACATTCTATGGTTCCAGTTCAAGAAGCCCCTACAATAAGAGATGCTGCTAGGACATGCAATTATTCCTAAATAAAATATTTCCCAGAATGCTGACCTTACAAACTGATGAAATATTGCTGTCGCCAATTTTAGGTTGTGGGTTTACCTAATTATTCGGCCCCCAGAGATGTGGTGAGAGGGTAAGGGAGGTACTTTGGTAAAAAGTTAGATAAAAATATACTAAATCACTAAGTTCCTGCTATGGTAAGGGGCCAAGCTAGGAACTGACTAAAATTTTTAAGTACCACATGCCTTTCAAAGCAGCAGCTGGAATATTTTGAAAAAATATATTGGTAAAATGCTTTGGAAAACTATTTTGAACTAACTCCTGGAGTTTATGTTTTCAAGTTATCTTTTTCTAGGAGCTGCTTTTTAATGGCTCCAGAAGCTTAAGGTCATTTGAAAATAACTTAAAACTTTAGGTAAACTTCATAGAAGAGGCAGAAGTCATTCCTGAATTTAGTCAGAAGCTCTTTCAAGATTTTTGTGCCCATCTGCATGCTGTTTCCTGGACCTTTGTTTTATGGAGAAATCTCTGGCACATGAAAACTCTTGTTAAGTGCTATTGTTTCACATGAGTAACACTGAAATTGCCCGGTGACACTGCAGTTCCACTGATGAGCCAGTTAATAACATTTTCCTAAAACTTCAACCTGAGTCCTACTGACTACAGACAAACAATTCTGCAGAGAGAAGACACAGGTGGCTTGCAGAAAGGCATCCAGGTTGCAAGACTGCTACAAGTTTAACCCTAAATACCCACTGCTATTTAGAATGTATATCTTTTCTTTTTCTCATCTGTTCCCAATAAAGAACAATGTCACCAGTGCCTCCATTTCCTCTGGAGAGAAGAACAGCCTTAAGAGTTCTGGAAAGAGTTCTTTTATTATCCAAATTCAGAATGCTTCCTAAACTTCAAATCACAATTTTTGGGAAAAAATGGCCACTCCTATGTTTTAAAAAACTTGCTCTTAAATGCAAAGAAGGGTCTTACTCAGAAATAGAGAAAATGAAAAAAAGAGTCAAAAAGAGAATGAAAGGAGAGGAAAGGAGAGTTGGAAAAAAAAGAGATAGAGAAGAGAGGAAAGTAACAAATGCTTCCTGAGAAGGAGTAACTTCTTACACTAGCAAGGATGAACTCATGTCAAAACAACCTCAAAAAAACAAAAAATTCCCCCAAAAGCAACAATTGGTTCTAAGCAAACTTCCTACAACTCATTGATCCCTGGAGATCCTGGCACTCACCAATGTAAGGATGACAAGGGCGGAGGAGGCAGCAGCAAGTGGCAGAGGGAATGTTGACCTTAGAAGCCTCCCTACCCCACAACAAGCCTAGAGCATTGTGACCCTGAGAAGGCAGTGACATCACCCACTTACAGTCATAAAGCCAAAAGTCTAGCTCACTGTGGCTGGCCAAGGCAGACTCCCCGAAACTTGTCTGTTTAGGGCCATATAATAGCGTGATCTCTACTGCCTTTTTCACCATTAATTAGTACTGTTTTCTAGAAAGACCTTAAGACCTTAGGATTTCTCTCATTTATATTCATTCTAAATTTCACTTTTTCTACCTCTGCTTCATTGTCAGTTCTGCAATATTTGGGGCATAAGAATGGTAAAAGTCCCTGGATCCTAAGGGATGAGAGTAAGGAACATGTATCCACGAGATAATGCAAAACAAAGAAGCATCTTAAGGAGCAATGTGGGGAGGATATAGGTTTGAAATATGTTAAGCCACTACAATGAAGGAATGAATATAAAAAGATATATTTATTACTTCAAGGACTTGGGATTGTCAGTATGTGTTGCCAAACCAATGTTGAAAATTATAATTTCTTAGAGTGTTTGTAAACCACAAATTAATGATTAAAAAAATTCTGCACTAGTAGTGTCCAAATTTCTGGTTATATAACTCCAGACATGGTATTTACAACAATGACTATCATGAAAAAGGGGTCTTACTCTGAAGACCTGTTCATTTCGATAGGGTCAGTCAAATTTTCTCCTGGCAAAGCCTTTAAGCACCTAAAGTCACTTTTACAGGCAATCAGAGAACATTATATAAGCCCAGAGCTGCAGTCCCCAACCAAAGGCTCAACTGAGAACACAGTTGTCTGTAACCCTGGGTAAAGCGTGGGCAAGGTTTATTCCAAAACTGTGATTTTACCTTTTAGAATAATTTTATTAAAAACAATTTCTTTAAATTGTATTTAAACTTCTACCAGAAACTGGAAATTGAACCAGACACCTACACTACAGCTAAATGCAAATTTTTATCAGATTTCTTTCCCCTTTTCATGTACTGAGAGGATTTCCTGCTCTATGCTAAAAAGGCTGTTAGATCTCTGATGATTTGTTAAACCACAAGAGGAAAATTTGGTACTTTGACATTCTCACAGATTCATATTTGTAATTACAGTAACAATATATTTTCAAGATATACCTCCCCAGCAGGCATCCAAAGAGGATGAAGGATTTATGATGGGGAGGTTACTGGATTTCTGGTTGAGTACTAGAGTGTACCTGTCTCTACATGTCTTTAGGTGTGTTACCATATGGTATACTAAGTTAGTCTGGCTGGCTAAGAGCCAAATAAGAGGAAATAAGAGGGTTAGGCCCAGGCAAATTGGCTCAAAGGCTGTATTACAGTGTATGGATCACTGAAAGAAGTAAATTTTTTGGATCTGGATTCACACACACACACACACAGTCCTGAAGAAGGGAAGTTTCAAACTAAACCAGAGGATGCAAACCTCAGATACAGGAAGGGAAGGAGTGTGAGTTTACCCCAAGGCCCAGAATGAAATTTAGCCAGGAAAAGTTTAGGGTTGAAGACAATGTGAAGTTGTACAAAAGCCAACAGGGTTCTTTTTCTATACTGCCTACTAAAAATGTAACTTGCAGTTTTATCCAGACTTTTCAATTTTCAATTATTCAGTTTTCTCTATGCCAATAATACTGTACTAAAGTTGGCCCTACTTAAAAGCTGTGTTCTTGCTTTTTAAGTGGAGAAAAACCAACTTAAGATAGACAACTAAGATTCTAGGATGCTATACCCTTTAAAGCATAAGCATTTTATGCCAGATTCAGCAGAAACAGCTTGAACATAGAAGTTCAGTTATTTTTTGATATTAGATGTCATTTTAATGATCTAGTCTTCATTTCACCACAGTTGTTATATATGATATATGCCATCTCCTGGAGCTTATTTTATTGGGAGAATGATTACTGGAATGAGGGAAAACACCCCCACACCCCCCAGAATGACCAATAACCAAATTAACAGTTCTGTTTGGTACCTGTTGGGACCTTATTGCTATTTCCTCAAATAGGATGCCTTCACTATGAACTCATTCCTTACTCATGGAATCATATCATGTTATAACAGAAAGAAACCCACCCCCTCATTTTCCACAAAGGGGCAGAAGTATAGGGAAGGGAAGTGCTTTGTCCAAAATTCCACAGTGAGTTAGTGGCACAAGAAAGACCAGAACTCAAGTCTCTTCCTCTAGCCCAGGTCTTTACTGCATTAAATTGGGTTACTTTCTAGATGGTGCTCCTTCCAAGCATCGAGGGAAAGTCCACTCCAAATAATGCTTCATTTGAGGTTTAAAATGATAGTGAACTTCAAATAGTCTTTCATTTTTTTGATTTTTTTAATCTTAATTTGGGGATGGAAAAAAGGAAAATCACACAGGTTTCTTAATTTATGATAGCACAAAAAGCAGTTTAAAAAAGGATTCTTATCTTATCATCGTTAACTCAGCCAATATCTAGGAGACAACAGATTAAGGCAAATACTTACTTTTAAATTATACTCCTAGGGCAGCATGAAGAGAAAGCAGTGAGATTAGATATAGTCAGAAAGGTTAAATTCCCGAGACTGGCCACCAGGTAGGACATGCACACAGTATAACAACAAACTGTCCATGCTCCAACAAGACCCATGTTCTCAGTATAGAGAAGAAGCAAATTTTCAGAAGAATTTCTTAAAAGAAATTAAGCAGATGCTTTCTGGTAAAAAGAAAAGCAGCATCACTACAAGACAGCCTGAGCTCAGAACACCAGATGTAAATTAAACTCTATGACTGATAGAGCATAGTTTCATTTTCCACTCTCGATATTAATCAGGAAGAACTAGAACGGGCATAATTTAGCAAGGAAAAAAAACTAATTCCCAGAAGGCTTTACATTATTTTGTCTAAGCCTCTGGATAA
The DNA here is from genome assembly GCF_048593235.1 of Sminthopsis crassicaudata. NCBI lineage: Eukaryota > Metazoa > Chordata > Mammalia > Dasyuromorphia > Dasyuridae > Sminthopsis > Sminthopsis crassicaudata. Next base: position 77,993,079 of record NC_133617.1, on the reverse strand, counting down.
CTGGATGGGGAAAAAAAAAAAAAAAAAAATCAGGCTACAGATGATGTTCTCTTTTGTGCAAACAATGCAAAAGATGTCCAAAGAGGACAAAAACTAGCATCAGGTGGCAAATAAGGATCAGGGTCCAAAAAGGACACTTCCTAGATTCTGCCTGACCCACTGTCTCTGCAGTCACTACCTCGGAATAAGCCAGCATCGAGTAGGCAATCCCTGGTACCATCGCAGGCTACAGTGTTATGCCACCAGTTAATAAAAAATCCAAGCAATACTGAAGACCTTCCCCACAAGGGAGTTTGTAGAAGCATCCTAGGACATCATCAGGCCTCCTCCTGGCAACATATCTACTATGGAAACAGCCTGGGAACTGCCTACACGGTCATTTTAGTGAGCAACTGTTAGTGGCAGTTAGAAAACTGCCCCCACCTCTTCTTGTAGCAAGCACAAATCTAGTACCATCTGTTCCCAGAAAAGGCTCTTTCAAGGAAATAATGGATTAATAATAATCACACCCTATATTTGCATAGTGCTTATTTTTAAAGAGCTTCTACAAATATTTTCCCATTTGAGGCTTATAAGTAAAAAAAAAAAAACCAGAAGAGAGATTAACCATTCTGTTTGCCAGAAGGAAAGAGGCTCGAAGTGCTATGCTATGCTATGTTCTAGTGTTTCATGGAATGTTGTGGAGAAGAGAGGGATTAAATTTGTTCTGTTTGGCCCAGAGAGGTGAATGAGGGGCAGTAGTAAATAGATGAAACTGTAAAGTCAAAATTAGGTTTGAAGTAAGGTAAAATACCTCAATCCTTAGACTTAGAGTTATCTAAGAGCAGCGAGGAAGGTAGGGGAAGGATGAAGCAAGTTCTTGCTCACTAGAGATATTCAAACAGAGTCTGGACTAGTCTCTTGTTTGGCCTCTGTTGTGGAAAGGAGTCTTACTTAGGCCATTATAGGCTAGAGGGCCTGAAGTCCCCTTAAAGAGTGAGATTTTGTAATCAAAGCATAATTGGGAGAGCCAGAGCTATTATTCAGATTTTCTGGCACCTAGTTTATCATACTAGAGTAGAAGAAAAGAGATGATTTTAAAATACCATCATTATTATGGGGCTTTGAAAAGTTTATGAACAGGTGGCAACTGGTCTGGAATAACTCTTAACATTAGTGAGAACTAGACTTCAGGATCCATTTCATTTTTCCCTACAGTTGCTTGTCAAGTTTGAGTGAGGGCTCCATGACAGCTGGCCACATTGTATGATGATGTTGATGCTTTTCAACAAGAAGTTTTAAAAATTAAAATACATAGCTAAGCTCATACAAAGTTGAGAAATCTGTTCAACTTCCTATTAATAACAATATAAACAAATAAACAAAGATTATCACAGAAAAGGAACAAGAACATGAATGGTACCTACTCAAATATCAAAAATTACAGCCCAGAGCCACACCATTGCCAATATTGTTGACATGTACAGAAATGTATATATTCTCAAATGTAAAATACAGATACTATTTCCCTGCTTATAATTTTTTTTAAAAGGAGTCTTTTCTTTCCTAACTTTTTTCTTTATCACACTTCCAATGCTTATTGCTCCTCAATAAGTTGAGGCTACAGAGAACAAAGCAGCCTATGGCAGAGCACACAGAAAAAAGGAATGGATAGTATCAGAGATTTCAAATCCTATCTGACAGGCTATTCGCAAGTAGCCACAACACAGAAAGGCACTGAGGTGGGAATAAGCTTTGGCAAGTATGGGATAAAGCTAGGAATACTGGTCAACCTGGTGGCGTAAATAGTATATTTAATTTTTATAAAAGTAAATTTTGACCCTAACTAATGTGCCTTTAACTAACTCTCTTAAGTTCAATGGGCCTCAAGAAAGAGATTGCACACAGTGACCTCCAAGGACCCTCAATATCAGATTTCAATGTATTCTATGACCTTAGATTTGGAGGTTCTTATAAAAAGAGGCTCAGAATTCATGAAATTATTTGGTTTGCTACTTAGTAACTTGAATGACAGGGCTTGCAATGGGTGGAGGCTAGACTGTTCTTTGTTCAATGAGGCAATATACCCAATAGGAAGCAGGGAAAGATGCCTTTGGCTGCAGCCTGGAGGATAACCTCACCATGTCTCATAAAATTTAGAGCAGGAAGATGCCCTTCATGGAGTTACACTCAGTTTACATTTGAGGAAACTGAAGCCTAAAAAGGGGAAGATCACTCAGATTATAAAGAACAAAGCTGGGATCGGCCTCCAAATCTATCACCTTTTCCATTATACCAAGGTAGGGAGAGGTTTGGCACAAGCATCTTTGGAATAGACTATTGTTCCCAAAGTAGCATACACTTAATCAAGTAATAAGCAACTATTAGACGCCAGAGCTATAACAGACACTGTGCTAGGAATTGTAAATAGAAAAAACAAAAATGAAATTGTTCTTACCCTCAAAAAGTTTACATTCTGGAGAGGTAGGGAGAAGGGAGAAACCAACCTCACATACATATGGCATTTAAAAAGTAAACATGACAATTATCATTGATCTTCACAATTCTGAGAAATAAGTGCTATTATCATCCCCACTTATAGGAGAAAATCAAGGCAGAGATGAAAGGCTTTGCCCAGGATCATATATCTAATGTCTTAGGACAGATTTGAATTCAGATCACCCTGACTCCAAACCCAAATGGGAATGGAAGGTACTAGAAGTTGGAGGGATCAGTAAAAGCTTCATGGAGAAGATGATGTTGAGTTGAACTTTGAAGGAAATTAGGGATTCTGACAGGCAAAGGTAAGGTGTGAGAAACTGCAAGAAGGCCTGCTCAGCTGAACCATATAGATAAATCTGGAATAAGGCTTATTACATAATATATAATGGGATCTATTCCCTTTAAGTCAAGATGAAAACATGTTTGATTTTTATAGCTATTCACACCCTGGATTTTTCCTGTCTTTCACCCTCAATGAACAATATGGGCCATAATGGCTTATTGATGAATCTCATACAGGATGTTCCATCTCCTATACTTAGGGGTTACTTACAAAATTTATTTAGCACACATGTGAATATGTTGTTTTCCCTCCTTTAGAATGTAAGCTTGAGGGCAGAGACCAGTGTGTTTTCCTTTTCTGTTTATCCCTAGAACTTATAAAATTCCTGACCATTCAAAGGACTCGATAAAAATGCTAGCTGATTCCCTTCCATGTATCTGGTCCTTTTATCAAATTTCTGTCTCCTGAACATGGCCTGTACAGTCTCATCTCTAGTTCTTTGCTCACGTGGTTGCCTATATCAAAAACATCCTCCCTGTGCCTCTAGTTACTGAATTTCTCTTTCGCCCCCCCCCCTTCATGTTTGTACACTGCTTTTTTAAAGCTGTATTAATGTTCCTTATTTTTATACCAATTATTTTTACTTAGCATCTCTTCTCCCTACTTAAGGCAAACTACCACACTGTGCATATCAAAGCAGTGTGACATACACTTAGTTCCAGAGCTGAAATCAACTCTACCATATAAAGCTTCTATCAAGCACTTCTTTGCCTTAAACTTCTCTCTCTAATCTACTTTCCAACACAACTAAAAGTGGATTTCCTAAACCATGGGACTAACCAAGTTACTCCTAGCCTTTTACAACTTGACCTTCCAATACACTTCCTGGGATTCAGGTTATGTACAGAGGATAGACTCTAATTTGACTAAAGTATCAAATACTTGGAAGGGAATCAATCAACAAGCACTTATCAAGCCTTTTTAATGGCCAGGACTAATTCTGGGATAAAAAGAGAAGAAAAACCCTCTGGTCCTTGACACTGAACTCACATTCTAATGACAGTCAACATATTTATATCCATACAAGATTAACTACAGGTACTCTCAGGTAAAGACTATAAGAATCAAGCTTTCAGTTGTCTTAAAGAGAATTCAAGGCACTGGAGATGAAGCTTCCTATGGGAGGACCATCAAGTAAGCCAACATGGCTGGCCCATATTGCTCACAGAGGGAGAAAAGTGTTAAAGCACTAGAAAAAGAGGAAAAGGCCAGAATATGAATAGCTTTTGAAGCTTTAGAATTTAGGAGTTTATATTTGATCCTGATCCCAGAGGTAGGTACCACAGCTGGTAATTACCTGAGCCTAGACTGGAATTCAGATCTTCTGGACCCTAAGCCCAGTGCTGTGCCATGGAGCTTCTGGATGGATGTGTAAAGCACAGAGATTCAATAAGCAAAGTGGTCTTGTTCTCAAGGAATTCACATTCAAATGGGAGACAATACAACAGCTGCAAGTCACACACAAAGGTCCTATGGTTCTTACAACACAGTAGTAAAACAGAAATAATAATACAGAAAAAGTTTTTGATATTGCTCCATTAGACAAATGCCAAGGACTTCTGGGTCTTCACTAATTGTGGCTACAGCAACCAAGAGCCTATGGCCTCAAAAAAACCTAGGGAGAAAAAGAGCTGTTTATCCTAGTTACATATCCTAAGTTTGAGCCCACTCTCCCTAAGAACCTTATTTATCAAGGGGAAAGTGTACTGCTAGTTTTTGGTGGGGGAATGTTTCTGAAATTAGCTATTTTTGTATATCTGCTTGGAGGGGGAAGGGAACAAAAATTTGCTAATTAAATGTGCCATGCGCTGTGCTAAAACACTTTATGAATATTATTTGATCCTCACAACAACCCTGTGAGGTAGGTACAATTATTATCTATTTTACATTTGAGAAAACAGAAGCAGACCGAAGTTAAATTTGCCCAATGTCACGTAGCCAGAAAAAATCTGAAGCTGGATTTGAACTTGTGTTTTTGACTTCAGGTCCAACATTCTATCCACTTAAGTCACTTAATAAATACTTTCTAAAAGCTAAAGAATTCTGCCTGATAATCTGGATGGGAGAAACAGCACTAGAAATCAGAGTAGTCAGTTGGTCCAGCCTGCCAGGCTAAGGGAGAGTTGGGGAAGCAGTACCGGGAGGGAGAGCTACATATAAATACACAAAGAGCCGATGGAAAGTAACCGACCTCAGAGAAGGCTATAATACCGAGCGGCCCTAGAAGAGGTCTCCTGGAAGTGTCATTTGAGCTGAGAATTGAAGGAAGTCCCTTTTTCCCCCCAAATTACTCTGATGTGACTGCAACAGGTCAAGGCAGCCAGAAGACCGAGGAGTAAAGGTAAGAACTGCCTCACCATGCTAAAGCAAGCCGTGGGTACGCTGGCCCTGCCTGGCTTTCTGGATCTTTTAACAGCTGATGCTAATCCAGCACTGAGCACTGCAACGTCCATCTCATTTGGGGGTCATAGCCTTGAGATTTTACAGGTAATATTACTATCTTTTTTAAAAACCAAATGAGGAAAACTAAAGCTCAGAAAGGTTAAGTCAATCAATAAACACTTATCAAGCACCTACTCCATGCCAGGCACTGTGCTTGTGCTATAGATACAAAGAAAAGCAAGGTGAATGCTAGTCTCAAACTCATGGTAGAGACAACATGCAGACCTCTATGTACCCCCCCCCCCCCACAAAAAAAAGACAAAGTCGGTGAAAATATCCATAGTAATGCAGCTAGTTAAACACGGGAGGCAACTCTACTGGTCCTTCTCCACGGCTGTTCAAGATTCATTTGCATTTGACTACCTAATTTTCCACTATTCCTATACTATCCATTCTCGCTAAATCAAACTATCTTCTCATATCAAACTCATTTTCCACGGCGCTCTTCATCTAAACTCTCCGTTCCAGGCGGGCCACTCTTCCTCCTCTCCGTTGGAGACAGAAATTGTATCTATGCTTAAGCCACATTTCAATCTCGGAAGCCATGACTTTCTTCAAGTTAAATGTCATTTAGCTCACTCTGAACGCAGGCAAGAACTTGCTCTTGGATATACCGGCGGTGAGAAGGGCAGAGGAAACGAAGCCCGAACTCTTTCTGTCGGGTCTTGAACCCCGCTTCAGCGCTTTCGCACAGTGAGCCCCCACTGCTCCCGGGATCCCGAGCTTGCTAGGCTATTCTCGCGACGTTGCTTTTTTTCTGTGAATCATTTTCTGGATCCCTGGACCACCATTCTCTTCCTTAGAAACTCCATACCCTCAGTGACCAGGCTAAGTTCGTTTCTCAACCACACTTCTCAGTATTGGCAAACCACGTCGTTCAGATTCCAATCTTTCTAACTCGGGTCCCCCCTCCGTGCCGCAGCAGCCCAATCTTTCTAAGGCGCACGCTGTCCTCCGGCTCGCTGGCTACAGAAGAAATCCATAGTCCTCCATAGATCGTTCTCCATAATTTGCAGCCTTATCTCATACTATTCCTCTTCACAAATTCTACATCCAAGTAAAATGTACCCACTGCCTGTCCCCGAACACTCCCTATTCCAAAAGAAGTGCAATACCCCCCCCCCCCTCCAGGAAGCTTCTCTGCTTCCTCAGTCCAGCAGCTGCTACGCCGGGGAGAAGGTTTTGCTGCTGCGGACCCTCCACGGCCCGAGGCAGACTCTGATTTTCGTCTCTCACCCTCCGCAGCAGTCCAGAGAAGATGGAACATCACTGTTATCCTGGTGGAACACCGGCCCAGACTACCTCACCTTCCCTAACTCTTGTAGGAACTTCAGTGTCCTGCTATTCCCGCTAGCGCCCCGCCCGGCCCACACCGACGGCAAAGACTGAACCAGACAGTCTCTCGAGCCCCCTTTTCCGGCGCTCACAGTCCACGTTTTTAAGTGACCAGAGGACCGGGTTCAAATGGAGCCGGAGAAACAAGGCACGCTAGCGGGAGGAGAGAGCAGAAGGGGGAAGGAAGGAGCCGCCCTAGGCTTCCGCCAGTGTATCGAGGCCAATGCCCCGGGCCCCTCCGTCTCCGGCCTGCGCATTTCTGGGGCCCAAGCGCCACTCCCGCAGTGAAAGGAGCCTTCCGTTCCGACTGGGGAACCTCACACAGCCCTCAGCTGGCCGGCACGGAAACGTTCCCAGGGAGCCACGTGGGGCCGAGTCCAGGCACTGACCAAACCAACCCTTCACCCTAAAAGCGTCCCCCGTTCCATGCCCCCCCCCCCCCCGCGACGGCAGCACTTTGACCTACAGCCCCTTTTTGCGCTCCGCTCGCCCGGGCGGCCCCCTCCTCAGGAGGTCACTTGCTCTACACTTTTAGCCGCGGCTCAGAGGCGCCTAGGAAAGGCCGGGGGCAGGAAGAGGAAGGGGGAGCTTCCCCCTCAAACGTGTCCGCAGAGGTTCGGGGCCGGGCCCCCGGTACTCACACTCCGTGAGACGGAAGAACAGCAAAGAAAGGTTTACTGCCAAAGCCAATCCGGCGGGAAGCGGCGGGGAAAGGGAGACCAGGGCGGCAGCGCACGGGAAATGAGGGGCTGGACCCTACCAACCGCCACTCCACAGGGCGAAGGAGGGGGGGACTGAGAAATTCTGCTTTCCCTCCCCCGCCTTCTGCCTAGCCCCGAGGATACGGCAACTCCGACCCTGGGATCGCGAGATTAGACTCAGCTGGAGAATACAATGATTCTTCCCTCCAGCTCGAGGCCGACAGTCAGAAAGAGACAACTCCCTACCCCGTCCCCTCCAACTGAATGGAATAGTCTGTCGTACAGCTCCGGTGGCCAGGAAAGGGGACCGGAGGGGACGCCCGGGGGGGCGGAGTCTCTGTGTCGCGTGCCTTTCTGGTCTAGACCCAGGAAGAAGCTCCAGGGTGGGCGGTGCTAAACCCTAGAGGCTTCTAAAGAGGCCAGTCGAGCTAGGAGAGGGCGTGGCTAGGTAGATGCGCCTGCGCAATTGCCTATTGACAGAAGGCGGTGGGGCAGAAGGTAGTCTGTGCGCCTGCGTCTAGGCGCCGGGAAAAAAGGGGAGCGAGTTTGAAGAACTTGGCGTGAGGGGGGAAGGGGGGAAGCTAATGCTCTCCGCTTGGCCCGTCCTTTTTCTCTATCAGGGGCGCTCTCCGGAGCCTGGTGGAGACAAAAGCGGAGAGAAGTGCAGGCGGGCGGCTCTCCCTCCCCTCCCACTTTCCCTCCTCCTTCCTCCCCTTTCCCTGCCCCCTCCCTCCGGCTCCCCGCCCATTACGCGCGCGCCCCGCCTATAACGCGCCTGCTTCGGCTGGAGGCGGGTGGGCAGCCTAGGCGGCCCCGGGTATATGGCTTCCAGCTGGCTCCTCGGTCGCCTCCGCCTCCATGTACCCCGCGGGGCCAGCCGGCCCGGCCCCGCACCCTCGCCGCCGCCGGCCCCCGGCCCCTGCCCAGCGCGGGCCCGTGCTCCTGCCCCAGGAGGTGGGGGAAGAGGAGCAGCAGCCCCCGGGCCGAGGCCCCTTGCCGGCCGTGCCTGCAGCGCCCCCGGGGGCGGGGGGCAGCCCTGGCGCGCCGAGCCTGGCCGTGAAGATGGCCTTTCGGAAAGCCTATTCTATCAAGGACAAGCTCCAGGCCATCGAACGTGTGAAGGGCGGGGAGCGCCAGGCCAGCGTGTGCAGGGACTTCGGCGTGCCCGGAGGCACCCTGCGCGGCTGGCTCAAGGATGAGCCCAAGCTGCGCTGGTTCCTGGACCAGCTGGGCGGAGAGGTGGGCACCCAGCGGAAGAAGATGCGGCTGGCCAACGAGGAGGAGATCGACCGGGCCGTGTACACTTGGTTCCTCACCCTGCGCCAGCACGGCATCCCGCTCTCCGGGCCCATCATCCAGGCCCAGGCGGAGGCCTTTGCCCGCCAGATCTACGGGCCTGAATGCACCTTCAAGGCCAGTCACGGCTGGTTCTGGAGGTGGCAGAAGCGCCACGGCATCTCCAGTCAGCGAATCTATGGCGAAGCGGAGCCAGCCCTTCCGCCCCCTGCCTCCGCCACCTCTCTGCCCACCGTGAAGGCCGAACCAGACCTTGTGGCCATGGGGGAGCATCCCTCACCGATGCCGCCCCCCACCCCTACTGATGGGGGCTACGGGGATGAACAGATTTACAATGCCAATGTCACTGGGCTCTACTGGAAGTTGTTGCCTGAGCAGACAGCCCCGCCTGGGGGAGGGGCGCCCGGAAACAGAGGACACCAGTGGAGAGGGGACAGGGTCACAGTGTTGCTAGCAGCTAACTTGACTGGCAGCCACAAGCTGAAGCCCCTGGTGATTGGGCAGCTGCCAGATCCACCCAGCTTGCGGCACCACAATCAAGACAAGTTTCCTGCCTCCTACCGCTACAGCCCTGATGCTTGGCTCAGTGCCACGCTGCTCCGGGGCTGGTTCTTTGAGGAGTTTGTGCCAGGTGTCAGGCGCTACCTGCGGCGCAGCTGCCTGCAGCAGAAGGCTGTGCTGCTGGTGAATCACCACCCTGGACCAAGGCCATCGGGCCTACGGCCACCCTCCCCAGAAGAGGGTGAGGAGGCTGGCAAACGGCAGAGGGCAGCTGGCAGCCTGGGCCCAGAGCCAGCCCTTTGTCATCCAGAGGAGTTGCAGACCCCTGATGGTGCAGTCCGGGTGCTCTTCCTGTCCAAGAGCAGTGCCCGGTGCAAGATTCCAGCACCCTTGGAACAAGGGGTGGTCTCTGCCTTCAAACAGTTGTACAAAAGGGAACTGCTGCGACTGGCTGTGTCATGTGCAGGCGGCTCCCCTCTGGACTTTGTTCGCAGCTTCATGTTGAAGGACATGCTCTACCTAGCCGGCCTCTCTTGGGATCTGGTCCAAGCAGGCAGCATTGAACGATGCTGGCTGCTGGGTCTCCGAGCTGCCTTTGAGTCCCGTCCTGATGATGAGGAACAGCTGGTCCAGCCCCACCCGAGAGCCTCTGGGGAGGATGAGGAGGCAGAGGAGCACAGCAAGGTCCTCAGTGACCTAACGCACTTGGCTGCCCTCACTTACAAGCGCCTGGCACCTGAAGATGTGGCAGAATGGCTGCACTTGGACGATGGGGCCCCAGACTTGGGGGAGCCCCCGGAGGGTGGGGGGGAAGAGGAGGAAGATGGGGGAGGTCGGGAACAGCCCTCCTGTGGGGGCTTCCCACCACTGGCTGGTCCACCCCAAGGGGAGGAGGAGGCTGAAACAGGAGAGCTATCACCAGTACCCACAGCTGGAGAAGCCATTAGGGGTCTTGAGACAGCTTTAAGGTGGCTGGAAAGCCGTGATCCCAGAGAGGTGGGACCCTTGAAGCTGGTGCAACTTCGATCCTTAATCAGCATGGCTCAGCGGCTTGGAGAGACAGGGCCCTAATTTATCTGTCTCCTGATGGCTGCTGGAAGGGCAAGACTTAGGTGCCTAGGACCCAAGTGACACCTTTTTACTTCTGCACCTTTATAGGGGATGTTCATTGGCTCCTATAGCCTTCTTTCTTCTGATATTATGGGCTAACACCTGCAACAACCTGGAGAATACCAGGAACGTCAGAGATAGCAATGAGGAAATGATACCTTACTCCTAAAGTCACCAAAGGGGACTGGACTGGTGACACTAGTGTCATTACCAGTAATGGTCCAAAATGCAACTTAGTCATCAGCAAAGAAGCACATGATAGGAATGTCTAAGGGAGGTAACTTCAGAGGACAGTTGTTTAGGAAGGGGTAGCAAAGAGCCATCTTAACCACTAGTACCCCTCTCCAAAACATGTGCCCATACACAGGAGCCTTGGAGGCTCTATCAGGGAGCAGCTTTCACTGTGTTCACAACCTTTTTTTCTGAGGCTCCCCAAGCTTAGAGCTGTGGCAGTCTTTGAAGGTGTGTACTTTTTTAATGCCACGTGTGATATATCCACCCCCTCACACAGAAGGCCTTTCACCCATGTCCCCTCTTCATTTCCTTCTTGTCCTCTTCTGATGGACTATATCCCACTATATCCTTACTTTCTCCTTTTCTCCTCCTCCTTCCCAGTCACATGCACTGGATGAGGGCCTACTTGTGCTTCCTCTTGCAGGGAGGAACCTGTGAGCCCTGGTGCTGGGGTTAGCTAGGGTTACCATAGCTTTTTAATCTTTAAAATGGGGGAAAAAACTGACCACTTTTTTTATACATAGTAAAAAAAAATAAAACAAATCTAGAGCCAGTTTTACAAGCCAGACATAATGAGGCACCAGAGCTAGAAGCTAGTGAGGAGCTGGCTCTAAACTGATCAAGGGAGTGGGAAAGGTGCTCCTTAAGTGAGGATTATGACCCCTCCTGGAGCCAGGTTGGAAGGTGCCAGCCCTGAGTTGTTACTAAGTTGCCCTTGAGGGTTGAGCCAAGGAATTTAGAGTGAGCTCACTTAGGGGTTTGAAGAAGGATGTTTTAGTCTGGCTCTGAGTGGGGAGAATCTGTAGTATTTGAGTTGTCCTAGGAATAAGTATAGACCCCAGGATACATCCCTAGTTTCTGTAACCAACTTGGGTTGTAGATTTGTTCAACTTTTCTTGGTCTCTGGTTTTTGTGAAGGGTTTTGTGTGTGGTTTGGGATTTTGTTTTTGTTTCTCAAGAAAAATAACACTTTCAACAGTTTTACTATAGATTATTGGAGTGTGTGAATTTGGGGCCCCTCTGGGTCTCCCTCCAACATAACTTGAAAATAACCTATTATTTTTAAGTCCAGCATGTTTGTGGTAATCAGCAATGGCATATTTTTCCTTGTGTGCAAACTTTGTACCAACTGTGGGCTTTGAGAAATTACCCAATTTCTCTGATCAAAGCTAGGGCATCCTTCTAGGAATCAATTACAGAGTTTTTATGCTGTCAGTATCTGGAGGTGAGGAGAGTGGGTTCAGTGGAAGAATATTTATTAACTTTGCCCTTCTCTAGATCAAAATAGTCTTTACCTGGATTCCTAGTGGAACAAGATTCTTTGATAAGAATCATTCTTCATGGGTGGGTTTTCTTGTCAGCAAGTCTTTTGCAAAGTTGAGACATGACCGTACCAAAAAGGACACAAAATTAACAAGGGGCTGGAGGTGCAGGTAGAATTTGGTGTGAGTTTGGGGGGAGCTTTACAACTTTCATTTATTTTCTGAGCAAAATAGTCTGGGTTATAAAATCTTGGAAAAAGGGGGAAAATATCCCTGGTGCCTTTTATATAGTAGTTCAGAGTTCATTGTTACTCAGTTGAGACTGGAAATAGGGTTTAAAGAGGATTTGAAAGAAATTTGTCTGGTGCTTACAGTTACTTGGTGAATGTCATCCTGGATCTTTTCAGACAGTAGACAGCAACCATATTCAGATGCGGTTGATTGGCAGTTAACTTTCTGATCCTCAGCTATTCTCCCTTTCCACTTACTAATTTTTTGCAACTCCCCCTCCCTCCAATCTTTTTTTTTACTATAAGTGAAAATTTTGAAAACAAGGAGTTGGTATGGAGCATAGTATGGAGAAAGATCTGTTAGAACAGATGGAATTTTGGAGGGAAATAAAAAAAATTATGCCTCAGATTCCCTTAAATTAGTTACAAGTCAGTTTTCATGTGATTCTTGAAAAGCTGTTTTCCTTTGAGACCAAGAGTCTGATGAATCCTCCCATGTAAGAGATTAGTAGGGTAGTATAAAACACATAATAGTATTTTGAATGAAGCTACCATCAGCCTCAGGTTCAGTATATGTGGTCTTCATTCAGCAAAATTATATTAAGCACTTACTGTGTGCAAAGCCTTTTTGGGTGTTAGGGAAAATACAAAAAGACCCTGAATTCTTGGAGCTCACAGTCTAATAAGAGATAAGACACAAGCAAAATTACCTCTAATGTAAAGTGATAATAAATAGAAAGATACAAGGTATATCATGAGATCCAACTAAGAAAAAAGCCTTACTAACCAGATGGCTTTTGAGAGTTTTCCTGAAGAAAATAACATTTGCATATTCTTTAACTATAGTTATAGTTATAGCTTACATTCATGTAGCACTTTGCAAGACGGGCAAAGTACTTTTCTGATATCTCATTTGGTCCTCAACAATCCTAAGAGTTGGTACTATTATTTTGGTGCTATTATTATCCCCATTTTACAGGTGAAGAAATTGAGGGTAAGTGATTTTCCTGGATCAGGATTTGATCTTAACTTGCTTAACTTTGAGTCTTTAACCATGGGTAATAATGTAAATAGAGATGTTCCAACCCTATGGGTGCATGAGCATAGTGGTAGGAATATTGTTTGGGTGATAAAATTGTGTACTTGGGGTGAAATATACAGGAGAGAGTAATAGGGAAATCTGAAAAGGTAAGCTGGAGCTAGATTGTTTAATTTTGAATTTCAGTGTACAGTTGAAAAACACCGAAAATGTTTAGGCAGAAAAGTGCTGGGACTTGTTCTATGCAAAGGAGAGAATATTCTAGCAATAGGATGAGGAATGGATTGGAGGAGAGAAAAGGATAACTTGTTAGATTAGCCTAATGAGAGTAGATGGGAATGTTATGGGGGTGGAAGTAGAGGGAGTGATAATGGGAACAGAAGAGGAATCAAGATGTGAGAGACATTGACATAAGAGATGGGAAAGAACAGACATAGCACCAAGGTTTCAAACATGGCAATCTAGCTGTTTCATTGTGTTTGTTTTTTTGGGTGGAACTAATTTAAAAACTGTTCAGTGTTACATATCTGCTGCAGGAATACTCCCAGCAACCATGGGATATGATTTTAATTTGGAACTGGAAGGTTGCATCTAGTCCAAACTCCTCACCGATCAGGAGATTGATTCTCACAGATAGTGCTTAAAGTCTCCCAGGTAATAAATAAAAGACCTAGAAATGGAACCCAAAGTCTTCTGGTCCAAATCCATCCCTGCTTCCACTCAGCTCAGAATCTCAGAACCTGACTAGGCAGAGGAGCACTGGCTGTAAGAGAATATTAGGACTTGCTAAAGAGGTTTTGGGACATGACTGTGTGATTTAGCCACCTGACCTGAGGTTTTAAATTATATAGAACTTGGCAGGAACTTGTCCCTGGGCAAGAAGTTCTAGGTCAGACTTTCATTTTATTTGTCTGTAGCTACTTTTAGCTATGTGAAGAATTTGAAAGTGCAGAAAACCTTTTTCATTATAGATTTTTACTTATCTTGGTGGTGTGTGCACATTCAGATCCCCCATCCAGTGGATGGAAAAGTTTGCTAGCACTTTGATCCGGGCTACAAGTTGAGTAATAGCCTGTCCCCAGAGGTAGGTGAAACAGTTCTTTGCCATTCACTGAGCCTTTCTGGTAGCCTCCATCCTGTCCCTTAGCAGGCCTGGATGCTGAGTAGCATTCACTGATTGACAGGATTTTTACCAAGTATAAGTGGGGGCAGTAGAGTCTAACAGAAAATCTTTGGAATTTGGAGTCAGGTGATGCCAGAATTCTGCTGCATCATGTGATTTCTGGGGAGTTATATAAAGAGGGGTTTGGATGAGATAAGCTTCAAAGTATCTCCTAATGATAAATCTGGGTCTGAAGTCAGAAAGACCTGAGTTCAAATCCAGCCCATTGTGTGGATTGTGTGACTCCTGGACAAGGTTACTTAACTCTCTGGCTCAGTTTTCTCATCTGTTAAATGAGCTAGAGAAGAAAGTAGGCACTCCAGTATACTTGCTAAGAAAATACCAAATGGGGTCATGAAGAGTTAGATACAACTGAACAATGATAAATTCCATCACCTTAAGAATTCGTTGTTATTCATTGGTGTCTGATTCTTTGTGACCCCAGTTAGTATCTGATGCCAGATGTCTTTCTGACTCCATGCCTAGCGCTCTATTTATTGCACTACCTAGCAGCCCAGATATTGGAATGGTTTGCTAGCTCATTTTATAGATGAAGAAATTGAGGCAAATGGTTAAGTGATTTGCCCAGGATCATACAGCCAATAAGTAGGGCTATATTTGAACTCAGGTCTAGAATTCACATCTCTGAATCTTTGTTATAATGGAATAAAAAAAGTAACTGAAAGAGCCTTGAGCCAAAAATTGTGATACCCTCTCTTGGCTATGCTGTTAATTATGGACAAATTCCTCCACCTTAACCTTAAGTTTCCTTTTCTGTAAAATGGGAACAATTACTTGCACTAAGTACTTCATAGGATAGTTGAGGTTCAAATGAGATCTTTTATGTGAAATACTTTTATAAGCTATAAAATGCTATATAGAAAAGCCAGCTGCTTCATTTCTCTGGGCTTTAGTTTCCCTATTAAAAATAAGAGGTTGGGCTAGCTTGGGGTGCCACATATTTTTAATTGAAAAGGATCTTGTCAGTTTCCTGAAGACTTCTATTCTATTCCATTAGTGGGGAGGAGATGAGAACAACTAAGTCTGAGGTCATGCTTGAATCTGTATAGGGCTGAGGCTCTGATCCTTCCCTGGAACTCCCAGAAAGCAGGTGCTAAGATAACTACTCTAGAATATCAGATCTCTCTTTTCAGGAGCCACGGCTAGAAATCTAGAACCAACCTCAGGTTTTGGAAAAATCTGAATTTGAGGGCCAGAGACCTTGGGTTTGAATTGTTAACTATTCACTACTTGTATAATCTTTGGTGAGTCATCTCTCCCTGTGGGGCCACATTTTCCTTCTGTAAAATAATAGAGTTAACCCAACTTAAGACTTGCCATGTCTATCCTTATATAGTGCTAAAAACGATGGACAGAATGTTTGTATCATTGCTTCCCTGTGGCAGAAGTGGGGTCTTTTCTTTCTAACCCAACAGAGACAATTCAGGGTTGCTATATTTTGAGGCCAGGAGTTCCAATGACAGCATTGGCAGATACTTCCGCTGTATACTAGGGACTATCCAGCACTTAATAGTGGAGTCAGGACTAGACAACTCTGGTTTCCTGACTCTCAAAGCAGTGACTTGTTTCCCCTCACATTATTGAATTTGTTTTGCAGAGAGGGAAAGCATCAAAACAAACTGTTACTGTTATAGCTGTCAAAACCATCGTCCTTCAGCTACTGAGCTTTGCCTCCATTTCAACTAGAAGCATTCTTGATCACTTCACTTCAGTGAGAATTTAGCCTGACAAACCTGTGGAGCATAAGACTTTCATGGCCCCAATTCTACCTTCCCTTAGGGAACATTCTAGCCAGAGGAAATGGACACAACACTTTCCTGGACAGTTTCCATGGTAAATTCTGCTTTCTTCAGGTAAAAACCTGTTTAAGAGATCAGTCAAAAAAATCAACTGGGGGTTTGACTAAATGATGGCACTTTTCCTTTTAAACACTTTGGGCTAAGACCATAGAGAGTTAAGAACTGACCAGGGAAGGAATAGGTTCCTTTCTCAGGTGGTAAGTTCCTTACCCCTGGAGCTATTAATATGGAAATTGGATGAACACTGGCCAGGGATGTTGTGGGATCCTTACAGTCTTTCCGTGTTATAATTCCGTGAGCCTCACATTGTGACCATCTTTCCCTAAGAAGGGAATCCTAGGGTATGGTAGGTAGCAAGAATTTCACTATACTTGGAATCAGAAGACACAGCTATTTGCCCATTCAACTATTTGTCTAAACATAATTCGTGTCTTCTTTTGTTTACTCAGTTTTCTCATATGTAAAATGAGAGCATTAACAGAAATTCCGTTTTACAGCTCTAAAATCTTGACTTATGGACTGGTTTGCTCTTTTTTTCCAGCGGTTCAGGGATTCATCTTTCTAGGTGAAATGAAACTAATCCTTTGCATCAAGCTCTGACCTGCATCACTACGTTAAAAATACCTGACATTTGTATAAATCTTTACAATCCACATTTCTATCATCTTAGTTGATCCTCTCAACAATTCCATAAGGTAGGTAGTACAACTATCTTCAGTCTACCAATAAAGAAATTGAGACAGAATGTGACTTGTCAGTAGATGGCAGAACTTGAATCCAACTCCAAATCCTTTGTCTCTCTCCCTCAGCTCCTCATGAGCTATACCACAGCTACCTCAGTGTTATAGCTTTTGATGTTCTTGGAATTACATGCCCAAGTAATAGTCCAGTAGTTTCATGATCCCCCCCCCATACCCAAACAAGTTACTTCTCTTCCTACAAAAGTATGGAACAGGCTTTAGTCAAACAAATTAATTGAAATACAGCAGGGAACTGAAAGGAACATGGTGAAGTGAAAGTAGCATTGGCCTTAGGAGGCTCTGGATATTAATCCTAAATAATGCTACTTTGTAGCTATATAATCTTAGGCAAGTCATTTCCCAATAAATTTGGAAGCAGAGGCTGTGGATTGAAATTTTACATTTGGGGCATATCATTTTAAGCTTTCTGAACATTGAATTTCCATATCTATAAAATGAGGGTGGTGACTTTTAGATGACTTCTGAGGACCCTTTCAATTCTAAATTTATGATCCTGTGGTCCCCAGCAGGAATCCTTCTTAGGACCAACATTGTAGAACAGACTGCCTTTTAGCAAAGAATCCAGGGCCAGAGAGATCATACTTCTCCTGTTATTAAGAAGTCCAAAGGGATGTTGCTCTTCAGGGATATTTGGTAGTGTGTGAACTGAAGAGCAGCTTTTAGTTAGTTAGGGAAAGGATGTATATATTAGGTGGTCAACCTGGGTTCTGTCACTACTTTAGTTACCTCCTTTGTTTTTTTCTGTGATAGGAGTAATTAGACGCCATCCAAGGATGCTTTTAACTTTAATATATTCTGATTCTGTAATAGGGAATCTCCCACCTTTCATGACAATCATTTTTGAAAAGCTTGTACCCGTTGCTACATATGAAGTGAATGCTTGCCCACCTGGAAATTACACTGGTCCCACCAGATCAAGGATCAGCCACAATCTAACCCAAAAAGGTTCTGATGGACTTAAAAAAATAAAACTCAGAGAGATATATGAAAGCAGTGGGAGAGGAAAGGGTATCTCTATACAGGCTCTGCTTGGGCCTGAACAGGTAACAAGCTAGGCAAGAATAAACTAATTCCCATTTTGGTAGCTCTTGTGAAGTTCTTTCCTCACAATTTCCTTGTGAACTTGGCAGGATAAGAATTATTTTGTAGATGAACAGACTCAGAAGTTAAATGATTTGGCTGACTTCACACAGCTAGCAAATGAAAGATCTGGCATTTGAAGACATAACAAATCCAGTACTCTTTCCATTATACCCTATTGCCTCATTGGAAATAAAATTACAGAATTTGAGTTGGAGCAACTTTGGTAATCTTGTCTGATCCTATGTGAAGCACAAAATTCAAGGTTAGCAAATGTAGGGTAAATCTTTTTCCCTGTTCTGAAATAAAATTTAGATGGTCCTCAAGACTTCTACAAATTCAGACATTGTAGTTCTGTTCCCTAGTTCAGATTAAGTCACAATGCTTTATCATTGCAATGTAAGGGTGGGTAGGGTCTAATTTACAGTTGTAACACTATAACTAGAAATGTACCCATCGAGATTACCTGGCATACATGTAGTTTCTCAAGGTGTGCAGAGCCGATGAGAGAAAACATTGTTTCCTAGGCTAATGGCCATGCTAGGTACAGCCAAGATGCTTGATAAACATTTAATCAATTGCTTATTTGCCTGCTATTCTTAGTTGCTTACCTGCTCCCTTCCTCCCCTTCCCCCCCTTCCCCCCCCCCCCCTGACTTCTAAGGTAGAAATCTAAAAGTCCGGAATGGGAATGCCTTTACAGATCATTTAATCCAACACCTTCATTTTACAGATGAGAGAAGTGACTTGTGTTAAGATCATGTCAGGTTGCAGAATTGGGATTCAAGTCAAGTGCTCTTGATTATAAAAAGGGTGATCACCATATGCAGAGCCTGGAAATATATAGTCTGATTTCAGGTGGCTTCCAAGTTTAATCAGGGAAGACAACACACCTTCAGTAAGAAGGGCCCTAATGCGCATATAACCTATCTTGTGACCTTGAAAGCATTTGATAATTATCAAGGGATTTGGTATCAAGAACCTTCTTTTGCAAGTCTTCAGTAAATTTGAATGCTGAGATGGTGGCATGCAGTGCTTGTAAGCACCTTATATCATGTATCCATGAGGCTTGATTATTCTATATAGATTTTGGCTTTGTGTTCTAGGACTCCTATTCTTGGGGTCTTGAGGTAGTGATGGTTTTGCCTCAACATTCAATTTCTTACCCTCCTCCGAAAGCTTCATTGTCCTCACAGTTCAAATCATTTCTAGTTTCACACAAAGTTTTGGGCATGAACTGTATGACTAGCCCTTATGGAGACAGGATTCCTATGTCCTATTCCCCAAATCAGGCTTTTTTCCCTATCCCACTGTTGCCAGTTTTTTCATAGGCTGCTCTTAAAGACATAAGTGGGGTACACAGAGTAAAACTGATTCCTTGGTCATCCTATGCTTACTAGCTGTAATCGGTAAGTCATTTATAATCTGTGCTTCAACATTCCTATATGATATAAAAAATGGAATTCTTTTGCTATTCCCTTCTGAATGTTTGATTCCCCAATTATTAGTATCATTCATGTTTTTGCTCAATGTTCTCCAGTACTTCTCCAGATGGTGTTGGGTCAGTAGAAACAACATGGGACCTTGGAGTTAGAGGAGACTTGGGTTTGTGTCCTAGCTCTGACCCTTATTGATATGACTATGTAGGTGAGCCTGTTTTCCTCACTTATAAAAATGTTTAATCTTGCCTGTGATAGATACAACGCTCATGAGAGCTATAGTGAGCTCTAGAAATTGAGCTATTTGTTGACTAAGCCAGTTTTCCAACTGTTTTGTAGTTTGGCTACTGTAGGCCAGATTTCTTAAGAAAAATTTGGCTCAGTAAAGGGAAGAATTTTTTAGCACTCAGCAAGCCTATGTGAGATGGACTGCCTGAAGAAATGGTGACCTTTGACAGTTTTAATCAAGATCATAGATTGAGAGCTGGAAGAGATCTCAAGCCATCTAGTCTGATCCCTTAATTTTACAGTTGAAAAAAACAGACCCATGGAGGTTGGGACTTGCTGAAGGTCACAGGTCAGATAGCCATTTGCTACAGGTATGAACTATGTTAGGCCTTGGATCAGATAACCTCTGAACCCCTCCTTCAAAGTGAAATGTTATTCTCTACCTAGGAGTTAGCTACTTACTTCCTTTGTAGGTTGTATATGTCTCTCAACCTATACAAAAGGAGTTTTTGAACCAGCAGATGAAGAAAAGCCTAGGTGAAGGCAAAGCTGATACAGAAACTGAGCTGAGATCAAAGGACTCCCATATTTTTTTTTTTTTTTTTTTATCAAATGAGAGGGTGGAAGTAGACAATTTAAAAGGTCCTTTTAGCTATTCGATTCCAAGATCCTATGTTCTTGTTCCGCTTAGACCCCCTAGATGCCTCACTTTTAAAGTAATACTGACAAATTGGACTACCTCTAGAGACAGATAACCCAAATGAGGAAAGGACCAGAGGCCATGTTATGTAAGGATTGTTTGAAAGAACAAGAATGGTAAGACGAGCAAAGAGAACTGAAGGGACATGATAGTTCTCTACAAGCATTTGGGGGAAAATGCTGTTTTGAGGAAGATAAACTTATTCTTTAGCTACTGAAGATGAAGCTATGATTTATGGGAAAAAATTATTAGTTGGAAATTTCCAGCTTGGACTAATAAAGGAATTTTCAGTCATTGGGAGTATCCCACAACAATAGAATAGGCTGTCTCAAGTATTTAAACTCATTAGAAATGTTTATTCAGAAAAGAGTCAATATGATAATGTGATTCACATTACATAAAGATTAGTGAGCTCCATTTCTATTTGAATTTGACACCATTATAGTAGAGAAAATGCCTACTTCTATCTGGAGAAGGAATTTCCTCACTAGGGAGTTCCCCTAGACCAATGAAATAAGCCCAGTCCCTAGTCCTATCCTTTTCCATAAAGGAAGCACAATTGCTATTAATATCAAACCATTCCTTTGGGTTTCTTCTCCAAACCAAAAAATTCTTACACTTACCATATTTCCTTTTTTTGCACTCACTTCCTTTACCGTGTCAACCTTTTTCTTGAATTTCATTTTATCCAGTTCCAGCAACAATTTTCCAAGCAGTTTCAAGGAGCATGAAGAACTTGTCATATATATTAGTTGTTCCCAATTCTTCATGATTTTTATGAGGTTTTCTTGGGAAAGATACTGCAGTATTTTGCTATTCCCTCTCCAAGGCTTCCATTTTACAGTTGAAGAAACTGAGTGAGAGGTTAAAAAACTTGTCCAGATACACACACTAGTGTCTGAAGCTGGATTTGAACTTGGGTCCCCACACCTAGTACTCTATCCACTGTGCCACGTAGTTGCCCCCAAATAAAGCACTACATACATTGTGTCATCTCATTTTACATTATATTCTCACCTACCCAAAAGTGAGCAATGGGATGAAAACTGCTCAGCATCATTCATTCCTCATCATTCATAGCCACTTTAGGAACAGAGGGTAGAGCTGGAAGAAGAGATTCTAAAGCTAGAGGTCTATTAATTTAAAAAAAATTTTGATAACTACATTTCAAAATAATTGATTTCCTTTATAATGTTATTCATTTTATGCATTTAAAAACACTATTCTGAAGAGAGGAGCACAGGCTTCATCAGACGCCAAAGGGATCCATGATACCAAAAAAAAAAAAAAAGTTTTAGAACCTTTAATCTAGTCCAATCTTTTTTATGAATGAGGAAATTGGGGTCCAGAGAAGTGACTTGCCCAACAAAGTTGAAAGCTAGAAAGTAGAATGATTTATCTTCTAGCTACAAAATCTTTCCTAGGCCTCAGTGTCTCAAAACTCCAGTGGATCCTTTGGTGCCTAACTGATAGCCAGTAGCACCATTCCCAGTTTGTGCTATTTTCTTACAGGCTTGATTCGTGGATTTGCTATGACAATTATGTTTAAGCTGCTGGCTAAAGTGGGAGGCTGAGATTCCTCAGTCAAGTATTGCAACACAAAGTTGACTCCATTAATTTCACTGGTCAAAAGATGAAACAGTTCATGGCCAGTCAGAGTTTGGATCTGAATGCTGTTCTCAGAATGTAATCCAGAGCTCTTTGCATCAATAGAATCCTGGGACTGCACAAGACTTGAGTTCAAATTCTGGTTTTGACATTGGTTGTTTGACATTTGGCAAATAATTGTAAAATGGGGATAACACTTGCATTGCCAGTCTCACATAATATCCTACAGGAAGTGCTTTCCCAACCTAAAAATATGAAAATGAAAAGTTTTCTTTCTCAACATGCATTGAACTTCACCCTTAATTGAGAAATTGAGAGGTTCTCACCTGCTGCCTTTTTCAAAGTAACCAGTGATTAATGAAGTCATATGTCTAGTTCTGTTATTCAATATTTTTTTTCAGTTATGAGGATAAAAGCAGAGCATGTTATCCAATTTAAAGATACAAAGCTAGACATACATTTTGTACAAGAGTATCAGAAGCTTAACAGATCTTAAGTTAGAATGATGGGACAAATATTAAGATTGCATGTAGTCTTAGATTTTAAAAATCCAATAGGATTGGGGAGAATGACTAGACAGCAGTTTGTATGAAAAAATCGGGATTTTAGTAGCCTGCAAGCTCAATACAAGTGAGCAATGAAAATGGTAACTCAAATTTAAGCTATGTTAACACTAATAAGTGGCCAAAAATAAAGGAAAAATAAAGTGCTAAGCATTTTACAAATATTCCATTTGGTCCTCACAATGACCCTGGGAGTTTGGTGCTTTTATTATCCCCCTTTCACAGATGGAGAAAGTTAAAATAGCAATTTAAGTGATGCCCACAGAGTTGGTATCTAAGGCCATATTTGAACTCAAGTCCTCCTTAATTCCAAGCCTAGCACTCTTATCCATTGCTTGACCAACTGCCTCAAAATAGTAGTAATAGTTCTGCTATACCCAACCTTGATCTGAACCTATTTGGAATATTAGATTCAGTTCAAACCCACAGGAAGGATATTAACTACGCCATGTTCAGAAAATAATGACTAGTATGCTTAGAGATGATGCTGTACTAGGACCAATTCAAAGAACTAAAGATGGTGAAAGAAAGAAAACTTAGATGGAGGAAATGAGTGGTTTCTGCAGAGGCAGATTTTGACTCAAAGTAACAAAGATTCCAATTAGTAAAAAAGCTGGAAAAAGCCTTTTAGCTCATCTAGTCCAGTTTTATAAAAAAGAAAGCATAAGTGATATGACTTGTCTAAGATCACAAGGTTACTAGCAAATGGAAGAAATCAGGACCTGAACCCAGGTTATTTGACTCTTAGACCATTTCTTTTTCCATAACTATATGTACTTAAGCAAAAACTACAGGACAAATTCTTGTTATAAGTACGAGTTAGAAAGGACCTCAGAAATCACTTGTTCCAACCACTGATTAATTTAAAAAGGAGCTTGACCCTTTTGGAAGATACCCCAATTAGGTCTAGAAACTGAGAAACCCTCCTCTCCTTCCCTTGCCCAAGGCAAGTTTAGCTCCTACACAAAGCAGACAAACAAATCAGAAGCAACAAGACCCATGGAGCTTTATTAAGGTGATTGTGCCTCGAAATTTCCTGGGTGGAGATGAAAAAAACTGAGGCTTGAGCTGTAGTAGGCTGAGCCAACATAAAATCAAGTGGTGCATAAACTTGGGGATCTTTTTGTTTCCTGCTTGTTTGGAAAGGTCCTGGGGAAGCAGGGTTTGGAATGTAAAGGGCTGAGCTACTATCCTCTCCCACTAGATCCTTGGGAGGGATCCCAATCCAGAATTCATTTTGCCCCACACAAAATCTATGAGCAGAGTGGGACAAATCTAGTGAGAGAGAAAGGGAAAGCAGCTGTCCTCCCAGTATGTGTCCATACATATCCCAGGATGGAGAGGATGTGCCTAAAAGCAGATCAACCTGGAGTCCTTGTGTGGGACACAAGGAGAGATTAGGGTACACTTCAAGGAAAGGGTCCTGTGCCCAGGGAAGAAAGATGCCAGCTGGTTTGAGCAGATTTCTGCCCACAGCTGAGAGGTCTCTCCCTTCCCCCACACTGTTAACTCTTGCAACCTCCAGGAGAGGAGGAGCAAGACTGGGGAAGGAGATGGCTGGTGCCCAGGAACCCTACTGCTTGTTCAGCTCCTGTGCCCGGCGGGTGGCAGCTTCCACAGCATTCATTGCAGCAGCTCGTAATCCACCCTGCTCCAAGGCATGGAGCCCATAGATGGTGGTTCCCCCAGGGGTGCACACTTCAGATCGAAGCTGGGCAGGATGCTGTCCACTTTGTAAAAGCAATTTGGCTGCACCCTGTAAGGAGAGACCCTGGTTAGAATGTGATAAAAGATCCTGATTTACCAACAATCTGATGAACTAGTCACTGTCTTCTTCAATCTCTGCTAACTTTTGCAATTACATCTTCACTTACCACTTTAACTCATTTTACTTAAATGCAATTACCGAGTTGCTAGTATGTATAGGAAAGTGCCATGTTGTATATCGGGACCTTTTCTCTCTTCTGTCAAATGCAGCTTACTCGCTATGCTTTTCTTCTCCATTTTCATCAACTGACCATTCCTACTTGTCTATAGTTGGAACAAGAAGAATCTCACCTTTTTAAGATTATTTCTCCCCTTTTTATTTCCAGTCTTTGGTAGGGACCTAGAATTATAGGAGGAATTTTTTGGGCAAAAAGAAAACTATAGATGAAGTCCTACGCAAGGTCTAAAACAAACTTACCAGAAGTGTTTGGGCAGCAATTTGGTGAGCCAGGCCACTTGGCATTCCCAATTTGATGGCACCTTCTGCCAGAGCCTCAGAGAACATGCAAACCTGTATAGTAATGACAGGAATAGATAGATGGTGATATAAGCCAAACATTTCAAAACCCAACACAGATGTTTAAGATCCTTCTGGTGTGAGTTATAGCTCAAGTGAACCCCCTGCCTGCCAATGCCTCTAATTACAAATGCCATCTCCTCATCAAATCAGAAGATTTAATGGAACCTTAGGGATCACTTAATATGTTCGCCCTTCATGTTACAAGAGAAAGAAGCCAAGAGGTGATTTGTTTTTCCCTTTGTATCCTTAGAACATAGTACCTGGCACACACAACTATACTTAAAAAAATGCTTACTAGGCACATAAAGGCGGTAGGGATATGAGCAAGTCTCAAAGTTACAATTCAAACCCACACCTTAATTTCCACTATTCCATGTTCTTTTGGCCAATAAGATCCAGATCCTTAATCACAGCTAAATAAGCTTAGCACTTCTGGAAAGAGATTGACTATAAAGTGTTAGAATATGCCAACAATCCCCAGAGATAATCGGGCTTCCACTGGGTGACATGGGCAAATGGGATAACGGGGCAACTTCCACAGTTGGTGTAAAAAAGTGGATCCTACATGATGCAAGGAAAACTGGCCCAGAGCCAGAGTGAAATGAGATCTTGCGCTGGAAAGCACTACGGCACTCACATAGGCTACACCGCTGCCACTGAGGCCTGTGTGGATGTTGATGTAGGCCTCTGGCACCTCCTCACACAGACCACAGACAGATAAGAGCTTTTGCAGGTAATCAGTTTCACACTTCTCAGCATGGCGGCCTCGAGCCATCACCACTGCCCCCTCCTGGACTCGGCAAGGTAGATTAGGCATGATCCGGAGCACCCTTGTCTTAGGGGGAAGCAGCTGCAAAGGAAAGATAAAGAGGGCCACAACTTTCAGACTCGGGCTCGTCAGAGGTAACCACATCGGTCCCTTAACAAAGAGTGCCCTCTCCTCTCCTCTCCTCCCCTAGGCAGTCATCCAGCCTCGGCCTACAGTGGGGGGCAAGCCAAGATGGCCGGCTCCGCTGCTGGACAGCCTTGGAAGAAAACAAGCGCATCGAAAGCTAACCCGGGACAGACAAAGTGGCTTCAGGTCAACCTAACTGAAGTGACCCCAAAATGGGGGCTGTCCCCACTCCAGACTGAGGCACAGTCCTCCCCAACCTCTGGGGTAAATCGTTACATCTCCCCCTCCTTCCACGCTGTGAATTCTCTGCTACAGGCAGCCACTCACGGCCTTGCTGTGGCAGAGAGTGCAGTGTGAGATTCTCCATTCTCTCCCCCTGGCATGGATGCCTCGCAATCTGTCCGCAGTCAGGCATGAACAGCAGAAAGAAGAAGGAACCTATCTCAGAGCTAAAGTCATTTCCTGAGGCCAAGGGCAAAACAAAGCACAGGACTATGGCCTTCATGCTGCAAAGCTGTGGGGAAGGAAGAAAGGGAAACCATCTTGGGGAAAAAAGGCTCAGAGCACTTACCTTCTCCAAGGTGTGCAGAGACACACCGGCAGCCACTGAGACAAGGACGTGCTTCCTGGTGACAACAGGAGAAACTTCAGCTAGTACCATAGGCAGGATGTGGGGCTTGGTGGCAAAAAAAACTATGGAGCAGTTCTGAAGTACTTCGATGTTAGAATGAGTTGTTTTACAGCCCAGATTCTGTGACAAAGATGAAAACCAGCTGACGTTCTTATAGTTAACTTTAAAATCTAGTTATAGTAATATAATAACAATATAGTAATTATTTACTAAATGCTTATTTGATCTCATATGAACTCAGCAACTACCTATGCATGTTATTATACCCATTTGATGGATGAGAAAACTAAAGTTAAGAAAGGTTGGGTAATTTGGTCATGGGGACACAGTGTTAACGGCGACTGAATCCCAGTCTTCCTGACTCTTAAGTCCAGAATTATATCCACTACATGACACTGCCATGCTCAAACCAAAGCAGGTTACAAAGCAGACTGGTCAACTACGATTGGTTGATTATGGGGTAAGATTAAAGACCCTTGGGTCTTTCCAGTGCATTGAGAATGACAAGGAGATATTTCTGTGCCATTCCTTCCTTGAACTCAGAGATATGATGAAAGTTTCCAGCTATAATATAGGAAATATCTTCCATTTTTAAGTATTCTGATGTTCTGATATGAACATCAGTAACAAAATTTCTCCTACTCATAGACCCGACCCAACTTCCCAATACAAGGCTTCACATAAGAGTAAATATATAAATGAAAATCAAAATCCCCAGGGATCCTGTACTTCTACTTAGGAATGAGCCACAATGAGTTCTGAGGGGTGGGTGGGGGAAACCAGGGTAATAGAGATTAAATAAGGCCAATCTCCTACAACTACATCAACTTTTCTCCAGAGCCTTTAACTCACCTGAAAATGCCACAGGTTCTTGTCTGACGGAGCACTGGCCATTACGTTGTTAGCTTCCACTTTTCCTGGAAAAAAAGAGTAAAAGCCAGAGAAGAAAGCAGTGAGGCAGGCTGGGCTGCTGAGGGTATCTGAAACACTGTTGAGATTCTATCTCACATTGGTGAGATAAAATGAGCTATGGACTACCAAGTTGGAAGACTTGGGTTTTAGTTGAGACTCAGTTGCCAACTGTTTAATTCAGGACAAGCTTCTTTCCCTTGCTTGACCTGTTTCTTTCTATTCAAAATGAGGGAGAGTTGGAGAAAGCAGCCCAAATCACCTGGAGACTTGGGTTTGAGTTTCATTTCTGATATTTACTAGCTACGTGACCAGGGACAAGTCACTAAATCCATCTTCAACATCCTTAGTCTCATCTATAAAAAAAGAGCACCTGTCCTCAAGCTTTTTGGGAAGCACAAAAGACAGTGGATTTTAAAAAAAGACTTAAATGAAAAAATGGGGTAGATATCTTCAAGATCCATCTACCTCTAAAAATGATGTGGCTTTGTCATAGGAGCTTGGGATGAGGCTGTTAGAAGCATTGGCTCAGTTAAGAAAATAAAGTAAATCCCTGCCACCAGTCTGTTTCCTCTGGCTTTGGAGGATTGTTGGGAAGGATTATTATGCCCTGCAAAACCTTTACCAAATGTAAAAGTATTCTGAAAATGCTAAATGATCATCACTTATTGGTTCTCTCACAAACTCCAAGATAGCCATAAATATTTTCCTTTTTAAAAATTTCTGAACTTATCAAATAAAATAAACATTGTAAGAGAATTGATACACATCAAACTACATCTGTTATGTAGCAATTGCTTTTATTTGCAAGGATGTAACTTATCTGATTCCTTCTTGCCCTTTTGTTCTCATTTACAGGAAGGGGAGGTGAAGGGAAGGCTTTCCTTAACCATATTATCTTTCAACCTCTATTCTGATCAAGAACTGTGTTACTTCCTCACATTATGGATAGCAGTAGTGGCTAGCATACTGGATTTGAAGTTAAGAAGGCCAAAATTTCAAATTTATCACTTTACTGGCTAGGTGACACTGGCAAGTTTCCCACTTCTCTGAGGTTCATACAATTCTCTAAGACTTATAAAATCCCAGATCTTTGCCACACATACATACAAAGGCAGGAAAAACAGCATAAATGAGTTGACTCAATAAGGCAGTAACTTCTATTGATAGTGCCGGGAGTTTGGGAACATTCCATTTCATCTGTACACAAATGTTGAAAAATATATTCCAAGTTCAAGTTGACATCAGTAGAAATTTACATTTTAATTTCAATCCAAGAGAGGGAGAGTTGGAGAAAGCAGCCCAAATCACCTGGAGACTTGGGTTTGAGTTTCATTTCTGATATTTACTAGCTACGTGACCAGGGACAAGTCACTAAATCCATCTTCAACATCCTTATTCTCATCTATAAAAAAAGAGCACCTGTCCTCAAGCTTTTTGGGAGGCACAAAAGACAGTGGATTTAAAAAATTTGCCCTCATTCCTCACATCAGCTGCTACTATCAATTTCTTCTATGTAATATCTCTTTCATCCATCTGCCCTTCTATATTATTACTACTATCACCTCATTTACAACCAGCTTTGGATCACTGCAATGAACTCTTTTTTAAAATTTTTTTTAAATTTTTATTCTGAACTTATCAAAGACTAAATAAAATATACATTTCCATATATATATTATTGAACAGAAGAGGACTTTATATATAAAGCTGCGCATCTCTATTACATACAACTTGCTTTTTGAATATACAATATATCAATATGTAACTTTCAAAGTTGTCCTCAGCTTATCTATGATTTCTTCTGATTTCTTCTCTTTTATTGGAGAAGGGTAAGAAGTCTTATCCTTAACCATATTTTCCCTCCCTTTTCCCTTTATATAAAAAAGATGAAAATTAAAAAAAAAACTCTTGGAGCAAATATACATAGTTTTAAAGTAAAACAAAATTCCATACAGTCTATGTCCAAAAATGTATGTCTCATTCTTCATTTTGAGACTATTACCTCTTTGTCAGGAGGCCAGTAGTTTCTTCGCTGGTCCTCTGGAGTTATAGTCATTCCTCCAGTTATTGTTTTTTTCTTTCAATTTACTGTGTTTTTTTTAACTAACAAACTATTTTCTCTCCCTTCCTCCCATTAGGAAAACAAAATATGCAAAATCAAGCAAAACAAATTCCTACACGGGTCATGTCCAAAAAATACATCTAAATCTATAATCTAAGGTCATTATATTTATCAGGAGATGGGTAGCATGTTTAATTACAAGTGTTCTGTGGTCAATGAATAGATCAGAGTTTTTAAAATCTTTTAATACTGTCTTCACAGTATTGTTATTATGTAAATTATATTGATGATTATTCTGATGGATGTGGATATCTTCAACATAGAAAAGAGCTAATCCAATTCCAACTGATCAATGATGGACAGAATAAGCAACACCCAGAAAAGGAACTCTGGGAAATGAGTGTAAACTGTTAGCTTTTTTGTTTTTCTCCCCAGGTTATTTTTACCTTCCGAATCAAATTCTTCCTTTACCACAACAACAACAACAAAAATTTGGTTCTGCACATATATATTGTACCTAGGATATTCTATAACATATTTAATATGTATGGGAATGCCTGCCATCTAGGGGAGGGGATGGAGGGAAGGAGGGGAAAAATTCGAACAGAAGGGAGTATAAGGGATAATGTTGTAAAAACTTACCTATGCATATGTACTGTCAAAAAATGTTATAATTATAAAATTAATTAAAAAAAACAAGTCAGAGAAAAGAAAAAAAATTATATTGATGATTCTGCTCAATTCACTGTGCATCAGTTCATATAACTCTTACCAAATTTTATAACAGACAACAGATTTTCCCATTTCCATTCTCTTGCCACTCCAAATCATCTTTCATACAATTTCCAGAATAATCTTTTTTTCTTGGTATAAATCTATTTACATTCCTTCTCAAATCAAAGTCTTTTGATTTTAGCTTTTGTAATATAACTTTTAACAAAACATTTTTAAAAGTGCATTCAATGGATCATAATTTCCTATCTATCATATTTCAAATAATGTAAGAATCTATTAAGACTCCTATAAGAATGTTAAATCAAAAGGAACTTTAATTAGGATTTATGTTCAACCAAAAATCTGTGGTGATAACTGACAGGTATTAGCTGCCTATAGTTCCTGGGCCCAGTTATATAAAAAACAATACAGCCACTTAAAGAAAACTATTTCTAGAGAAGCGATCATGCCCTCCTGGACTTCAGACAACAACATTTCCAAAAATCTATCTCAGGTGCTAATTTCCAAGCATATTCATGGTTAATATTCTAAACCAAGGGTTCCTCATCTGAGGTTTGTGAACTTTAAAAAAAAAAATATATATATATATATATATATATGCATATATATATGTATGTAAACATAATACTTCAATAATTACTTTGTAATTCAGTATACTTTGTTTTATTAATTTTAAAAAAATTTGAAAAAGAATTCATAGATGGGGTTTCCCCAGACTACCAAAGGACTCCAAGCCATAAAAGGGTTAAATAAGAACCTCTGTTTCAAACCCTAAAATATCACCTGCTGGTCAATATGGAAACCTGATTTTGTTTGCACATTTGTTGAGTTTCTTCTTTGTTTCTAATAAGGGGAAAAGGAAGATAGGAAAAAGAAAAAAAATAGTTAATTAGAAAATTAAAATTTTATTGGACATTTAGGGGAGAAAACAGAAAAAAAAAAAAAAAAAGAAAAAGAAAAATTGCCACTTACTGGTACAATTTAAAAAAAAAAAAAAACAAACATACTTTGGCCTGGAAGTTCATTCTATCTCCATTTTACAAATGAAAGCTGAAAACACATTAGTGGAAGTGACCAGCCTAGGGCCAACTAATCATTGATTATTGTGATAACCAATAGTTACCACAACCAACTAATGACAGGAGTATTTCCAAATTCTACAATTTGCCTTGCATACACCCAGTAGATGCTTAGTCCTAGAAACTATGTCATATAACAATAGCTAAGGTAAGCAGTCTGCCACAGTGGGAATAGTTCTGGATTTGGGAGTCAAGATGTTTTTGAAGCCTGATTGAAACATGCAAGCTTTGTGATCATGAACAAGTCACCTTTTTTGGGGTCTTTGTTACCTCATATGTAAAATAATGGCTGTTATGAGCAAAGCACTTTTAGGAACCTTAAACCATTGTAGAAATATTAAGTATTGTAAATATTCACCAGTTTGATTCAGGATGGAATAGCATTGCTATGTCTTTACAGAGTGTTCAAAAATGTAGTCTAAAACAGAGAGACAATGATTTCATGGGATGCAAAGTGGCCTTAGAAGTCACAAGATTTTCATTTGAATCCCTTTACCTGTAATGATGGACAAATCAGGTGATCTATCAAATGTAAAAAGGAAATACCATCTTTATGTACTTCACAGACATGAGTAAGAATTGGAAAATCTTTTGAATATCCTAAAGCACTAAAAAAAAAAAAAAAAAAAAAAAAAAAAAAAAAGTGAATTCTTGATGTTAACAGTGATTTAATTTTATTTGTTTAATATTATCTTCTCAAAGAGACTAGCACCTGGAGAATATGGACAAGTATCTCCTATGCTTTAATTTCCTCAACTAGCATGATACCTTGTCCATAATTTAAAAAAATATTTTATCAATATGTTGTTTTATCATAAAGTTATTAACAAATATCCTTTCTTTTTCCCCATCACAGTCATTCCATATGACAAACAGTATTTTCTTTACAGGAGGTGGGGGAAGTCATCACAATTGACTGATACAATGAAAAAAATTACAAATATATGCAATGTGTATACTTGGGGACCTCCCAACACTGTTCTAATCTCTCTTCATTCCAGTTTTTGCTTGAGCTTTATAACTGTGTTACACATTCTTTCCATTTATATTGTTGCAATCACTAAATTTTGTTCTTGGCTCAGCTTCATTCTGCAAGAGCTTATATATCTGTCCATGATTGTCTATATTCTTCAAACACATCATTCTTAAGAGAGTAGTGATATTCCATTACATTCACATGCCACAATTTGTTTAGCTATTCCTAAGTTGCTGGATATCTACTTTCTTTCCAATTCTTAGTTATCACAAATACTAACAAATATTTTGGAGGACATGGGAGACTTCTTACTGATGGCTTCCTTTAGCAATGAATATCTCTTGAAAAGAATTGAAGTTTCCTGTAAGATCCTCTTTTTTTGTTATAGTTTTATTATGTATATGGAAATGCTCATTTTATTTGGTGTTCATTAACATCAAATAAAAATATATGGTTCAAGCTAGTTTAATACTTTTTTTTTTTAAACTGAGTCT
The DNA here is from genome assembly GCF_048593235.1 of Sminthopsis crassicaudata. Taxonomy (NCBI): domain Eukaryota; kingdom Metazoa; phylum Chordata; class Mammalia; order Dasyuromorphia; family Dasyuridae; genus Sminthopsis; species Sminthopsis crassicaudata. Next base: position 77,960,674 of record NC_133617.1, on the reverse strand, counting down.
CAGCATTTTGGAACTATGTTCAAAAAGTTATCAAACTATGCATACCCTTTGATCCTGCAGTGTTTCTATTGAGTTTATATCCCAGGGAGATCTTAAAGGAGGGAAAGCTCACATGTGCAAAAATGTTTGTGGCAGTCCTTTTTGTGGTGCCAGAAACTGGAAACTGAGTGGAAGCCCATCAATTGGAGAATGGCTGAATAAATTGTGGTATATGAATGTTATGGAATATTATTGTTTTATTAAAAAAACGACCAGCAGGATGATTTCAGAGAGGCCTGGAGAGACTTACTGATGGTAAGAGAAATGAGCAGAACCAGGAGATGATTATACACTTCCACAACAATACTATATAAGGATCAATTCTGATGGAAATGGCTCTTTCCAACAATGAGATGACTGACTGAGGCCATTTCCGATATTCTTGTGATGAAGAGAGCCATCCAGACCCAGAGAGAGAACTGTGGGAACTGAGTATGGATCACAACACTGTATTTTCACTTCTTTTGTTATTGGTTGCTTGAATTTCATTTCTCTCTCTCTCTTTTTTTTTTTTTTTAAACCACGCTTAACATATATTGGATTGATTACTTGCCATCTGGGGAGGGGGGGGTAAGGGAAAGGAGGGGAATTGGAACACAAGGTTTTGCAAAGGTCAATGGTGAAACTTTATTCTTTTATATGTTTTGAAAATAAAAAGCTTCAATAATTTTTTTTTAAATAAAAAAATAAAACTGGATCTCAGCAGGGACCACTCACAACCATAACTAATACTCTATTGATTAGCCTGGGAGCTCTCACTTATTCCTTTTCTAGCAATTTCTAGTATTTGTGAGTTAGCTTCTCCTTAGGCAATCTAGTGATTCCCCTATCCTGGAGGCTTGCTAAATTGATTTCAAAGTTAGTATGGACATCTAATCCCTGTAGTTTACTTCATCTTAATACTCAAGGTCAAGAGATCAGCTTCAACTTCCTCAGGAGCTGAGATAAGAGGTGTGCACGTGCTTTCAATAACAAACTGAAAGTCTGAGAAGTAATGTGGTATGAGAGAGCACTAACCTTGCAATGCAGTCATGCAGAGGAAAAAATGATTGATTTGGAATCAGAAGACTTGGACCTAAATCTCTAATTTACCAAAAAACATTATCTTGGGCAAACCACTAAACCTTTCTCCATTTCTGTCTCTTCCTCTGTTAAAAGAGGGCAATGAACTAGATTGAGCTCAAAGGTCCCTTCCAACTCTAAATTTGTAATCCCATGACCTCGGACTCTGTTACTTACTAACTATATGACACCATTTCTCTGAGCCTCAGTTTCCATATTTTAAAAATGTATGAGTTACTTCACACAGTACATTATAAACTATAGTTTGCTACAGAGATGTGAGCTTAATTAACGCTATTATTATCACTCAGATGTTTCACTATAAGAGCACCTAGCTCCCAGGATTATTGTGAGGATGAAATAAAAGCACTTAATCATAGAATGCCTTATTTGCTTACTAATTCATTCCTGTGGGCAACTAGGTGGTGCAATGAAAAATGTCAGGCCTGGAGTCAAGACTCATTTTTATGAATTCAAATCTGGCCTCAGATACTTACTATGTGACCCTGGGCAAATCCCTTAACCCTATTTGTCTCATTTCCTTATTGTAAAATGAAAAGGAAATGTGATTTTGCCAAATAAAGATTGAAAATGAAAAGAATCCTTTCTAATTTTATCTTGCCTGTTCTTCCTATTGAAGATATTGTCCAGCCAACCCCAAATCCAGGATCACTCCTGCCACGTGCTACCTTGTGTCTCTTACTTGCATCTGCTAAACAAAGCTGGAAAAAAATCATAAAATTATACTGACACACAATCTTAACTCAACCTGCACCACTGCTAAGCAGCCCTTTTATACCTTCCTAATTATCATTATCCCACCAACCAGAACAGCTTTTCCAAACTTCATGCCTCCTCAGAATTTTCTCTCCTCCTATGCTCTCAGCTGAGAATCTTCCTATTTCTCACACACACACACACACACAATGACAATGCATACCCTTTGACCCAGTGTCACTACTGGATCTGTATTCCAAAGAGATCACAGAGCAAAAATATTTGTAGCAGTTCTTTGTGTTGGCAAGGAAATGGAAATTGAGTTGTAATGACTTTTCAATCCATAGATACTGCTCTTTCTGCTGTTCCTAGAATAAGACACTTATACTTCCCAATTTCATGAGTTTTCACTGGCAGTCTCCCACACATGAATTCTCTACCTCCCAGCTTCCCTAGCTTACTCAAGTCCTGCCTTCTGCAAGCAATCCTTCTCAGTCTTCCTTAATCTCAGTGCATTTTCTCTGAGATTCCCTGTAATTTATCCTGCATATAGTTGTTGGCATATTGTATCCCCTATACTGTGAGCTCCTTAAGGACGTAGACTATTTTTGCCTTTCTTTGGACCAGAGGCAATCTTGAAAAGCCATCCTGAAATCTTAAAACACAGCTTTCGTTTGATATCCCAAAACTGAGCAATTACATCACTATCTCATTCCTCCTGGCTCATTTCCTTCACTCTATGACTTTAAAAAAAAGGGGAGGGGAGCTTTTCTATTCCAATAATATCTTTTTCGCTAATAAGCTGCTAATCACTTTGTTGGAAAGGCAAATTAGAGTGTCTCTATTTAGGTCAAAAACCAATTCAGGGTTAAGCAGTACAGTGGATAAGTGTCAAGAGTCAAGGCCTAGAGTCAAGAAGAACTGAGTTCAAATCTTGCCTCAGAAGCTCTATGACTTCAGACAAGTCATTTTGCCTCAGTGTCTTCATCTGAAAAATGGGGAGAATAGCCCTCTATGTCCTAGAATTATTATTAAGGATCAAATGAAATAATAATTATAACGCACTTAGCACAGTGCCTGGCACATAGTGAAATGTAAATGTATTGTCAAATTATTTCTCCTTGGGGAAGAAAAAGATGTGTGTGAACAAGACGATTTTTTTGATAAAAATTTGGGACAATTTAATTTTAATTCATTTTCTTAACAAAAGCCCCTTTATTTTTTGCTCTAACCTATTACCCACTTTTTCAAAGAAAAAGGCTTTCCCCAGAAGTCTGAAAAGGACGTTAGAGAAATATTTCTCAATTTTCCTAGAGAAACTAAAAAAGAGGTTTTTAATATGTTTCCAAACTGTGTACATACTGGTTATATATTTTATGTGCTAGAATATGATGATAAGAATTTTTGTATAATATTTATTTTTTAATAAGCTGGATAACTTAAGATGATAAAACTGCTTTAGTATAAGAGGAAATAATATTTTTCAAGGCTTCAACTTCCTAAAATCAGTCACAACTAAAAAAAGATAGTTTAAAAAATTGATATTATCAAAAGCCAGTTAATTTCATACATGATAGTATAACTGATCCAAGACTTTTGGGCCCAAAGAACTCAATACGTATAGTGGAAGAAATGTGTATGGGAAAATATCTCCCCACAAAAAGTAATCTTAGAAATCAAAGAAGCACAGATCAGTGGTTGCTCTCTGGCAAGTTAGGAAAGGACAGGCCTGATCCTACTGGGAAGCAGGCCTCCAGCTAGATTTCTTGCCCCACACCAGGATATTTTGATGGCTAATCTCAGAGAAATGCATTATCCTATTGGAACAAATCTATCTTTACCAGTTCCTGAGATCCTAAAATTAAGTTCTTCTATCCCCAAGGTTAATACGTTCTTCCCCAAATCATCTAACATCCTGTCACTAATTTACCAAATAAGAAAAGCATCCATTTAGGTATCTGGTAATGACATCCCTATACTGATGGAAAATAACAAAAGCAACTAATATTATTATAGTGCTTAGCATATGCCAGGCACTATACTAAGAGCAATTATTGTCTCATTTGATAGAAATTATGGGGTCAATCTCCCTCCACACCCCCATTTTATTTTATTTAAGATTTCTCTTTTTAGATGGATTCGGTTTTTGTTTTCATTCAGCTCATATTCTCCTTCCCACAACTAAGTACTTCACAATTAGTGCCTTCAACAGAGGAGTGAAGGATAGAGCTCTAGTTTTAAAGTCAGGAAGAAATGAGTTGAAGTTTTATCTCAAACACTTCCCAGCTATGCAACCTAAACATCCTTAGTCCATCAATTTCCTCATCTGTAAAATGAAGATAACACATCATAAGAGTTGTTGTGAAGATCAAATAATATATGCAAAGTTATTTGGAAAAACCTTAAAAGTGACATATAAATATTAGCTAGTACTAGTAGCAACAGCAATAGCAGTAGAGTAGCTGAATTCCTAAAAGCAAATCAGGATATAAATCTGGGACAGACTGTATGTATACACAGCAACGCATACTTCCATAATTTTCTGTGTTTTTTGTTTTTTTTCCTGAGGTTGCCCAGGATCACACAGCTAGGAAGTGTTAAGTGTCTGAGACCAGATTTGAATTCGGGTCCTTCTGAATTCAGGGCTGGTGCCCTATCCACTGCACCACCTAGCTGCCCCCTATAATTTTCTTTGTTAAAAGGAAAAGTGTATGGTTCAACTTAAGTTTGTACCAACGCTGTTTTGATCTAATTTTTGTTGCTCTTTAAAGTTGCAATCATTTATGCTGTTAATAGTTTTAATGTGTTTTTTTTTCCTAATAAAACTCCTGTTTGGCATTTGTAAGAAATGAATTTTCCACACTATAAAAATGAAACTTAAATTAAAAATTGAAACCCAGTGGGCCGATAGGGATGGAGATTACCTGGCCCAAAAGAATATAAGACTGTAAACTGTTTAACTGAATTTTGTAATCCCAGGGTGGTGGTCTGAGATTTGAAAGGAATATTTTGTTCTTTGCCCCTCTGCTTTCCACAGTTATCTTCCCCTTCTAGAATGAAAGCTCCTTAAGGGCAGGAACTGGATTGAGTGGGAAACACCCTACATTTGATAAGACTCAAGCTTTTTTACCTCATTTTTAGAAAATGTACCTTAGACAATGGGGAAAGGAACCAGGAGGTTGGGGAATAAAACAAGGAATACCCTTTGCCTGTGTGTGTGTCTCTAAAACGAAGCTTTTTGTGTTAAGAGATTGCGCATCCTTTCTTATGAAATTTTTTCCTACACTCAGACTTCTGGTTTTTAATGGTCACTACTATTCCACACAGCATTTAAAGTGCTTTTCAAACTGGCCCTATCTTTCTAGCTTCCCTATATATTACTCTTTCTTGCCTTCTGTAGTTCAGCTAACTTGGCCTTTTTGCTTCTTCACATAAAACACCCCATCACCCTTTTTTTTTTTTTTTTTTTTTGCTTTTGCACTGCCCCCTTTCCCCCATTAGAGGCTCTTTCTTTAAAGCTCATTTCAGGTAACATCTTCTACATCTTTGCAAGTCTAGAGAAGCCTATGGACTCCTCAGAATGTTTTAAAATAACTGAAGGAAATGCTAAATTACAGCTCAACAGAACCAGATCACTATACACTTCAACAATGATACTGTATGAAGATGTATTCTGATGAAAGTGGATATCTTCAACATAGAGAAGAGCTAATCCAATTCCAATTGCTCAATGATGGGCAGAATCAGCTACACCCAGAGAAGGAACACTGGGAATTGAATGTAAACTGTTTGTACTATTGTCTTTCTAACAAGGTTACTTATACCTTAGGAATCCAATTCTCATCGTGCAACAGGAAGTTTGGTTTTGCACACATGTACTAGGTTATACTGTAGCACATTTGATATGTATGGGATTGCTTATCATCTGGGGAGGGGGTGGAGGGAGGGAGGGGAAAATTTGGAAAAATGAATACAAGGGATAATGTTGTAAAAAAAAATTACTCATGCATATGTAATGTCAAGAAGGATTGTAATTATAAAATAAAATAAAATACAATAAATTACAGCTCAAAAATATAAAGATGCAAATTTTTTCCCATCCAAGTTCACAGATTCTTTGAAATGTAAAGGGCCTGTAGATTCCAGGTTAAGAACCCAAGTTCTATATATAGTTTTCCTGGCCTCCCTCCCATAGGTACTAATTTGTACCTATCTTTAAAATATTCTGTCTGAGCAACAACATTATATGATCAACTGTGATGGATTTGAGTCTTTTCAAAATGAGGTGATTCAAGGCAATTGCTTGTGATGGATAGAGTTACCCACATGCAGAAGAGAGAAATATGGACACTGAATATGGATCGCAGCATAGTATTTTCACCTTTGTTGTTGTTTATTTGCTTGTTTTTATTCTCCTTTCTCATTTTTCTCCCTCTTTGATCTGATTTTTCTTGCAGAGCATGATAAATGTGGAAGTATGTTTAACCTATTTTGGATTACTTGATGTCTATGGGAGAGAGAAAAATTTTGAACACAAGATTTTGCAAGGATATACAAAACTATCGTTACATGTACTTAAGAAAATAAAATATTTTGATACATTTACATGTATATCTGTTGACTCCCCTAATAGAATGTAAGCTCTGAGAGCAAGCACTGAAGTTTCATTTTTTTTTTTTTTTATTCCAGCACTCAGCACAATACCTGACACATGGGAGGCATTGAACAAATACCTATTGATTAACTTTGTTCAGCTTTTTTTTTACTCTTCAGCACTCCAATTTTACGGAAAAGGTTATTGAAGCCCATATAAAGATCTAGAGTAGGCCCTAGTAATAAATCATTAGGCAAGAAAGAACACAGGTGGTCTGACTCTCTCTGCCCAGAGTTTTTGACTTCTCATGCTACATTGCTGGTCCATTTAATTAATTTCAATTCAATAGATATTAAAATACCCACTGTACCAAGGGTACCATATGCATTGCTACAAGAGCTCTATAAAGTTTAAGTTGTGGGACTCATATAGTTAGAACAAATGACACAATCTTAACATTCAATCTAACATAACTGATGGATTTTAGAAGTGCTTAGTATTTGAGGTCTGAAGGGAGACAGGAGTTTTCCTGATGGGGAAGAATTGCTTGGACTTTGAGTGGCTATTGCAGTTGTCCTGGAAGGCAGTAATGAATGCCTACATTAATATCGTAGGGTAAAGAGTACAAATATAAAAGAAAGAAAGAGTCAAAGTACAGAGGCAAAAATGATAGGGCTTGGTAAATTATTAGATATTTGTTGTTCAGTCATTCAGTAGTATCAGATTGTTAGTGACTCCACGAACCACAGCTGTCCATGTGATTTTCTCGACAGGTGCAGGCCCTTAGCACCTTATTAGGGATTATTACAATAGTCTGCTGGTAGGTCTACTTGTTTCATGTCTCTCCCCACTCCAAACCCATCCTTCATATAACCACCAAGATGATTTTCCTAAACCAAAGGTCTGACCATTTCACCTCTCTCACTTCCTATCCCTTTGCCTCGCCCCCCCCCCCCCAACTCAACAAACTGAAGTTCCCTATTTTCAGGATCAAATATAAAACCTTCTGCTTGGCATTCAAAGCCCTTCATAACCTCCAGAAACTTCCTCCTTTCCAGTCTTCTTACACCTTAACTCCCTGACATGTACTCTTCAAGCCAGGAAGCCTCCTTGTTCCATGAATAAAACCTGCTGTCAGTCTGGAGCATTTTCTCCAGCTGTCCTTATGCCTGGAATGCCATCTCTTTCCATCTCCACCTCCTGGGTTCCCTGGCTTCAAGTCACAACTAAAATCCCATCATCTACATTTAGTCTTTCCAACCTCTAGTTGCCTTCCGTCTATGGGTTATTTCCTATTAATTTTATATATAACTTGTTTTGCTTGCTGTCTCCCCCATCAGACTGTGAATTCCTTGAGGCAAAGACTGTCTTGTATCTCCAGCACAATACCTGGAACATAGGAGGTACTTAATGTTTATTTTCTGATATTTAAAGTCTCCTCCAGCCCTAACTTATATGATCCTAAACTCAGAGGGGTCAGAACTGAAGAAAGAGGGCCCAAGCATATCTGCAAAGAGCAGAACAAGAAGCAATGGAAGGAGACAAGAAGTAGATTTCAACATGGGAAGGAAAAATTTCATAGGGATATTTATCCCTAAAAGGCAGCCAGGTAGTAAAATGGATAGACTGCTATATCAGAAGTCAAGAAGACCTGAATTCAAATACTACCCTAGAACTTCACTAGGCAAGTCACTTAATTTCAGTCTGCCTCAGTTTTTTTCATTTATCAGAGGGAGATAATAGCAGCACTTAGCCCTCAAGATTGTTGAGGACAAAATGAAATATTTGTAAAGCGCTTTGCAAACCTTAAAGCATTGTATAAATGGTTATTATTATTATTACTTATCCTTATTAATATTTATCCTTATTAAATTTTATCTAGTTTCTAGCTGTGTGATCCTGAGCAAGTTTTTTTTTGTTTTTTGTTTTTTGTTTTTGCTTGTTTGTTTTTTGCTGAGGCAATTGGGGTTATCTGGGTCATATCTAGAAGATGAATTTTAACCTGTAAACTCTTAACATTTGAGTTTGAAAAATAAGCTTCAGAAGTATAGATGGGATAGGGCTAGCCAGCAGTCCATCTATAAAAGATTTGAGAGATTTAGTGACATAAATGCCATGGGTTCAGTTATCTTTATGCAGAAGATTCCAGAATCTGTGTATCCAGTCAATCTTCCTCCTGACCTCCAAAGCTGTAATTAAATGCCAGCTAATCATTTTCATCTGCATGTTAGATCAGCATTTCAAACTCAACAAGTACAAAAAGTACCCCCCACCTGAGGCAGCTAGGTGGCGCAGCCCTGAATTCAGGAGGATCCGAGTTCAAATCTGGTCTCAGACACTTAACACTTCCTAGCAGTGTGGCCTTGGGCAAGTCACTTAACCCCAGCCTCAGAAGGGAAAAAAAAAAAAAAAAAGCACCCCCACCTTCAATAACTACAGTTTCTCAGTCTTAGTCTCCAATTTCCAATTAGTACAAGGGCACTTCCTTTATTACAACAGCTTCCTAAACGATCAGCTGCCAGGATCTTTCCCCTAACCTATCTGATACGCCGAGGGCAGAAAAACTCTTAAACATGGGTATTTAACAATCAGGTACTGCATATATTATTTTCCAGTTCTTGTTACTTCTAGGATAAAACACAAGCTGCTCGCGCTGGTTATTTGAGGGCTCCGCAATGTCACTGCGCTATTTCTGGACTTACTTCACGTAGTTGTTCCTAACCACCACTACTTCCATCCGCTGCACGGCTATCTGCCGTTTCTCCTAACCCGGGCCCTCAGAATCTCTAGCTTCTCGGGGATGCGCTCTCCGCGGCACCTCGCCCCCCGGCACTGCGCTCCCCGTCGCTCTCTCCCTCCTCACTTCTCTCTAGTCTGCACACATCTTGTGGGAGAAAGTCACTTCGCGAGGGCCGGGACTGTTTCAGGAGGCCAGCGCGGTCCCGGGATGCACCAGGGGCCAGGAAGGGACGGGCGCACTGTGCTGTGTCCAGGCCCAGGCGCAGGATTCCGGGCGGAGAGAAACCGGAGAGGCGAGAACCGGACCTCAAGTAATCTAACTTCCTAACCATCCACAGGCGCTGTCCCGGGAGGGGCGGCTTCTCACTGGCCCTGGCTCAGACAGTAGTCTTCAGTCAAGGCCACGCGGCTGATATGGAGGGCTTATTGTTCTTCCAGTTCGGAGAGTCTGTGATTAAGTGGGCTGGGGAAGGAGCGGGCTTCCCCCACGCCGGAGAGACCGAGAAGTTTGGCCGGATTGATTTCCAGATCTTCCATCCGAGGTTGGACCGACGCGTTCGGGGTCCAGAAAGAGGAGTGGGGTGTGTGAGGAGGATGGAGGGTGGGGGGAGGGGAGGGAGAGGAGAATGAAACTGTGGCTCGGCCCTAGCCCGCTCCTGCGGCCCCTACCTGACACGATGATGCCCATCGCGATAGCTTCGGCCATACGACCTGCACCCACGAAGCCGATCTGCATCGGGGAATCCGGGGTCCAGGGTAACTGGCCCATCGATATGGAAATCGGAGGCGGGATGGTGTTAGTCGACATCGTCGAAGGCGAATTCAGAAGCGGGGTCGATGACGCCGAAACTTTGGTGGAAGAGGCCGCCGTAGCTACTGCCACTGCTGCTGCGGCTGCTGCAGCAGCAGCTGCTCCGGCCATTACTTTCCAAACGTTAATTTGAGGCGGGGATCATAACCCCCGCTAGAGAGCCCCGCCAGGCTCCAACCGTTGCCAACCGCCGTCAACTGCTTTACCAGTCCCTCCTCTCGAGCCCTCCTATTGGTCCCTCCGGTCCCCTCCGCCGTTGCCGATTGGCTGAGTTGCTCTCCGACCCTCGGCCTGGACTCTTCCCTTTTCTTCTCCCTTTGCAGCAAAGGTCCCCACCCCCAGGCTCGGAGGATTGTTGAATTTAGCTAGTCCCAGCCCTTTCGTGGATTAGCAGCCTCTTTTCTTCCGCCCTACGGGTCTCACTTTACACACTCATTTTGCCTGGTACATTGGATACGTCATTCTTAATGTCATTTTCGTAACGCCATAACCCTTCGCCTCCTGATTGGCTGAGGTCTGTATACCTGCCTGTCGGAGGGCAAAAAAAAAAGCTGTAACGTTTGGGGAGGGTTTGCACCCTCCAGGAAAATTCTGAAGGATCTGTTACTGAAAAGTGGGATGAACTAGACTAGAAGGGAGAACAGCTGGCTGTGGAAACGGGCAGATGGATGGTGGCGGAGGAATAGGAGGAGGAAATACCACACTGGCAAAAAAGACATTGTTGAAGGGGCCGTGGAAGAACTGGTACACGCTTGCATTGCTGGCAAGAGTTGTGAGTGGATCAGCCATCCTAAAAAGCCACTTGGAGCCGTACCCCGCCCCTCCCCCCGAAAAATCACCTAAGTTGTGCTTGAATTTGAACCAGTGATGTCACTAGCAGGCACGCACCCCCAAGGGACAAAAACTGAGGGAAAGGCCCACACGTTCAAACTTAAACAGCACCCTTTGTTGTAGGAAAGAACTGCAGACAAAATGGGTACCTATCGGTTGGGTAATGGCTGAATAAATGTTACGGTATTGTGAAAAGTAAAAAATATTTGTCAAGTTTTGTTTCCACAACGTAAAACCTCCAAATCTTGACGGTTATATAACATTGAGCTAAGTTTAATTAGATGCCATGGTAAGAAAAGAAATGTCTTAAGTTAACAGGAATCCTGATCAGGCATGACGGGAGGATAAGACTGTTTCCACAGATGCTGTAATTTGGCTAACAAGAATAAGAAGCTGGGGGAAGTCAACCCAGGGGTGTAGACTATCTTAGCCAGCAGACATGACAGACCTTCAAACTTTCCCTCTACTTCCCATTCAAACCTCCCCTCCCCCCTCCCCCATCACAATAAATGAAATAACTGATCAATGCAATAAGCAATCATGGCTTGAGAAGGCTGACGATGCAAGTTCCTAGTCTTTGAAGAGAGGTCAGGTAGAGGTCAGCTAGAGCTAGTAACTGGGAACGAGGCTAGCCGCGCTCACCACCTCACCCTGGGCGGCCAAGCCAGGAATCGCAGAGCAGGAAACATTTTAGCAACACACTCTTGACGCTGAAAATCAGATCTCGGAAATTTACTGAAGAAGAATCTTAAGGAATTATCTTAACATTTGTGGCCAGAAGTGGGCTCCACTCGCCTTCCGGAAGAGGGCGCCCTGAGCACAGAAGGAAGAGAGCTTTATACCTGTTAGTTTAGCATAGTGCCTCCCTTGTAGGTTACAATCTTTCTATATGCTCCCTCTATATTTCCCCCTAAATATGTATAAACATGTTCCCCCTCCCTCATCTTATGTCGCAAGTTCAAAAATAGAGAACTCCTCTAGAGTGTGTTACAGACACAATGATTTGGCCAACGAAGTTACTGACTACAAGTAGTAAGTTTGTAGTTTTCTCAAAACCACAAGACTCTTTCTCATTGCCTTTTTCATTCCTAGCTCCCTAATTCCTTACTTGCTCAAGGCTTCTATGGATAACTTAATTCATTATGAATGGTACCCGCTATCCCACACTACCTCGAAGCTTGCAACACTCTGTGGAAACAGCTTTTCAGTATTTCAAAAATACAAAGCTTGTAACAAAGTATGATATACAATCCTCTTTTCTGTTCTTTGAATATATATTCAAGCTTAAAAATGGAAAAAAAAATTTAAAAGAAAAGGAATAGTGAGGTTAGATAGAATCAGTCAACAAGCATTATTTAAGCACTTCCTATGTGCCAGACACTGAAGATACAAAAACAACATTGAAACAGCCCCGACTCTCAAGGAGTTTTTAGTCACTGGAGAGGGTCAACACGGAGCACAGAGAACATCACACACACTGTAGTTAGTCATCTGGACTCCATAAACTTGTTTGCTTGTTTTATACCTTGATATCAATTTCAATATAATTGGTTTACCCCATAATTCTATCAAGTTTTTATGCATTTAAAAGCATTATGGCACCAAAGTACCATCAGAAAGCCATAAGAGTCCATTAAAAAAAAAAGTTTCAGAACCCTGAAAAACACAAATAATTGCAAAATATAGTTAATAGCCTAGAGCCTGGGGTATCTCATGGGAAGAAGAGACCCATCCTATATTCAAGCCACAGAGTTCTACATCCACCAAAGAAAACAGCGCATTAGAAAGCTGCTTCCACCATTCCAGAGGTTAGAAAGCCCCATTAGCATTATCAGAAAGCTGCTTGCAAGACTTATAGTGGTAACCAGTAATTGTGCTGTTCTCAGCTTTTCTTTAACTGGCTTGTCTTTATGGATCAAAGGAAAGAAAAAGATTAATGTACTTTTTTTGGTTTGTGGAGAGAGAAAATCATAGTTCTATTTTCACTAATCTTTAATTGAAATAGAACATTACCTTCAATTAAGAATATAGGCAATGAATCACAACAGTAGGTTTCAAAGGGGTCCATGATACGCTAAAAAAAAAAAAAAAAAAAAAAAAAAAGGCTACGAATTCTTGATCTGGTAGGATGTAATTTTTTAAATAGTATTTTATTTTTCCAAATACTATAAGTTCATGTAAGTCTTTTCAGGCTTTTTCTGAAATCAGCCTGCTCATTATTTCTTGTAGAACAATAATATTCTGTTACATATAACTTATTCAGCCATTCTCCAACTGATGGGCATCCAATCAATTTCCAATTCTTTTTTGTGATGAGTGCTACAAACATTTTTGCATATGTGGGTCCTTTTCCCTTTTTTAATGATCTCTTTAGGATACAGACCCAGTAGAGACACTCTGGATCAAAGGTTACACACATTTTTATAGCCCTTTGAGCATAGATCCAAATTGCTTTTCAGAATAATTGGATCATTTCACCATCAGTAATGTATTAGGTCCCATTTTTCCCATATACCCTTCAACATTCATCATTATCTTTTCCTGACATCTCAGCCAATCTGAGAGGTATGAAGTGATATCCCAGAGTTGCCTTAATTTGCATTTCTTTAATCAATAGTGACTTAGAAATTTTTTCATATGACGAGAAATGGCTTTAATTTCTTTATCTGAAAATTGTCCATATCCTTTAACCATTTATCAGTTGGGAAATGGCTTCTATTCTTATAAATTTGAGTCAATTCTCTACATATTTTATAAATGATGTCTTCATCAGAAACACTGGCTGTAAGAAAATTTTCCTAGATTTCTGTTTCCCTTCTAATTTTTGCTGCATATAATCAAAATTATCCATTTTGCATTTCATAATGCTCTCTAGTTTTTTGACCATAAATTACTCCCTTCTCTACAGATCTAAGAGGTAGACTATCCCTTATTCTTCTAATCTGCTTATAGTATCACACTTTATGTCTAAATCACGAACCCATTTCATTCTTGGTCTAGGATGTAAAATGTTGGTCAATGCCTAGGTTTTTTTGTTTTTTTTTTTAGAATTTTTTTCCCACAGTATATATGCATGAGTAAATTTTTTTTATAATATTATCCCTTGTATTCATTTTTCCAAATTATCCCCCTCCTCCCTCTACTCCCTCCCCCTGATGACAGGCAATACATGTGTTACAATATAACCTAGATACAATAAATGTGTGTAAACCATTTTCTTGTTGCACATTAAGTATTAGCTTCCGAAGGTATAAGTAACCTGGGTAGATAGACAGTAGTGCTAACAATTTACATTCACTTCCCAGTGTTCCTTCTCTGGGTGTAATTATTTCTGTCCATCATTGATCAACTGGAAGTGGGTTGGATCTTCTTTATGTTGAAGATATCCACTTCTATCAGAATACATCTTCATACAGCATTGAAGTGTACAGCGATCTTCTGGTTGTTTTTTTTTTTTTTTAATAGCATTTTATTTTTCTAAATAAATGCAAAGATAATTTTCAACATTCACCTTTTCAAAACCTGGTGTTCCAAATTTTTCTCTCATCTTCCCCCACCCAAGACAGCAAGCAATCAAATATAGGTTTAAACATGTGCATTTCTTCTAAACTTATTTCCATATTTGCCATATTACATACACACACACAAAATCATATCAAAAGAGAAAACACACACACAAAAATAATGAGCAAATAGCAACAACAAAAAGGTGAAAGTAACATGTTTTGATCCACATTTAGTCTTCATAGTTCTTTCTCTGGATGTGGATGGCACTTTCCATCACAAGTCTCTTGGAATTGCCTTGAATCACCTCATTGTTGAAAAGAGCCAAGTCTCTCACAGTTGATCATCACAAAATCACAAAATTAAAAAAATCTTGTTATGTACAATGTTCTCTTGGTTCTGCTCACTACACTCAGCAATGTCTAGTTTGTGCCACGCAATTTTCCAATTTTTCCAGCAAATTTTTTTCCCCTAATAATGAGTTCTTTCTCTAGAAGCCAATCTTTGGGTTTATCAAACTAGATTACTACAATCTTTGACTATTGTGTCTTGTGAACCTAACCTATTCCACTGATCTGCTGCTGTATTTCTTAGCCAGTAGCAAATGGTTTTGATAACTACTGTCACAGTTGTAATTTTAAAAACAATTTAGTATTGGGTAAAAATAGAAAATTAGTTTATTGAAATAGATTATATTCATAATATACAAAAGCAAATAGTGTAATAGTAAGTTAGTATTGGACAAATCCAAAATCCCAGATTGGGGCAGGAATTCACTACACAACAAAAACTATTGGAGAAACTGGAAAACTGGTAGAAACTAAGTGTTGAGCAACATCTCACATCATATACCAAAATAAACTCCAAATGGATACATGATTTAGGTATAAAGGAAAATTATTCATAAATTAGAGGATATGGAAGAAGAAATTATTTTTGAGATTTATGGACAGAGGAAAGCTTATGATCAAGTAAGAGATATAGAGATTCACAGGAGTAAAATGGACAATTTTGATTACATAAGATTGAAAAGGTTTTGTACAAATAAAATCCATGCTGGTAAAATTAGAACAGCAGCAGTGGGAATCTTTACAGAAAGTTTCTCTTTAAAAAAAAGTATTTCTAAGTATGCAGAATATTGAGTTAAATTTACAAGAAAAAAAGGCATTTCCTAATTGATAAATGGTCAAAGATATGGAAAGGCAATTTTCAGGAGAAAACCATATGATTATATTTTAAAAATGTTTCATATTTTTTAAGAGTGCTTTTTAAATCACTAATAATTGGGGAAATGCAAATACCTCTAAGGTCATACCTGTTAGATTGACCAAATTGATGGGGAAAAAAATTGACAAATGCTAGAGGGGCTGGAGAAAAACTTCTTTAACATAAAAGAAGTCAGGCTCAAACTGTCTCTAAATCAAATATAGGTTGTTGGGTTTTTTTAGGCATTGAGGTAAGAATTGAGATGCTCTGCAGGTTTCCTTAAGGGAGATAGGCAATCCAACAGTGAGAGTTTATGTAGAGAATAGAAAGCAAAAACAGAATTGGGCCGAGTAGGAAAACGGAATGATTTTAGAAAAGATTTGCAGATATGGACAATTTCAGAAAAGTTCCTGTGACTGGATTAAGATATGCATGGAAAAGGGTAAAAGGCTCTTTTGTTCTAATGAGGTCCATGAGAAGGAGTAATAGGATTGTGGGGGCTGGGGCAACAGCTAAGATTCTATCACTAAGTCTTGGTCCTCTTTTTTTCTGAAGGTACTGGAATGCTCCTTGCCATACTACTGTGGACCCCATTCCTGTGCCTATAGACCTGTCTTCGTTAGCTGCTCTGGATTAGTAAAATGACTCACTTGAGTTTTTCTTAACTTTACCAATCAAAATTCAAACTTACAAGCTTGTCTAGGTAATTGTGGAGATGTGCTAGGCAAGTTAAAGAAAAATACTTTCATTCTACTCTCTCCACTCCTAGAATTGATTCAGGTATATTTTAAAAGATTATGAAAACTTTCTTATTCTTTTTCACTCTCCCTAAGTTGTCACCAGTTTGTTTTGGGGGAAAAGAGTGTCCTCGGCTCTCCATCATTCTATTGGTTTGATATAAGAAGAGTCTGACTGCCACATCAACATTTTTATGGCCTTTTATGGGGAACCTCAATAGTCTCAACTTTCCCCTTCCAGAGCTACATAAATCTAACCACAAAATAAAAAAGTAATAGAAGAGAGGACTAGAATCTTAGAAAAGTTAGATATGATAGATTTCTAGAAAAAACTGAATGGGAATAGAAAGGAGTATACCTTTTTCTCAACTGTATATGACACCTTTACCAAAATTGACCATGTATTAGGACATAAAAACCTCATAATCAAATGCAGAAAATGCAAAATAACTAAATACATCTTTTTCAGACCATAATGAAATGAAATTACATTTAATAAAGGGCTGTGGAAGCATATGCTAAAAGTTAATTGGGTATTAATATAATTTAAAAGAATGTGTGGGTCTAATAACAAATCATCTTGATGGGATGGATTTCCTCTGGGGAAAACTTTTCCTCATGGTTAGGAGTCATCAGCATCAGTCACCCATCCAGCCAATACCTCTGGGTGATGGGCCAGTTTTTTCCTGATTTTTCCAGATTTCCCCTTGTGCCACTCACACAACCTTCAAATTCAATTTGCTCCAGGCCCCCAAATTTCTCATTATGGCCCAAGTCTTGAGGAACAGGTCAGGACATGACCATCCCAGTCATCTTCTCTCTCCACAGACTTCAGCTTGTCACTAATCTTATCATTCCCTTCTTATATGTTAATAATACAACCTAAAATCAAATTAATTTTGAGGGCTACCACATCACATTCATATGACCCTATTCACTCCCCCCATCCCAATTTTCTTCACAGGAACTGTAATCATACATTCATGTATATATTCATATCATACATTCTGTATATGTAGAAATTAAAACAGGTTGAATCCTCCTGCAAAAATGTATTTTATTTGAATTCTCAATAATCAGAAAATACAGGGGAACCCAGGTGGTCAGTGACTAAGAGGGGGAGCAGATTCCCAGGCTCTGAGCATGGGAGTTTTCCCTGAGGGTAGCAATGGTGGACTTTCAGGAACCAGCCTGGCAGGCATAGGGAAGCCTGTGTCCACCTTGAATTAACTGCAGTGACAGGGTCAGGGACAGAAATAAAGGCAGAGCCAGATGCTCAATTGAGATTCAGGACTTACTAGTCTTCCTTAAGCTGGCCTTTATGGATAATGACGGCCAGGACCTGGAGAAGATAGAAGGACATCTATCCCAGGTCCTTCCAGGGCCTCCTGTCTTTCTGTGACTTGTGCTCTCTTCCCCTATGCTGGGATCACTTCCTGGCTTGCTCATAGTTGTTTTCAAACCAGGTACATGTCTCCTTCACAGCTGAGGAATAAAAAGAGGCTAGGATAAAGATCAAAAGGGGAGTCCTGAGCCCAGCCCAACACTAAGCCCTTTCCCTTGGCCCATGCCCAACAGTTCTGATCAGGAATGTTGGTGAAAGACTGTACAGCATTATTAAGACACCTGACTAGGTCATGTCCTCAACTCTGCCAGAGAAAGGCCTGAGTTGAAATCATGGGATGTGTGCATGGGAGAATGGCTGCAATTCTGGAGAAGACTCAGGGTCTAGTCCTGGCTGTGCCCATGGCCCCAGGACCTCTCCCTAGGTCTCACTGTCTTCTATCAAATGGAGATAAAAGATTTCTGCTCTGCTAAAGCCACAGAGGCATTAGGAACATTACAGTATAGAAATGTAGCAGAGAGAATTTTTTTTTTCCCCTGAGGCTGGGGTTAAGTGACTTGCCCAGGGTCACACAGCTAGGAAGTGTTAAGTGTCTGAGATCACATATGAACTCAGGTCCTCCTGAATTCAAGGCTGGTGCTCTATACACTGTGCCACCTAGCTGCCCCTAGAGGGAATTTTTTAAAGAAAAGATAAAACTAAAGTGACTTGGCCAAGATCATAAAACAAGATGGAGGAAAAGCCTGAATTTGAATCCAGGACTCAAATCCTACAGTCTTTCACTTTTTCAGGCAATACTTACTATGGTAATAATGAAATGAAATTCACCCAGCACCAGAGCTGAAGGAGCCACAGGGGCCAGTGAGCCTAGAGGACCTCAGCCTGGTGGGCAACCTGCAGAGGTCAGAAGAGCCAGGGCTGGCAGCTCCCAGTGGCCTGACCTGCCATTCCAGCCTCTACCCTTCCTGAAGCAGCCCATTACACTTCTGGATGAACATGAATCTGGGGGACCCACTGGAGTGCCGGGTAATTAGCCTTCCCAAGCCTTACCTTGTTTGAAGGGTGTGAATTGGAAGTCTGGAAGATAGGTCCTCAGCTTCTTGTTGCTGGCCGTCTTCTTGAACTGACCATCTGACTTGGTTGTATCAAACTATTAGGAGCCCTGGGTCAAGGTCAAAACCAAACTGGAAGGTTTTGTGGCAGGACAAAGGAATTAGTTGAACCAGACAGGGGGAGGGATCTCCTGTGGCCATTTCAAGCTATATAGATTTCCAAGGAAGCTCCACTCAAAAAGTTCCTTATCCTGCCTCAAAGGGCCAGCCTGATGAAGTCTTCAAGATTTCTTTCCCCAAGAGAAGACCAGGCTTCAAGGCCTGGGGACAAAGAGGCTCACAGGCTCAGCAGCTCATCTAATAACTCTATGGGTCCTAATCCTGTCCTCCCCAACATCACAGGGAGGAAAATATTGGGAGACTGGAAGATTAGGATCGAACCCTGCCTCTAACTTCTGCTCATTATGTGACACTACCACTAATACTTAAAAGTAGCAGAGCTGGGGAAGGAAGAGAGGAAGCAGCATCCTGGATAGGACTGGGGAATGTGGAGTAGTGACTAAGAGTTCAGGATATGGAGCTGAAGGGGCTAAGGGCTACTCTGAGCTCTGGGTCCCTGGACCTTTTTGGACCTCAGTTTTCCTATCTGTTAAAAGAGAGGCTCAGGCTTGCTACCCTAAATTCTAAAATAGTGAAACGCTTCTTATCAATCTCTCCCACATTCCGGATTCTTCTTGCATTCAGGGAATCATTAGTTAATCTTCCATTAAAGAATTGGCTAAGAAAAGATCTTGGGGCAAGTACCTCTCTCTCAGAGAAGTTTTAACAGAAACTCATCAGAGCTATAAGGGTTACCTTACTAAGAGCTTACTTAGAGAAGGAACTGAAGTACAGAAAGGGACTTGCCCAGCTTCACACTGTCAGGCAGTGGTAAGGCTTGCTCCGAAGCCCAGCTTCTCCCTCCATTTTAGGCAGCCTACCTGCTGTGTCAGGGGAGGCCAACAGGCTGGAGCCTTCTAGAGTGTGGCCCCTAACACAGTAAAGGATACGTTCAGCTCCCCTTGGAAACCCATGGTCTCTGCGATGGTCTCAGCTGCCTCCCTGATGGATACTTCGTCGTCTTCATCCACTGAAAGAGTTTTGGATCAGGTCAATCCCAGGTCCTGCCCCTTCCATTTCCCCATCCAAGGCCTGAATCTTATCTTTCTGCAGGGACCAGCTCCTGCCCCATATCCTCCTTGCTTCTTCCCTTTCCCTACCTGACTTCCTGCAGCCTTTGCCTTTACAGAAGATGGCAAGAATGAGATGGGGGGAAAGGAGGAGTTCTGTACCTGAAAGAATGATAGGCTCCACCTCATTGTATTCTCGAAGGACCCAGAGGAAGAGGCGAGCCAGGTCCTGGAAGGAGTGAGGGAAACAGTTGGGTCATGAAGTTATAGAATGGGGTGACATATCAAAACTGGTGATGGGGAGTACCTTTAAACTAAGTCCCTCCTGAGGGTACAGCCCTGCCTAGCCCAGCCCCTTGGGCCCAAGGAAAGAAGGAACTTTGTACTAAGACCAAGGAACTCATGATGGAGGAATTAGCAGGTGGTTCAGTCAAGCAAGCTCAAGGGCCAAGAAAGGTAGTGGGAGCTTGAAAGCAGGAATTCTAAGGGTCAGAGTTGAAAGAGGCCTTAAAGGTCAATGAATAAGAGTGGGTAGTTCCATGATTTATCCAAGGATCGAGGAAACCCAAGCCCCCCGACTCTTGAGCCCACCACTGTCCTGGAGCCAGTCTGGAGGAGCAGACAATCTTTAAGGAAGTCAACCCCGCTTGAGCCCCTCTACAAAGGCCTTCCTGGGGCCCAGCTCAGGCCTTACATCCCGAGGCCCCATCCATGTCCCTCTTGCTGTTGAGCTCCTGAAACCACAAACCTTTAGTTAGAAAAGCCCTAGGAAGAAGGCCCATCTCTCTGAAGGCAAGATCCTTTTGACAGCTTTCAAGTGGTAAGGAACTCACTACTCCTGAGGCAATCCATTCTCCTGTAGGATTGCTCGAATTGTGAAGAAGTGTTTCCTTTCCTCAAACCAAAATTTTTTTTATCTCAACCTATTGTTTTTGCAGAGTGTCTCTACTCACACTGGCCTGTGAACTTTTTAAATATTGATACTAAGCCTTTCTCCTCATCTTGGACTGATTCTGGCCAAAGGGATGGCTCACTGAGCACCAGAGGGCTAGGGTCCCCGTTCTGAATTCAGAGAGGCACCCTGCCTGATTAAGGGTAGTGGCATTGAGTGAGTGAGTGTGTGTGTGTGTGTGTGTGTGTGTGTGTGTGTGTGTATGTGCGTGCGCATATGCACATGCACACATGTAGATTAGAAAGACAGATATCAGAGAGGAATCCCTGACCTCCCTCCCCCAGAGAACCCAAGAATCTAGATGTTCACTTACCAAGGAATAGATGAATTGCCTTCGAGGCTTCCCAGTGCCCCACACAGTCAGAGCAGAGCCACTGCCTAAACAAAAGAGGATGGAATAAGGAGAGATCAGACCACCATGACACTGGGCCTGGAGGGGAGCCAATATGCAACAGTTGAGTGAGGTGCACACACAGACAAAAAACTTCAGCTGAGTTTGGGACCAAACAACCTAGGGCTAAGCTCAAAACCATGAGGAGGGGGGTTGGGAACTAGGTGGAGAGTGGGGGGGGGGTGTAGTTTTGTGTCCCAGGAGGGCATCCATTCATGCTTGCACTCATTTACACACACACACACACATACACACACACACACACACACACACACACACACAGCCATAGAAGACAAAATGATGCAGACAGACTCACGCTTTGCGAGGTAGACTTTGTGGATGAGACCAGGAAGGACATGGCCATCTTCAATGTTGAAGTTGTCATGGGGTCCAAAGACGTTTGTGGGGATGACGGCAGTGAAGGTGCAGCCATACTGCTGGAAGTACGCCCTGGGGGGGAAGGGCCAGGGGCTGGTTGGTCTCCTCACAGGGAGATTCACCTTTCAGTGCCCAGATCAACCCACTTGGCCCAGAAGCCCTCTGACTGTTCCCATAGGCAGAAGGAGAGGTCACTGACTATATCTCCAGCCCAGGTATTCTGGACCACAGGGCTGGACGTGAATCCTATCCTTATCCTATCTTTGCTCTGTCTCCTGTCTGAGGGGTCCCTGAGGTACAAGCCTGATTTTCTTCTTTCTCTTCTCACCTCCCAAGCTCGGACTGGCTCAAGTCTGAGCATACGGGGGTTTCATCTATAAAACTGAGAGTGATACTGGCAATCAAATGAGATTATGTGAAATGTTATCCAATTAACTGGATAATAGTCCAACATTTCAATATTTAATAAATCAATTTAATATTTAATGAAATCAACTGGAGAGCCTCAACCAACAATCAAACAATAATTATGTATGCCAGGCACACATGATAATGGTGATCATATTGATATTTCTAGTTCAATACTGATGTCAATACTGAAGGGAGAGTTTCAAATCAGTCATTCAACAAGCATTTATTAAGAGTTAACTATGGGCCAAGAACTATGCTAAATGTTGGAGATACTAGACAACAGTCCTTTTGTTCATGGAATAAAGATATGAGTAATGGTACTATATGCACAGTCCACCCTCCCACCCCCCACAGTAGATGGTAGGTAACCTTAAAAGAGAAGGTACTAGTGAAGGGGGGAGGAGAAAGAACCCAGGAAAGGCCTTATGCATAAAATGGAACTTGAACAGTCTTAAAATGAAATTGGAAAGCTCAAAAAACTAAGGAGGCCACCTATTTACTCCAGGCAAGGGAAAGAGCTGGTACAAAAGCACCAAGAAGGGAGATGAAGTTGAGATCAAGAAAACAGCAAATAGGCCAATGTAGTCACATTATAGATAGAGTGGGTGGAGGGCAATAAAGTATAAGATGGTTGGAAAAGTGGGAAAAAGCCATTATGAAGATTATGAAGAACTTTAAATGACAAAAAAGGAACTTTATATCTGATCCTGGTAATAGGAAGGACCCACTAGAGTTTTCTGAGTCGGGAAGGGATATGAAATGTTTGGATTTTTGGTTAGCAAAAATCACTTTGCAAGCTGAGTGGGGAATGGATTAGAATGGTGAGAGATTGAGGCAGAAGAAGGCTACTTACTGTACTAGTCCAGTTAAGAAGTTAGGAGCACCTGATCCGGGGAGCAACCCAGGTAAGTAGGTTCTTATGAATAATATTTCTATTAGTCTTGGAAGGATGGGGAGATATACTGAGATATACAATTGAGATTCTATTTTTTAAAATTCTGTAATAATCTAGTAATTGAGATCCTAAAGATAAAGTAATTCTCTTGATTTTTTTTGGCTGAGGCAATTGGGGTTAAGTGACTTGCCCAGAGTCACACAGCCAGGAAGTGTTAAGTGTCTGAGGCCAGTTTTGAACTCAGGTCCTCCTAACTTCAAGGCTGATGCTCTATCTTCTCCATCAACTAGCTGCCCCGAGATAAAGTAATTCTGATTAGGATGGAAGAGTTGTTAAAAGATGCAAGTGCACAGGGAATCTAGTGTACATTTACACTTCTAAAAAATACAGGAAATAGACACAAGGAAAGGAACAGAATGAATACAAATGTCTGGCATGATTCTTAAAGTAACAGGAATGTAAAAGTTAAGAATGAGAATAATGGATAAGAACAAGAAAAGATTTTTTTTTAAAAGCTATATTTAAGCCATATAGGACTGCTGCTCATGTTAAATGAAATAGCACAACAGAGAAAAGTCAGAAATTGTCTATTCCTATTTTTCTAAATTTCCATCCGGGAATATGTCTTAGAACTTGAGAGAATAGAACAAAAATAGCTAGTGAAGAGCTTATGCCCAACATTAATGAGGATATATGAAGAGAGTATCTAGCTGTACTCAATGAATTCAATTCATTGGAACTACATGAATTATATCCCACTGAAAGCAACAGTGGTCTCTGAAACACCATGGAGAGAAGAGAGAACATTCCATTTTTCAAAAGAGAACCTGAAATCTTCAAATTATAATTGGCCTTGATTCTGGGAAAAATTTTAGAATATGACAGCAAAGAGATGGAATATCTAGACAATGGAACAAACGCGAATCACAAAGATTCAGATTGGCTTCATTACAAATGAGGCATGACATTGTTGATGGAGTTGTCAACTGATCTGGCCATTCTGAAGAGCAATTAGGAGCTCTGGACAACATTGTACATATTAATAACAAGATTATGTGATGATCAACTATGATAGACTCTCCTCTACAATACTGTGATCTGAGGCAATTCCAATAGACTTGGAATGAAAAATGCCATCTGCTTTAGAGAGAGAACTATGGAGACTGAATGTGGATTGAAGACTATTACTTTCATCTTTTTTTGTTTGCTTTTTTTTCTTATGGTTTTTCCTTTTGGTTCCGATTTTCTTCTGACAATATGACTAATATGGAAATATGTCTAAAATGATTATAAATGTAAAGAAAGAATGGGTCATGAAAGATTAATCTCATTTATTTTTGGACAGGGATACTAAGCTAGGAGATCAAAAGGATATAAAGATATATTGTCTAAAATCTGGCAAAGTCTTTAAAAACTTATACCTTATGCCATCCTTTTGGAGAACATGGAGAGAAAAACAAGTAAGTGAATCTATAACTCTTCTGGAGTCATTGTTCATTGCCAGTATGTAAGGAGATTTCTATTGGCATGATCTGTGGATCTGTTCTTGGCTTCAATGACCTGGATAAAGGCACTGATGATGTGGTTTATCAAATTTATCAAATTTGCTGATGACACAAAAGTGAGATAACTTAGACCCAAAAAGATCACTACAGTCTAGAATAAGATAAAATTTCATAGGAATAAATATAATATATATGTATATAAATTATATACAACATATAATTTTTATATATTACATATATATATATATATATAAAGCTAATATAATCTTAGGTTGCATTAGGACAGGTAAAACATCCAGAATTAGGGCATCTCCTGACCCTCTCTGTGCTCTGGAGTACTATGCTCAGTTGGGGGGTGGTTAATTTTGGAAAGAAGACAACTAGGATGATAGAAATCTTGTGGTCATACCAATATGTTGAAAGAATTGGTTAACAGAGAGAAGAGAAGGCTTAGAGGAGCATGACAACCCTGTTAAATACCTGAAAGGCTTTTATCTGGAAAAGAAATAAGCTTTGTTCTGTTTGATCCCAAAGGACAGAACTCATGGGTAGACTTTGTAGCAAAGAAGATTTTGGTTTGATCAAAGAGATATTTTCCAGTAACTAGATCATTCAAAAGTGAAATAGGCTGAGTACAGTCTTCAAGCAAAGGCTTAATGACCAAATATTGGGTGTATTGTAGGAGGAATTCTTGTTCAAATGGGTTTTACAAGTTGGCTTTAAAATCCTTGCCAACTTAGATTCTGTGATTCCATAATTCTTTAGTCCTTTAAAGTTTACAAAGTATTTTTCCACGTATAGTGAATAGTACAATTATTATTATCCTCATTTTGTAGCTGAGGAAATTGAGGCTCAGAGGCAAACTGACTTGTCACACAATAGAGTCAGGATTAGAACCTAATTCTTCTTCCTTCCAATCTCTATACTATACTGCCTCAAGGAGTCGAGGAGATGATCAAACTGCAGCCAAGAAAATATGCAGTGCAGGAGGAATTGCTACATATCCCAAGGACTCCCCTTAAATCATGACCCTGACTTGACCCTATACCTCAGCCTTATCCTCCACCTTGTCCTGGGCCCATTTTCCTGACATCACCTCCCTGGAACCTTTCCTAATCCTTTTCTGGAAATTTTCCCAAAACGGGTACAAGCAAGGAGGAAGGATATTCACACAAGTGCATTATTGGTAGAGCATTATGGAAAACTATTGGGAATTATGTTTTTAAAAAGTGGCTAAAATATCTATTCCCTTTACACAGAGATTTCATTATTAGCATCTTACCCAGAGAGACTACTGATAAGATATCTCCATATATACACTGATTGGAGGACAGATAAATAAATTATAGTGAAAATGGAACGTTAACCGAGTTGTAAGATATGCTGAACATGATGAATATAGAAAAGTACGAAAAGATCTATATGAACCGATGCAGAGCAAAGTAAGCAGAGTCAGGAAAATTATATTATTGTAGTCATTCTTCTATATCAACAGAAACAGAAAAACACACAGACACACAAAAGCTAATGCTATAAAATTAAAAACAAGCATGCCTTGAAATAAAAAGATGAGAAGTTACTCTGACTTGACCTCTTTGCAAAGATCAAAGAGCCACAAGAATTGTACACTGCATATTTTCAGACATTTTTGATGGATAATTATCATCACATTTTCTCCCCTCTCTTCAATTTTTTCCCCCTTTAAAAAAAATACTCTTTGTTATATGGGATGTCTCTCTGGGAGGGACACCAAAGTGATATATTAAAAAACAAACTCACCACATTAATAAAAACATTTAAAAAAAAATAAAGCTCTTCACAGCCTCATTCCCTTTTCCACTCATCTTTCCAAGCTTCTTATACCTTTCTCCCCTCTATAACTTTGTTATACTAGCCTTCTTCCAACTCCTCACATGCAACACTCCCACCTCCATACCTTGCTCCTGGCTGTCCCCGTGTTTGGTATGCTGTCCCTTTCATTTCAGATTCTTAGATTCTGGCTGGCTTCAAGTTTCAGCTGAAACGCCACTGTCTGCAGGAAGTCTTCTTAGGTCTCTCCCTCTAGATACTGATGTCTTCCTTTCTAAGGTTACTTCCCTTTTACTCTGCAGGTCTCTTATATGTGTCTGTTTATGTACAAATTGTCTCCAAAATTAGAATGCAAATTCCTTGAGGAAAGAGATTGATTTTATTTGTCCTTTGTATCCCCGGTAAAGTGCCCGACACATAAGAGGTACTTAACGTTTGATTGCTTGATTATATATGTATTATTTCTCCCAAAAGAACATAATCTTAATGAGAGAAGGGTTTACTTAATTTCTAAAATAAAATATTTACAAATTGCCTAGCATAGCGTCTAGCACAATAGTAAAAGTTACATAAATGCTAGCTATTATTATAATAATTATATTATTATTGGTTTTTTAAATTTCTGGTATTTAATACAATAGATGTTTAATAAATGCTTGTTGATTGACAGGATGGAGAGTGGGGGCTTATGAGATTTGGAAGGTACGTGTGATGAAGACAGTGGGCTACAGCTTTCAGCTCTGCTGCCTCCCAAACATCCCAGACCTGTTTTGTACGTCGATCATGCGCTTAGCATAGGAGTAGCCGAAGTTGCTGTTGTGTGGGGGTCCGTTGTGAATCTGAGTGTAGGGGAAGGAAATGGAAAAGAAAGAGAAAGAAAGAAATCCTTGAGGCCCAAAGGTTCTGAGAGGAACACCTCTATTTGCTCTTTCTGCCCAGCCCTTTCCCCTCCCTCCATCAAGGCATTTGAGGGCAGGAGGTCCTCACCATGGTCTCATCGATGGGGTAAGTGGTCTTGTCAGGGAAGATACAGGTGGAAAGGCAGGAAATCACTTTCCGGGTGCCCACCTCATAGGCTGAGTGTAAGACATTGTCGTTGATCTGAATGTTCTTTCTCTGGAGAGGGACAGAATATGACCTCCCCATTCAGCCCCAGTCATCTACACTCTTCCTTTCCCCACTTCCTCCCCCTTCTCTCCAATCCACTGTCAATTCCTTTTCAACTGACCTCCAAAAATCTTTCCCATGTGTCTTTTCCTCTCCACTCTCATTGTCATCACTATAACAGACAAGTTTAAAAGGCCAATTATCACATTCAAGAGGAGTATTTTAAGTTATCAAACTTCTGGATCAAGTCTCTCTGCCTCTAACCTATTCTTCATAGGCTACCCAAGTAATTTTAATGTACAGGTCTGTATCTTTCCACTGCCCCAATACCTACAATGGCTTCTTTACTGCCTTGAGGACAATTCAAACTCCTTAGCCCAGGCCTTTATGAACCCCATAATTTGGTTGTCAGATATCTCTCTAACCTTACTCTTGCTTCTCCCTTCAAACATCACAAAGCCCTCTTCTAGGAATCTCAATTTCTAATTTGGGACTCTGATTTCAAGTAGGTCAGGTATTAAAAATAATTTCTCCCTACTCCTATCATGTAAGGCTTTCAGGTTCCAAACAGTATCCTGCTAGGAAGAGAAACTGGCCAAATCAGAGGAGAGTCCAGGGTTTAAGGAGATACGAATTTTAGTCCTGTGTGTCCCTAACTTACTAAGTTACTGGAAATATCTCCTTTTCCCTCTCTGAGCCTTAGTTTCCTCCTCTATGAAACTAGATGACCTCCAAGGCTCCACCTAGCTCTGAGAGTCTCTATTCTAAGTACCCTCCTAGTTCTGACATTCTGTCACTGAACCAAAAAGGCTATGAGTCACTTGCAAAATTTCCCTACACGCCAGAACTTGTAGAGATGAATGTGATAGGTTGAGGGGTCCACTCTTTAAACAGAAATGTATATTGAACTGAAAAGAAAAAGGTAAAGACGAATGATTATTATTTACAAAGTTACAAAGGCCTTTATAAATGGGGTAGTAAAAAAGTATTAGGCCAAGAAGCTGAGGGCTGAGGTTCAACTTCGTCCCAGGTTTGCTCTGTGATCTTGGACTACTACTCACTTTCTCTGGGTCTGAGATTTTTCTTCAGTAAAAAGAGGAGGTTGTGTATGTGCCAAAATGTTTGTGGCAGCCCTTTTTGTAGTGGCTAGAAACTGGAAAATGAATGGATGCCCATCAATTGGAGAATGGTTGGGTAAATTGTGGTATATGAATGTTATGGAATATTATTGTTCTGTAAGAAATGACCAACGGGATGATTTCAGAGAGGCTTGGAGAGACTTACATGAACTGATGCTGAGTGAAATGAGCAGAACTGGGAGATCATTATATACTTCAACAATAATACAGTATGAAGATATATTCTGATGGAAGTGGATATCTTCAACAAAGAAAAAATCTAATTCAGTTCCAAATGATTAATGATGGACAGAATCAGCTACACCCAGAGAAGGAACACTAGGAAATGAGTGTAAACTGTTTGCATTTTTATTTTTCTTCCCAGGTTATTTTTACCTTCTGAATCCAATTGTTCTTGTGTAACAAGAGAACTGTATGGATCTGCACACATGTATTGTATATATGTTTAACATGTATAAGACTGCCTGGCATCTAGAGGAGGGGGTGGAGGAAGGGAAGGGAAAAGTCAGAACAGAAGTGAGTGCAAGGGACAATGTTGTAAAAAAAAAATTACCTATGCCTATGTTCTGTCAATAAAAAAGCTATAATTAAAAAAAAAAAATAAAATAAAATGAGGAGTTTGAATAGATCAAAGGTTCTTATAGTGGGGTCTGTGACTTCAGTTAAATGTAGACATAAATATCTACACATAATTGAATATTTATATGTAGACAAATATCTACATATAACTAAATACTTACATGTGTGTATAATATTTCAATAGAATTGGTTTCCTTTGTAATTCTCTGATTTTTATTTTGTGCATTTAAAAACATGAAGTAGGAAAACAATTTATACAATGACAGCAATATGATAAAGACTTTTAAAAAATACTTTACATATCCCCTGAGAGAGAAATGAAGGACTCAAGAATACAGATTGAGACATATATACGTGTGTATGTATGTGTTTTGGACATGACCAAAGCAGAAATGCATTTTGCCGGATTATTCATGTTTGTAACAATTCGGGATTGGTTTTTTCCCCCCATTCTTGTTCAAGAGGGGATAGGTTGTGATGGGGAAATAAGGCAAGTTTTTGCTTATTGAAAAAATAAAATGTGCAATTAAAAATTAATAACATTATTTTGAAAAGGGGGTCTACAGTTTTACTAGTCTGCCATGAAAAAGGTTAAGAACCCTTGGATTAGAGGATCTCTGTGATTCCTTTCCAACCCCTTACATTCTCAGTTCTGATCCTATACCTGCATCTCCCCATTTCTATAGAACTTTAATGCTTACAAAGCACTTTTCTCACAATGACTTTCTGAAGAAAACAGTACAAGTATTATTGTCTCCATTTTAAATATATCCCTATTTTAAATATGGGAATGAGGAAGTTCAGAGTGGGGAGGGTCTTCTACAAGGTTACAAAGCTATCAAGTTGCAATTAAATTTCAGTCCAGGCCAAATTCAAGTAGGATTAAAAGGCTGGGTAGGCCTATGGGAGTGTGACTGGGGAAAGGGAGACTGGACAGGAGTTGGTACCACTGGTGCTCAAAGATCATGCTCTTTGAAGAAGCATAACCCAAACTGATGCTCCAAACAATATAATGTTCCAATAAATGCGAGTTGAATGGAACTGCACCGTCTTTGTTGTTCTTCCTTCACACACACACATACACACACTAACCTCCATCTTAATCTTTAATCTCTCGCTTGCGCTTTTAGACACTCTTACTTGGTGATAGGGCATGAAGCTTTAAAAACACACACACACACACACACACGCACACACACACACACACACACACACATTAACCAAAGTTAGTGAGCCCTAAATATCTGATTCTGTCATGTTTAATTTTTTTCTCCCAGCTTCCAGGAACCCTGGGCATGCAGTTAGTCCTTAGAAAAGGACTAATGATTGCTATAATTCTGAGGAATGAGTCCTACCACTAGGCAACCTTCCTCCTGGGAAGTTCCAGGACAGCGTCTCAGCAAATTGGGAGAGAAGGAGAAAGAAGTGTCTTAAAAGGAGAAGAAATCACCATGTTGGGTCTTTCCCCTTTAAGCTCCAAAGGCAGAATCCTTTCTTACCCAGAAGTCCAGGTTATACTTGATGTTCCGGAAGAGGCCACCCACCATGGCTGCCAAATGGATGACATGCGTAGGCCGATGTTTCTCAAACAGGGCTCGGGTCTGGACTGTGTCCCTGTCAAGGAGAGAGGCAAACCATATTCTGACTCAAGACATTTATGTGTCTACTACGTGCAGAGCAGAGGGAGATATGAATCATACAGTAAAAAATGTGCATGCACATTAATTTAGCTGTTGACACTCTAAATGTGGAGTTCTTGGACAATGGTCAAGGAAAAGACATACTATTATTCTTTAAGGATATGAACTAAAATATATTAATCCTAATGCTTTTTCTATAAGCAAATCCAGGAAATAGAAGAAAGTTGTAGCTTAATGGAAAGATGGCTTAGGTTAACACTGGCTGTGCAACTCTAAACTAGTCATTTAACCTGTTTCCCCATCTATAAAATGAGTAATTTGGAGCTAGTGGCCTCTCAGGTGTCCTCTAGAAGTAAATCTAGGATCTTAATAAAAGTGTAGGGAGAGTTGGTCTTATCATGTGCCCCAAAGCAACAAATTTTATCATCTTGTTGATAAGAATTTGCAAAGGGACCAACATGTAAACAATTATAAACTTATGCTCTAAGATTGGTAGCAGACAGTTCCAAAGATCTTGTGATGAAGAGAGCCATCTACACCCAGAGAGAGGACTGTGGGAACCAAATGTGGATCACAATATAACATTCTCACTCTGTTGTTCGCTTGCATTTTTTTTTCTTACTCATTTCCTTTCCTTTTTGATCTGATTTTTCTTATGCAGCAAAATAATTATATAAATGTTTACATATATTGGATTTTAACATGTATAACATATATTGGATTGCTTGCCATCTAGAGAAAGAAATGGGGGGAAGGAGGAGGAAATTTGGAACACAAGGCTATGCAAGGGTCAACGTGAAAAATTATCCATGCATATGTTTTAAAAATAAAAAAAATTTTCCAAAAAAAAAATAAGATTGGTGGCAGAATACAAAGAGAAATTCTGAAAAGATAGTCCAAAAAATTAATTCAATACAATTTGTTACTCAGTGACTTTAATGGAAAGGTGAGAATAGGTAAGGATGGTAGAAAGAGGGAATCCAGAAAAAGGAACAAAAGACAAAAAGGCTGACAGGAACAATATTTATATATCCCAAACCCTTTTTTCAAGAGAAAAATCAGGGAGGCTCTGAATATGACAAAGCAGCTAGGTGGCACAGTAGATTAAGAATGCCATACTTGGCATGAGAGGGCCTGAGTTAAAATCTCACTTCAGACATTTATTTAGTTTGTGACTCTAGACAAATCATTTCACCTGCTTTGGACTTAGTTTCCTCTTCTTTAAAATGGGAATAATAGCACTTACAGGATTGTTGTAAGAATCAAACTAGATTATATATAAAAATAGATATAGGAATATATGGCTATATAAATGCTATCTATTTTTTCTTATTAAATTTTAGCCCTTATTTGTAATTGGAAAAAAGGCAACCAAAAGAACACCAACTCTATATGCTATCAAAACCATATGCTTATTAATGCCAGCAATGCTTTTTATATTATCTAGCCTCTAATTTGATATTCATGTTAATATTGTATAAGGGTGTATAAGGGTAAAAAAAATTTTAATTTGCAAATACCAGCCTTCCACCCTGAATCTAAATGCTGACACTGCTTGTTAGAAAACAGACACATGCAAATATAACTATGAGGATAAACCAGAGCCTTTTCCCTTTTAATACTGTGGTTTCTTGTACCACCTCCATCCCTATTTAGGTCACAGTCCAAGGGAAAAGTGTAATTCTCTAGAATAAAGGGTCTATTGTTCTCCCATAGGAAGCAAGCTTTAAGATGTTTATTGGGTTTGGTCAAGTTAGTTAATAATCTCGACAACAACAACAACAAAACCCAAAACTCAGAGTTCTGTAACTTTTCTGTTCACTAAAGCACTTATTGAAATTTTACCATCTTGCTTTATCTCTCTAAAGGTTAAAATTTTCTTTCTGCTTCTAAAACTGTGATAATGTTCAGCTAAGCCAGGTACAGCATTTTCTCAGTGGTCCCCCAATTCTTAGAGATAGTAGATGTCCATATTTTAAATACAGATAAAGATGAGGCATCTGATCTTATTCTCACCACCCTGATCTACCACTTAGAATCCCCAGAGAACCAGGCAACAAACAACTTTCAAAATGGGTTTGAGTCCAACCAACAAGTTGATTTCAGAGAGGCCTGGAGAGACTTCCATGAACTGACTGAAGCAAAGTAAAATGAGCAGAACCAGGAGATCATTATACATAGCAACAACAAGATTACATGATGATTAATTCTAATGGATATGGCTCTCTTCAACAATGAGATGATTCAAACCAGTTCCAATTGTTCAGTGATAAAGAGAGCCATTTACACCCAGAGAGGACCGTGGGAACTGAGTGTGGTTCACAACATAACATTTTCACTCTTTTTCTTGTTTGCTTGCATTTTATTTTGCTTCACTTTTTCTCTTGTGAAGCACAATAATTGTATAAATATGTATGCATATATTGAATTTAACATCTATTTCTTTTTAAAAATTTTTTAAAGCTTTTTATTTACAAAACATATGCATGGGTAATTTTTCAACATTGACCCTTGCAAAACTTTGTTCCAAATTTTCCCCTCCTTCCTCCCACCCCCTCCCCTAGATGGCAAGTAACCCAATACATGTTAAATATTTAACATATATTTCTGTTATGTTTAACATATATTGGACTACTTGCCATCTAAGGGAGGGGGAGTGGGGGAAGGAGGGGAAATTGGAACAGGGTTTAGCAAAAGCTGATGTTGAAGAATTGTCCACGCACATTTTGAAAAATAAAAAACTAGGGCAGCTAGGTGGTGCAGTGGATAGAACACCAGCCTTGAACTCAGGAGGACTAGAGTTCAAATGTGGTTAACTTAACACTTCCTAGCTGTGTGACCCTGGGCAAGTCACTTAACCCCACGGGAGGGGGGGGGGAAGATTTAAATAAATGAAAAATAAAAAACTTAAAAAAAAAAAAAAGATTTGAGTCAAGCTAGGAGGTGGGAGTTTAGGCAAAAAAAAAAAAAAAAAAAGATTTGAGTCAAGCTAGGAGGTGGGAGTTTAGGCTGATTTCTAGCCTTCTCCCTTATCATTTAAGATTCTTAAACTAGAGGGTCACACAAGTGCTAATACACTCTCCTCTCCCAATCTCAGCCTACCTGAACCAGAGAGCTGATGAAAGCTATTTTTGGTGCTTCAACCCTTCCAGAGCCTTCTAAGGGAGGATATTTAGGGAAGCACTGCCTTTTCCCTTGACCACTTTCTTTCCCCAACTCACCAATTTGTGCCTGTGAACTTCTGTAATTTTCTCTAGCAAATGTAGGTCCCACTCAAGACAGATCTAGAGCACCTCATTTTATTTCAACCTGACTGAAGATCTCTACTGGCTACAAAAATAGCTTTCAATAAATTTCATTATTAGATCCCTAATTTTTATATGTGTGGCCTATTTCTCTTCTGGATATGGTGGTTGTTTCATTAAAAATCATTCATTTATAGGGCATAGATATAAAAATATAATAAATAATATCAATAGAGGAATTCAATCAATGTTCCTCTTCTATTATTTTCTATGAACCCTATGATTCATTGAGAAAAAGGAGTTGGGAATTAAAGCATATGTCAGCTTGCCCATCTCTATAAAAAAAATTTTATTAAGACCATGAAGGTACCTACTATCAAGGGCATGACAGATGATACTTTTGTTAGGGAACTTTCACAAGCATTATTTCATCTTAAACCATATCTTTCCCATCATCCTGATTCCTGATAAAGAGGGATTCCTAATAGTTGGTCAGGTTAATTGCTCCTGTTTGCAGAGGACATCATACTGTTGTAGCAAGCCCTAGAATATTGCAGAGCCTACCAGATAAATTTTGTAAAATCTCAAAGGAGTCTGCCCCAATCATCCACATAGCAAAACCAGTGCACGTGAAGAATATCTACAATTAAGACTATAACATGGAACCTAGAGTTTGTCCCTCAGTATATATACCTATGAATCTAATGAATTTACTTATCAATTTGATTAGCTAATGCCAAATAAGCCAGAACAAATCAGAAACTGGTTTTATTATAGTCGGAGTATATTATTCTCCACTAGTAGTTGATGGAGAATGTTAGTCAAAATTTAATAATTGATATTTATATATTATAGGAAATAAAGAAAAGAAAAATGACTTCAATTAAACACAAATGACCATATTTTTTAAAAAATAAAAATGCCTGTTAATCATTTGCTACAGGAGATAGATAAGGGAATTTATCTTCTTAGTAGGATTAGTTTCACTAAATTAAAAATAATTGTCTGCCAAGTCAAACAAGGGAGGACTCTAGAATCCTTCACCTTCAGCAGCTAAATCTTTAAGATATAGATATATGGAGAAAAGGAGAAATTGAAGGCTGCCTCTGGTTACAGTTTATAAGAGATCATAGACAGCAAATTAATAAGGAATAAAAGTGAGGCGAGGCTGAGGAGAAATTAAGGAATGACTCAAGTATACCCAAAATAAGTGAGGGGTAGATCTAGGACTAGGGAAACACCAGATACCACAACAAGCATCTTCAAGCTTCTGAAAGGCTGTCATGGGGAAGAACTCTCACATTTACCCTGTTTGGCCCCAAAAGGAAGGACTGGCAATGATGAGTTACAAAGGGGCAAATGTAGGCTTTATATAAGAAAAATATTTCCTAATTGTTAGAGTCATCTCAAAACTGAATGGGTTATCTTGAGTAGTAGTGGGCCTGCCCTCCTCAGAACTCTCCCAGCTGAGGTTGTTTAACTACTTGTCAGGAAGGATATGGGAAGGGATTCTAGTTCAGGTACAAGTTGGAGTAAATGATCTGAGGTTGTCCCTTGATTGATAATG
Organism: Sminthopsis crassicaudata; assembly: GCF_048593235.1. NCBI lineage: Eukaryota > Metazoa > Chordata > Mammalia > Dasyuromorphia > Dasyuridae > Sminthopsis > Sminthopsis crassicaudata. Next base: position 77,925,250 of record NC_133617.1, on the reverse strand, counting down.
TTGGAACTAGAAAGAATCTGTTCCAAGTGGGGAAATCCCATTACAATCCAACTTGTGCCAGCCCTGGCCAAGAATGTCAACATGTGATAGGAATACTCCAGGGTAACGTGGCAGGTAGATGCTGGGCTGCTGCTTTAGGGAACAATCCTCATTCTTGACCTCTTTGTAGAACTGACATTGTTATCACCTACCTTCTCCTCCTGAATACTCTCTCTTCTTTAGACTTTCAAGGTCCCTCTACGCTCTGATCGGCCATTCCTTCTCAGTCTTTTTGGCAGGATCTCCATCCACATCATGCTTGCTCACTACCCATGAGAATCCTTCAAGACTCTGTGCTGGACCCTCTTCCCTTTTTCCTTTAGACTATCTCTTTTGCTGATCTCATTTATTTCCATGGGTTCAGCTGTCAATTCTATGCAGAAGATTTCCATATCTACTTTTCCAGCCCAAATCTTCAGGCTCATTTTTCCAACTGCGTGTTGGGTATTTTGAATTGGATGAACTACAGACACCTTAAACTCAAAAAGTACATGACTGAACCCATTCCCCCTGCAAACTTTGCCCTCATCCCAACTTGCTACTTCTTATCTTGCGTCCCCCATCACTCTCCCAGACTTCATTGTAGTCTTTAACTCCTACTCCTACTTACATCCCATATCTAATTCATTGCCAGACTGTTATTTTTGCCTTCACAGTATCTTTCATATATGTCTGTTGCTCTTCACTCAAAAGCATCATCCTAATTCAGGCCCAGATTACCTCTTATCTGGAAGCTCCTGAAATGGTCTCTGAGCTACCCATCCTTCACCCAGCTGACAAAGTAATTTTTCTAAATTGTAGATTTATGTCATATCCCTGCTCAAAAAGTTGTAGACTTCCTCTTAACTATAAGCTCAAACAGTTTGCAATTCAAAGCTCTACTTTCCTTTTTCCCATTCCCCTTCCCCCTTCCCCCCCCCCCCCAATTGTCCAGCCTCTAACCCTGGCCTCCTTACTGCTCCCAAATTCCATTTATCTTCTATCAACCATCTTGAAGCATTTACACAAATGATCTCCACTCTTGGAGATGGGGCAATCTGTCCCATCACCTCCTCATAGTATCCCTTAGTTTCTTTTCAGACTCACCTCTGGTCCTATCTTTTGCAAGATGCCTTCTGGTTCCCCTAGCTGCCTAGTCTTTGCTCCAAGATTACCTTTGATATTCTCTCACATCCCTGGTTGTCTCTCCCATTGGAGTGGGAAGAGCAGTGATTGGTTTTGCCATTCTTTATATCCTCAGTGCTACGCCTGATCGATCCATGGTAATGGTTGAATAGAACAGGTAGGTGGTACAGTAGCTAGGGTACTAGGAAGCCCTAAGTTCAAATCCAGCCTCAGATATTTATTAGCTGGGCAAGTCATTTAACTCTGTTTGCCTCAGTTTCCTCATCTGTAAAATGAACTAGAGAAGGAACTGGCAAACCACCCCAGTATCTTTGCCAAAGAAAACTCCAAATGAGGTCACAAAGAGTTGAACTACAAACAACTAAGTGAATGAAAATGCTATTCAACAAAGGATGAATAAATGATTGATTAACTGACTAGCTTAGGGAACCAAGGACCAAGAAGTCAATCAGAGACATGTGGCTATGTGGTGGCCTGAGGAAAAGAGAGAAAAATGCTGAAGAGAAAAGCCAAGGATATAATATTGCCAGGCACAAGTAGAACAATAAAGGATATAACAAGTAACAATCTGGCTTTCCTGGCATAAAGTGGGGGGACCAGGATGTTTGTCCAGGGGAAAATTAAGCAAGTCACTGCTGTGATGTAGGTCCAGCCCATTCCTAGCTCCCTCCAATCTAATACAACCCAACTATTGCCTGGACAAAGAGAAACAGATATATAAATATATAAACAAACAAACAAATAAATATATATATATATAAGAAACAGATATGTAAATATATATACACACACATATATATATATATACATACATACACACAAATATATATATATATATGTATGTATATAAAGGTTCAGGGGAAAAAGGAATTAATCACTTACATCAAGTCTGCATCCTTAGAGGAGACAAATATCCACTGTTCTCCAGGCTGGCTAGCACCATCAGCCACTACTCTCTGTATGGCCTTCCCCACCAAACCAGAGCCTCCAGTGACAAGGATCCGAGTGACCTCTGATGGCTCTGCCATGGCTGCTGTACCTGTGGGGTCAGAAATCACAAAGATGGAAAAGTTGGGCTCTGATCCAAATCCTACTATAATAATGTCATAGCATTTATTTATCTTTATAGAGCCTGTGGTTAAGTGACATCCACAGAGCTGATTCAGATGTGGCTCTATTCCTAATCAGCCAATTCTGCCTCCTTAACAAAACCTTTCCAGATCCCTTCACATGCTAAGACTGCCCCTGCTCCAACCTCACGTTATACTTTATTTTGTACCTTCTGATAAGCTTGAGATACTGACATTGCTAGTTGGTGTATAAACAGAGTCCTAGGCTTGGAACTCAAGAAGACCAGTCACTTATCTTTCCTCAGCCTCAATTTACTCACCTGTAAAATGGTGATAATAATAGTACTCACTTTACAGTACCATTTCAAGGAGCAAATAAAAAAAAAATTAAATACATGTTTATGTATTGCGTTTCTGCCTTATCCTTATACTGAACTACAAGTTCCATGATGGCAGGCAAGTGTTTCATCTAAACTTGTTCTCTCTTTCAGCACCAACCACAAAGCTCTACAAACAAGAGACACTTAACAATTGTTGCTTTTGTTGGATCCTTTTCTACCCTTCCCCTCCCCCACCACTTGCTGCTTCTTTCTCCTTCCTTCCCTCATTATATCAAACTAATAATATAACAACCACTCAAAATTATTTATCCTTAAAGAGCCTGGGCTTTATGATCAATGTATAATATTAAGGGACAGGTCAATTCTCTGAGAGCCTCCACAGCTATGGATCTGAAGGAGCTGCAAGGCAGCCTTTGCTGACAGGTGTTGCAATCTGGCAATGAGGAAGGAATTGGAAGCCGGGGGAAGAGGAGAGAGGTCAGACAATGAAAGGGAATCTCAGTCTCCTTTTATCATCCTCTCGCAAGTAGAGATCCATTCTGCAGGTTTGGGTTGGATCTCCAGCAGTCACGTCAGGTGGCTCCCGTGTATTGCAACAGTATAGGAAATGGTAGAGACTGAGGATCAATACAGATGGCAAAATCTGGCACCTACTGAATACTTAACATAACTCAGTGGCTAGAAATATACATCACAAGTTTATTACTATTCAAGTAATGACAGTCAAGTCTACACAGATTTTAAAGCATCCTGGAGAAATCAGCCTAAAACTGATCTAAAACCAGACCATTAGCACAGACTGAACTACAGTCTTCTAGACATAAGATTAATCCATAATGACCAAAATGCTTTCCTCACAACAATCGTGCAAAGTACAAGTATTGTACTTTACAATTTATAATTTACTGTATATAAAGTAGTGGTATAAGTATGTTCCACTCCATTTTACAAATGCAAAAATAGGTCCAGAGAAATGAAACAGTGTTGCTAAAGGTCACACAGATGAGAAATCACAATGTTTCAAATCCAAGTCCTCTGATCCCTACTTCAATATTCTAAAGGACTCTAGTGCAAAGCTTTTTAAACTTTTTCCATTCAGGATGCCTTTTTGCTGGAGAAATTTTTACAAGATCATGGGATAAAGAAACATAAAAAGCCATTTACTGACAATAAAATTATAATTTTTTGATTCTTACATTCAGTTATGCAACCCCATAAGGAGTGGCAACTCACAGTTTAAAAAGTTTTGCTCTAATGGATTGCTTCTTCTCCCAAGGTTAAATTTCGAATTAGTCAAAAGGTAGAGACCCATAGGTAAAAAGAAGCCCATGTTCTGGCCAAGGAGTGGGTGGGACAGGGATGAAGGCTCACAGGTGAGGCTGCCTCCACAGGGAATAATGACTCTTTTTTGCCACTTGCCTTCTGAGAATTGTGTACTGGGAGTTTGTCAAGGGTACCACTCACAAAATAAAATACCAAAAACTAATCCTGGAATACCAATAAATACCACACACCTTTCACAGGACCAGTCTTACAAAGGGAAGGGAATAATGGAACCGACCAGGGAGTCTCTGTCTTAGGATACAAGAGGATAAGAAAGGATCATCTAGGAGTAAGAGGAAAAAAACTTCCTTAAGCTCCGTACTTCTTGGAGGCCAAGTATCCATTCACATTGTTTTGGGGAAGCATAAAAATCCTGGTCTCAGGCCAGCCAGTACTTATCCATCTTCAACATTTCCCCTTTCCTGTCTCACCTGGGTAAGTTTGAAGAAACTCCTTCCTCCTAAAACTGAAAGCCCTTTACAACACAGTGACAGTCAGTTCACTATGCCAGCAAAGTTCCAGTGAGGAAGAACTTACTTCTTCCCAAAACAGCAAAAAATGTCCTTTAAGGGCAGAGGAGTTTCTTTTTGTCTTTCTATCCACCGTGCTTATCACAATACAAGTGCTTAATATATGTTTATTGATTAAATAATTTTGCCTAGCCTTTTTCTTTTCTGCAATCTGCCTTTCAGCACCATCTGCTCGTTTTTTCTCTCTGGGGCCAAGGAAAGTGAAGCTAAGGACAAGATGGTCTTTCAAATAGTGTAAAATAGCAATCAAGTTTCCCAAGCCCCATCACCAGTTTTCTTCTCTCTTCTCCTTTCTTCCTCCATTTATGTGTGAGCAACTCCATCCTCTCCCCTCAACCAAGTAATCGGTCAGCATTTATTAAACATCTAAGTACAAACATGTACCAGGTGCCTAGGATCCCGTGTACACGTTGTGGCGGCGCCTAGAATACAAGGACAAAGGTAAAGCGGTCTCTTTGCAGCTGTTGCCTGATGATCCTTTCGGTAGATCGTTAACTCCTTAAGGACGAGCACGGTCTTTTGCCCCTTTGCATGTTCCTTGCACTTAGCCCAGTGCCTGGCACATTATGGTGCTCTGGCCCGGCCCCGAAGGACATTCCGACGTTACACAGGAGGAAATAACATGCACATATGTAAGTTACGTGGTATTTAAAAGAAATACAAAATAACCACCGGGGAGTTGGGTACTGGGAAAGAAGAGGCCGGAGGGCGTGGAGAAACTGCTCCTCTAGCCAGTGAGAGGGGGCAGAGGCTCAGGAGAGGGCGGGATCAGACGCTCTCCCCCTGGGTACAGCGTGGTCCTCCTTCCGTGGGCCCTCAAAGTGGGGGGAGGGGCAGTTAGGTGGCAGTGGGTTGAAAGCCAGCTCTAGAGTCAAGAAACCCGAATTCCAATTCAGACGCAGACACTTACTAGCCAAGTGGGCAAATTACCTAAGCCTGTCTGCCTCAGTTTCCACTTCTGTCAAGTGAGCTGGCGAAGGACGGGGCAAAATAGTATCTGCTAAGAAAACCCCAAACGGCATCACGAGGACTCTGAAACGACTGAATGAGAACGCCTCGGACTCTCTGCGGGCCTCAGTTTCCCCGCTCTGTCCGAAGGAATGGATCACATCTCTGAGCGTGCTTTGTGCCCACACTCGGGAAATAAGTGTGGCCACGACCCTCCCCAACTCTCACTTGCCCCATTCCGCCTTCTCCCCAAACCGACTCCCACCTCGGCTCCGGACTCCACCTGCTGCTCCACAACTGCTTCCGGCAGCAGTCCACAGCGGCCACGCAAGAGGATCCAGCCAAAGAAGGCAGGGGAGGGGGCGGGACGGAGAGTCCCGTGAGACTCTGGGAAATGTAGTCCGTCTGTGCGAAAGTCAATTTCCCTCGCCATGTTTCCTCCCTACACAAAGAATTCTGGGAAATGTAATCCTGTTCCACACGTTGGCATCTCTGGGAGATATAAACATTGCCCAGGGCTCTTCCTGCTTCACCCCAATCCTTTCCAACTCCAAGAATGGTGAAAAAGTATGGATAGTGGGATTGTCTTAGGACAACCCTTTCTCTTTAGTTATTTTTTAATCTTCCTCAATAGTATTTATCTTTCCAAATACGGGTAAAAAGTTTCTGTTAGGTTCTTACTAAGTGCTAAGTCAGTACTAGACAATTCTCTAGTTCCGGCCTTTCCTGGGGAAGAGCTTGTGTGCTTAGGAGGAGCAAGTTCATTGGTTGAAGTAATTCTTCCCAGAAGCCCTTGCATTATCCCACACCCATTCTCTGGGAGGATAAAGAGGGCAGCTCTGGAGGAAAAAGACCAGACTTGAGGCTGCTCTCTGCAGGAAGGGAAGTGGGCTCTCTACAGGAAGAGGAATCTGTCCGAGAGATTTGAGTTGACACAGCAGATTTCCTCCCAGAGAGCTTATCGGCAGCTTCTGGAGACAACAGCACGTTACATATTGGCGCCCAACGTGGGGCAAGGACTTTTCCTTATCCTGACAAGGACTTATTCTGAGCCCTTCAGAGGAGCTAGACCGGACCATTGCAATTAGTTTCCAACATTACTTTTTGTAAAATTTAAACATTCATTTTTGTTTTCTCCCTTCTTCACTTTCCTTCCCCTTCCCAAGACAGCAAGCAATCTGATATAGGTTAAATATGTGCAATCATTTTATTTTATTTGAATAATAGCTTCTTTATTTTCAAAATATATGCAAAGATAGTTTTCACCCTTGCAAAACCTTGTGGTCCAAAATTTTTCTTCCTTTCTTCCACTCCTTCCTTATACAGCAAGTAATCCAATATATATTAAACATATGCAGTTCTTCTATACATAGTTCCATAATTATGCTGCACAAGAAAAATCAGATCAAAAAGGGGAAAAAAAAAGTTAGCAAACAACAACAAAAAAGGTGAAAATACTATGTTGTGATCCACATTCAGTCCTCACAGTCCTCTCTGGGTGCAGATGGCACTCTCCAATCCAAGTCTGTTAGAATTGGCTTGAATCACCTCATTATTGAAAAGAACCACATCCATTAGAATTGTCCCATCATTTTGTTGTTGCTGAGTACAATGTTCTCTTGGTTCTACTTACCTCACTTAGCATTAGTTGATGTATGTATCTCCAGGTCTTTCTGAAATCATCTTGTTGATCAGTTGATCATTTCTTATAGAACAATAATATTCCCTAAAATTCATATACTATAATGTATTCACTCCATTCTCCAAATGATGGGCATCCACTCAGTTTCTAGTTCCTTTGTGAAACCATTTTAAACATAAATTTTTTAAATAAATTTTTTAAACAAACACCATTTTTCTTTTGATTCACCTCTCCCCCCATTAAAAAGAAAGAAGAAAAACAAAATATTTGAAGAAATCCTTTTGTTTCTTGTTTGCCCTCTATTCTCAAGAGAATCATGACATCAGAGAGGTAGTACTATGACTTGGAAGTGAATGGGATTTGTTACAAATACTCTTGACACTGAAAATCAGATATTGAGGAAAATTTGTAAAAGAAGAATCTTAAATGCTCCAAGTCATTATTAATCAGAGAAGTGCAAATTAAGACATCTCTGCAGATACCACTACACACCTGCCAGATTGGCTACAATGACAGGGAAACATAATGCAGAATATTGAAGGGGATGTGGGAAAATTGGGACACTGATACATTGTTGGTGGAATTGTGACTACATCCAGACATTCTGGAGAGCAATTTGGAACTATACTCAAAAAGTTGTCAAACTGTGCATACCCTTTGATCCAGCAGTGCTAATACTGGGCTTATATCCCAAAGAGATTTTAAAGAAGGGAAAGAGACATGTATGTGCAAGAATGTTTGTGGCAGCCCTCTTCGTAGTGGCCAGAAACTGGAAACTAAGTGGATGCCCATCCATTGGAGAATGGCTGAATAAATTGTGATATATGAATGTTATGGAATATTATTATTCTGTAAGAAATGACCAGCAGGAGGAATACAGAGAGGCTTGGAGAGACTTACATGAACTGATGCTGAGTGAAATGAGCAGAAATGGGAGATGATAAAGGCAATATGATGTAGACTTGAAATGAGGGGTCCTCAGTTAACAGTCCAGTTTTAACTATTACTTAGGTATGTTTTCTCAGACCAGTCTCTTGCTTTCTCCTAGCTTTCTCCTTTTAGTTTCCACTTGTATAAAACGGAAATATAACTACTTTACTATTTTCTTAGTAGACATCAAATGATTTAATGAAAGTACTTAGTAAATAATAAAGTACTATATAAATAGGAGCTATTATTATCACCTTAGCATGATGTTTTATAAAATAAACTATCTTTGGAATAAAAAATATATGCAAGACAAAATTTAAAGTTTAATAAACATTATTAATATTTTCTCTAATATTTCTTAAGTCTAGACTGGGATCAGCAAACTATGGTCAATTAGAATCTGCCACACATTTTTCTATGAGCTTCAAATTAAGAATGGTTTTTACATTTTTAAATATACAATTAAAATATTTTTACATTATTAAAACTAATGAGCTAAGAATAATTTTTATATTTTCATTGTATTTAGAAATGTAAAAATTTTGCTCACAGGTTTAAAAATGTAAAAATCATTCTTAGCTCATAGGCCTACAAACCAGTGGTACCAGAATTGGCCTGCAGCCATAATATGCCAATACCTCATCTAGACAATCAATAAACCATTAAGTTAAGCCCTGATATTTAGTTTGTAGATTCTTGAGATATGAATGCCTACAATGAAAATTTATCAGTGGTCTTACATTGAACTGGTATGGCTGGTATGAACTAGCTCCAGGACAACCTCATATGTGTATATAGAATTATATGTGAAAATCTTAGTCCAGTTATAAGCTGGACTGCTCAACTTGGGGAAAAAATATCAATTATAATTAGACCAATAATATAAAGATCAAAAAAGATAATGTGTTTAAAGCACTTTTTATACTTTAAAGAACTATCTAAATCTTAGCTCTTTGTGTCTTTTTAAATATTTTTGTGATGATTGTTCCTAGAGGGTACAGGGAGAGGAATTCTCACTGAAAGCTTGTATTCAATTCAATTCAACACATATTTACCAAAGGCAGTGAGCTAAGATTTGGCATTAGAAAGACAAGAAGAGGCCCCATCCTTAATGAATTTGTATGTTACAGAATAAAGGACAACCAAATTGTTTTTCTTCTGACATCAGAGTCAAGATGGAAGAGTAGAGAAAGCACTTAACTGAGCTTTCCCAACATTTCTCTCCAAATAACTTTAAAATAATATCTAAAATAAAATTCTGGAAGGGCAGAGCCCAAGACAAGATGAGGTTGAAAAGAGAGATTTGTGACATGAGGGAGAAAGCTGACCTGGAGTCTACATGGATGAAATACCAGTGGCAGAACTAGGTGATGTTTACAAGAAGCAACAGCAGCTTTTGGAGGTCTCAAGCCAGAAATGGTAAGGGGACTTGGTAACTAGTTAGAAAGGCATTATAGGGTCCCCTGTGCTTGTATTGGATGCAGCATCAGGTGCTGTTTGGCAACTTCATTGCTTATACCCACTTCGGGATCATATGGTTCAAGGACAAAAAGAAGCACTTTGATCAAGAGAGAATGGAAGTCTTAAGGGGCAGTATTACTTCTAGTCCCTAGGGATCAGAGACCCTGAGGAACATTATCCCTTTTCAGTCCCAAGAGAGGAGGGACCCTTAGGAACAATATTAATTGCAATCCAAAGGGAACAGGGACTTTCCCTGGGTAAAGCCAGCAATGACTACACCTCTCTCCAGATCATATCACCTTAGAAGTACTGAAAACATCTAAACTCCATGAACCAGCTCTGAAAACAGTGGTTCAAAAATATCTGAAGTGCCCTTTCCTCACATGTCAGAAAGAGAACCTACCATTAACAAAAAATTCCAAACCAAGAAATGGGATGGTAAAATGAGTAAACACCACCAAAAAAGCAACCTGACCATGAAAAGTTATCTACAGTGATAGGAAAGATTAAGACACAAATGCAGAAGAAGAACAATGAAGTCAAAATAGTCATAAACATAGCCTCAAACAAAAAAAATGAATTGCATACAAGTCTAACAAGAATTCTTGGAAGAGCTAAAATTTTTTTCAAAATCAAATAAGAGTTTTGGAGGAAAACATAAGTAAAGAAATGGGTGCAAAAGGGGAAAATTGCATGACAATTAATAACTTGGTAAAAGAAGCACAGAAATACCAAAGAAAATAACACCTTAGAAACAGAATTGGCTATATGAAAAAGACTCAATGAAGAAAATAATACTTTAAAAATTAGAGGGGCAGCTAGGTGGCACAGTGGATAGAGCACCAGCCTTGAATTCAGGAGGACCAGAGTTCAAATCTGTTCTCATACACTTAACACTTTTTAGCTGTGTGACCCTGGGCAAGTCACTTAACCCCAACCTCAAGGGGGGGGGAATTAGAATCAGGCAAGTAGTAGCTAATGACTTTATGATATACTAAGAAACAATAAAGCAAAGTCAAAAAACTGAACCAAAGAAGAAAATGTGAAATATCTTAGAGAAAAAAAAAAAAAAACTGACCCTGAAAATAAATTGAGGAGAGATAATGTATAAATCATTGTATTATCTTAAAACCATAATCAAAAAAAGAGCCTCGGCAGCATATTTCAAGAAATTATGAAGGAAAACTGCCCTGCTATTCTAAAGTCAGAAGATAAAATAGAAATTGAAAGAATCCACCAATCGCCACCTGAAAGAGATCCCAAAATGAAAACTTTCAGGAATATTATAGCCAAATTCCAGAGCTCCTAGGGAAATGAATGAATAATTCATACATCCAGAAAGAATCCCATTCAAGGAACCACAGTCAGACGAATGGAGGGGTGTAGAATACGATATTCCAGAATGTAAAAGAACTAGGATTACAATCAAGAATAATCTACCTCCCAAAACAGAAAAATACTTCAAGGGGGAAAAAAGGATATTTAGTGAAATAGAGGAATTTCAACCATTCCTGATGAAAACGATTAGAGCTCTTCTGAATAGAAAATTTGACTTTCCAATACAAGTCTCAAGAGAAGCATAAAAGGTAAACGTGAAAGAGAAATCAGTGATTATATAAATACAATCACAAATCACTTCACACACACACACACACATACACAAACAGATCTAAACACTTAGAGAAATATCAACGGCTCATGAATAGGTTGAGTCAACATAATAAAAATGATAATTCAATCTAAGTTAATTTCATTTTTGAGTACCATACCAATCAAACTACTAAAGAATTGTTATAGAGCTAGAAAAAATGGTAACAACTCATCTGAAAAAACAAAACATCAGGAATATCAAGGGAATCAATGGAGAAAAATATGATGGATTACAGTCTAGTATTTCCTGATTTCAAACTATATTATAAAGCAATAATCATCAAAGCAATATGGTAATGGCTAAGAAATAGTGGTGGATCAATAGAATAGATTAAATATGCAATACATGGTAGTAAATGGGCACAGTAATCTAGTGTTTGATGAAGCTTAAGATGTTACCTTAGGGTAAGAAGTCAACATTTGACAAAAAATGCAGGGAAAACTGGAAGCAGTTTAGCTGATACTAGGGAAAGACCAACATATAATTATATACTTAGTATATACCATATATTAAGATAAGGTCAAAATTGGTAGATGATAAAGGGTTATATAATAAATAAGGAAAAGATGGAAACATGTGCCTGTCAAGCCTATGGACAAGGGAAAAGTTTATGAATAAACAAGAGAAAGGATTAAAGGAAGTAAAATAGATCATTGTGATTACTTCAAATCAAAAAGCTTTCACATACATAAAACTAATTCAACCAAAATTAGAAGGCAAACAAAAAACTGGGGTAAGGAAGAGAGGGTAAGAAAGTTTATTTGATAAAGGCTTCATTTCTCAAACATATGGGGAACTGAGTTCAATTTATAAGAATAAGAGCCATTTTCCAATTGATAAATGATCAAATGATATGAGCAGGCAGAAAGAAATTTTCAGATTTTCAGAAGGAATCAAAACTATCAATAATTATATGAAAAAATGTTCTAAATCACTATTGATTCGAGAAAGGCAAATCAGGAGAATTCTGAAATGCCACCTCACCTCTAACAAATATGATTAGCAAAGAAAAACAAATTCCAATATTTGCCAAATCCAGATAAATATACATTTCAATCCATGTGCTGTAAAGTACAGGCTAGCTCCCTGGAGGGCCTCGGGGTCAGCCAGAGTCAGGATAAATTAAAGTCCATGTCTTTAGGGGGAGAAGTGAAGGAGGCAGGCAAGCAGAATCCTGGATATGGGAGTCCAGAGTCACCAACCTCTCTCCTCCTCTTCCTGCTGCCAAATGCCTCTGGTCTCTGTCCTGTTCTCCAGTCCTTGCCTATGATTATCTTAACATCAAACATTGAGCCAGCACCAATGGTGAGCAGTCATTATCCAAATATATGCTAATAGAGTCATTATCTCACATCGAATAGGTAATTAGCCTTAAGTGCTCAGTTGTCTGATTTAAGCATTTTTTGGGGGGAGTTTCAGCTCTTTACAAAGTGCCATGCTTTATCATGAATATTCTAGAATCATGATTGGTTATTATGTTGATCAGAATTCTTGGTTTTTTTTAAAAGTTTCTGAATTAATTGTGAGACATGGGAGACACTGGAACAGGACTAACCAGGATGGGGTTCTAGCCATCAAAGAAGGCACTGTTTGAGTAAAGCAAAATTACAGTAGCTCAAAAGAGACATGAAGTGTGCAAATTTAGAGCCACCCCCTTTCCAAATGCTCATGTGCATTATTTGTGTCTGGCCTGTGGTAGAGCCTTTCTAATTCGTATTGGTCTGATCATCCATAGTTAGAAACACTATTCTCTGACCCTGACATAGAATGAAGGACATCCATCCAAGGCTGTGGTTCCCATTTAGTTGTTCAAGAATCCATTGAAGATTCCCAATAATGGTCCAAGGGATTCAAGCAGTAAATAATTGTCCAGTTATGTTACAAATATATTTTTCCTGTATGACAGCAAGCATGTGCATGTTTGAAGCATTATAGAATTGTTTCTACATCAATCCAAACCTGTAATGATCATGTATACAGCAATTGTCTTTGTGCAGTGATTATATAAAATTATGCTGTTTCTAAGAGTTCTTACAGTTTTTCACCCTGTCATCAATTTATTTTTAAACCATTTCAGGGGGCAGCTAGGTGGCGAAGTGGATAGAGCACCAGGCCAGAATTCAGGAGGACCAGAGTTCAAATCTAGTCTCAGACACTTAACACTTCCTAGCTGTGTGATCCTGGGCAAGTCACTTAACCCCAGCCTCAGGGAAAAAAAAAAGAAAAGAAAAGAAATATTTTAAAAACCATTTCATTTCAACATTCCAGTTCATAAACTGATTTCCAACAAATAGATGTGTTTACTTTCTCTCATTCGAGTTGGATACACTGCACCAGAGAAGTTTCCTCATATCTTTGAGTTTCCTTGCAATGATACTTTATCAATTGTATAATCACATAAACAAGATAGCACAAATGTTGGTGTTCTTGCAGTATAAATATCAGGCTGTTTTAAAACCATGATCTCTGGGCATGAACCTTAGAAATTATCTTGAAACAATCATGGACCATCATTGATATTCTTCAAAGACAATCCTCATATTATCTCTCTTTAACAGTATATGGGTTGTTTCCTGATTTAAACTTACCCTCTTCTTTGCTATTGTTTCCTGTTCTTGTCAAATTTTCAAATGAAATAACATGGATCAGTGATTCAATAGTCTCTGAGAATATAGCTTGTGTGCCAGTGAAAACAAAGAATAAAGTCCTGTTCAAATAGATTCTTTCCCTACAAAATTTAGTTTACATATAAACACTGATAAAAATGAAGCAACATTTTAATTGCACTTTAAATGCAATGATCATTTAACACAGCACTTATTAGCTAACAGAAAAATAAATATTTCATATAACTAGCTTTTCTTTTTTGTTGATTGGTTAAGTGACAAATAATAAAAAAATCAATTCCCTCTCAATGGGAAAGCTTGTATACTTCTCCAATGATTTCTCATTACTTTGCTTACATTTTAAATCAAAATACAGAAATAAATTTGATGCTTAGCCAAATTCAAGACAGTGTTTGTCTGGTATTGAGCCAAATATTGCAAAGTCTGTGAACCAGCAACACTGGAACTTCTTGTTCCTTACATAGGATACTCGTTTCCCTATTCAGACACTGGCTCTCCCCTAGGCCCAGAATGCTCTCCCTATTCATTTCTGTCTCTTAGTTTCCTTAGATTTCTTTAACACAGCTCAAATCTCACTTTTTCAACTCAGCTCAAATCTCATGTTTTTCTCATGTTCTGTCCCCATTTCCATTTCTCTAGGTAGCTAGTATTTTTACTTCTAAAATTATCTTCTATTTACTCTAATATATCTTGTCTGTACCTAATTATCTACATATGGTCTTCCCTATTGTAATGTAAGCTTCTTGAGAAAAGGGATTGTTGCCCTTCTTTGTACTCCATCATTTAGCAAAGTTTGACGCGTAGGAAGTGCTTATCCCAGAGGTTCATGTAGATAAGTGTAGGGGTTTATATCTCTATGCAATTACTGGTCTCTAATCACTCCTTTCTATATCATCTTTAACTTTTATTTTAATCTACTTACTAGGATTAATTAGTATTAAAATTGTATTTGAATTGTTAGTTCAAGGGTATGTAAAATTTAATCACTTTTCTTTCATAATTCCAAATTGATATATAATTCACAATTCTGCCAATAGTTCTAATACATTTGTCTTTATAACTCTTAACACTTCCAAAGTTTACTATTCCTATTCCATTTTTTTTGTCATCAATGTCAATCTGAATGTGCAAAAGAATATTTCAGAGTTGTATCATTTGCATTTTTTTTTTTTTTTTTTTTACCATTAGTGGTTTAGAGCATGTTTTCAAATGGTTATTTATACTTTGAAATTCTTTTGAAAACTTTAGAAACTACTTATCTATTGGGAAATGGCTCTTGGTCCTATATATTTGTGTCAATTTTTTATATCAGGTGTCTGTTTCATCATAATTTTAAGCTTTAATGTCTTAGGTAATGAATACAGATACACACAAGTGTAGTGCATATATATATATATATATATATGTATACACACATATATTTTTACTATTGGACTTTTCTCACTGATATTTGATGCAATTTGATTACATTAGATTAAAATAATTTTATTTATATGTTTAACAAGTGTAAATTAATTAGTACAATAAGGACATCAAGAGTCTAGAAAGTGCCTTAGTTAGCAAACATCTGACTTACAGAGAGTGGTGGCTGCCAAAGACAATACCAGATTAAAATGTGGATTAGTTTAGAAAATATTACAAAGGATGATTATTGCTTATGAGCAATATCATCTCATAAAGCAGAGAGTAACAATTGGAAAATAAAACTGGTTTAAGGAAGGCTTAACAAGATATCCATTCAGCAAAGTTATTCCAGGGATATCCAAAGATAAAAATAGAAGCACTATAAACAAAAGGAAAATGGAAAAGATTTGTAGAAAAAAACCAATAAAACAAAGAATCTGTCAAGAAAAGTGAGGTCACCATATTTGGACTCCAGCATCACATTCCCAGATATGTTTACAGGGGAGTTAGAAACAGCCATAAAGAGAACACAGAAGGAAAAGGCAGTAAAATTGTGCCAAGTATATGTAGAGGTGATTTCTTCTGGAGGCAACATTATTGTGAGGGCTTTCAAGGATCAATATATCAATATATGAAAGAGAGAAAGATTTACCAAAGCATGGAAATAGTCTCAGACCTTAAAAATAATGAAAAATGAAAATTATAGGTGTTAAGCTAAATGCATGTTCTTCCATTTATACAAAAATTTTTATGAGAACCAGCCATATAATAGTCAAGGACATCCTTGTAGAAAATCAGCAGGGTTTCAAAGAGCAATTCAATACTGAGTCATATATTTATATTTTACAATTCACTGAATGATGTAGAAAATATGTAATGTCATTTGGTTTGTTATATGTTGATTGTGAAAAACATTCATTGCCTTTTAGAAATTCCAGAACTCCTTTAATGTACCCAAGTCCCCTTTGAAAGCAAAGGCCCATCTTTTTTTTTTTTTTTCCCCCCTGAGGCTGGGGTTAAGTGACTTGCCCAGGGTCACACAGCTAGGAAGTGTTAAGTGTCTGATATCAAATTTGAACTGGGGTCCTCCTGAATTCAGGGCTGGTGCTCTATCCACTGCGCCACCTAGCTGCCCCCAAGGCCCATCTTTTTAATAGCAAGTTTCTATTCTTTCTACTTTACTATTTAACTAAATAAATGAAAATTTATTTTTAAAAGTACCAATATTTTATTGATGTTCCAGTGTAGCAAAACGATACAGAATAGAATAACCTCTGAAAAATTTAAAAAAAGATTATAAGAAAGAGAACAAGAGGGAGTTGTAAATAGACTGCAATATATAATCAATGAGAGACTCCAAAGAAAAACAGCAAGAAGGGATATCACAAGCAACTGTGTCCTTGGGCTGGTCTTAAGGTGAGCTCCACAGGAGAAATTGAAGGAGGCCTCCAGCTGGTTAAATAGACTCCCTGTGGTAATCTTATAAGCTTCTGGGTGGTAACATAGTAGCTTTGTGGGGGGAGAGGGGAAAAAAATATATATATGTATGTATATATATATGTATATATATACATATATATATATATATATTTGATGTGTGGAAGATATTTTGGAAAGAAGGGAAGGCAATTAGGATGCAATTGCAATAGTCAAGGCAAGAGATGATGAAGGCATGGATGCAAGTGGTAGACTTGTGAGTAGAGAGAAATAAACAGATGTGAGAGATAGTTGGAGGAAGAACCAACAAAACTGTAAATTGGACATGAAGTGCGGACAGGGAAAATGCTTCTAAGATTGTGAACCAAGATTGTGACTAGAAGGATGGAGGTGTTCTAGACAGAAATAAAAAAATTAATGAGGGGGATAATTTTTTTTAAATGAGTAGAGAAAGTTAAATTCTGTTTTGGACATATTTAATTTTAAATACCTATTGGATATTCAAGCCAAAATGTCCATTAAACAATTGATGATCCAGTACTGGAATTGGGCAGAGAGACTAGGCTAGAAATATAGAACTGGGAAGCTGATGCGTTTACCAAGAAAGAAAAGAACTGTGATGGACTTGGCTCTTTTCAACAATGAGGTGATTCAGGCCAGTTCCAATAGACTTGTGATAGAGAGGGCTATCTTCACCCAGAGAGAGGAATATG
Source organism: Sminthopsis crassicaudata (assembly GCF_048593235.1). NCBI lineage: Eukaryota > Metazoa > Chordata > Mammalia > Dasyuromorphia > Dasyuridae > Sminthopsis > Sminthopsis crassicaudata. The sequence goes on along the minus strand of NC_133617.1, from coordinate 77,908,009 downwards.
GGGACTGAATGTGGATTACAAGATAGTACCAAACTGGGATCAGGGACATGATAGAGACTGCTAGTCTTCTCATAATCTTTCAGTGCATTGAAGTTTCTTCCATCTTCTCTCTCTTGAAGCCGGAAACCTCCTCAATGCTATATTCAAAGAAGACTTGCATTTGGGACTTTGAGAGTCCAAAGGGGAATTCCAACTTGAAAAATGGGAAATAGCTGAGAATTGAAATTCTTGTCAATTGATTCTGTGAAGGATGTAGAAGACCCTTACCCAAAATGACTACTCAGAGATCACTCAGTAGAAGGCAGAAAAGTTGTTTATTGAAAACCTCCTACCTCGAGCTTTCTTTTTCTTTTCTCACTATGGGATGGATTATCCTCTGGAGGTTTTCAATAAACAACTTTTCTGCCTTCTACTGAGTGATCTCTGAGTAGTCATTTTGGGTAAGGGTCTTCTACATCCCTCACAATACCTTATCCCATCTCACTCAGGGCAAGGCCTTCAACTCCACAAATAAGGAAAGGAGCCATACCAATGGGCTTTGGAACAGGTTTAGAGAGACTTTTGCCAGTATCTTGAATCACCATGGTAATGGTGCTCAGTCTTCGGGGCCAACCTGCTGCTAAAGAGCCTCCCCATATTTATCAAGGCTGATGCTCAGACAATTTCATTAGATTGGTCTGTCACTACAGCTGTACTCAGTTTCCTTAGCTTATTACAGATCTACCAAAGCTTGCTTTTTGGGGGCAAAGCTTTGGGCAAAGGACCATCATGAGTTACTGAGGCTTCTATGGCAGTATGTCTGGAATTCCCCTTTGGACTCTCAAAGTCCCAAATGTATGCCTATTTGGATGATGAATGATCCTCCCCAAAATCAGGGTCCTAAGCTATTTAGTCACTTTTCATACTTGTGGTGGAATTTGCATCTATGTGGGATTGTTTTTGCCTTTCTTTGTATTCACAGTTCTTAGCACAGAGTAAACATTTTAATTATTACTTTAATGACTGGCTGAAAGTTTGAGGAATGAGTCAAGTGGGGAGCAGAGGCAGATTTGGAGGCAACTTCAAATTAGCAACAGCTAGGTACCTTAGTGGATTGAATTGCAAAGGTGGAGTTAGGAAGATCTGAGCTTGACTTCTAACTCAATCATCTACTAGCTAAATCCTCAGCAGGTCAATTAACCTCTCTCAGCCTCAGGTTTTGTCATCTGTAAAATGGAGGCAATGTTAGCACTGAGCTCACAAAGTGATTGTTAGGAATTAACAAGATAATACACTTTGTAAACCTTAAAATGCTCTGTAAATAATGGCTATTATTAGCATTTTTTGAGAGCCAGAACAGTTGTTGAGTCAAAGAAGGAAAAAAAAAAACTCTCCTGTTATATTATTTTGCTTCTATTTGATAGAGGCTTCTGACCTTCAAAATGAGATCATACTTAGCCATTTTCAGCAATAAAAAGATCCTAGACAGTTCTGAAGGACTGATGATGAAAACGGCTATCCACCTCCAGAGAAAGAACCGATAGAGTCTGGATACATATCAAAGCATCCTAAATTTGTTTTATTTTATTTTTAAAAATTTTGGGGATCTAGTTTGTTTCACAACAGGCCTAATATGGAAATATGTATTGCATGATGGAACATGTATAAACTATATCAAATTGCTTGCCATTTTAGGGAGAGGAGTTGGAGAGAGAAAAATTTGGAACTCAAAATTTAAAAATAATGTTAAATATTGTTTTTACATGTAATTTGTGGTTTTGTTTTGTTTTGATTTTTGGTTTTTGCTTAGGTAATTGGGGCTAAGTGACTTGCCCAGGTTCACATAGCTAGGAAATGTTAAGTGTCTGAGACCAGATTTAAGCTTGTCTTCCTGACTTCAGGGCTGGTGTTCCATCCATTTTACATGTAATGGTAAAAAATACATATTAAGAATAAGATGAAATCTTAAAAAATGAGGTCGCAGACACATAAATTCTGCTGCAGTCCTTCCTTCCCTCAATTCCCAAGTGGTCCTGAGAAGCAGCAGGAAAGTCTCAATCTTTTTTTTTTTTTTTTTTTTTTTTTGAAAACAAAGTCACTTTATTATAAATTTTTTTTGGCAGTATATATGCATGAGTAATTTTTTAAAATAACATTATCCCTTGTAATCATTTAGGAGAGTCTCAATCTTTTTTTTTTTTTTTTTTTTTTTGAAAACAAAGTCACTTTATTATAAATTTTTTTTGGCAGTATATATGCATGAGTAATTTTTTTTTATAACATTATCCCTTGTAATCATTTAGGAAAGTCTCAATCTTTTTTTTTTTTTTTTAAACAAAGTCACTTTATTATAAATTTTTTTGGCAGTATATATGCATGAGTAATTTTTTTTTTAATAACATTATCCCTTGTAATCATTTAGGAAAGTCTCAATCTTGAGAGATTGGAAATAATCTTAAATCTTAGGGTAGCGGAGTGAGGATGAACTTTTATCTTGATCTCTTTACTTCCTTCCCCTCTTGATTAGAGGAGCTTCTGGTGAACTTTGGTATTCTGGAAGCTGGCGGAAGTGTTTGCTCTGGGAGCTTAGACAAACTAGATACATTGAAGAAAGAAAACTTCTAGGATTCTACAAAAAACTCAGCATAAAAGCCAGCCCTACCTGAGGGGAACACCTTGAAGACTCTAGCAAAAAGACTTCCAAAAGCCTTGAGTTACTCCTTTTGTTCTAAACTTGTCCCACTTTCCCATGGATTCTGTAAGCACTGACGAGGACAGGTGTCACAAACTCTGGGGGAAGTTTTGTACCTCGGAACCCCTGAGGGGAGAGATATCAGCTGAGGCCTGAGGACCAGAGTCTAGATCTGTGCTATGTATATTTACTATTTGAATAAATGATGTCACTAAAAAAATCTGAATAAAGTTGTTCCACTGAGAGCAGCATGTTTCCCCAGTAAGGATAGGGGCAGAGAGGCCGAGAGAGCCAAGCGTAGAGAGACTGTCAGTTTTCCCGTTTTCTTGTAGTATCCCAGATCAATACCGAATTGCAGTCCAGCTCTGAAAGGTGTAGGTGAGTGCCCTCTAGCGAATAGCAGCATGGAAACCGTGGTCTTGCGTGGCGCCACTTGGTGGTGAAACTGTGTATTACACATTGTTAGGGATGAAAAGAAGAAATAACCTGCTTTTCTGCAGGTTGTAGCCCCAGCTGGACAGGACACTCGCGGATATTCCCTTAACTCACACCAACCGAACCCTGCGGGATCTCTCTTCGGAGGCATCTGGGTAGCACGGTGGATAAAGATCTACGTCTGGAGGCGGGAAATCTGAATTCAACTTCAGATACTTGCCAGCTAAGGGATCCTGGGCAAGTCTTTAGCCTGGCTTGGCTTCCGTTAGGGATAACAGCTAAAGGCATAGGTTGTTATGAGGATCGGATGAGGACATGTTTGTAAAGCTCCCGGCACGCGGTAGGTATTTGTACACTGCAGCAGGCCGTTCAGCGCTAGGAATTACGATGCCTACAAGGGAGGGAGGGCTCCCGAGAAAGGGGCTCCGAAGGGGCTGGATGGAGTGCAGACGAGTCGCAAGGAGGAGGACGGGGTAGGAGCCTCAGTCTTGCGGAGGACGAATATTATGGTTTTGAGTCCCCTCTCCCTCCCCCTTTTCTCGCTTTGTTTTCCTTCCAAGTAAATAACATTCGCGATAATAATTAGCAATGATTCCCGCCTCTTTGGATCCCACCCCAAGTCTGCATTCCCAGGGCCGGGGAAGGGATGCTCCCAGCCTGGGGCAGAGCGCCCAGGACCGAGGCGCTACAGCGACGCTCCGCGGGGCCCAGCTAGGGCCGTGCGGCCGGCCGCGGGAGCGCTCCGGGGTCCGGCAGCTCCGGGGAAGGCTGCGGGCTCCCGCGCTCCCCGCCCCGCCCCGGCTCTCCGCTGCCGGAAGTGACTTTTTCAGACTGTTCCCAGGCCCGGCGGCGGCGGCGGCCGCGCTGCGGCGGAAGGGGAGCCGCGGCCGCGCCGGAGAGCGCCGCGGAGAGCCAGACCCGGGTAAGAGCATGCGAGGGGGCGGAGCCAGCGCCGGTTCCCGTCGCGGATCGGTGCCCCCGAGGCAGCCTGCGCCAGGGGCACGGAGTGAGCCTCCTCTCTTTGGCTTCCGGTTCCCAGTCCTGGGTGGGCTTCTTAGCGACGCGCCTCTTCCTCTATCAGGCGCCGGGGGCGTGGGGGGTTCTCACCCAGTGAGCACGTGGGACAGGAGGGCCGGGACGGACGCGGTGACCGGCGGCCCACGTTTTCCGGCGGGGTTCAGTCTCTCAGTGGTAACCAACTCTTCCGCATCCCATTTGGGATTTTTTCCTGGCCGAGATACCAAAAGTACTTTGCCATTTCCTACTCCAGCTCATTTTACAGAGGAGGAAGCTGAGGCAAACGGACTTGTTTCGCCGTTAATAAGTGTCTGCCTCGGATTTGAACTCTTGAAGATGAGTCTTCCTGACTCCTACCCAGTCCATTGGTGGTTCTATCTACTGCTCCACCTATAGGCTGGGAGGTAGGTGCTGTTTTAATCTCTTTTTTATAGGTGGGGAAACTAAGATTGACCTGGAGTCACACAACTAGGTAGAATTTGAATCCAGATCTTCCTGATGGATGGCAAATGGATGGTTTAAAAAAAATTCACTAAGCACTTGCCAAGGTCCCTGCTTAGTATTAAACGCAATGCACAGAAAGGAAAGGACAGGACCCTGCCTTAAAGGAGATCAGATTCTAAAGCTGCAGGAGACCACAGGTACGGAAGTTTCAGCCACTAGTCTTAGTCACTCATTCTCATCCTTGAATGGTGTCGAGGGAACCTGCTGGACTTGGTTTTCACCGTCACCCAGAGACCTGGGCGGACTTCCGTTTCCTCACCTGTATAATGAAGTTAAAAATCGCACTTACCAGCTGAAATGAGACAAAGAGTATTTTGCAAACCTTAAAGCACTATATAATGAGAATGTAAGTGGAAAAAGTTTAAGAAGCCCTGATACGGTGTTGATCTAGACATAATTTTTGCCAGACTGCTTTCTAGTTTTCTCAGCAGTTCTTATTAAATAGGGAGTTATTTTCAAAGAAATTTACATCTTTCTATTTATTCAGTATCGTGTTATTGAATTCCACTATTTCCGATTCTTCCTCGTCGAATTTGTCCTATTGATCTATTTTTGGGGCCTTAGTAATTTAACTTCACAGCTTTTATTATCACACAAGTGAAGTCCATTGTGCTTCTTTCTTTGGAAATATTAAAAGAGGAATTGTTTGTTTCTTCTCAGAGCTCCATTGGCTAGATGTGTTCCAGATCAGCCAGAGACCAGTGGAAGGAACACCATGGCCCACCAAAGATCCCTTCTTTTGAGAATGGCTCTCTTCTCCAAAGTGAGAGCACTTTCCTGGGATGTCAGCAAACCAAAAGGTTGGACCTGGGCATTTTTAAGCACAGCATGTGAGGGAAGCATCACAGATATGGTGACTGAGGAGAAGCAAAGAGAGAAAACAAACTTGAAGGAGTCCAGCCAAAATCATGACTTTTGGCGGGAAAGGTAAAACTGTGTCAGTCTTGATCCTTCTTTCCCTCCTATATTTCTGTACTCTTTTTTTTTTTTCCCCCCTGAGGCTGGGGTTAAGTGACTTGCCCAGGGTCACACAGCTAGGAAGTGTTAAGTGTCTGAGACCACATTTGAACTCGGGTCCTCCTGACTTCAGGGCTGGTGCTCTCTCCACTGCGCCCCCTAGCTGCCTCTATTTCTGTACTCTTGAAAAATAATGGGACATAATTTGGGTCTGTGGAGACATCCAAAGCAAACATCCTTAGACTATTTACTTAATTAAGCAATCCAGAAAAATTCTTACATGAGTACTTTGGGACCATGGAATACCTTTTTGGTTATAAGGAGGTAGATGGTGAAAAGATCAATCTGTCTGCTAGAAGAGGGCACAATAGACATGCTCAAATCCAGAGAGAGACTAGTAGGTTGGGTGTGAATAGGGCCCCATAGTAGTCATAGTATTTTCTACTTAAAGTGCTCAAGTGTTGATGAAAATTTACATATAAATCAAATTATGTTTTTAGTGTAAAGGCAGATCACTTTGTAGAAAGACACTTAACCCCGTTGCACTTTGATTTCCTTATCTTTAAAATGGGAATAACTTACCCCATAGGGTTGTATTGAGGAATAAATAAGATATTGTAAATAAAGTGCTTTGAAGACTTCCCAGTACTTTGTAAATATCGATTATTAAGACAGCATTTATTATTAAGATACATTCTGTCCTTTTTCTCATTTTCTATCTTATTATCTAGACTTATTCTTATAATTATTTGCATGTAATGTATATACATATATATAACATTCATATGTTTTATATTGGATATAATATACATAAAATAATGCATTATAATACATATATATAAATAGTATAAATAGTATAGCATAATATATATTATGGTACATATTATGTTCTAATGTATATATAAGTATATAATAATAAAACATATATTCACATACACATATATACACATACACATTATTCAGTGGATATGTGTATCCATTAATGGTGTGTGGGGGAGGCAGTTATCTGTTGCTGTCATTTCCTTTTTGGGGATTATTCTTTAAGGGAACCCTGTGGTAAAAGAATTGGTTTGGAATGTGATTTGTCACCTCTAGATTGGTCTGTGTGGTGAGCCTTTTTTTTTTTTTCTGACATTGTTTGAGCCTACTCTGTTGTAGTTAAATATACAGTATGAGAAAGGTCTCCACAGCCTTGTCCTCTTAGGAGCATGAGACAAGTCAATGGTAGAGTTGATGAGATTGATGAGGCATAACACCAAAATGAGAACTTCAGTTCAGAACCTGGAGACTATTTTGCATGTGGGAGATATTTAAGAAATCTTTGGATGACTGAATGAATGAAGCTCAAGATCAGATCTTTTTCTTTCAGGTTAGCAGATCAGATGTTACCCTTGTGGAGATTGAATTATGAGGAACAACTGAAGGTAGGAGCCTTGATGTTGCCTTAAAAGGGAATGGTGCTAGAATTTTCTGGGTGTTAGGGAAGCCCAAGAAGCTTTAGAAAGGAGAGCTGTTTCCTGCCTTAGAGAAAGCTAAAGGAGATCTTTAACTGTGGAGCAACCTTTCACCTTCAGAGTTACTTTTCCTTTCTTTTGATTATATTCAGTTATCTGCATGTCAGATCGAGTCAACAAGCATTTAAGTACTTACTTATGTGTCATGCACTATTCTAAGCACTAGAAATACAAATACAAGAATACAAGAATACAAGTGCAAAAAAAAGATAGTCCTGTCTTCAAGGAGCTTATATATTAATGAGGAAAGAAAATGTACAAAAGAAAGCAGGGGAAGAAAAGATAAATATGACAAAATTGAGAAAATGAGGAGAGGAATGAAGACATGGTTGACCTATGTGTTTTACTTAAAGTGGAAGTTCTAGGAGGAACCAACCAATCACAATAATTTTTCCTATGCTTAGAATCTAGCTGCTAGATCCCTTACCTGAAGCCCCAGAAATCTGCTGATTGAAGATGATGATCTTCATAGGGTTTATCCATCTCCTCATCCTCTTCAAAAAGTGTGGACATCTGAGTTACAGTTATTTCCACTGGGGAGGTGGGGCAGGCAGACCTATGATTTATAGAACTCTCAGTGTCAAAACTAAGATTGATAACTCATGGCTTACTTAGTGCCATAGACTGTTGCTGCCTGGGATATGCTCATGGTCACACAACTAGTAAATAGTGGGAAGACTTGAACCTGAGGCTCCCTGATGCCAAGCCTGGCCCTCTATCACTTACACCCAGCTGTCTCTTATGATTTATCTTCATAATGATCTTTTTTTTTTTTTTTTCCCCTGAGGCTGGGGTTAAGTGACTTGCCCAGGGTCACACAGCTAGGAAGTGTTAAGTGTCTGAGACTAGATTTGAACTCAGGTCCTCCTGAATTCAGGGCTGGTGCTCTATCCATTCCGCCACCTAGCTGCCCCCCATGATGATCTTTTAAAATACTTCCATTCATCATGATCAAATGATGACCAAGACAGTCATGAGTATTGCAAAGTAAAATGACCAAGGGTCCCATGAAAATTTTTTGGTGATCATGAAGAATATGTAAGTTAACTTTTCCCATTTAACTTCACCTTCTTATAGCAGCTACTGTCATTAAAGTGGTTATGTAAATATTCTCCCATATTTTTAATTAATTTATTTTTAACATTCATTTAAAATTTTTTTGAGTTCTAAATTCTCTTTCTTCTTCCAACCACCTTCCCCCATTGACAAGGCCTTTTATTGGTGTCCTTTGTCTTTACATTATGGTAATCCCCCTAGAGGCAATAGATAGAGCACCAAGCTGGGAGTTCAGCCTAAACACTTACTAGCTGTGTGACTCTGGGAAAGTCATTTTTGTTTGCCTCAGTTTTCTCATCTGTTAAATGAACTAGAGAAGAAAATAGCAAACCATCCTAGTACCTTTACCAAGAAAACCCCAAATGGAATCAGAGAGTTGGATAGAAGTGATTGAACAATAACAACAAATTTCTTTGTTGTAAATTCCGGGTTAGCTCCCTGGAGGCCTCAGGATCAGCCAGAGTCAGGATAAGTATAAGTCTTTGGTCTTTAGGGGGAGAAGTGGAGATGGACAAACTGCCAAGAGGATCGACAAAGATCTCTGGAGTCCAGAGTGTCCAGCCTCTCTCCTCATCCTGCCCCAAAGTGGTATCCCACCCTCTAATCCTTGCCTACAATTATTTTAATACCAAACATTGAGTCAGCACCAATTGTGAGAAGAGCCATTTATCCAAATATATGCTAAGAGTCACTGTCTCACAATAAATAGGTAATTAGCCTTAAGTGATCAGTTGTTTGATTCAAGTGTACCTTTTCTTAGTTTCAGCCCTCTACACCTTGTACTGGAATCAGTCACTTTATTTTACATCAGAGGTATTAAGCCCCATTGCAAACAGATTAAAATGTACTTGGGAATTATTTAATAGCATTTTTTTTTTTATTTTTCCAAATACATGCAAAGATAGTTTTGAACATTCACCTTTGCAAAAGCTTGTGTCCCAAATTTTTCTTCCTTAATTTCTTTCTCCCCAAGACAGCAAGCAATCAGGGCTAAGCTTGCAATTTTTCTAAACATATTTCTATATTTGTCATGTTGCACAAAAATAATTCAGATCAAAAAGAAAAAAAAAACACTAGAAAAAAAACAAGCAAAGAAGCAACAACAAAAAAGGTGAAAATACTGTGCTTTGAATCATTTTTGGTCTACATAGTTCTCTCTGGATATAGATGGCACTTTTCACACATCTACTGGAATTGACTGGAATCATTTTATTATTGAAAAGAGAATTGGGAAGTTAAAGATATATTACAACATAGATAATGTTAATATGTAGTTTTGTAAGTCAATATATAATCTTTGTGGCTCCATATCTTTTTGAATCTGATACTATTATTCACCATAATTTTAAACAGCAATATTCTCTTCCAGTAAACTCTTACTACTTTCTCCTGAGGGGAGAGGCATATAAATCATAATTTATTTTCATTATTTTGTTTTTCAATTATTCAGTTTGTCTTCTTTTTTAGTGCATTTTTCATTTATTGTGTTAAAGTCATTGTGTATTTTCTCATACCATTGTATTTTTGGCCTTTCAATTGTCAGTCTACAAACCTCAGTTAAGCACCTTCTATATACTCTGCTAAGCCATGGGATACTATGAAAAGCAAAAAATAGTCCCTGTTTTTAAGGAGTTCAGAGTATAATGAATGATATAATTCAGTTACTCTGGTGGTAAATTGACTTGTTGAGCACTAGGGTTGGGCTCTAGACAAGAACTCTGCAATTGTAGAGTATCGAAAATATTAATATTGATAGGTGGCTAAAGACTGTATAATTCTTAATACCTTTTGTCCTTTCGGTGCCACTTTGCTATCATTACTGCAAAAGTTGAAGGGGACTACAGAGGAGACATATTGTGTAGTTCTTTGTTGTCATGAATTTATCATCTGGTAATGAGCCTTTCTATCCTTGGCAAATCCAAGGATTGCCATAACTGTTCTTGAAGCCTTTTAAGCATGGTAGAACCTATCAGAGTTTATACTTTATTGGCATCAAAGTAGATGGTGTTTATAAATATTATTGTCATTACTTTTACCCGTTGCCTTGGAAAACTTTGGGTTACCTTCATTCCACAATGAGGTATCAGAGCAGACCTTTATATATTTGAATGTATTTATACCTTCTCTATTTGTTGGGCATAGAAATTGCTTTATTTTTTTAAATAACAAATTAAGAAATATTTGAATATTTTATGTAGATGGGTTTTTTCTTTAAAATTTTTTAAAAAAATATTTGTTATATATTGCCAGCTTACACTCAAAAATATTTACATTAGAGTACCTGTTTTTCCCGTAACCCCACCAATGAATTTACTTTAATTTAAAAAAAATAATTTTAATCTTTCTAAAGCAGTATCATGATTTTAGAAGTAGAAGAGGGCTAAATGAGATTGAGGACCATTTTGTACCTTGCCTTTTTTTGTGGAATGTTGTACTAAGTAATAAATCTACTGCTGATGAGTTGAGTTTCTGTTTACTAAGTTAGGCTGGTCCTTGGAAAACCTGACTTAGTCTATTGCTAGGCATATATGCAGTGCTTATGGTCCAGTGACATAGACTTCAAGAACCTAAGTGACTACCATCCCATGATGAAGCAGTACAAACTTAAAACAAAAAAATTAAAATGACAAAAAGAAATGACATGCAATTGAAGCAACTCAACTTTGACCTATTTAAGTTATTGATGATAAAAAATGGATAATGTATGGAAGAAAGGACATTGATCCTGATTATAATAATTTCATATATGTTTTGCCAATATAAATCAATTGTCATGATATGATAAAAAAGACTAAGAAAAGCCTAAAAAGCAAGGCATTCAGAAATCATTTGACTTATTTGCCAAACAGAAAGACAGAGAAACTGAGAGTAACTTGTTTATAAACTTGTTTATAAAACCTTATAGAGATGATTTGGAACATGTTGGAAAATTATGAAAAGTAGTGCCTCAAAGCAAGGAAAAGCAGCAGAGTGTAAACTTTGTTTAAAGAAAGCTTGGAAAGAGTGGCAAAGTCATTCCAGAGACATTTAAGGATGAAATGGAAAGGAGGGTAACAATAGAAAAATGTAAAAGACTTGCAGTGATGTTTACAAGCTATCAAGCAGTGGTTGTTAAGTATCTACTATGTATCAAGAGTAGTTGTTTTTTAACCATTAAGGAAAGCAGATCATATACTTAGACTTTAAACCACACAGTCCCAGATGTGCTTATAGAGAAATAAAAATGAACTAAAGAATACAAAAATGAAAAAAGCAGACCAAGTCTACAGAGAAAAGATCAGTGCTAGAAGAAATATAATCGTGAGGTCTTTGAAGAATTGATTCATAGAATATCCTTGAAAGGGAAAGATACCAGTCATGAATAATAAAACAAAAATGGTACACTGAAGAAATATCAACAAAAATTGGCCTACATATCTTTTTTCTTATTTGTATATAATTGTTTTGATAATCATTTAAAAGTCACATCAAGGGTCATCTTTAATAGAATATCAATAGGGCAAGTGATTTTCCACAGTTGACTTCATCTTGACATTTTTATTGAAAGATGTAGAGAAGATCCCCTGTTCTTTTTGTTACATACGTTATTTCATTTGATTCTTATAGCAGGCTTGTGACTTAACCTCTGTCTCAATTTTCATAGCCTCAGTGTAATGAGAATAGTCAAAGCATATAGCTCCTAGGATTATTGTGAGGATCAAATGAGATAAAAATTCTAAGGTGCCTTATACATGTTAAGTGCTGTGCAGAAGTTAATTCTTTATTATTATTTTTCTGTTCTGATCAAGTTGCCTAAAAGTAGGTGGTATGAATATGACAGAAACTGAATAAGGGTTGTGGAAAGCCTTGAATTGGAATTTTAATTTTATTTGGTAGGCAATTGATCCCAATTGGAAGCATTTTGAGCTGAGGAGTAAGTAGCACAACCAGATAAACCCTTATTTATTACTTTTCTACACTACAGGTAAAGTTTGAAAGTTTAAAGAAAAATCTGGAGACTCTGGAAATTCGCCTCCGCAAGAGTGGCACTGGTGACCCAAAGCTTGCAGCAAAATCTGAGAAGCTGTCTTCCCTTCTCCATCCTTTTATCCCTTCTGTAAGTTCTGGCCTTCTTGTTTTGTATCTAATGAAGATCCCCTCCCCTGAGGTCCAAAGAAGTCTCACTGTATGGCTGGAGTCAGAGGTTTTCTGTTGTATTTGGCCCTCTTCACCATAGGCCCTTTCTGACAATGTACCCTCCTAAGCTGCTGTGCACTTTTGACTTGTTTTTTCCTCTCTCTCCTTTCTATTTGTAACAGCCTGTCATTGATGGTTATAGAAATAAATCTTCCTTCTCTATAAATCAAGGCCCAGATGGCAATCCAAAGACTGTGGGGTACTACTTGAAGTCTTGGGGAGGTAAGTTTAAACCTGTGACAGAGAAAAATAATAAACTAAGGACCCTGGAGAAAGGGGAAGACCCCAGGAGGATAGAGCATATACCATAACAATGCCAGGCCCTTGGGGAATGATGGGAGAACAGAATTGGGTCTAGGGAAGTTTCTTGGCTCTGTTGAACCCTTATCATAGTTGAGTTTTCCTTTTACATTCTGTTTTTCATCCTTGGAACAGCCTCTTCATTTCAAAGGTAAAGATTTTTCTCATGTTGAAATCTTATTAGAAAGCAGCAGCATCCCTATTGCTTTTTGTTAATGGTTTCTTTAAAGTGTTCTAGCCCAATCCATTGGAACCCAACCATCATTTATTATGTACCCGCTATGTGCAGGGCTCTGTGCTGAGGATACAGCATTGAAATGTGATTGAATAAATGAATTATTAGCAAAAAAAAAAAGAAAAAAATATATAGTTCCTGCCTTCAAAGAGATTACATTCTGCTGGGGGAATACAATATGTACACAGATAGGTATATGTTTATATGCACATATGTTGTATGTGGGCACATATACATGTATGTATATGTGTCCATGTCATTGTATTTATTATATACATATATAAGTATGTGTATATAAAATATGATAATTTGAGAATGAGCACTAATTGTAAAAAGGAAAAGGAAAGGATTTCCATAGGAGTTGTTATATGAGCTGAACTTTGAATTAAGGATTCAAAAATCTAGAGGTGAAGAGGGAATGCATCCCTGGTCTGGAGGACAACCTATTCAAAAGCATGGAGTTTGGAGATGGAATGTATAAAGTTTAGGGACTAGGAGGTAAATAATGGGAGGGGTGAATAATGGCAAGAAAAATCATTTGTTTCTCTGAGTTACTGTCCCATCATGCTCAGATTGATTCTATTTCCAAACTTCTAGGACCCAAGTACTATTATTTAAAATGAGTTGCTCTATATAGTATCTGTGACCTTTACATTAGAAGTCATCAGGTTGGAGGTCGTAGTGCTTTTGTTTCACCGTTTCAAAAAGTACTGACTAATAGAACAAATACCTGTTTACTGTAAAGATGAAGGGGACATGTATAGTTTGCTATTTTGGCAAGTCTAAGATGGATTAAACATGTATCAGGGAAAATAGCTTTGTAGGATTGTAGAACTTGTTAAGCAGCAAGGTGGCTTAATGGATAGAGCACTGAATCCGGAGTCAGAAGGAACTGAATTCAAATTTATTCTCAGACACTTACTAGCTGTGTTACCCTGGGCATGACACTTAAATTGTTTTGACTGTGATTCATCTTGAAAATGGGGACAATTATAGTATCTATCTCCAAGGCTGCTGTGAGGATCCAATGAGAATACGTGTAAACTTGAAAGTGCTGTTTACATGTTAACTATAATAATCAATATAGTGATTAATTGTGGCTTCAGGGAACTAACAGTGAAGGATGTTTAATTCCTCTCTGTGTAAAAGTGATGGACTTCAATTGCAGAGATGCAGATTCTCTCTGTCTCTGTCTCTTTCTTTCTCCCTTCCCCACTAAGTCTCTGGAGGGTAGAGGTGACTTCTATTTCCTGATACAGCCCAGTCTACTTCAGGACAGGTTTATTTACTAGGTCATTTTTCCTTAAATCAAGCCAAACTGTGCTTTGAAACCTCCATGCATTGCCCCTACTTCTACCCTTTGGAGCCCAGAGAAACAGTTTTACCCTCTTCTATGTCAGAAGCTGCTTGAAAATATCTGTCATGTCTAACCTTGAGTCTTCTCTTCTCCATGCTTTACAACCTCATTTCCTTTTTTTTTTTTTTTTTTTTCAAAATTATTTAAAATTTTTTTTTTACAACTTCATTTCCTTTATCTGACCTTTCTTTGGCAACTTTCAGCCCTTCTTTGTCCCGTTACCTTCCTGAATGCACTCCAGTTTATAAATCTTATTCCTGTAACTGAACACAGTTATCGAGATGTAGTTTGACTCCAGCAGAGAATGGCATTACTAGATAATCATTTTAAGAAAAGCCAACTGAGTGACTCAGGATTTAGGGCCATGGGGTTTCCTCTGTCAGGCAGGATTTCCCTAGGTTATGGATTTTGTTGCCTGTTGAAAGAGGGGGTTGTAGTTGTGGGGTGTTGTTTCTGGAGAACCTTGAAAGAAAGTGGTATAACTAAATCCTTGTCTTACCTTAGGATCAAATATTTTCTGCATACAACCTAGCCATCTGAAAGATATCCCTGAAAAGCACAACCAGGTAGCTCAGGTAAGAAGGGGCAAGGAGTCCCTTGGGGATGATATCAAGCATTGCTGTGTGTGGTAGCTAGGTAGTGGCCAAGAAGATGAGGGTTTAAGCCTCCAGTGATCCCCAGGGTTTGGGGCTTGCTCTGTTGCTGCACCATTCAGCTCACAAGGTCTAAGCTAGAAGGGGTAGCCCAACAGGAATGTTTTTGTATCTGTGTCAGGGGCATTTGGAAAGGACTGAGAATAGAAGAAGGAGTTAAATGCAGGAGAGAGATATATGCCTGTCATATCCCTTGGGAGAGGGCATTTGAAGGTCAGAAATGAGAGGAGTCCTAAAAAGGTGTTGGGATAGGAGGTGAAGGAGATAAATTCATATTTAGTCTTATCTCATATATTCGAGACTTCAGCCCATTTCCCAGCTTTCTCCTCCCTTTCTTAAATACCATTTAAATGACATGTTAAGGTTTGCAAAACACTTTACTCAGAGTAATCCTGTAAAGGAGATGGGGCATATATTATTTCCCCATTTATAGATGGGGAAACTGAAACCCATGTGGGTTAAATGACTTTCCTATCTTACCCAGATAGCAGATGGGATTTCAATCTAGGACTTCTGACTTCAAAGCTAGTGTCCAGTAATTTACATGGATTTTAGTCTTCTATTACCAATATTTTACTTATAGCTTTTCTTCTTACATTGTTGCTAATTTTCTCTAACTTTTCCCATTTCCCCTGTATCCTTTTCTCATCTCCCACGCTTCATGAAAGACTCCCTTGTAACAAATTATAAACAAAATAAATCAACACTTTAGCCATGTTTGATAACATACTTTTCACTTTACACTGTAATCTAAACTGCCCATTAAGAATGGAACATAGAGTGTAGATTTTAGGAAAAAAAAGATGTAAAGCTAAAGAATGTGTCCCCAGCCCCGTGATTTTAGCCACTATTACTGGTTTTCTGTACAAGTTAGAATTTGGAATATCAGGTTGAACAAACATTTATAATGCCTTATTGAGATCTTTGAAGAGGGATTCTATTTGTATGCCCCATAAGGAAAGAAGAAATTAGATTAGATTAGATAAGGCAGCTAGGTGGATAGTGGATAGAGTACTGGGCCTCTAGAAGCCTTATCTTGGTGAGCTAGCCTTAGACACTTACTAGCTGTGTGACCCTGGGCAAGTTCATCCTCAATCCTCATCTGTAAAATGAGTTTGCTTCAATTTCCTCTTCTGTAAAATGAGCTGGAGAAGGAAATGGCAAACCGCTCCAGGATCCTTGCCAAAAAAAAAAACCCCAGTAGGATCACAGAGAGTTAGACCACTGAAAAATGAATGACCAATGGCAGGAATAGCTATCCAGTTGTAGGAATTAATAGGGAAAAAATGAGCTCCCTTGTATTGGTTATAAATAATAGAACAGAAATACAGTGAATGACAGTATTCTGAAGGAGATCAATACCCAAGATAAAAGGTTTTTTGGTCTCTTGTGTGGGAGGGGTTAGAAATTCATATATATACAGGGAACTCCTAGGATGGAAAGTCCCTCCTCCACTGCAGGTCAGTGATGTATCTCAGAGTCTCTAAAAGCTGTCTGGGGCACCAAGAATGAAATGTCTTACTTATGGTCCCTTAACTAGCATTTGTCAGAAGTTATGCTTTGAACCCTGACTTTCCTAATTCCAAGTTCAGTCTTCTGCCTACTATTCTACCTTGCCTTGTGACATTAAATGTTACTATACCTAGGCCTTGATTAGTAAGAGTATTGAATCCCCTCAAGTGGCTGCATGTTTTTAAATTTGTACTATTCTAGTTATATAATTATAAAATTAGGTAAAATATGATTTTTGGTTCCAACCAAATTGAAAAAAATGCAGAGGGGATTCATTATTGGCATTAGTCAAGACATAACTGTATAAATAAGATAATATCATTACTTGTACAAAAGACAAAACTCTTGGGTATATATGGAAAGCAAGAGCATTGAGGCTCTCTGATAAAAAATCATGGAATGTGTACAAGCCAAGCATCATAGATACTTGATGATCAAAGCCGGAAATGATGGATTATTGCTGTCATAGAAAGAGAAATGACTTTACATTTGGAAGGGGCTTGGTTTCCAGTCCCAACTCCATTGTCTATTACTTGTGTAATGTTAAATAAATTCTCTTCGCTCTCTAGTACTCAGTTTCTCATTTTGTAAGAATAGTGTGTTAGATTGGTACCCTCTGAAATCTCACTTCTACATTCTGTTAACTCTACGTATTTTCTATTTTCTCAGTGCTTTGAGGCATTTCTGCGGCAATCCACAGCGGGTTCCTCCATTGATTCTTGCAAAGGAGGACTCTGGCATGAGCTCATAGTGCGCACCACCTTCCTTGGGCACACGATGGCCATTATCATCTTCAATCCTCAGGAATTAAGTCAGGTGAGACTCTTGGTACTTGGCCTTGGGTAGCATGGGATGACTACTATGGGAACAGTAGAGCTGACATTGGCTGGCTCAGTAGCAGGAACTTAATGCCTAAAAAGGCTGGTGTTTTGAACTGGGTTATTGGACCATCTCCCCATGATCCTGTTGGTGGTGTCTTGAGAACCATTTTACTCATGCATGTCAAACTGGATTTCAAATTCAGCCCTCAGGGGATGCTCTCAGCTTAAATCTGTTGATTGAGGAAACTGAAGGGTGGAAAGTATGGAATTAGGATCCTAGACTTATTGTATTTTATTAGAAACATTACTGCAAAGGCCTATGAGTAGGCTAAATATTGCTAACTTGAAGAAATAGGTTCCCGTGGGAAAGTATGCTGTTTCTAGGCAAAACTATTGAAACTTGCTCAATTTATAGTACTTGTTCCTATAATATTCCAATTAAAATTTAACTATATCTTCATCAATGCCCTAACTTTGTACCTCTTTTAAGGATCTAGCTGTCCTAACCTCCCTTTTTGTTTTTTAGCTCTAAGGAGAAATTAAATGACTTACTTAGGCTCACATAGATAGTTAAGATTGGAAGCTGGATTTGAAAGGTCTTTCTGACTCCTAGCCTCTGTTGTGAGGATCAAATGAAATAATATTTATTTGCAAAGAGCTTACTTAGCAAAATGCCTTGCACAAAGTAGGCTCTATATAGATGCTAGCTATAATTAGCATCATCCTCATTATTTATTATTAGCTACATTCAAATAGGGTTTTAGTGGGAAAATGAACTTCTTGGGACTCCTAGCTCATTCTCTCTCTCTCTTTTTAACAGAATTTTATTTTTTTCAATAACATGTAAAGATAGTTTTCAACATTTTTAATATGATTTTGAGTTCTATATTTTTCTCTCTCCCTCCTTCCCCTCTCCTCCTCCAAAACAGTAAGCAATCTGATATAGATTATATATGTGCATTCTTGTTAAACATTTTCACATTAGTCATGCTGTAAAAGAAGAAATAGAACAAAAGGAAAAAAAAAAACTATGAGGTTAAAAAACAAAAAAAGGTGAAAAAAGTATGCTTAAATCTGTATTCAGACTCTATAGTTTTTTTTTCTCTGAATGTAGATAGCATTTCCCAAGATGAATCTTTTAGAGTTGTCTTTGATTTTTGTAGTTCTGAGAAGAGCTAAGTCTATCATAATTCATCATTGCACAATGTTGCTGCTCAGTACATAGGGAAGAGTTTTTGCATCAGATATCTCTAGTAAGCAAGATACATGGGAATAAATGTTAAGTATATAAATCCAAGAACCATTTCCTAAAGGATAAATGGCCAAAGGATTAATATACAATTCTTTAAAGAATCTAAACTATAAACAACTCTACAAAAAGTTAATCCCAGATTACTAATAATTATGAAGATTAAAATCAAAACTACTCCAAAGTTTCATCTTACAACTAGAAGACTGTCAAAGGCAAAACCATTAAATTATTGATGTTACAGGAAAAGAGACATTAATGCACTGTTGGCAAAATAGTGCATTAGCTCATTCTTTTGTTAAAATGATTTTATGGTTGGTAAGCATAATTTCAGTCTTCAGATGAAATGAAACTGGTGTGAACAAATGAATTATGGAGTAAAGAATATGCTGGCTGGCCTCAGGAGGGAAAGGAGGGAATTTTGTGTGGAGTCTCTTGGCAAGTTTTGCTTTGGTAACTAGTGTTGGAAATGGAGCAGAATAAAAGACACTGATGGGTAATTTGTATTTCATAATGGGATGGAAAGCCAATTCAGCCACCTTCCTCTCATAGAACCCTTGCTCTTGTAAGTTCTTTTAAAGTAATGTGGGTAAACACTTGTTTTTCGGTTTATTATAACCAGCTTGGCTAAGCATTACTCTAGAATTCAATCTGGAGGGCTTGGCAAAGACTTCTTTGTGTAGAAGTAATTTGGGAAGGGGCTAGTAATAGCCACCCCTAGCTCTGCAGAGAAAAGTACTCTGTTATGTAGGGCTGCCTGTGATTGATATCCACAGACAGGGTCTTTCCATCATCAATCTTTGCTCCTTGTTTTATGTTCTGGGCAGGAGGAGCTCTGTGTTCAGACAGAAGAAATAAAGAAATTTTTCTTGACGGGGCCTGGAGCTTTATGTGACTTAACCTCGCTTTATGTGAAAGAAAGGTAAATGTAGGGGATGGTAAATGGCTCCTCAAAGAGCATCTGGAAAGCTGATGGCCTCTGACTACTTGGATTTCTGGCTTCTCAAAGTGAAGTTGTCGGGAGTCAATGGCCAGGGGCAAGTAAGGCTCCCTCTATTTGAACCAAAGTATAGTGCAGACTTGGAGAGGGGTTTAACCTCCTCCTAGGAGCCCTCTGGAAGGTCCTCCTATAGGAAAGGCTTCCTTTCCTAATGGAGCTTCTGTAAAGCCCAGATAGAGATGCTTGCCAATGAATGCTGTTATATCCACAGTATTCTTTTCTCTTGTCTTCTAGGACCCCTCGCCACCAACAACTAACCCCCTTTCAGCTTCTTGCTGGAGAGCCTTACCTCTTTGAACAAATCCTGGGCTTGAAGGTTCGAATCTCTCCTGGAGCCTTTTTTCAGCTTAACACATCTGCAGCAGAAGTTCTTTATCAGACAGTGGGAGAAGTGGGTCAAGTGAACCCTGATACTGTCATCCTTGATTTTAGCCATGGAACTGGTAGGTATTTGGGAATCCACAACTTGGGCAACTCTTAGGTACCATTTATGTCCAAAAGGCCCTTTCTGGTCATTGAAAGATATTGGAATGAATCCCACTGGAAGAGGACATTGAAACCCCTGTGGTTTTTCTCATTTCTCTAGGTGCAACTGGCCTCTCCCTGGCTCAAAAGACATCACAAATCTACAGTATGAGCCTGGTAGGGCAGGCGCTGGAGGATGCTAAATGGACTGCAGTTTTTAATGGTTTGATCCTTACTCTTTGGGTAGGGATTATTGGGAGATGGGGATAATTCCTTGGCTATGGATGGGGGGAAGGATAAAGGGGAATGTGTAGTATTCTGATAAGGAAATGCTTTTGAAGAAATTAAGGTAGTCCCCTGGGTGGATTGTGAAAGGAGCTAGCATTTACTTTCTCCAACTTAATTCTTAATTAAGGGGGAAAAGATGAAAGCAAGGGATAATTCTGTTTTGTAAGAGGAGAACTAGTGAAATATTCAACCATGTAGGTCTGTACTTGCCTTGGAGAATGCCTTTTTGACATTAGAATCTTAGTCAAAAGTATTTTGTTACAATGGAAAGAGTTTAGGACTAAGAGGCTGTGTAGGTGTCATCTTAACATTCTAGAATCTTTGAATTGGAAGGACTCTTTAAGGTCATTTAATCTAGTATGGACCTAACCAGAAATTCCCATTACATCCTTGAGAAATATCTCCCATCAGAAACCCACTGCATTCTAAAACAGTGGATACTTGTAATTATTAGAAATGTTGCATTGTGCCAAAATATTTCTCTCTGCAACTTTTGCTCATATTGCTTCTTGTTCTGTTTTCTTTGAATAAACAGAATAAGTCTAATCTTCTTTCCACATAATGGCCTTTCAACCTTGATCTGTTTACAACAGGATCCATCCTGCTACCTCAGGGCTTTTGAATGGATCAGATGAGATAATGTATATGACAGTGCTTTGAAACATACAAAGCACTGTGATCAATTTAGTGATCAGCCACAATTCTAAAGGACCAGTGATGAAACATGCTTCTTACCTCCTACTAGGAGGTGATGGACTCAGTACGGAATGAGACAGTTAATGTGGGAATTCACTTTTGCTTGACTATGTATAGTTAGAACAGTTTTGATTTTCTTTTTCAGTGGTGGTCAGGGGGAGAGATTGGAGGAAGAAGGAGGCTAGAGATTAGATTCTTTTCATTCTCCCCTTAATCCTCCCCCCTCCTCCCCATCCCCAAAAAAAGAGAATAGAAGGAAGGCAAGAAGGAATCATAGACAAGCAGGATAACTTTAAAAATTACATGCTGAATTTATTTGAAAATTAAAAACAAGTTCCACATCAAAGAGATTAAATTCAGTTTTGTGTGTATGATCCTCACCTCCTGTTCTACAGTAATGGAAGTGCTCATTTTAGTTGGTTTTGTCAAATTCAGAATAAAAAGAAAAAGATGAAAATATTTTTTAAAAATATAAAACAAGTACCCTATAAATGCAGAGAATTATGCTCCCAGCTATATTTAGAGGTATCCTGGAACTCAGGGGACAAATTGGGAAAACCTTGGTTTCTGTATGTGCTTAAGAAAGCATATAGGCTTTCCAGAGGCCAGGAAAGGAAGATTTTCATCTTTCTTAAGCCTGGCATGAGAGGCATTCTGCAGACTTTTCTTTGTTGTAGGCATCACCAACTGGGAATCCCACCGTGCCAATGTGAAGGAGATTATGTTGCAGCTATCAGAATCCCGGGAGGATGGTCGGTCACTCATGGCTTTGGTGGACCCATCCCAGTGTGGACTGAGTAAGGGCAGATTGATTCTCTGCTGAAGAATATTTTCCTCCATTTCTGCTTACTATATTTAAAAAACAAACTAGTTTTTATTGATACCTTTTGTTTTTATATAATAGTCATTCTTTCCATCACCTCTAATTGAATCCTCAAAAGGACAAAGGAAAAAAAATTTTCGCCAAAACATCCCATGCAGATACTATGTCTGACAATTATTCTAGTCCACTAATCTCACACCTCTCTAACACTAGGGAGGAGGTCCATTTTGGAATCTCTTCTCTGGGACTTCTATGGTGTTGTTTTTTTTTTTTTTTTTTAATTACTCAAGAGTTTAGCTTTTTTAAAGGAATCTTTGCTTTTGTAGTCATTTGTGTATATTTACTTGCTTTGACTTGCTTTGTATTCTTCCATCCTCCAACTATGGAAATACCAAGAGTGTTTCTAACACTCTTTTAATAGCTCTTCCTTTAGGCTGGATGGAGTACCAAATTCTCTATCCCAGAAGCCTTTTCCTTTGATCCAGTGTAGCTTGGGGTGCATTTCTCCTGGGGACTTTCAGTAACTGTCTTCCACAAAGAAACAAAGATCTGTTTGTAAGGACCCTTCAGTTTGTATTTTCATTCTATTAATTTCACACAATTTTTGTCTTCAGGTAATAGAGTTGTTCAGGACATTCGAAACTGCAAAGCCATCCAGAAATTGGTTTTTGTCTCCTGCAGGCCTTATGGTAAATCCATTGAAAACATTATTGAGTAAGTAAGACCTGAGCTTTGAGTATTGTGTCTTAATAACCTTTTGTAGAAATATTAGGATGTGACAAGGCAAAGAGTAAAAAGAAAGAGCTTGGGGAACACTTAATAAGCTTACTTACTAAATCTATGCTTGTCTCCCCTCTTGAAATTATCAAGGCAAAGGGTTATCAGAACTAGGTACTGCTCAAGAAATTTATAATCTAGCTTTGCGGGAAAACTGTTTTAGAAATATGTAAGAGAGGCTTCTACATATGCCACTAGACTTCAGATTCTGACTCAAACCTGGAATCTTTCAAAGTGATTCCAAAGTCACTTAACATTTCCATTTCCCAGCTTCCTCATTTGTAAAATGAGTTGACCTTAAGGCCTCCTTTCTAATTCTGAAACTGATGATCTCATGATTCTAAGTACTCATCTGATATGACATGATATCTAGGTGATCCTTGGGGACCTCTAGGTAAGCAGAACAAAAATACTGTCAAGTGAGTAACCCTGGGCAAGTCACTTAACTCCAATTGCCTCAGCAAAAACAAAAACCAAAAATACTGTCAGGTTTGTCCTAAGCTGGAAGACCTCTAAAGCTTGTGCTAGACTCTTTTTCTATCTAGCTAAGTATGGAAAGGCTCATCACTAGCAGATTGATCATTAGGGTTTGGATTCTTGGGCCATGGAAACTTGTTTTTTTTTTTTTAATTTATTTATTTATTTTTTTATTATATACATATATATATATATTTTATAATATTATCCCTTGTATTCATTTTTCCAAATTACCCCCCCTCCCTCTATTCCCTCCCCCCGACGACAGGTAATACCATACATTTTACATGTGTTACAATATAGTCTAGGTACAATACATGTGTGTGAATATCATTTTCTTGTTGCACAATAAACATTAGAATCCGAAGGTACATGCAACCTGGGCAGACAGATATTAGTGCTAACAATTTACATTCCCCTCCCAGTGTTTCTTCTCTGGGTGTAGCTACCTCTGTCCATCATTGATCAACTGGAAGTGAGTTGGATCTTCTTTATGTTGAAGATTTCCACATGGAAACTTGTTTTACCAAAAACATCCTCGTACTGAATGAACATGACAATGAATGAAAATGATTCTATCCTCATAGATTGTTAAGAACTAGTGAGTTAACAAGGGAATCATTTCTGAATCAGTTGCCTTTGTATAATTAGAACATCATTTTGTAAGAACAAAGGTTAAATCAGCATGAAATTAAAAGAAAAAGTGCTTTTCTTCAGATATGAAATAAAAGTACCATGTACAATAAAAGTAATTCCAGTTTGGCCTATATATTTGAATTTGTACCACTTAAAGTTATAGTTATGTAAAACATGATCATTGATTTTCTAGTCCAATGGAAATATATGATGTAAGTTTAAATAATGAGATTACTTCAGAAGACTCTTAATTCACATTTATTGGGACCTAGCTGTAAATTGCCTTCACTTGTATAGCTGTAATCTATACATAGAATTTCCTTTCGGCATCACTTAATTTAAATCTTTCCAAATTCCTTTGAATCTGCCCTTGTAGAGAGAAGGTAAAACTGGAGGCTTATATAAACCTTCTTAGAGTCTAAAACCAATAGTGGAATTGTTGGGTGTGAATTTGTCATCCTTGTGAAATTATATTTTTTATTGTAAGCAAGGGTTCTTAACCTAGAGTCTATAAACTTGTTTTAAAAATATTTTGGCTGTTGCATTTCAGTGTAAATGGTTCTTCTGTGTATTTTATTGTATTCATTTAAGAACATGGTTCTGATTAGGTGTCTCGTGGCTCTCAAAGACTACCCAGAAGGTCCAGGTGAAGAGCTTTTGCCTTGAATAGTTCTTTCTCTTGAAGTACTGAAACATAGTAACACAAGTAAATACTTCATGTTTTTCTCCTGTATTTGTTAAAACTTCCAATTCTTGTGTCTGTAGGTTGTGCCGACCCCCAAACCCTGATGGGAACCTCCTTGGTGAGCCTTTTGTTCTGAGACAAGCTGTACCAGTGGACATGTTCCCTCATTCCCACCAATGTGAGTTGGTGATGCTCTTCACCCGGTGATTAGCTCGAGAAGACCACAGGCTGAAGGTCTTTTAAGGACTGAATATCAGGATATAGTAGACAAGGGTATTAACTTTTTTGCCTGCACTGAGCCTGGATGTATCTTCAGAACACAGTTGTTGGTTCCTTCTCTAAGAAGAAAGGATATAAAAGGCTTCCTAACTGAGGTAGATCTTTTCTTTATCTTGCCTCTAGTGCATTGACGATGGCATAATTTTTGCATTTCTTTTCTATCCTTATATTGTGTGTAGCACAGTGCTTTTGTACATAGTAGACCCCTAATAAATGATTAAGTTAATAAATTGTGTCTTGACTGCTTGTCTGGATTTTACTAGTGATATATTATGAAGTGTTTTGAAAGGTATGATATTTATGACCAATCTCATTCGATCCTCACTACAATCCTATGAGATGGGTACTATACATACAAACCAATAATTGTCTGAGGGAAGATTTGAATCCAGACTTTTTAAACTCTAAGCCCAGCATTCTAATGCCATGATTTCTCTCATGGTGAAACCATCCCTTCAGATTTTACAGAACTTGGGGCTTAAAAGCCTCTGTTAAAATGGAAATCTTCTGACGTAGGAGAAACTTTTGTTAGATATTAGGAAAAGGATTGTGGAGGGTGAAGATAAGACTGCTAAAGAGAAAGGAAAGTCATGTGGAAAGAAGATATTTAAAAGAAAATAAAGTAGGAGAAACTGATATACTGGAAAAACAATTTTCAGATCAGACTAATGCCACTTTTTATCTTATGACTGGATGAATCACTTAATCAGTTTCTTCATCTGCAAAATGACAGTGGGGAGAAATACTTATTGCAAGGAAAAATTATTTTTGGCAGCCTCTGTTTATGGGAAATAATTAGAAAGGGGAAAGACTAGAAGCTGGGAGATCTGTTAAGAAACTAGTTTCATAGCTCTGATAAAGTGATGTGGGTCAGAGCTCAAAAGCATGTGCAAAACTGGGGAAAGAATGAGAAAATTACTGGGGAAAGAAATGAGAAAAAAAGTAGAATAAATAGAATGTGGAGACTGGAGTGAGAAGAGTGAATCAAAATGAAGATACCAAGGTGACAGGTCTAAGTGGGAATATCAGGCCCACTCCAAATTTGGGGATGGGATAAATTTAATTTTGTATATGCTAAGTTTGGGGTGCTAATGGGTGGAAAAACTACAATGGATAAATTGAAAGTATGGGATTGTCAATTGGGGTGGACAATTTAGAGATCTGGGGATTGTCTGGATAGATGTGGTCGTCAAAGCTGTGGGAGTGGACCACATGGCTAAATGAGCAAGTGTAGATAAGATTTTGACTGGCATGTCCAGCGCCAGTTAGGTGGCAAAATTGATAGAGTTCTAGGCTTGTTGTCAGGAAGATCTGAGTTCCAATTTGATCTTACACACATATTAGCTCTGTGATTCCCACAAATCACAACTCCATTTGCCTCAGTTCCCTCAACTGTAAAATAAGCTAGAGAAAGAAATGGTAAACCATTCTACCAAGAAAACCCTAAATACAAAGATTCGGTCATGACTGAACAACAAAATGCCTTCTATTTGCAAAGCACAGTGGATACAAAGGCAAAAGTGTCTCTGCCCAGAAGGATCTCAGTGTAATGGAACTAAGTACTTACTAAAGTAGTAAGCACAATGACCTATATTCAGGAGGCTTTTAAAGTTGGTGGAATAAGTTGTGTTGAATATATATGAAGCATGCTTTTATTCATTCTTTTGTTAATTTGTCAAAGATTTAGTAATGGCGGCCACAGGTCCCGCACTCGCAAGGACCAAACTCCCTAAATGCAAGCACCTTCCCATTCCCTTTCCCCTTTTGGCTGCACCATCGAGAGAATATCTGTCCCTAAGCCTAGATAGTCAGTCAGACTGGCTCCAGTTTTCCAGACTAGGTAGGCCTCGTTCACTGAGTGAGGTTTTCTTAACTCTGTGGAGTGCTAAATGGGAGGAGCGAGAAGAGCGCCCGGATCCTCCCACACCAGCTTGCAGTGCATGCATTACGCACGAGGAAGTTTGCTTCTGTCTACCGTAAATAATGATTTACTGTAAATAATGTGCTGCTCCCTTGCACTAGTGCTAGGAGCTCTAACATGTGGCTTGCTCTTGGAGCTTACAGTCTAGTAGAGGGACACATTCATATATCTTTTATTAACATTTCCTGAATGCAGACCACTCTGCCAGGCAATGGGGGAGGTATGGTGCTGAGTTTATTCATTTGTATATTTTTCTGACATTTATTAAGTGCCTGTTGAATACAAAGCCCTATGTGGGTGCTGAAAGAAAAGAAAAGCACAAGTAAGACAATCCTGCCTTCATGGAGCTCACAGTCTGATAGAGAGGATTCATTTGTTCATCCACTCATGCATTCAACCAACATCCTTCTATACACAATGAGAACTTGGTTTATAGACCCGAGGTCTGACCTGGATTCAAGTCCCAGTCAAAGTCCTGCATCTGACACATGGGCAAGTCATAATCTCTCAGTTCCCTGGGCAACCTACAACTAAGTTACCTACAAGTTAGGGAGTACAGATGGGTACAAGTAGACTTTCCTTTAGGGAAATTCCCTATTCTCATGCAATCATAGAATAGAATCCTTTTCTCCTTATCCCACCTCTCCAAATGTGCAACAGTTCTGTGCACAGAACAGGGTTCCTATAGATAGTAATTACCTAACAAATATTTGTTGAATTATATTGGGTTGCTCAGAGCTAGAGGAGATATAAATCTTTCATAACACAAAGTCATAGATTTAAAGTTGGAAGACATCTGAGTCTATCTGATACAACCCTCCTCCTTTCCCCCCTCACCTCAAATATTTGGTCCTTTTGTTTTTATTATTTATTTTGATATTTTTAAAAGAGTTTTATTTTTCCAAATATATGCAAAGTTAGTTTTCAACATAAACTTGCAAAACCTTGAGTTCCAATTTTTTCTCCCTTTCTTTTCTCTCCCCTCCCCAAGATAGCAAGCAAACCGCATATTGAGAAACTTAAGGAAGTGTAGAGAGAGATACTAGGAAATGAACAAGACATGAATGATGAAATGTGAAGCAGTGACAAACTTTCACATTTGTACCTCAAAGTTCTAATTTCAGTCTAACCTTTGACCTTTGTGTTCTCTCCTCTCCCTCCCACCAGTAACTCATATTTATTCTTAATGATAGAACAAGCTATTCTAGCACAAAACTTAAGAAAGCATTTGTTCCACATCATCAGCTTCAATGCCTTTTTGAAAAAGATACACTGTGGACATATATATGTAAATGTTTTTATGATCTCTCTCCATTTTTTTTTCAGGTAAATTCTGCATCATTTTCACTTCAGTCTTATCATTTTAAATGGCAACTATGGCTTAGTATAAAATTTGGGTTTTGAATAATACTTTTAAAATCCATTTACCTTATTCTAAATATTAGACATAATTCCTTATTTTGCATTCTTTTAAAAAATCCATCCTGCAATTAGTGTGATCATCTAACACATCACAAATGCCAACTAATGTCTTCTCTTTTTGTCCAGGATGTTTCTTAAATCTTTTTCTCTTAATTCAATTGAGATAGTATTATGTAAGTTTTACTATGTAACTAAAGCAAAGAACAAAATGAAGTAAAAACCAGATGTTTTGTGTTAGAAAATTGCAGTAATATTTTCCCACTCATCTGTCTTGACCCTATCTGAGAGACTTGACAATGTCCTTTACCTTCTGGTTGCAATTCTTAGAATGACAGGAGATAGCAGGGTAAGAGCACATTTATTCCAACTGTGAGAAGGGAGATTGTTCAGAGATCTCTTTCCATTTCAAGAAATTTTTCTACTTCTGAAGGTATCTATCAGCAAGTTACTCATTCTTTTAGATATTGTAGCTCAGTTTGGAAATTGAATGTGGAAGAAAAGAACAAGGGCAAAAGAAAGAAAATTGAAAAAAAAATTTGGGAAAAGTCGTGCTTCTAGAGGGCACAGAAAGAGAACTGGGAAGTCATCAAAGGTAATTTATTGCCAATTTTGCTAAGGCCTGTCCTTGTACTTTGGCAAAGGGAAGGTATTCTTCTTTTTCTCTCTTCTAATACATAGCCCCTCTTCTAGGACCTAGGGCTCAGACCATTAGTAGTAGGACCACAGTTCAGTTACTATAAGTTAAAAGTAGACTTTCATTGAGTGATCTGGGAAACAAATCATAATAACACCATTTCTATGAGAAAATACATTTCAAATAATAGATGTATAAATGGACTTTTAGAACACAATCCATTCCTAAGTTGATCATTCTATGATTAGATAGTTAAATGATCAAAACAGACATTGATTACAGAAGTTTGAGAAGGAGGGGCAAACCATAAAGGCTGGAATAAAAAGGGAAAACTTTCAGAGGGGGTTGGAACCTGAGCTTGTTTAACAAAGCTCTTTGTTTAGAAAAAGCTTTTTTACACAATCCTTATGTGTTCAAGATCCAGTATAAACTATCTAATGCTATTTGGAACTTTGTTGAATGTGAATTCTGAATTCGTGACTGATTAAAATCTAAGCTCTATTTGAAGCTCTGCCAACTTTTTTTTTTTTTTCCCCAGTGTGACTTCTCTGATGTTCATCTATCTGTGACTTGTAACTAACGATTTTCCCACATTTTAAAATTAATAGGATTCTTCTATGGAATGAATGCTTATTTGATTTGTAATGGTTGCAATCCACCAAAACATTTTTCCACATTTATTATATATGGTTTTTCTCCAGTATGAATTTTCTGATGCTGAGCTCTGGATGAAGGCTTTCCCACATTCATTACATTCATATGGTTTCTGTATGAGGATGTATTCTGATGGGCGAGGCCCTCTCCAACAATGAGATGAACCAAATCAATTCTAATAGAGCAGTAATGAACTGAACCAGCTACACCCAGCAAAAGAACTCTGGGAGATGATTATAAACCACTACATAGAATTCCCAATCCCTCTATTTTTGCCCGCCTGCATTTTTTTTATTTCCTTCACAGGCAAATTGTTGAGGTATATAATGATCTCCTGGTCCTGCTCATTTCACTCAGCATCAGTTCATGTAAGTCTCTCCAGGCCTTTCTAAAAAAAGAAAGAAAAAAAAAATACTTCTCAGTAATTATCTTTTGCCTCACACCTCAAAGAATATTTTTCATCTTATAATATATTTATTCTGTAATATTATATATTAAAATTGTTTGCATTCTACTATCTCCCAGCTTTCTTAAATATTCACACATCCACTGCAACTACCCTACTGAACAAATGGGCAGTCAATCCTTCCTTAGTTCCCCCCAATTTTAAGTGCCTAGTGATATCCTGCAGGATCTATTCCTAGTCAATGAAAATGATTACAATTAATTCATAGTGGACAAAATTTAATATTCTTAGAGTATCTGCATGCTTACTTATACATTCAACAATTACTTAATAAGTGTTTATTGTATGTAGAGTGTAGTTCCAAGAGCATCTAGAGGGATGAATATTTTTTTGGAGACTGGGGTTAAGTGACTTGCCCAGGATCACACAGCTAGGAAGTGTTAAATGTCTGAGATTAGATTTGAACTCGGGTCCTCCTAAATTCAGGGCTGGTGCTCTATCCACTGCGCCACCTAGCTGCCCCCTTCCTATTCTAAGATACAAATTCTATTCAATTTCTCCTTGAGCTCATATCTGGAGCTGTTGAGTGGAAGGCTTTATGGCCACCACTTAAGGAGACTATAGTAAAAATTCCTATACTGATTTAGAGATTGGAAGCTGCTCTAGGATCCTAAAGAATGAATATAATAATAATATAAAAATGACAAGGGTAAGTAAGCTACACAGTGGAACTTTGTAATTAGAGGACAGGAGTTCTTCTAAAAACTAGATAGGAATAGAGTATCTTTCTTTGCACATGTCTGGACTTTCCTTAAGAACAGAGAAGCTAAACACCTTAAATGACTTCCAGAAATTGATAGGAGATACCCAATGGATGTGTCCCGTGCTAGGCTTGACTACCTATCAATTGCAACCATTATATGACTTCTTAAGAGGAGACAGTGCTTTAAACTCACTACCCAGCTTACAAAAGAAACTCAAGAGGTTTTGAGAGAAGTTGAACTGGCTTTATCCAATGTAGTTGAAAGAGTCACTCAAAAATCCTTGGAAATATCGGTTTTTGCTACACAAGAGGCACCCACAGCAGTCCTTCATCAAGGAGACAGTGTGATAGAGTGGGTGAACCTCCCAGGACAACCAGAACAAAGCCTTACTCCTTACCCAGTGCTTGTGGCTAGAATTTTATTAAACGTCATTAAGTGAGCAATACAATTAGCTGGGATAAGACCTGACAAGATACATAGCCTTTGTACCAATGCACAAGTTAATGTGTGCTATGAAACCATACCAGAGTGGCAAATTTTATTGGCCATGGCTCCAAATTTTACATACGGGTCTCCATTAATGATAACCAGACTATTACATAATTGGCAATGGATTTTTTGAAGAAAAGATATCTAAGGTTGCTCTTAAAGGACTAACTATGGGGCAGCCAGATGGTACAGTGGATAGAGCACCAGCTGTGAAGGCAGGAGGATCTGAGTTCAAATTTGGCCTCAGACACTTAACACTTCCTAGCTGTATGATCCTGGACAAGACACTTAACCCCAATTGCTTCAGGAAAAAAAAAAAAAAAAAAAAAAAAAAAAAGAAGAAAAAAAAAGGATTAACTATTTTTAATTCCTTATTCAAGCTTTTGCAATTATGGATGTGCCACAAGCAATAAAAACAGATAATAGATTACATATACCACTGGCATACCCTTTAATCATGGAGGACAGGCAATAGTAGAGAGGAGAAACAGACATTAAGCTGCTCCTCCAAAAATAAAAGAAAGTAGGAGCCATAGGTAACCCTAGACAATTTTTAAATTTAGCTTTTTATACCATTAATTTTTTGATCTTTGACAAAGATGCACTGGCTCTGGCAGGAGAGAGGTTGGTGACTCCAAAATCCAGGATTCTGCTTGCCTACCTCCTTCACTTCTTCCCCTAAAGACCAAGGACTTTAATTTATCCTAACTGACCCCGAAGCCCTCTAGGGAGCTAGCATGTACTCTACATCTTATGATTAGAATATCTCAATAAAAACAGGCTGTGTACTGGATATGAGCATTCTAGATTATGAAGATATAAATCCCTGTAAAAATCCACAGGGTGATGGTAGAAGAAAAACAACATTGTAGAGACCTCTTTGGTGAGAATCAAAGAATTAAAAAACAAAAGCACCATTATGGTGAAAATATTTTACAGACCACCAATTCTGGTGAAGAATTCATATCTTCCATGCTACCAGAGGCGGTCTTTTTCTGGTTACATTTTCATCAGTGTCTTGAATGAGAATGTAGATGGCCTCTTTATTGAACAGTCAAAGCCACAAAGTTGGAAGGGATAGAACTAGGAGTAAAAGATGCAAAGTGCTGTGAAATAGAATTCAGCTTAGTGCTGCACAAAAAGTGAAATGAAGTATCTAAGAAATTAATCAATTCTCCATCTCAGGAGATCTTTAAGTTAATTCTGAATTACCTCTGGCTGAGGATGTAGTAAAGTGGTGCCTATCAAAATTTGGTTAAATAATTTGAGCTTTGATTCAAATAATTACAATTGCTTTTGAGTATGTGAATTAGGTATTCAAAGCCCTTTATAACCTAGTTCCCTCCTATCTTTGCAGATAATTGTGTGGTATATTTAAAGAAGTCTAAAGAATCAACTAAAGCACTACTTGAAACAATTAACTTGAAGAAAGTTGCAAGATAAAAGAAACACACATAAATCATCAACAATTCTAAGTTACCAATAAAACTCAGAAGGAAGAGAGAGAAAAGGAAACTGCATTTAAAATAGCTGAAGACAATACGAAATACTTGTGATTTTACTTACCAAGACAAATCCAGGAACCATGTAATTATAATTACAAAATACTTTTCACAGAAAAATGGAGAAATTAATTTTTTAATGGATAGTGTAAGCCAAAATAATCAAAAGGTCAGTTTTACCTAAATCAATATTTTTGAGGTGGAACAAATGAATCTGGGCTTAGTTGAAGTGCTGACACAGTGATACCCTAACTAGCCTTTAAAGAAAAATTCATAGAATTTAAGCTGAATGGACCATAGGCATTCCTATCCACATCTGAATGAGTATCACCTTTCCATGCTATTGGTGTCATTCATCCTTTTGTTTTGGAAACTTTTACTAAAAGCCACATTATTACCTAAGTCTGACCATCTGATTTTGGAAAAGTTTTATTTGACAGCCAGTTTCTCTGTATCCAATCTAGAATTTGCTTCTTTGAAGTTCCAATTAAGTGTTCTTAGCTTTGCCTTCTAAGGATGTATATATAATGAAAGAATAAAGAAGCTATCTCTAGAAAAATATTAATAATTGCTTTATTTATATTAGTCCCAAACTGGAAACATCTAACAAAAAATAACAAATTATGGTATATTTGTATAATTAAATAATACTTTAAAATACATATTTATCTAAAATGAAGTATAAAACTATGGCAAGATATAAAGCGTTATTATATGAAGAGATTGGGAGAATGTATGTCTAGACATATAGTGTCTTTAATGAAATAAAAATATCAAATATTTGTTGTATCAATCCCAGTTATCCTTTATAAAATGCTTTAAGTTTAAAATAAGGTTTATTCCTTATTTTGCAGATTTGAGTATCTTTTATAGTTAAAATTGTAATAAAAAGATTTTCTTAGGAAAGAGAAAATGAACTGTTACTATTACCTTGATGGACTGAGAGTCTCTCAAACTTTGGTATCAAGTAACTATTAAAGGTCAAAATAGTCTATCAGAGGGAAGTTACAATTTAAAGTGTAGTCAATGAGAGATTTTTGTTCTTCACGTGGCAACTCTTCCAATTCCTTCAGGACAGAGTTAAACTTGTCAGTATTGATGTAAAACTCCAATGAACTAGGAAAAGGACTAAACTCAGGCAGGTTTGTGCAACAGTCCAGGAAAATAGGAATTGATACAGCCTTCAGGTGGGGCAATTTGTGCTGGTACAGCCTCAGGAAAACGAATACACTTGGGCTAGTCATGTGATTACCATATAGACCAACATAGGAGAGCTTGCTACAGCTGTGCAGAAAGGGCACGGCTACATAAAACATAGTGTCAGTGATCTCACACAGTGCCACATTCAGCCACACTAATGAGTGTGAGGCTGCCTTTAGAAGTTCCAAGAAAGGTTCTATTTGGCTGATTTTGTTGCTGCTAAGATTCAACTTTATGAGATGGGTGCTATGTTGACTTCGGGCTAGGTAGGTTAAGTCTTTGCTTGTCAGACAGCAGTAGGAAAGTTCAAGGCTCTCTAGGGCATATGGTAGATCTCTGGAAATAAAATAAAAATAGACATTATTTTTCCATTAAACTCAGAGCTTCTATCTCCACTCTCATCCCCTTTCTGTGGAATGCTTCAGTGTCTAGCCTCCTACCTTTGCTGCACATATTTGCTCTGTAGACAGGAGACTTCGATTTTGATAAAAGTAAGGGCATGGAGGAAAACCAAAACATACCAATGAGGAGGATACTAGCTAATAATGGGAATTAGGAAAAAAAACAACAACTATTGAATGACCACAAAAAAATGAATCTAAGAAGATTTGGATATAGCAAAATGATAAAGGACCTAGGAAAAGTTGTGAAGAAATGAGAAACACTGAATTTGGAAGTCTAGGAAGAATTAAGAGAAAGTAGTTTGAAGACATGGGAAGTGTGATTCCAGAAATACCAGAATGAGAGGTAACTAAGCCAATTTTGGATTTTCATCTCGCCTAAAAATACTCTGAATGGTATTATAGGGATTGGTGAGATGCTTTTGGATTTCTAGGAAGACTGATTTATATGATATTGTTACCTATATTTATGATAACATCATAGCTGATACTTATTAAAGCATCACAGTAGTGGCTGCAGGCACTAAAGACTGCCATAAAAGCTTATCCAAGTCATGTGCTCAGAAACCTAGCAATGCAGATCAGAGATATTCTATGAATACACAAAGCCCATATTGATGTGTCTAAAGTGCCAAGATATAAAGCTAAATGATCAGTTGTGCATCAAAGATCACTCCAAGGTACTCCAGGGCCTCTTAAAGTTAGGGTTATATGAAATGTCTTTCAGGCCATTGAAGAATCTATGATTTGGAAATCATAAAATACAGTGATAGTGAGGAGTAGGAGGAAAGGTTGAAACTCAATATTGAACACAGATTTAAGTGAAGTGGGAGAAATCCATGTAATCAAAAGCAGAATAAGCTTGGATTAAGGTGGCTGAATAGGAGCAAAATAGTCTAACTCTTTCACATGTACCACAGAAGAAGTAGAATAAAACCCATTAATGCATAAGGATTGAGAACTATAGTAAATATTATTATCCACCCTAGATCAGGAGAAGGGGATGTTAGACATTAACTAGGAAGAGGATCTAACAAAGCAAGGATAGCCCTTGGTAGACTGTCAGCTGCATGATCCTTGAAATGCTCTAGCTAGGAACCCCCAACATAGGTATAAGGGATGTTCTGTATGCCTAAAGGTATATTTTATTCTATTTAATTTTTATCTTTGTATCCCCATTTACTTTGTAAAATACCTGAAACAAAGTAGATACAAACTTAATTATTGCTTCACAGTATATGGAAAAATATTGGTTAAATAAAATTCTGCTATATTGTTTCACAGATCTCTTGAAGCAGTTGAACTCTGATTCAGAGGTCCTGTGTGATTCCATTCCATTTCAATTTCTCCAAAGATTAGGTTGCAGTGGGCAAAACTCTCAATGAGAAGGCAGATACCAGTATTTATGTTCTGAAGATTATAAACATTTGGAACCAGCTGATATGAGCTTCTCCTGATGACCTTAAAGAATTAATTGATTTGTATGTGGGTAGATATAGAGTTTAAAGCAGTTTATGCACAGTAGATACCTACATCAGAATTAGCAGCAAGACCATAGACAATAAACATACACATATACCAAATAGGGGCCCACTGTTTCATCCAAGTATGCTAGAATAGTGGAGTCTGGCCCCAACAAAAATTCCCGTTCATAAGGTAAAGCTTGAAAGACATACAAATAAAAACAGACTGTGAAGATGAAGAACTTTTATGGAACTAGGGATATTCAGGACAAAAACTTAGAGGAAGATGAAAATGATTATACTGGCATTAAAGGCAAAGCCTCAGATAAAGGTGTAGCTTACCTGAAGGCTTAATAGAATTCATGAAAGAAATGAAAGAATAGCCGACAAAAGTGAACATTACAAACGAAATGAAAGGTATAAAGGGAAAACTTGTTGGAGAATTAAAAATTTTGTAGTAAGTGACCAATGTACCCCAAAAATGGACCATCAGAAAATCAGAATGGAATGAAGTAAAATAAATGTCTCTATGACACAGAAATATTAAAATCAAAAGACCAATCTTTAAAAACAAGAAAATTGAAGAGTAAAGTACCAAAAACAATTGACTTTAGGAAATGTCAAGGCAGATAATCTATGAAATTTATAACTACACAAAAAGTAGGGGGAGAAATGGCTCTACCCTATATTCCAGAAAATTATAAATGAAAATTACCCAGACATATAGAAAGAGTGGGTGAAGTGTAAAAAGAAAATGCTCATCATTCCTTGAAAGAAATTCTAGTATTAAAATTCCCCAAAATTTATATCAAAATTCAGAACTATGTTAAAGGAAAAAAAATACTGTGAATAGCCAGGATGAAAGAGTTCTAGTTCCCCAACGACAGTCAGCATTAAACAAGGTTTTGCTTGCCAGTCAAGCTTGGGATATAGTATTCCAAAATGCAAAAGACAAAGGCTTACAATACAGAATAATTTACTCTGAACAAATTGAATAGAATTCTCTAGGGACACTTTGGATATTTAATGTAGTAAGTGAGTTAGACGATGAAAAGTCCAGAGCTGAATAGAAGCTTTGAAAGGCAAAGGATTGAAGTTGCTAGAAACCTAGAAAGGTGAATAATCTGGAACTGTTATAAGGAATATGATAAAATAATGTTGATATGTAATAGTAGAATTTTTTTTTTAAAGTATGTTTCTAGAGCCTTTAACCTTTAAGAGTCATCTAGGAAGTTAAAAGAAGTGTGTATGTGTAGTAATTTATGATAAATGAAGAAAAAAAAGAGGGAAATAGCAATATACTAGGAAAACATAGTAAAGAAGCAGGTAAAAATTATTATTTCACATATTCACATAGGAGGGAAAGTTTGTGCAAACAGGGAAGACTTGGTGAGGAACCTGGCAACACGGAACCTCACTTTAATTTTGTATCTGTCATTGATCAAAGCAAGGTTGAACACACACACACACACACACACACACACACACACACACACACAGAAGCACACTTTAGTGGGGGGAAAAATACAGATATCTATGTCTTTTTAAAAGTTCAAATGAAACTTAGATTTCCCCATTTTCTTGTTTAACTTTATGCATCTTTGTGTTTAAGTTTTTTTTTGTATAAACATAATTGCATTCTTTTATTTTATTCTATTATGTGAGAGTTCACCACATTTACATTTATAGCTAGGATTGTTACTTTTTTCTTATCTTTTTTGTTATTTCCATTTGTATTTATATGCCAAATTTATATTGTAGTAAAGACAATTAATTGACTGCTAATGTTGCTTGAATTCCAAGTTGTCAGCTTTTCAATACATTTCTTGCCATCAAAAGTTAAGAAATGAGAAGTCTATTCCCACACAAATTTATAGCAGATATTCTCTGAGCACAGACTACAATTCAAGCAGTAAATTTTTTTTAACTTCATGACGTGGGCAAAAGATTTACGCTTTTCAAAATTCATTTAACTATTCAACTGAGAACCTTCCACTTAATCTTGAATTGGAAGTGAGTAATGTATAACGTAATGATACATGAATAGGCAATATCAAGAATAGAATCTAGTAAAATTCTATAAATATCTTAAGTGATAAATATGCTTAATTGAAGTAAAATGCTTATGCACTGATATCAGTATTAGGAAATACCTGTGTGAAAAGAATTTCAAAGATGAAAAATCTCATTACATGAGAATATTAACAGAACTTTTACTATCACTTGATGACTGAAAGTAAAACTAATTTTGAACTTTAGCTAATGAATTATTTAACACTAACCTTAAACTCTAATTAATAGAAATATTACCCAAAAAGAATTCCATTCTTCTCATTAGTAGACTTGTATTATTAAAATTTTATATTTATTTAGTATTATATATTATATTTGGTATTATATTTATATATATTTATGTAGTATTATATTTCTTTAATACCAAATTTGTTCTCTTTTCTAATCTAAAATGTTTATAGAATGTGCTCAGTTTTGCCTTTTGGCCTGCAAAGTCTAAACTATATTCTCTCTGGATGTTTTCAGAAAATAGTTTGCTGATCCCTCCTCTGGACTTATCTGGAAATCTCAAAGACTATAGGACTTCTATAGTCACAAGCTTCTAAAAAGGCTTGGGCTGACATGAGTACTGTTTGTCCTGGCTTAAGTGAGTGCTTTGTAGCTATGGTAAAGAATACCAAGTTAATTCACTTTGAACAATGTGGGTGCTGCTAGGCTCAGTTAGGGAATGCCAAACCTGCCTGTAGCCCCCCAGGAGTTTCTTGCACTTTACTTTCTGTATTCTGCTTTGGGCTTTTCTATCTCAGTCTCTGCAGGACTCTGGCCATCTCTTCATGTATTCTTGAGTTTAGTGGAAGAGTCTAGAGGTAATTTTTTTTCTTTGTCAAATGGTACATTAAAATTTTTTTTTTTGGGGGGGAGAATCCTGGGAAATTTTTCTGCAATTCAGGACTCATCTTTTCTGTATGTATATTCAGTTCTAGTTCAGGTTTTTCCTGCTCCCTAGCCAATAAGAAGACTTTTCATCGTCAGAACTAAATTCTGATTCAGTTATGGATGGAAAATGCCTTTCCAAAGAACCTCTTGGTCACTTGAACTTAAGTCAAGTAGATAATATCAGAGTATTCAAAGGCCTTGTCTTTAGTCCAGCCTAATTATGCTGACCTACTCTGACTGAGAATACTGCTTGTTTTCTGCTCCAAAGAAATTCAAGGCAAAAGAAGAAAATTCACTTGTAACAGATAACAGAATATTTGTAGTGGAATTTTTGTTGTACCAAAGAACAGGAAACTATGATGGTGTTCATCTGCTGGAGAACAATTGAACAAATTATGTGGTATAGAACAATGAAAGATTCAGAGAAACATGGGGAAATCCTTATGAATGGACATAATAAAGAAAAAATAGAAGAGGAACAATACAAAAATTTTTAAAACACCATAGAGGATGATTAAGACTTAAAAACTCTGATTAATATATTGTTTAGCTAAGACTTGGGAAGACAGACACAAAAGCATGGTATCTATACCTTAACAGAGAGGTTTTTGACTTGAGACACAAAGTATAGACACATTCTTTTTGGACATGGTTATATGGATTTGTTTTGCTCAATTGTTTTCATTCGTCATTTTTTTTTTGTTTGTTTGTTTTTAGACTGAAAGGTGAATTTGGGAGGGGTTATTATAATTAATTGGCCATGCAAATGAATGAAAAAAAGCCCTGAATTATGTAAGTCAAGCATATTTCTCCTGCTTATGAATTTCTTTTCTTCTGTGAGAGGGCTGTAATATGTAGAGTGCAGAATTGCAGCTTTCAATTAGGTTTTAAAGGTTTTTTGTTTAATAACATTATAATAAATAAGAATAGCAAGTAGCTATTTTTACCCATTCTTGGTTACTATCTAGTAGAGGCTGGAGGGTCAAATATCACCTTTTCCTGAAAGCCTTTCTTCATTTCCCCTATCTTTGAGCACCATCCCATCAAAAAGATGCCAATGACTATTTACTTTATATGTTCCATTTTATATAATAGGATTATAAGTCCTTGACAGGGAGAATGGTTTCTTCCCCTTTCCTCAGTTCCTGACAAATAGTAAAAAAAAAAAAAAAATTGCCTAAGGAGTACTTATTTATAGATGTTAAGAGGTCATTGTAGAAGAAATAACTATTTCAGGTATGTGGACTTGGAGTTCTTTTGTCCATAGTAGTCTTATAACTTTGACTTTGAGGAAATGCCTTCTTTCCCACATAGAATCATAGGATCAGAGAGAGAGAGGTAAGTAACCTCAGAGATCAGAGTCCAATATTCTCATTTTTCCATAAGAAAACTGAGGCTCAAAAATGTTGAGTAATTTGCTATTGACTCCACAGGAAATATCAGTTTCAGATTGAAACAGTTTCTAACTCCAGTCCTGACATTCTTTCTACTACTTCCCTGCTATAACCTGAGCCACCCGAGTGCTTATGGAAACGTGTCTCTGAATTCAGAAGTTCAATCTGCTGTGCTTGGCCTAAGGGACCAGATACTACTTAGAAGAAATTTCTTAGTCACTGGAAGGGAATTTAAGACAGAATGTTTAGACATAGGGCAGGTGTAGTCTCCCAGACTCTTACCCAAGCAGATATTCCAGGTGATCTGAAAGACAAATACTTTGGAAAGCGATTTCCGTAAGGCGACTCAGCTTCTTTGACTCTGTAACAAAAATGTCAAATTGGGCTTTAAGGTTGGGCTCCTGCCACCATTTCACATAATCATTAAATTCAGGAAATTTTAAGCTTTTCATATTTTGGAAGATAGCGATCTGTGACATAAACCACCCAATATCCATCAGCCTCATCTGGCTGTTACTTAGGTCCACTCTTCGGAGTACCAGAGGATCCAAAGGAACTAGGAATTTTGCAGCATCACGAACAGAAAGCTTAAAAGCATAGAAATCTCGGCAGGTCAAACGGAGAAGACTGTTGCTGTTGTCCCGGAGAGCTTCCATTAGAAACTCAGTCTTCGGGCTCACTTCCAGGTCCACTAGGAAATCCACGCGTAATTCCTCTGAAGAGGTGGATGTTTCTGGCCCCTGGCTCCTTTCCTGGTTTTCTGAGTCACTTATCTTCTGCTGTAAGGCACAGATTTTGGCTCGTCTTATGGAACTGGCCCATAGTCTCATGAGTTTGAGGTTCCAGAGAAAATTTTTACAAAACAATCCTGTCATATCCAACTGTTGTAGCCTCCTGAATCAAAACAAAAACCAAACAAAAAAACAGGTTAAAATTTGGCCTCCAAATCCCCGTCTGCTGTTATTTACCTTTATGCCAAGAAGCTAAATAAAAAAAAAATTCTCTTCTTTGTATTCCTTTCCTATATCAAGAGATAAGTAAGTTGAATTCCTGCTTCTGACCTATATTGACTTTTATCTTAGGAAAAATCACTTTATTTCTCACTGATACAGTTTTAATACTCTAGTATTGCTCTAGGCAACTCTCTAAACTGTTGGCAGCAGAATAGATGCCAAGCAATACTGACTGATTCCATTTATTTGTCTAAGAATTCTCTATGCCAGTATCTTAGATCCAGTTCTTATCTCCACTGAGATTGCCAAAAAGGTAAGGTGACTCATGCATGCCCTCTCCCTAAGCTTTCCAATTTTACCACAGCCTAATGTCAGTCGGTCTCTGTCTCTTTCTCTGTCCTACAGTAATAATATATTATATATTAATTTATTATTAATATATTATGTAATATAAATATAAATAATATAAATGTAATAATACAGCAATAAATGATTATAGTTCTCACGTCTTTGACAAGGGTAAAGACTTAAGCTTTTGGAATAAGAATTCACTACTTGACTAAAATTGTTGGGAAAACTGAAAAGCATTCTGGCAAAAATCTTATCATTTACCAGGATAAGATATAAAGGGAGAAATCATAAGAAAATTAGAAGAACATGAAACATGTTACCTATCAGACTTGTGGATAGAAGAATTTATGGCGAAACAAAAGATAGGGAGCATTAAAAAATGTAAAATAGATAATTATTATTACATTAAATTTAAAAGGTTGTATAAAACCACTGTAGTCAAGACTAAGGAAAACAGAAAATTGGGGGAGAAATCTTTATAGATAGGTCTCATTTCTCCAAAAAAAGTTTATCAAATTGATATGAATATGAGTCATTACCCAAATGATAAATGACGAGAGGATATAAACGGGCAATTTTTCCATAAAGAAATCAAAACTACATATAGTCATAAAAAGCTCTAAATCATTATTGATTAAAGAAATGAAAATTAAAACAACATTGAGATATCATCTCACACCTATCAGATTGGCTAAAATGATAGAAGAAAATGACAAATGGAGGGAAGATGGAAAAATTGGGATACTAATATACTGTTGGTGTAACTTTTCTTTAGACCCAGAAATACCACTATTAAGTCTGTTTCTAAAGTTGATCAGGTAAAAAGGAAAAGAGCCTATTTATTCTAAAATATTTATAATAACTATTTGTGGTGATACAGACTTATAAATTGGGAGAATATCCATCAACTGGGAAATGACTAAACAAGTTGTGGTGCATGTTTGTGATGGAATACCACAGTGTTGTAAGAAATGAGCTGGTTACATTTTAGAAAAAAAAAACCATGAAAAGACATGCATGAAATAATGAAGAGTGAGCAGAACCAAGAGAAAATTGTATAAAGTAATAGCAATATTGTCTGAAGAATAATTGAATGATTAATTTATTCTGAATACAAATATGCCAATCAATTACAAAAGACCTATAAAAGAAGATGCTTTACATCTCCAAA
Organism: Sminthopsis crassicaudata; assembly: GCF_048593235.1. NCBI lineage: Eukaryota > Metazoa > Chordata > Mammalia > Dasyuromorphia > Dasyuridae > Sminthopsis > Sminthopsis crassicaudata. Next base: position 77,865,752 of record NC_133617.1, on the reverse strand, counting down.
GAAAGAATTGATAAATAGAAGTATGAATAGCATGGCTTTGCAAATATCATATATAATATGTACCATATATACATACACCTATAACTGTCAATCATTGATTTTCCCTAGTGAAGAGTAGGAAAGGAAAGCGGGAGACAGTTTGAAACTTAAAATATAACAAAAACATTAAGAAAATTAAAGAAAATACTGAAAGCAATCAGAAAGAATCCATTCAAATATCACTGAGCCATACAAGATTTCATAGCTACAATACCAGAGTGGAAAGCTTGAAAGATAATGTTCTTGAAGACAAAGGAGTTAGGATTACAATTTAGAAAAACCTACCCAGCAAACTTTTTCTACATGGGAAAAATGAATATGTAATGAAATAGAGGACTTCTAGGAATTCCTAATAAGATTAAACCTGAAAAGAAAATTGAACAAACACAAAATTTGAGCTAAATATGAGTGAGAAATCATGAGGAATAATAAAGTCAAATTATTTATAGTTTCAAATGGGAAGAACTATACTATCACTGGAGCAATCAGAGGGAATCTACTTACACAGAGGACATATAAGTCTGGGATTTCAAAAGAAAAATAGAGGAGTAAGAAAAAAGGATGTACTTGGAGGAAAATGATCTCATAAAAAAGATACACAAGGAGGAATACTGCTGTGCTATAAAAATTGATAAGGATGTTTTCTTTCAGACAAACCTGTGAAGACATAAACTGAGCAGAACCAGAAGAATACTGATTATCATTACAATATCGTAGTCATTATGTGCAACTGCAAAAGACTTGGCCACTTTAATCAATACAGTGATCCAAGATAATTCCAAAGGACTTATTAAAAAAAATGACATCTTGATAAAAGGTACCATAGAGAATGAAGTAACATCAATACATAACATATATGCACCAAAAGATATAGCATTCAAATTCTTAAAGCCTTTGATTATGTGTATCATAATAAAATGTGATTAGTCGTCAAAGAAATAAGAATAACAGATCTCGTCTCCTGAAGAACCTGTGTGTGGGCCAAGAATTAGAAGTAAACATGGAATCAATTATGGAATAATTGATTAGTTTGAGATAGAAAAAAATATAATAAGGCTGTATATTGTCACCTTATTTAATTTATATGCAGAGTACACCATGTGAAATGCCAGGCTGGCTGGATCAAAAGCCCAAGTTAAGGTTGCCAGGAAAAACTTCGTTTCTTTCTAGTTCTTTTTTGTATTTCTCCCTTGCACATACTCTGTTCCAATTAATTTGGCCCAGTAACATCTGTTACTTTCTGGATTGAGCCTTTTAAAGCTCGTTTCTATGTTTAAAATATATTCTCTTCATCATGTTATTTTATCATTACTCATTTTTTCCCCTAAAAAACAAAACAAAACAAAACAAAAAAACAAAAAACATTTCCACTACTTTGATATCCTAAGTTTAGAGTTAATTTTTTTCCAGCAACTTGTGTAATTTTATGATTTCCTTTCTGCTTGTCTTTCTGTTAAATTTGTCCAATTTGGAGAGGACATTACATTTTCTTACCAATATTCTGTTGCAATTTGGTTAATTTTTCTTTAGTGAATTTAGGTGTTTAAAGTTCTGCTCAAGTGACATTTCTTACTTGTGGTTTTTTCCCCCACCCTCTCTAGTTGTTGCTCTATCTCAAGATTGCTTTGTATCGAGTAATCTATAGACATGCTGATTTATTTCTCCCTTTGAAGCCCTAATAGTATTCTTGCACATATTATATGCTTAGAAAACACCAACTAGAATGAATTTAGCAAGGTCTCTTTCCCAGAATAGGATAAAACCTTCCCAGATATCGTGAGAACAAACCTGGATGGGAGTGTCTTTAAGCCATCATTTATTATTTCCTTTATATAGCTTATTACTCCCATGATTATGTCATCAAAATTATTTTTGCTCATATCAGTATATGGCAAAGTCCATTGACAGTCTGAACACTTCTTAGAAGAAGTCCTTGCACACTGATGACATGTCTGTAGGAGCATCTGAACTTTGAGTTGTGGATAAGGCCAATTTTTCGCCAGCTCCTGCAGCAACATGCTCTTCTTACCCCTGAAAGCCACTTTGAATAGGATGTAATATAGTCCCACAGGAAGTGATTTCACCATTTTACATAAGGCTTTCTCATTCTGGACCAGTTGCCGAGCACTCAGGTATCTTAAGGAGTACATGATTAAGGACAGGGAACCTGGAATCCTAATAAAATAGGAGCAGTACCTGCCAAGAGAAAAGATCATACATTGAGAATCAATTCTCAATCAATCCCACTTATCCAGCTCTTTGTAACCACATCTGTTTTCTAATACAGTCATCAGTATTCAGTTTCCCCAGTCATTTAATGAAAGGATACCATGTGAAGACTTAAGCTAATGATTCATGTGCTGTGCTCTTCCCTCTTTCTTCTTGCTACCGATGTTGATCTGCAGTTTTCCTATCGTAGTCATTTTACCCATGTACTGTGTACCTCTAGGCTCTTCCTGGAGGTACTACTTTTCAGTCCAGTTTCTCCAAGTTAGTTCATTAACTCCCAAGCCATATCATAATTGACTCATTGAACAGATCCCCTCATCAGCATCATTCTTAACTTTAATATCCTTGATAAACTTTGGAATAGTCACATAAAAGGGTCAAAAAATGACTGACAAGTGATAAGACTGATTAGAGAAGTATGGGAACGTAAGGTTATGAGCACTGAGCACTTTTTTTTTTAAATGTATTTACTCAGTCCCAAGCTAAACATTAAGGATGTAGAGAAAGGCAAAAAATTGCCCTTGCCCTGGAGGAGTTTACAATTTAACATAAACAAGTTACATACAAAATAAATCAGAAATAACAGGGAAAGTACTAGAAATAAAGATAGATGACATTATGATAATCAAAAAATTTTCCTATCTAAAACCCAAACATTATATGCAATGGGAATATACTAGAAAATAAGAGAATGAAACAAGGCTGATCACTATCCCCATTATTATTGGATATAATTCTAGAAATGTTAGCAAAAGGTGTGAGAAATGAATTAAAGGTATAAAGACAGATAAAAATGAAATGCTAAAAATGTGACAGTTTGTTTAGAAAAATTCATTGAATCAGCAAAGATACTTATTGAGATAATTAAAAACTCTCCCAAGTTTTTATAATCAAACTCATTTGATTATAGTTTGATGTGATAGCTATTGTTTGATGTTATGTTTATAATGATAGGACTCAATATGTTCTGTCACTTAGTCTAAGTTGTCCTTATTCCCATAGAAGCATGTAGATAAAAACAGTTATATTTTTCCACTGTTAACTCTTGGGTTAGGTACACAAGGGTTGCAGGTTTTGGATCAGATGAGCTCTTGACATACTATAGAAACCTTGAATCACTTTCCTTTTGCTGCCTTAACCTTATATCTTCCATGTTTGTGGTCCTGACAAAAACTCTCTACCTAAGCTTCACCGGTTCCTTGTATAGATAAAAACTCAAGAACTTTTCTACCACATATGGGTCTTTATCATGTCTCATTCTACATCTGACAGTGATTACCTATTCTCTCTCCCTCTCTCCCTCTTTAATTCAGGCAATTCTTCTATATCTATTTCTATAGTTATCATGCTGCCCAAGAAAAATCAGATCAAAAAGGAAAAAAAATGAAAAAGAAAACAAAAAGCAAGCAAACAGCAAAGAGGTAAAATATTATCTTGTGATCCACATTCAGTCCCCAAAGTTTTCTTTCTGGATGCATATGGCTTTCTCCATCACAAGTCTATTGGAATTGACCAGACTGATTATTTATTCTCAACAAAACACATTCTTACTGTATATAATCTTGCCACTTTACCCCAACTCTGAGCATTTTACCTTTAACATATCCTTTACCTTCTGATTGATGTGAATTTCTTTCATGTCTTGTTTACTTGTTGCTTCACTTAAACTCTTGATTGTATCATTTCCCCAAGTAAAAATTTTCTAGAAATCCCAACTCTAGGGATTTGCTTTTATCTAAGACATGAGGGTAAGAATAAATATCTACAGATAGGTCTTTATGTCTATAACTTTCTTTCTATATACATGTCTAATAGCGATTATTCTAGCTCCATTGCCAAGCATTTTAATACCTATAATATAGATGTGAAGTCTCAAAAGAATAGTTGCAAACTGAAAACCACTGCAAGGTAGGGTTTTTTGTTTGTTTGCTTGTTTTTTTTAACTTCATACCTTATAAATAGGCAAAGAGAATAAAAGATGGGAATAATCAGTGTTAGAGGAATTATGCTAAAATAGGTACACCAATGAATTGTTTCTGATATAGTTGGATACAGACTAAGTGGTTTTTAACTATTCTAGAAAAGTTACACTAGCCCACTTCCCCCTTTTCTATATTGTTGTGGTATTTTGCTTTCCTTTTCTCTGGACTTCTAGAATATAGAAGAAAAGAAAGAGGGAGAAAGAGGAGAATTCATTCCTCTTTCTGTTCTCCCAACATTTTCCCCTGACCCTCACCTTTCCTCCCCACTCCCTAACAGCAATGATAGTAAAAATCACATGGCAATAAGAACATGTCCTTGCCTAGGTGATTTCAAAGTACTGAATGACTCATTCTGATATCGCTTTCTTCTTTGGGTAAACAACCATTAGTTTGAACGGATTGAAATTTTTGATCTTGGCAGCTTCTTTAAGAGTCAGAATTCCTGGGATCCCAAATTGGTTTAGAATGCCTCCTAGAAGATACTTTTTTTTTTTTTTTTTTTTTAAACAACAATTACAGCATTTCTCTAAGGAGGTGACCTTTAATAGAATCTTGAACCTGAAAGATCCATGGTTGGCTGACTAAAATATCTTGTTGAATCATAATGAAGAGTTAAAAAAAAGGGGGAACCAGGAGTGGTATATGAAATAGATTCAGAAAAGTATAATTGTAAAAGAATATTATATAAATAGATTTAGATTTTAATTACAACATGGAGCAACCACAACAAGACAGCCACTCATAAATAAGAGATTTTGCTATTTTATTTTACATGAATGGGATCAAGCAAATACAATACAGATTCATAAATGAATGAGCAATTTGCTCTGTGGGGAAACAGTTTTTAAAGTCTCAGGGGAGCAGAGGGAGGCTCTATGGAGTGAGGGGGAGGAACTAGGGAGGAGCCCATGAGGGATCAAGGAAGAGTCAGGTAGAATCCACCATGTTGACCAGGCCCCAGACTTTTCTAATCATGCCAATCAAGACAGTCTGGTTTTTTTGTATTCAATTATGATTGATAGAATTCACATCATAATTTTCTTAATTTTCCCAGACAGTCTTATTACCATAAGTTAAGTTCCCATCAAGCTTGCCTCAAAATATTGCGACTTCTTTAAAGATGCTAACTAGATAGTCTGGGAGAACGATTCAGTAATGATTCTCATTTTACCAATTTGTGAGAATAAACTGGCTTAGGGTTTACATCAATATGAGCATTGCAGCCTTAAAGGCTGAATGAAATGTCTGTTTAGTCATCTCACAAACTTAGTGATAATATAATTACATGAATTATTATTGTATTAATTTTCACTTTTGGCCCCATATTTACCATTCCTGGTATCTATTGTGTTTTTCATTTTGTCTGTAACCTCTTCTCCTAAATAAATCTACCTTTTGTCAAAGAGAACGACCATTGTGAATTCTTCACAAGATCAAAGTCCAACATTTCATGCCTATAGCAATCTCCTAAACCACATCAGATACTACTACAATGATTAGCTTTGTAATAAAAATAATCCTGGAAAAGTCAAAAACAAGTGATTGGTTTTCTCTTAATTCTTCCCCAAGTTATTCCTTGTGCTCCCAGATATCTTGTTTCTAGTTAAAGGTATGGTCCCTTTTGATAGTCCCAAACCTAAATCTTTCTGGTGACTGAACAGTTTTCGAATCCCTTCTTATAGAATTTTAAAGAGCTATAGAACTAGAAAACAACTTAGGGACCATCAAATCCAAATCATATTTTACCTAATGGGAAATAAGGACCCAAAGAGGATAAATATTTGTCTAGAATCACGAGTTGCAACATAACCACAATAGTATACTTTTCCCTCTTACTGATTCCCTTCTGTTACTTCTTCCCATCCCTGACAAAAGCCTATAAAGTACTGCCCTGAAAACAAACGTCCCCAGTAGTAAAAGCATCATCATCACAATTTTAGAGAAGGTAGAAATTGAGGCTTAGTTATCATATCTGGAGAAACTGGTGAAATAAAGAGGTAACCCTCCTGAGGAAGCCCTAAAGAGGTAAAAGACCCAAGAAGAGACGATGCAGCAAAGCCGTTCCCCTCCTGCCCCTGCTTCCACTTAGCATCTACCTCGCTACCCTTGAATACCTATGTTCTATGGTCATTTTATTTTGGGTCCATTCCAACCATCCACTCACCTCAAATCTCAGGAAATATTCTGACAATAAAGTGTAATAGTCAGATCATACACAGACTGAAGTCTAACCATCTGGACATTGCTTTAAGATGCAATGGAGTCAACTTGATCTGACTGACTCCTTCTCAATTTAGAGCCTCTGCTATTAACCCCATTCTTCTGTTACATTAAGACACCTGGGCCCAACTTCCTTGTTAAGTATAGGTATTAAAGAGATTACAGCTGACTTTGTTTTATCTAACTGATTCGTTGACATCAGTCTACATTAATTGACTTTTTTCTTCAGCAATTCAAGAACTTGGATATATAGGGACTTGCTAATTTCCTAGGCGGTGCCTAGGATAGTTGAGAGATAAACACTCATGAAATGAGTATTTCTTCATTTCATATCTACCTCTAGATGCCTGGGGTCCCCTGGAGAAATCAGAAGAGCTCATATACAATCAATCAACAAGAAAGCCCTCCTGTGTACTCCTTGAAATCAAGTGCATTGAGCTGAATGAGGGATTATAAGAATTTATTTGCAAAGCCTGTGTAAATAGAGGTCCTGGTTCTCTCTTTTTGTAGGTAAACAGAAAAATGGCAAGATTAGACACAATGTGAAATTATCTGCCAAGAAGAGGGACCTCAGGAGATCCTGGTATTGCCATTATAGACATTATTCTTTTAATTCTGCTTATTTAACTCTATTTTAATTCATATGCCTTGTCATGTTTCCCTGAATTTCTGTTGTCAACAATTACTTACAGTCCATTTGTATCCCATTACAATCATTCATCATGCTTTCTTTGGCCATTTCACAACTGAATTGCCCTAGCGGTATTTCCAGTTTGTTTGTTTTTTTTTTGTTGTTGTTGTTGTTTTGTTTTTGTTTTTGTTTTTTTGTTGTTTTGTTTTTGTTTTTGTTTTTTTTTTTTACTACAATAGGTGCTGGTATAAATTAAAAAAAAAAAAAAAAAAAAACAAGAATATGTCCAGGAAATATAGGAAAACAATAAAATGCTGGTTCTACTCACTGTACTCTGCTTCAATTCATGAAAGTCTTCTCAGGTTTTTCTGAAAACATCAAACTCATCACTTCTTATAACCCAAGAGAAATCTATCACCATCATATATACCACAACATGTTCAGCCATCCCCTAATTGAGGGGCATCTCCTCAATTTCCAATTCTTTGCCATCACAAGATAATTTTTTGTACATATAGGTCCTTATACTTTTTCTTTGATTTATTTGGGGTTTTGTTCTCTCAATGGTGCTGATGGGATTGTTTCCCAGCCTCACTTACCTAAGGAGATACTTCACCTGGTCTGAAAGACAAAGGTAATATAAAGAAATCTCTCTGAGATGTCTCATTTTTTTCAGCCCTGTAGCAAGAATGTCTACAGAAGTTGTTAGTTCAGAGTCCATCCTCCATGTTTCATCTATAATTCATTTTCAAGCTCTGCAAATTTTGGCAAGTTGTGATCCATGACATAAGCCACCCAATATCCATCAAGATTATTATTCTATGAATTAGGCTCACTTTGCAGATTGTAAGAGGGTCCAAAAAGAACCAGCAATTGTTCATAGTTTTGAACAAAGACACGGGAAGTGTAGAAATCTCAGCACTACACATAGAGAGGGCTATTGGCTATTTCCTTGAGAATTTCCTTTAAAAATAACTGAAATGAATGGCTTATTTGGAGATCTACTAGAAATTCCACTTGAGCTTCTTTCGGGAAAGTTGTAATTGAAGATCTTTCTGTCCTTTGTCTGGCTTTGTGGATCATGTTTCTGCTGTTGTAAGGAGCTGTAAACTTGAGCACAGCTTACTAAGCTGGCCCACAGCTTAATGAGTTTTAAATTCCAATGAATATCTTTACCAACTAATCCTGTCATATCCAGCTGCTGTAATCTTCTACATCAACAAAAGAAAGAAAAAAAAGTCATAACAGTTATGACTATAAAGACATCAAGTTCCAAAATACTCTGCCCCTTACATTTCCTTCGATTAAGATTTTACAAAGGAGAAGCACCAATTGAGTTGCAGTCAGGAATGTCATGGATAACTGAGTGACTGAAAAGAGATCTTTTCATTTTATCATATAAATTATTAGTGCCTTGGACTCTTTTGGACAAAATGGACCTTTACTAACCATAGACTTTTCTATCCCCACAATAGAAATGGATGCCCCCCAAACTGACATAAACTGAAACATACAGTTCTGCATGCCTCTATTTGATTATCCTTTATTGTATAGTGGAAAGGATAGATGTCAAGATCAGGAAGACATAGGTGGAAGTCTGACCTCTGAAATGTTTTGTCTTGGAGAGTTACTTCAGCTCTTAGTGTTTTTGTTAACTTCCTAAAACTATTGGTGACAGAGAAGTTAGTAACAAAAATTGATGGTAGGAGTTAACTCATCCAAGAGTTCTCCATGTCAGTAGTATCCAAAGTCAGGCCCTTATTTTCATCAAGATTGCTGTAACATGAAGCTCCAGGATATCACTCATGCCTTCTTTGTAAGTTTTTATATCTTTCCTTATTCCAACACAGATACACACAGACACACAGACACACAGACACACACACACACACACACACACACACACACACACACACACACACACACATAAGGCCCTAATCTTGCTTTTGAATCAGGCTTCCAGATATTCAAGGATTTAGTCTTTACTGCCTTAGGTTATCCCCAGAGTCACACTACCATCCATCTTTTTTTTTTCCCCCCCTCAGTCTGAGGCCATAACTCCTCCAACTATGACTTAAGTAAAGTTCTGAATATCTCTGAGGGCAGAGTCAGTACTTGCCATGATGTTGAGCAATTAGTGACTGGGACAGACCTTGAAACTTCCGACTTCTTCAATGGATCTCTTCCCATCTTCTGATACCCTCTCTGTATTCATTCCAATGATAGACACATTCCGGCTGCCTCTCATTCAAGTCATCCACTGATGCTGAACCCCCCCCCCCCAAAAAAAAAACAAACAACAGAAGCCTCTCCCCAAACCAAGCCGTCTACTCCCTCTATTTCAACTACCTTGACAAATATGCCACTTCTAAATTAAACACTTCTTGGCCATTCTTGGACCTTTTCCATAAATAATAAGCTTCATTTTTTAAAAAATAATTTTTCTTCTAGCTCCTTCAATTTTCTGGAACTCATTGAAATGTGGCTTCGTGAGATTGCCCTAGATTCCTGGCATTGGATTCACTATGGTTGCCTTATTCTCTTTTAACTTATTGGTCTTGATGGGAAGCCCAATGATTTCTTGCTCTCCATGGACATACTCCTTCTACTCTTATCACTTAGAATCCACTGTTCCTTTGAGATTCACATCATCCAAACTGACCACCCAGACTAAATCTTAGATGCATCTACTGACCAGTAGGTATTAATCTTCTCACTCCAATTCATACCTTCATATTAGAAGACAGTTTGATGTTCTCAATCTATTTAGGTTTCATTATTTATTATGTCATTCCACCTCAACTACACTTAGAGGTAATGAAGATATATAACATACCACAACTTCTGTGTTCAACTCCCATGATCATGAATTCTGAAAATTCTATTACTCTTAATCATCTCCCATCATTCCCATTTACCTGCTAAATCTTAAATCTTGGGCTTGCTGGAGTCAGCTCAAACTGACTAGGGAATCAAGTCTTAAATTTTCAATGTGAGCCTTTATATCTCAGAAATTGGTATTTGTTCAAATCAAAGTTTCATTTGTGATTTTGTTGATTATCTTGTCTTTAAATAATGATGGAGAAAATAAAAACTAAATTTAAAAGCATGTTACTAGTGCATTTTTCTTCTTGGAAAGATACCTGCTAAACATTAGCTAAAATATTCTGATTTTTTGATATGCAATATAGAGCCACATATCCCAAGGAGGTCATTAAAATGAAAGTCCCCATGTTATGCACAATATTTATAGAGGCCTTCTTTTGATAGTAAAGAATTGGAAACCAAAAAGATGTCCATCACTTGGAAAACAACCAAATTGTTACTTAAATATAATGGAATATTAATGTGCTCTAAATAATATTGTTTGTAGGGAGAAGAATATACAGACTTGGATGAATTAAAGCACAGTCAAGTAAAAAGAGAGTCAAGAAACAATGCAATGAATCCAACATTATAAAGGTAATGAACAGTCACCATAAAATAATAAAAAATGAGTGCTCTTCAAATTTAGATCTCATTTGAACTGGGACTTCACTTATTTCTTGTAATACTTCTATTTGTCTACTTCCCAATCTGGAAAATATACTATCTCTTGCATGTGGTCTTCAATGATACCACCAGTCTTTCCCTCACTATACTAGCTTTATCCCCTACCCCTCAATATAACACCATCTTGAATATTCCTCAATATGCATACTGTTTCTCTTATAAAATGGAAGGTTTCTGATGATAGCAGAGATTATTTTTCTTTGATATTTTTATTACCATTGCCTAGTGCAGTACCTGATATGGAAAGCAACCAGACTTGTGAAGTGATTAATATAAGGAATTCAATATATATTCAAAGTGGGAAATTCCCTCTACAAGTACAACAATGAGAACTCTAGTGACTTGCTCAGTCAGTGATGTTAGGGGTGGGCCTCAAACCCAGGTGTTCCTGGCTCTGAGGTCAAATCTGTATCTGCTTTGTCAATCTTAAATGCTTATTATCAACTAGCTGATGATCATCCATAAATGGTTGATTCTTGGGCTTTTGGGGCTACAATCTTAGTATTGTCCTTGCCATTTTTCTTTCCCAATATGCCCCATAGCCAGTATCATGGTTTTCCCAATTCTATGAATCAATCTGTCTCTCTTCCTCTCTCTCTGTTTTTTATCTCCCCATCTCCTGTCATAGTCCTTAACCTAGTTAAAGCTAATGAGATTGAATAGCTTCTGGACTTGTTTCTCCACTTTCAGATTCTCCCCATTCTGATCCAACTTCCATACTTCCTTCAAATCTAATTGTCTAAAACCTAAGTCTGATAACACTTCCCTAGTCAATCTTCAGGGGCTCTCAATTTCTACCAGAGTGAAATACAAAATCTTCAGCTGGAGATTTGAGTCCTCTTAGTATAACTCTCATCTCTTTCTGGGCCTTTTTGATATTCATCTCATAGACAAACACTATACATGCCCCAGTCAACCTGACTTATTAGCATCTGTCTCCTCCCTTTTGAACTGAACCTTTTTAGAGCTGGTCTCCATACTGCCTCTTCACTTTTTAAATTCAACATTGCTAACTTTTTGCAAAGTTCAAAAAAAAAAGATTCCATTTCTTACCACTCTGATTCTGTAATGTTTTTAGCTCTTATTTCTCTAGAAACTTATTCAATTTTATATTTTTCTTTTTGCTTATGATTGTTTTAAATGTGTCCAATTTGGAGAGAAGCACAATAATATTCTCTTGTGATATAATGTTCTTGCAGGTCAGTTAATTTTACTTTAGTGAATTTAGCTGATCAAAGTGCTAATTACTATTTTTTGCTAATAGTCTTTTCCCATCCCCCCTATAGCTGTTAGTGTTAATACTTTGTATGAAGTAATCTGAATATGTGCTGTATCCATTATCCTTTTGAATTCCCACTCTAGTATTCTTGACTATAGTAGATTCTTAGCAATTATAGGCTGAAATGTATCCAGCACAATCTATTTCCCAGAATATGGCAAACCTTCCCAGGTACCCTAAAGACAAACCTGTTTGGGAGCTGCTGTGAACCATCTGTGATTACTTTCCTTATACAGTTGATCACTCCCAAGATAATGGCATCGATTTTATTTTTGCTTGACTCATTGTATTTGACAGTCCATTTACACTGTGGACATTTCTTAGAAGTCCAGGATCTGCACCAACATGTCTGCAACAGCATCTGGAATTTAAGTTGGGAGTAAGGCCAGATTTTCACCAGCTCACATAGCAGCTTTGTCTTATTGTATCTGTAGTCCATTTTGAATAGGATATTATATATCATCAGTGGCATAGATTCCAACATTGTGCATGTGGCCTCCTAAAACCTTGGTCAGTTGTCGAGTACTTAGAAAAGTCAGGGAGTACATAGCTGGTATCAGGGAATCTGGGACCTAAACACAGAACTGCTAATACCTGCCAAGGAGAAAGATCATAAAACTCAGAATGAATCCAAGAGGTTTAACAGTTCGAATCTATCTCCCCAGTACTATTCATCCCATCTGTTTTTCTAGCATAGTCATCAGTGTTTAGTTGAGAAAGGGTTTTTGGAGAAGATTACAAGTATAAGAAAGCCCTGAGTTCATGCTGGGCTCTATTCTTCTCCCCTTCATTTTTCCTATTGATACTAATATGGAATTTACATATTCTAGTTATTTCTCCTTATGGTGTGTGCACTTCCAGCCTCTTTCATTTGTCTATCTTCTAGCCTATCTATAGCCATTATTTTTCTTCTTGTAGGAGCACTCCACTGGTAAAGCCACAGTGCCAACTCTTATTAAACCAATATCCTTGTCTACACCGTTCTCAACATCTAACATTTTAAATCTTTTCGCCTAAAAGACTACTGATAGTTCATGCTGGATAAAGCTATACAGTCTTCCAAAAATATAACTCCCTCAAGAAACTTGGTCTGACAAGTCTCTTGTTACAGGATGGAATTACATTCAAATGGAAAAACAAATTTGCTTTTTGAGCTCTATATAGTAAAGAGTTAAAGGATTAAGAATAGAGTACTCAAATTATCTTACAGTAATTCAAATTTTGTTCTGTCACTGAAGAACAGGTTGCAATTCTGTAGCAAATGTGGGTTCAGAAGAAAAGTCCCTTAAAGGTACCTATGGTCATAGTCTAAGACATTCTAATAAGCTCATGATCTAAAACAGGGGCAGAGAGAAGAGGAAAATAATGGGTATCAAAGCTAAACAAACAGAATCTTTAGGCCATGATTGATTCGCTGTAAAAAAGGAGGCGAAGGTAGAGTCTAACATTACTCTACCGTACTGAAAATGGAAGCTCTCTCTTATGATAGAGAAATTGTTGTTGTTGTTGTTGTTCTTAGATTTTGAAAAGGATCATGACATCTGGAAGGTAATTTTGACTTGCAAGTTAATTGGATTTAAGGGAGGGTGGATTGTGCCAAGCCTCATTTTTTCCTGCAGACTCATCTGAATTGAGTGGGAAGATATAGCTCAGGATGCTTGCAGATTGTTCTGAATGCAAGGGGAGACCTTGATTTTTGCAAGTCAAGGTCTTTCTCAGGTCTCTGTTTGTGGCAACACCCATTCAGTATTTCAGGCTAGATAAGAAATGATGCAATAGATGGCCCTTTTTACCTCCTCAAAAAAAATCAATCTGAGAGGGGAACATCCTCAGGGTTTCTGGCCAGAAGAGCATCAGTTGGTTATTTGTACTTATTCTGGGCCATCAAAATCCAACCAATGATGAACAGAGATTTCTTAGGACTTATTCTTTGCCAATCGGTGAGAACCATAGAGATTTCGGTTCAAGGCATAGTCAAATAGCTCCCATTAAATCTCAATGGATTTTACTAACATTAGGCCATTATTAGTAAAAAAAAAAAAATTATCTTGTTCAGAGAAAACATGCCTCTCTAGAGTCCACTACAAATTTATGTTAAATAACATGATCTGAGTCCTCAATGCTACTAGGCAATTCTGCTGTGCCTCTGTTATTAACTTATTATTCAACTTATTATTATAAGTTAATAACTCTTCTAAAATTTTCATTCCTCTTCAAATCTCCCATGACTCTCCATCCACTCCTTTAGCTGAAAACATTCCCTCATATTTCACAGAAATAAATTGAAGTTATTTACCATGAACCTTTTCCTGATAGATCAGTCAGGTGCATTCTGCTGCTTTCTCTTTCTTCACCCTTCTTTAATGTAATGAAGTAGTCCTGACATTACCAAGATTAATCCCTTCACTTGTTCAAGTGACCCCATTGGCTTCCATTCCTTCAAAAGGTTCTCTCTCCTATCATCCCTATTCTTTCACTTGTTTTCAATATCTCCCTCCCTATTGACTCATTTTCTACTGCCTCCAAATTTTCTGGCTTATTCTGAAAAAACCCTCACTAAATCTTTTCATCCCTGATAACTGTTGTCCTACATCTGCTCTACTCTTTGTACTTTTAACTCTTTCAAAATGGCTTCTACACTAAGCGCTTCTACTTTCCCTCCTCTTATTCTGTTTTTAATTCCTTAAAAAATGTGGCTTTTGACCTTATCATTCTATTGAAACTATTCTCCCCAAAGTTATTAATAAGATATTAGTTTCCACATCCAATGACTTTTTCTCATTCTCCTTGACCTCTCTGCAGTCTTTAACACTGTTGAGCAATCTCCCCTCCTTAAACCTCTCTTCTCAATAGGCTTTCAGGAAATAACTCTCTCTGGTTGTCCTCATACCTAGTTGATGACTCCTTTATCCTTTTTCATAAGTCTCCCTCAAGATTCTGTCCTTGGTCCATTTGTCTTCTCTTTCTATACTACTTCATTTGGGTTCCCTCTAGACTACTTTACTTGGTGATCTCATGGAGCTCCCATGGAGTTGTCATCTTAATGCTGATAATTCTCAAATCTATCTTTTCTCATCTGATTTCTTTGCTGACCTCCAGTTTCATATCTCCAAGTGTCTTTTAGGTATCTTAAACTAGATATCTTAAACTCAATATATCTAAAACTGAATTCATTTTCTTTTCCTCTAAGCCCCACTTTACTTTCTTTATCAATATAGAAGTCAACACTATTTCCAGTCTCTCAGAGTCACAACTGGAATCATCCTGGATTCCTTACATCTCATGTCTGAGCTGTTTTGTCACTACCAGCTTCTCCTTCAATTCAATGAATCAGTAACCTTTTTCCCCTTAAGAAACAAGATTGTCAAACAGATTACAGCTATGTCTCTCAGAAATCATTATTTATGTTCAAGGTGGGATTTAAACCAGGGGTGCAAATATAGTTCAGCATTAGGAAATCCATCAACTACATTAAAAATCAAAACATTAAAAAATCGCACAATGAATAGTGTCAGAAAAACTTTTGCCAAATTACAAATCTTTTATGTCAAAAGCATTACAAATTATGATCATAGAGAGATATTTAAAAACACCATAAGAAGCATCTATCTCAAACCAAAAGCAATATCTTTTGGAATGGTCATATACTAGAACATTTTTCAATAAAAGTAAGAGTGAAGGATGCTCCCTTTCCCATCAAATCTCGGGCCATATAGGTGGCACAGTGGTAAAGTGCTGGGCCGGGCAATTTGCTAAGAAAACTCCCTCTGAAACCCAAAAGGGCTCATAAAGAATTGAACACAATTAATAATGACTAAAAATAATTAATAATTCAAATACTAATTTATTCCCCTCTGCTCCCAAATATCTTGTCTCCAGTCATATGGACCACCCCTTCTGACTCTCCTCAGCCTATGTCTCCATGATAACTTAACATTCTCTTTATCCCTTTTCATAGAATTTTAAGGACCTATGGAATCAGAAAATAACTTAGGGACTGTCAACTTCAACTCTCTTATTTTTCATTTAGAAACTAAGATCCATAGAGGAAAAGGTTGATTCACAGTCACAATGAATTAGTAATATGACTATAATAACTCAATTAGCTCAATACCTCATTTTTCTTCTCAATTCCTCTTTATATTGTAGTTCCTTTTTCCTACCTGCTAACAAAAGGTAAATCTCACACATAATAGAGGTTAAGTAGACTCTGTGGACAATCTTGGTGTGGAATCAAGATATAGCCTGTTGAGGAGACCCTCAGAAACTAAAGGGCCCTTGGACAATTGAGGTATCAAAACCACTCTACTGCCCTCTCTTATATTTAAGATTTGCTACTCCAAATACCCATACCTTACCACCAGCACCTCTGTATTCGGAGCCACCTCTACCCATTCAACTCACCTGTAGTCTTCTCAGAAAATATTTGACAATAAAATGTGATAATAAGGTAAGACATACATGTAACTGGACATTTTTTGAGGACACACTGAATTCAGCACCCTTGGCCCCATTTAATTTAAAGATGTTATATCTTTCTGTTGCACTAAGACACCTGTGTCTGATTACTTTATTAGGTATAGATGTTAGAGATATTACAGCTGAATAGTGATGTAAGTAATCATTAGTTGACTTTTTTCAATTGGGGAATGGTTGAACAAGTTGTGGTATATGATGGCAATGGAATACTTTTGGGCTATAAAAAATGATGAGCAAGATGCTTTCAGAAAAAACTGGGAAGACTTATATGAACTGATGCAAAGTACAAAAAGCAGATCCAGGAGAACCTTGTAACAGTAACAGCAATTGTAATACTAATATAATATAATAATCATCTGTAAACAGCTTCTTTATTCTCAGCAATATAATGATCCAAAACAATTCCAAAAGACTTATGATCAAGTGTTATCTACTTGTAGAGAAAAAAAAAAACTGATGCCATCTGAATATGAGTTGAAACATACTTTTAATACTTTGTTTATTCTTTTCTTGGTGTTTTCTTTTGAAACATTGCTAATATGAAATTATTTCATATAACTTCAAATGGATAGTCTGTATCAAGTGGCTTGTCTTCTGAAAGAGGGAGAACTAGAGGGAGACAGGGAGAGAATTTGAAACTCAAAATTTTAACAATGAATGTTAAAAATGTAACTGAGAAAAAAATTAAATATAAGAAAATTGTTGACTATGTTTCTTGTTGAGTTCAAACGAGAATGTCTGTGTGCATCTTATTGACTGTTACCTTGCACATACTTTCCATTATTTCCTGTCTGTATTCTTATTTTTCCTCTAATGATCTTAAGTTTTCCTTTTTATTTTCCTGGAAGGCCAGTAATGCCTACAATGTTTTTCTGATCCTAAGACTGAATTTTTTCCCTCTTGATTTAAAATACATGAGGTTTTCCAGTGGCCATTTCATAATTTTTGGCTTTTTATATTTTTCTGTGTTTTGTTTTGGTTCTCCCCATAACCACTGTTGTTCTCCATGATTCTATTGCTTCATGAAACTCCCCTGTTCTTCTTCTCAGACTCCATCTTTTCTTCTTAAATTCTCATGTTTGTTTTTTCCCTCATTATCCAATTTCTAATCTCATGTGTTCTAGATATTTCCTGAGATCTGTTATGATTCTCAATCACCTTGGGGATTCTTGTGGCATGTGGGTTCTCTCTCACAATTGTTGTATTATTATGGCCTTTTTTGCATCTTGGGTTTTACTTTGTTTATTTGTATTATAACTTTTTTTTTGGTCGGGATTCTTTACTTATTTGTTTGGCTTTTAGTTTCTCTACAAAGACTTTCCTTCTGTTTCCTCCTTTTTTTTGTGATTATCTAATTTGAGGTATGTGTCATTGTTCTGCACTAGTACAGGTTAAGTGTGGGCTTACTCAAAATTCTCATCTAGCAATTTTCTTTCTAGATTTTTAGAGAAACAGTCACAGAATTGAAAACTCTCAAGTGACACAGCCCATCTCATCCTACTCATAGCTAAATCAATAGCTTTCCAATATTCTTGAGAGGTATCAATTCAATTTTTGCTGAGACCTCAACAACGACACTTTCTTAAGGCTGATAATCTGGCTTTGAGAAAGGTTTATTTCATCAAATATTTTCTTTGAGATCTTTTTGCTTATTTACAAGTTTTCATTAATTGATTTTTAGGTCTGATTTTATATTGGTTATATTTAAACCATCTTTTTTTTTTTTAAGATTACAGATTAAAGTATTTATTTATTTATTTATTTATTTATTTTTAATTTTTTATTTTATTTTATAATTATAACATTTTTTGACAGTACATATGCATGGGTAATTTTTTACAACATTATCCCTTGCACTTACTTCTATTCAGATTTTTTCCCTTCCTCCCCCAATCCCCTCCCCCAGATGGCAAGCAGTCTTATATATGTTAAATATATTACAGTATAATTTAGATACAATATATGTGTGTAGAACCGAATTTTTTGTTGCACAGGAAGAATTGGATTCAGAAGGTAAAAATAACAGTTTACATTCATTTCCCAGTGTTCCTTTTCTGGATGTAGCTGGTTCTGTCCATCATTAATCAATTGGAATTGGATTAGCTCTTCTCTATGTTGAAGAAATCCACTTCCATCAGCATACATCCTCGTACAGTATCATTGTTGAAGTGTATAATGATCTTCTGGTTCTGCTCGTTTCACTCAGCATCAGTTGATGTAAGTCTCTCCAAGCCTCTCTGTATTTCTCCTGTTGGTCATTTCTTATAGAACAATAATATTCCATAACATTCATATACCATAATTTACCCAACCATTCTCCAATTGATGGACATCCATTCATCTTCCAGCTTCTAGCCACTATGAAAAGGGCTGCCACAAACATTTTGGCACATACAGGACCCTTTCCCTTTTCTAGTAGTTCCTTGGGGTATAAGCCCAGTAGTAGTATGGCTGGGTCAAAGGGTATGCACATTTTGATAACTTTTTGGGCATAATTCCAGATTGCTCTCCAGAATGGTTGGATTCTTTCACAACTCCACCAACAATGCATCAGTGTCCCAGTTTTCCCACAGCCCCTCCAACATTCATCGTTATTTGTTCCTGTCATCTTAGCCAATCTGACAGGTGTGTAATGATACCTCAGAGTTGTTTTAATTTGCATTTCTCTGATCAATAGTGATTTGGAACACTCTTTCATATGAGTGGAAATAGTTTTAATTTCATCATCTGAAAATTGTCTGTTCATATCCTTTGATAAACCATCTTTATAAAAAATTCCATAGCTGATTTATTTTTTAGCCAAAACCTAGGAACATATTTAACAAAGAATGTAGTGAGTTATGTTTTATTTATGTAATTAAACAATACCTTAAAACACACATTTATTTAAAATGATATATAAAAACATTAAAAATATCAAGGGTTTTTACACAAAGAGATCAGGAAAATTTGAGTGAGTATAAATTGTGTCCAACTTGAGATAAAATTAGTAATTAAACATTTGCTTCTTTGTTGTTTGTCAATTCCTGTTGTTTTCCTTTATAAAAGGCTACCAGTTCTAGATGAAATTCATTCCTGTGTATATTTTAATATCTTTCATGGTTAAAATTGTTAAAAAATTTTCATAACAATAAGAAACTGACTCTTTTGGAAGTATTAGATTCTCTTCATTTATGGTAGTCAACCATTACAGTAGGTCAAAATAATCACTCATATCAAAGACAAAGTTAGTAATAATCTCAATGTCAGACTCTCCTCTTGTGATTTGCATCTGCTTCATTTCCTTCAAGACAGAGGCAAGTTTATTAGTATCAAGGCAAGACTCCAATAATCCAAGACAGCAATAATGGTGGGTCTGGTTCCTATAACAATCCAGAAAGATTGGAACTGATAATATCTTTAAGTTGGGCAGTTTGTGCTGGCATGATCTCAGGAAAACAAGCATATTCCCGCTAGATAGTGGGTTGCCATGAAGACCAAGATGGGAGAGCCTGATACAGGAATATAAATAGGACCAGGTTTCATAAAAGTCACTGTCTTTGATTCCACATTTTGTCATATTCAACCACTTCAGTGAGTTTGAGGCTGACTTTAGAAGATCCAGAAAGGAGTCTAGTAGTTCTGCTAGTTTGTTGCCTGCAAGATCCAGCTTTATGAGATGGGTGCTATGTTGACTATGAGCCAGGTAGATTAGGTCTTTCTTTGACAGAGAGCAGAAAGAAAGTTGAAGGCTCTCCAGGGAGCATGGCAGGTCTCTAAAAATAAAAGAAAAATAAAGATATGTAATCTATATAACAAAACCTAGAGAACCACTTCTATCTCCTCTCCCTCCTCAATACCTGCTAATGGAACATCTTCATCTTTTAGACTTCCACCTAAATTGAATATTTTTACCCTCTAAATGGGAGATTTAGGCATTGACCAAGGTAAGGGAACAGAATAAACAAAACAAAACAATGAGGAAATTAGCTAATATTGGAGGGTTTAAAAAAGTTAGCACAAATAGTCCATTCAGTGACCACAAAACTGAATCTTGTAGCAACATGAATGGGAGAGGACTTTTGGAAGATTATTAGGAATAAATGAAAGAATTCAGTCTTGAAATCATAGAAAGATTTGAAAGAGATGAGTTTGTGGACATGTCCCATATCATTATAGAACTACCAGAATCAGAAGTAAATTCTCAGTCAATCTAGAATTGACATGTCACATGGAAACAAATGGAAGGTTCTTATGTAGATCTTATGTAGATCTATTTAACCTCATTTTCAGAAAGAACTAACTCCCCAGGTCTCTGATCTATACATCATAATTTGCCAAGACTATGATGACAGCACAAATAAGACATCAGAATATCAAGATAGTGACTGCAGGGAACTGATAATAGAAGGGTCTTCCATAGAAACCTAATGGAGCTGAATCTAGCTAAGAATCTAGCAAGGCTGATCAGAGGTTCCATGGATTCATAAAACCCACACTAATGTATGTAAGGTGCCAAGAAGATAGGGGATTTAATGATTAGATAAATCTAAAAGAGGCTAGACAAGAACACTCCAAAGTCTTTTTCTAGTTCAACATTAAAAATTTCTGCAAACATAGAGAATGTTATGGGGAATCTGACATAATTTAAACCTTACTTTTATTTGAATTAGTCAAAGGATGGCTAAACATGAACTCTGAACACAAAGTTTAATGGGGAAAAACATTAAACTATATAAGTAAATAGGACTTTTAATACAAACTAATCATAAAGTCAACTGCAAATATGGAGATTGCCTTGTTATGAGAGGATAGGTGAGCAAGAAAAACAATAAAAATCAAATGTTAGAAGGAAAAGAAAGAAGAGAAGTAGAATAAAAGCAGATCATTTGTCATTTATTCATCATATCCATCAGATTTGCCAAGATGATAAAACAGATAAATGATGATAGTTGGAGGGGATATAGAAAGAGAAACACTGCAATATTCCCTCCATGGAGCTGTGGAGGTTATCTGCCAATCTCACTTACCTAAGCAGATACTCCACCCGGTCTGAAAGACAAAGGTTATGTAAAGAAATCTCTCTGAGGTGTTTCAGTTTGCTTAGTTCTTCAGCAAGAATGTCTACAAAAGTTATTGGTTCTAGAATTCATCTTCGATATTTTTTCTTCATTAAAAGAAGATAGCTTCAAGCTCTGCAAATTTTGGAAAGTTGTGATTTGTGACAAAAGCCACCCGATATCATTCAAAATTATTTGACTATAATTTAGGTCCAATCTGTGAATTGTCAGAGGGTCCAAAAGAGACAGTAATTGCCTCACATCATGATCAATGATGCCAGTAGTGTAGAGATCTTGGCACTTTAGATGGAGAGGGCTGTAGGCTTTTTCACTGAAAGCTTCCTTTAGAAATTTATTCGAAGAAGAACTGATTTGTAAATCTGTCAGGAGTTCCACATACATTTCTTTGGGGAAAGCCGTAACTGGAGATGCTTTCGATTCCCTGGTCTCTTGTCTGGCTTTGTGGATCATGACTCTGTTGTGAGGACATGTAGACTTGGGAGTGGCTTATTGAGGTGGCCCACAGTCTCATGATGCTTAAATTCCACCAAATATTTTGATTCACTAATCCTGTCATATCCAGCTGCTGTAACCTTCTAAATCAAGGGGAAAAAAAAGAAAAAAAGTCATAAATTGGGTCAGAAAGCCTTGGAAGTTCCGTTTATCATCATGACTGATGATAAGGGATAACTAGGGACACCTAGATTCTAAATATCCTGGTCCTTATATTTCTTTCTATTAAGATGTTACTGAGCAGAAGAATCAATAGGAGAAAAGTCATAAATAGTCATAAATGTAATAACTCATTGAGTGCCTGAAAACAGATTTTATTATCTTATCCCATAAGTCATTGGCTCCAATAACTCGTTTGGTTAGAATGGACCTTTCTTAACCATAGCCTTATCCACTTACACAATAGAAATGAATGCCCCAGGAGACTGGCATAAACTGAAAAATAATTTTAGCTCTGCATGTCTTTATTTGATCTTCCTTTGGGGATTTGTTATACAGTGGAAAGAACAGGTATGAAGGATAGGAAAACAAGGGTGGAAGTCCTACCTCTGAATTATTCTTAGAGAGTCACTTAACCTCTTAGTATTTTAGGTAACTTCCTAAGATATTGGTAGCAGAGAAGTTGCTAATAAACACTGATGGTAGAAGATATCAATGATATCATAGGTCCAATCTTTATTTGCATCAACCTACTCCAGCACACACACACACACACACACACACACACACACACACACACACACACACACACACGAGATCCTAATTTTGTTTCTGTAGCAGATTTCTAGACACTCAAGGATGCAGTCTTCATTTCCTTAAGCTATCCCCAGGTCCACTATGCTACTTATCCCTTTCTTTTCTTTTTCAGTTTGAGAACACAATTCCTCCAACTATGGTTTAAGTAGAGTTCTGAGTGTCTCTGAGAGCAGAGTCTCACTGCTTTCCATGAAGTCAAGCAATTCAAGGTCAGACCTTGAAATTTCTCATTATCTGTCTTCATTAAATTTCTTCCCATCTTCTGATATTTTCTCTCTGGAGTCATTCTCCAAAGCCTGGAACATTCCTGCTGTGTCTTACCCTATTCATCCCAGTGATATTGAACCCCAAAGAACACAATCCTATCCTCAAACCAAGCTATCCCCTCTATTTCAATTACTTTGTCAAATATACCACTTACATAAACATTTCCTCATTATACCTTCTAGGATACCTTTTCCATAAGTTGCTGGAACTCTATCTTTCCAGAAATCAGCAGGAGTCAGGATCACTAAATGTCTTTATTGTAGATCTTTTCCATCCCCTCCAACGCCAGGTCACGAGTGCAAGTGAGCGTGAGTTCCACCACCCAAGTTTCTCTTACTCCTCCCACACAAGTCACTTCCCTCTCTTTGTCTCACCAATCAAGTCAGCACAGAACAGCTGGGGAGGGTCAACTTTAAACAAGTTAATAGGGAACCGTCCAATTGGCAATTAGTCTCACGTGCTTCATCATCCAAGTGCATTGCTCAGTTCTAGCCCTTTACATCTCCCGCTTTCTTTTGTTTTAGACCACAGGAGGTCGTGCCATCCCTGACTTTTCAGGGAGATGAGAACCCCAAAAAGGAGGTGATCACGCCCCCCCTGACTTCTCAGGAGGGGAGATGAAAGCACTAAAAAGGAGATAATCAGGCCCTCCCTGACATCTCAGGAAGGGAGATGAGAAGCACCAAAGAGAAGTGGGGATTTGCTAGCAGGTTTCTGGATTGAAGGGCCTTATTAGAGACAAGTATGCACAAACCCATCAGCATGGGAGTTATTACACAAGCACATAGCAATTACGCAGAGGCTATTAGTGGTGACTCTCCCCACAGTCAGTGCAGACTCGATGTGGTGTAACAAACAGGAATTGTACATGCAAGTAGTGATATAACAAATAATATAAATCAACATGGTATTGTAAGAGATTTCCAGAAGTCCTAGAAGGAGGGTATGTAAACACCAGACACACATACCCCTTCTTCAGCAACCAAGAGATAGTCCAAAACCAATCTATTGTCCATTGCTTCACTGTTAGGGAATCCAATGATCCCCACAAGTTTTTGAAATCCCACATCAGTCTTTTTATATGTTAGGGAATCCAATGATCCCCACAAGATTTTGAAGTCCAGCAACAGTCTTATGATGCCTCAGAGAATCCAATGATTCCTGAGGATTTTCAAGTCCTACAATAGTCTTATGATGTCTCAGAGAATCCAATGATTCCTGAGGATTTTCAAGTCCAACAGTTTTTGATGTCCATGGGTCAAACGCCATAACTGCCAGGTTCTTTCAGTGGTGGGCACAGTCAGCAACGGAACCACCCGATGTTTCTTGGGCCTTCTCCTTCGTTTCAAGGGTCTGCTCTGTCTCTCTCCGAAGAACAAGGCGAATACGGCTCGTTGGCACCCATCTGATTCCTTCTCCATCTGTAGAGATACAAGCAAACCCTCTCCCCCAAGCAGTTAACCTATCTGGTCCCTTCCATTCACCACTTTCTGGGTCTCTCCACATCACTTGGCGATTATCTAAAGACAGTGGAGCTGCTTGCACTGGACACTGCCCTTCCGGTGAGTTATAAAACCTGTCTGCTGGAGCCAGTGCATCTTTGTCAAAAATTAAAAAATTAATGGTATAGAGAACTAAATTTAGAAGTTCTCTAGGGTTACCTGTGGCTCCCCCTTTCTTTTGTTTTTGGAGGAGTATCTTAATATCTCTGTTTCTTCTCTCTACTATTGCCTGCCCTTGAGGATTAAAGGGTATGCCCGTGGTGTGTAAAATCTTATACTGTGCACAAAAGTGTGTAAAATGTTTAGATGTATATGCAGGTCCATTGTCTGTTTTTATTGCTTGTGGCACACCCATAATTGCAAATGCTTGTATAAGGAATTCAGTTACCACTCGGGCTGTCTCTTTTGCTGCTGGCATTGCAAATGTGAATCCTGAAAAGGTGTCTACCACAACATGGATAAAAGATAGACGACCAAAAGATTTATAATGGGTCACATCCATTTGCCAGATTTCATTAGGTCTCAAACCACGAGGGTTCTTCCCTGGAGGGAGTGTAGGAGCATGGAAAGGAAGGCAAGCTGTACAGGCTTTTACTATGCTCCTAGCTTCTTCTCTTGTTATTCCAAACTGCAAACGTAAAGCTCGGGCAGCCTGATGATATTTAGAATGAGACTCTTGTGCTTCTTGAAATAAAGGAGTACTGGCCAGCATGGTTAGAAGGCTATCTGCCTTTGAATTACCATCAAAAATAGGACCTGGAAGTCCACTATGGGAATGGACATGCAAAATATAAATCTTACCTGGATGCTTTCTCACTTGCTCTTGAAGCTCTTTAAAGAGCTGATATATATTGGAGGCTACAAATTTTATTTGGGCTGTGGCAATTCTTTGTACCACACCTACTGAATAGGCTGAATCAGATATTATATTTATGTCTCCCGGATAATTAGCAAGAGCTAGAATGATTGCATACAATTCATTCTGCTGAGTGGACTGAAAAGGAGTTCTGATTACTTTCTTTATAGTTAAGTCATGAGAATACACAGCGCAAATATTATGTTTGGATGCATCTGTAAAGATAGTTGGTCCTTTAAGAGGAACTTTAGAAACCTTTTCTTCAAGAATCCATTGCCAATTATGTAGCAGTCTGGTTATCTTTAATGGAGACCCATGTGCAAAATTTGGAGCCATGGTTAATAAAATTTGCCACTCTGGGATGGTTTCGCAGCACACATTAATTTGTGCATTAGTATAAAAGGTATATATCTTGTCAGGTCTTGTCCCAGATAATTGTACTGCTCGTTTAATGGCCTTTAATAAAATTCTAGCCACAAGCACTGGGTAAGGAATAAGGCTTTGTTCTGGTTGTGCTGGGAGGTTCACCCACTCTATCACACTGTCTCCTTGATGAAGGACTGCTGTGGGGGCCTCTTGTGTAGCAAAAACTGATATTTCCAAGGGTTTTTGAGTGACTCTTTCAACCACATTGGATAAAGCCAGTTCAACTTCTCTCAAAGCCTCTTGAGCTTCTTTTGTAAGCTGGAGTGGTGAATTTAAAGCACTGTCTCCCCTTAAAATGTCATATAATGGTTGCAATTGACAGGTAGTCAAGCCTAGCACGGGACGCATCCATTGGATATCTCCTATCAATTTCTGGAAGTCATTTAAGGTGTTTAGCTTCTCTGTTCTTAAGGACAGTTTTTGTACTATAAGCACCTTAGGATATACTTCATATCCTAAATATTGAAAAGGAGCATGTCTTTGAATCTTTTCTGAAGCTATGTGCAATTTATAATTCCTTAGTGTTTCTATGGTTTTTTGTAGACATGCTTCTAACATTTGTTCCTCAGGTGCACATCCCAATATATCATCCATGTAATGTAATAACATTACTTTTGGAAATGCTTTTCTTACTGGACTAAGAGCAGCAGCAACATACATTTGACACATAGTAGGGCTGTTTTTCATTCCCTGTGGCAAAACTGTCCATTCATATCTTTTATAAGGCTCAGCTAAGTTAACGCTGGGCACTGAAAAAGCAAATCTTTTCATATCCTCCTTATCTAGAGGGATAGAATAGAAACAATCCTTAATGTCTATAACCCACAGAGGCCATTCTCTAGGCAACTGAGTAGGAGATGGAAGTCCAGGTTGAAGAGTTCCCATAGTTTCCATCTGTTCATTTACCTTTCTTAAATCAGTCAACATTCTCCATTTTCCAGATTTCTTTTTTACAACAAATACTGGGGAATTCCAAGGACTTAGAGAAGGTTGTAAGTGTCCTTGATCAAGTTGTTCCTGTACTATATCTAG
This sequence comes from Sminthopsis crassicaudata, assembly GCF_048593235.1. Classification (NCBI taxonomy): domain Eukaryota; kingdom Metazoa; phylum Chordata; class Mammalia; order Dasyuromorphia; family Dasyuridae; genus Sminthopsis; species Sminthopsis crassicaudata. The sequence continues at coordinate 77,838,950 of NC_133617.1, read as the reverse complement.
TAAGGCCTGAATTTTATTGTTATCTAAGGGCCACTGTTCTATCCACACTGGTGTATCAGTTTTCCACTGGATAGGAACAGGTGAAAGTGTTGGCAGGCCTTCAACAGCAGCCCTGCCTAAAAAACCGAAGTACTCATTTTTAACCCTAATTGTTGTAAAATGTCTCTTCCCCACAGATTGATGGGAATTTTTTCAACTATAAAAGGAGTAAAAACTCCTGTTTCACCTTCAAATACCCATCTTAAAGGGCTAACACTAACTTCAGCTGCTATTGATCCTCCTACCCCAGACATGTAGGTGTCTGCCTTAGTCTTTGGCCAGTGACTAGGCCAGTTGGCACCTCTAATGACTGTGCGATCTGCACCTGTGTCCACCAGTCCTTCTAATGCTATGCCATTTATATAGATGGTGAGCATAGGTCGGTCAGCTGTCACAGCTGCTGTCCAGTATATTCCTGGGTTTTTCTGCTTGGAGTCCAAACATGGGTGACTGTCACCAGGTTGCTTATTAGGAGTCTGTATCAATAAACCTGATGCTACTACTTCCCCTGGTTGATAAGTCACACATTGTCTCCCTATGTTAGTGACTGGGATATTATCTACACATTCCCCAGTTTCCCACATCAGTGTATGAATGAACACTGTCTTGTAAGTACTCTCAGGAGGTGAAATGGTCAAGCCTACTGTGCCTGGAGGCAAGGGATCCATAGGTTGGAGAGGAACAGATTTCACCTCTCCAGGGGGTATCTCAATTGTCCCAGCTGCATACAACTCTATCCTCCCTAATTGTAGTCCCTTTCTCTCATCATGTTGCTTCCTGGCTGACTGATTGTGTAATCCCTTTCTCCCCTCAGATGGCTTCCTGGCTGATTGGTCATGTCTGGGTATTGGACTTGGAGGCACTCTCTGGGTGTGGCATCGGCTGCCATCATGCCCCAAGTGTTTTTTGCTTGGGGCCCTGGAGCGGGGCCCCTCATCCTGTTTCCCTGAATCAGTCTACACTCTGAGGCCCAATGGAGTCCTCTGTTGCATTTTGGACATGGGGTTTTGGGTCTTGTTCTCCCAGCCTGTCTTCTCACTCTGTCTCTATGCCAACATTGAGCTTTCAAATGGCCTACTTTACCGCATTGAAAGCATTGACGAGTCTCTCTGGAAACCCCTTGCCAAAAGGGATCCTGTCTCCCCATGATGGGATCTTGGGAAGTCTGCACCATAGCCTGGCTATAAAAGGTATTTGTGCCCATTGTGGCACAGCGTCTTATGATCTCCTCTAAAGGAGCATCCTTACGTAGTCCTAGTATAATCCTTCTACAAACCTCATTGGCATTGTCTCTAGCAAGTTGCCTCACCAAAGTGTCTGTTACTTCATTTTCACCATTAGCCTGTATGACAGCTGTCTGCAAACGTGCCACAAAATCAGCAAAAGGTTCATTTGGTCCCTGTACAATTTTTGTGTAGGTCTCACCCTTGTAGTTTTTACTGGGGAGAGAAGCCCATGCTTTGATAGCAGCAGCAGAAATTTGCTCAAATGCTGTTATGGAGTAATTAATCTGTACCGAAGCATCTGCATAAGAACCTATACCTATTAGTAGGTCATAGGTGATGGAAGTATTAGCTGCACTTTGACTATTTTGTTGGGCTTGAATTCTACAGAGCTCAGTAAATTCAGAAAACCACAACAAATTTTGTCCAGGTTCTAAGCACACTTTTGCAATGACTTTCCAGTCACTAGGGGTTAAGGTTTCATAAGCCAAATTGTGTATTAACATCTTAACATAATCTGATGTAGCCCCAAAGACAGTGCAAGATTTTTTCAGGTTTTTAAGGACATCCATATTAAAAGGAGCATATCTTCTACTCTCTTGACCTGCAGAATTATGCTGTTGAATCACGGGAAAAATTTGAAGTTTGAAATCATTATCTACTTCTTTTCCATTTTCAATTGCTTCAATAAGCCCTCTTTCTAATCTAGTTACAGGAGTGGGCAGTTGTTGGGAGGGGGGGCTCTGTGTGGGAGGAGGGGGGGCGCTGATGATGTCACCGCCCCTCCCACTACTCCTCCTCCCTCCGTCCCTGAAGGTGGAGTGGATGTGGGCTGATCAATAATCTACTCTCTAGGTGAGGTTGAAATTTCTTCCGGACAATCAGAGTCTACACACTCAGATTCCTCATTCAAATCCCCTTGCCCTCTGGCAATGTCCTGAGTTTGCCTATCTTCTATCTTTTGTTCCTCACGCTTCCTTCTCAGTGCCTTTTTAGAACTCTTCCTTCTTCTAAACTCTTCTGGATAGCTTAAGTCTAATAGAATCAAGTTGTATAGATAAAATACCTCTGGGAAAATTTGACAATTCCCATTTTTTGAGTAAAATTCTTTCATTTCAAGTCCCACTAGCTTCCATTTATCTATACGTAGTTTTTCTTCATTTAAGAACCAAGGGGACGTGCGAATCAATGAGTGTAAGAGATTATTCATTTGTGGGATGGGAACAAGTAAACTTTTCTCATCAATTATCTTAATTATATCCTCTATAGCATTGCTAGATGAGGCAGGGGCTGGGGTTGGAGCAGGGTCAGCTGAGGCCCAGGATTTACCTAACATCTGCCCCATCTCAGTTACTAGAGATTGCTGATTTAGTCCTTAACAAGGTAAATTCCTTATTTCTATTAGAATACTCACCTAATCTCCTGGTCACAGGAGGACTTCGGTGGAAGTAGGGTGCCAGCCCCACGTTGGGCGCCAAATGCTGGAACTCTGTCTTTCCAGAAATCAGCAGGAGTCAGGATCACTAAATGTCTTTATTGTAGATCTTTTCCATCCCCTCCAACGCCAGGTCACGAGTGCAAGTGAGTGTGAGTTCCACCACCCAAGTTTCTCTTACTCCTCCCACACAAGTCACTTCCCTCTCTTTGTCTCATCAATCAAGTCAGCACAGAACAGCTGGGGAGGGTCAACCTTAAACAAGTTAATAGGGAACCGTCCAATTGGCAATTAGTCTCACGTGCTTCATCATCCAAGTGCATTGCTCAGTTCTAGCCCTTTACAATAAGTAACATTCTTCCTTCCTATTTTACAACTTGTGTTAAGAAACTTATGCAATGAATGCAACATCATAAAGGTAACAAACAGTCATCAGAAAATACAAGAAAATGAGTGCTCTGTAAATTTAGATCTCAATTAAACGGAGCCTTTTCTTTTGCATGGGAAGGATTTTTATTTCTTGTAATACTTTTATTTATATGCTGCCCAACCTAGAAAAAAATACATACTTGCATGAGATCTTCATTATCATCTATCTTCCCTTCCCTATGTTAGTTTCATACACACCTTGAAGAAAAAAGAAAATTACCTTGAATATATCTCAACATGCCTAATGTTTCTCTTACAATATGCAAGCTTTCTGATGGCAGAGATTATTTCTCTTTGGTATTTTTATCCCCAGTGCCTAGTGTACCGATAGGGAATGCAACCAGACTTGTGAAGTAGCTCATATAGGGAATTGTATGTCTCTATGTGTATGTATATATGTATATACCTATGAGAAACACCCTTTACTACTGCAACAGTGAGAGCTTCAGTTACTTGCCAAGTCAGTAGTGACAAGAGTGGATCTTGGGCCAAATCTGGATCAGTTATATATCAGTTTTAAAAGATTATTGTCAACTGGTTGGTAGTCATCTCTAAATGATTGATTTATGGGCTTCCAGGGCTACAATCTCAGTGTCATCTTTGCTACTATGCTACATAGCCAGTTTCATAGTTTTTTCTTTGAACATATTTCCCTTTCTCTGATTCTCTGTGTTTTTTCTCCCCATCTCCTGTCGCAGTCCCTAGTCTACTTAAAGCTAATCAGATTGTTTGAATAGCTTCTGCATTTATCTCTCTGCTTTCAGATTCTGCCTGTACATGTCTAAAAACAAAGTCTGATATTCCTTCTCTACTCAATTTTTAGGGGTTCCCCATTTGTCTGGGGTGAGATACAAAGTTCTCAGCCTGAGATTTGATTCCTTTAGAGTCTAACTCTCATGTCTCTTTCTGGATTTTTTTGGATATTCATTTCATGGACATGTGCTATACGTTGTCTCAGTCAGTCTGGCTTATTAACAGTTGTCTTCTCCCTACTGAACTGAACCTTTTTAGAGTTGGTCCCCATGCTGAAAATATGCTCCCTCTTCACTTTTTAAACTCAACATTCCTAGCTTTCTGCAGTTTTTTTTTAAAGATTCCATTTCTTACTACTCAGATGATGTAATAAAGTTTTTAGCTCTTATTTTTCCAGCAACTTGTTCCATTCTATAGTTTTCTTTTTGCTTATCTTTGTGTTAAATGTGTCCAACTTTAAGAGAAGCACAATAATATTTCTCTTGTGATTTAATGTTCTTGCAGGTCAGTTAATTTTACCTTAGATAATGTAGGTAAATCAAATTTCTAATTTCTTGCTGGTGGTCTTTTCCTATCTGATGTAGCTATTAGTTTTCTCCCAATCCTGAGAATGCTTTGTATGAAGTAATCTTGAATTTGTGCCATTATCCCTTTGAATGCCCACACTAGTATCCTTGCCTATAGTAGATGCTTAGCAAATATCAGCTGAAATGAATCCAACAGAATCTGTTTCCCAGAATATGGTAAAACCTTTCCAGGTTTCCTAAGAACAAACCTGTTTGGGAGCTGCTGTGAATCATCCCTGATTACTTTCCTTATAAAACTGATCGCTCCAAAGATGATGACATTAATTTTATTTTTGCTTGACTCATTATTTTTTAAAGTCTCCTGACATTCTGGACACTTTTTAGAAGAAGTCAGGGAACAGCTCCAACATATCTACAGCAGTGCCTGGAATTTAAGTTGGGGGTAAGGCCACTTCTTCACCAGCTCACACAGCAGCACTGTCTTATTTTCTCTGAAAGCCACCTTGAAGAGGATATTATACATGATCTGTGGCATAGATTCCAACATTGCACACGTGGTCTCCTCATCCTTGGCCAGTTGCTGAGCACTTAGGAAAGTCAGGGAGTACATAGTTGGTGTCAGAGAATCTGGAACTCAAATACAGAATTGCCAGTACCTGCCAAGGAGAAGGTCATAAAGCTCAGAATGATTAGCTATATAGCCTCTTACCCATTCATCCCATCTAGTTTTCTAACGTAGTCATCAGTATTTAGTTAAGAAGTTATTTTAGGAGAGGGTTACAATATAAGAAAGCCCTGAGCTCATGCTGCGCTCTATCCTTCCCCTGTCATTGTTCCTATTGATGTTAATCTAGAATTGACATGTTCTAGTTATTTCCTCCTATGAACTATGCTTCTGGTCTTTTCCTTCTCTCCATCTTCTAGCCTATTTTCTGCAAGTCAGCCATTACTTTTCTTCTCCTAGGAGCACTCTACTGGTAGAGCCTGTAGTTGGCATGTCATAGTGCTGACACTTCTCAATATCCAACATCTTTAATCTTTTCACCTGAATGACTACTGGATTCTATGCTGGATAAAACTAGAGTCTACCAAAAATATAATTCCTCCCCTCAAAGAACTCCTGGTCTGACAAATGGAGAGTATACCTCTTAATTATTATAGGATGGAAATACATTTAAGTGTAAAAACAAAATTGATTTTTGAGCTCTGTGGAAGGAAGTTCTTTTCTTAGCAAGTAGAGAGTTAAAGGAATGACAAGGAAGTACTCGATGTCCTAGAGTAGTTCAAGTGTTACTTGATCTTTGAAGGACAAGTGGTAGTTCTGTGTCAAACGTGTGGTCAGAAGAAAAGTCCCTTAAATGTAGCTATGGTCATAATCTAAGGGCATAGTCTAATAAGGGCATGATCTAAAAGGGGACAAAGGGAAGAGTGAAGTAACATGTCAAAACTGAAAAAATAATCTATAGGCTATGATTGGTTGGATATGGAAAAGGAAGGGAAGACAGAATCTAGCATTATCCCCAACATATTGAAAATGGAAACTCTGTTACCAGAGATAAATTACTGCTTTTTCCTTAGTTCTTGAAGAGGATCATGACATCAAGAAGGTAACATTTTAACTCAAAAGTGAATTGAATTTAAGGGAGGGTGGGCTGTGCCATGTTATCAGTATTACTTTCTCTTGTGGAGGCAATTGGGTTGAGTTGCAAGATATACCTCAGAATGATTGGAGTGTACCTTGGATGCAGGAGGAAATCTTGGCCTCTATAAGCTAAGGTCTGTTTGTCTGAAGCAACACCCATTCAGCGATTCAGGCTAAATAAGAAATGAGGCAATAAATAGCCTCTTTTAGCTACTCAAAAAAATCAGTCTGGGAAGGAAAGATCTTCAGGTTTCTGACCAGAACCAACTGCTATTTACACTCACTCTGAACTGTCAAAATCCAACCAATGACCAATGAGGTTTTTCTTGAGACTCATTATTTTCCAATCAGTAAAAGTCAAAGTGACTTGGATTCAAGGCATAGTCAAGTAGCTCCATTTAAATCTGAATGGATTTTATTAAACCTCTGTTAGGAAAATATTATCTTGCTCAGAGAAAATATTCCTCAGTCTATTTTTCTAAAATTTCACTCTCAACATCACCAAGCTTCAGCCTTGAATCACTTCTGTCATAAACATCTTCTTGCCTATACATTTGTTACTGAATAAAGGAAGGTGAAGAAAAATTTGCTGCTCTTCAGAGTTCACTACAAATTTTGTTAAATAACCTGAACTGGGTCCTCATTGCTGCTAGGCAATTATGCTATGACTTTGTTATTAACTCATTATCCCACTCTCCACAGCTACTCTTCCAAAACTTTCATTCCTCTTCAAACCTCTTATGATTCTTCCTTCACCAACTCTTTAAACTGAGAAACTTGCCTCATATTTCATAAGAAGAAATTGTGGTTATTCATCATGAACTCTCTCTTCTCAACTCTTCCTCATCTATGACTCAGGTGTATTAGGCTACATTCTCTTCTTTCATTCCCTGTTTAATGTATTGAAGTGATCTTGAACTCACCAAGGTAATTCCCTTCACTTGTCTAAGTAATCCCATTGCTTCCCATCTCCTTCATTAATCCCATTCATTCCCATCTTTCTTTTGAATTGTACTCCTTCACTTCTTTTCAATATTTCCCTAACTATTGACTTATTTTTGACTGCTTCCAAATTTCCTTCTTCTGTGTTATTCTGAAAAATCCTCACTAAAAATTTTCATCTCTGGAGACTATTGTCCTATGCCTATTCTGATCTTTGCAATTAAGCCTTTACTTTTCCTCCTGTCATTCTGTTCTTAATTCCTTAAAATCCAACTTCTGATCTTATTCCACTGAAATTGCTATTCCCAAAATTACTAGTGATACCTTAGTTGCAACACCCAATGACCTATTCTCAGCCCACATTCTCCTTGACCTCTCTGAAGCCTTTGACACTGCTGAGCATTCTTTTCTCTTGATACTCCTTTCTCTTTAGGTTTTCAGGAAACAACTCTCTCTGATGGATCTGATTGTTCCTTTTGTTTTTCCTTTCCTGATTTCTTTTTCATAGGATTCCCTCAGGGCTGTGTCCTAGGTTCATTTGCCTTCTTTTTCTATATTCATTTAGTTTCTCTCTATGATTTTGATGAGAAAAAGGGAGGAACCCCGTTTGTCAGCGCAAAGATCCCATGAGGCGCAGTGTCCCCTGTAAATGAATTTACAGGCCTAAAAACCTAGATTGATAAAAAGAGGTTTATTGTAGAAATTTGGAAGTAAAGTTCAGTTAGAAAGAAGCCAGGGCCAGAGGTGGCCGCTGGGCAGGCAGAAACCCTTACATGGCCAGAAGGATACCATGTGTTGGGAGAAGGGCTCCTGCAAAGAGAGAGCTCTGGCTTGGCTCTTTTATACCTAAAAGGGGCTTTGTGGGCAGTACCCCAAGTTCTTGGTGGGCTTTCCAGTTAGCTCAGATCTGGTGGGGGCTGGGGGAAGCTGAGCTGATAGTGGGGGCTGGGCTGGATATTCAAAAGCCTGCGACCAGGATTTGTGAATCAAGTCAGCCACGGGGGTTGGGCAATCAGAAAGGAATCTTAAAGGGACCTCAACCCCCATCAATTTCATCAGTTCTCATAGATTTAATTGCCATTTTCAAGCTGACAATTCTCAAATCTATCTATTCTACCTTCAATCTCTTTGCTAATCTCAAATATCACATGTCCAACTGCCTTCAGGTATCTCAAACTGTATGTCCAATAGACATACTAAATTCACTAAGTCCAAAATAGATTTCATTTTCTTTTTCCTTAAACCCTCCCCCCTTCTGCTTTCCCAATTAATGTAAAGGTCATCATCATCTTCCCAGTCCCACAGTGTGAAAACCTAGGAACCATCATGGATTCCTTGTTATTTCTCACTCCCCATGTCCAACCTGTTTTGATACTACCTGGTTTTTCAATCACAGTGAATCAGTAACCTTTTTTTCCCTTGAGGAACTAGGTCAAGTTGTCAGACTACAGCTATATATCCAAGAAACATCCAATAAGTCTAAGGGGGATTTATATCTAGGATACAAGAATAGTTCAACATTAGGAAATCCATCAACCAGATTAAAAACCACTAAAACAAACAAACAAACAAACAAAAAAAACAAACACATAATTTTCTGAATACTTCCAGAAAAAAAAAGTTTCCAAATTACAACATGCTATTTTGCCAAAAGCATTACACAATTTGTGCATAGAGGGACCTGTTTTTAAAAACACAAGAAGCATCTATCTTAAACCAAAAGCAACATGATATGAAATGGGGATATACTAGAACTTTTTTTTTGTTTGTTTCGTTTTGGTTTTACAAATAAAAAGATGAAATTGCTAAAAAAAACACAAACCTTTCCAACCCCAAAAGGAATCATGAATTGTTGCATAAAATAAAAAAAGACTGAATAGCAATAAATAATTAAGATACTAATTTATTCCTCTTTGTCCCCAAATGTCTTTTCACATGGACTACTCCTTCTGACTGTCCTCAGAGGAAAATTTTATCCAAAGTCACATTGAGTTAGTAATATGATTTTAAATGAATTCAATTATCTTGATACCTTCTTCTTCATAATGCCTTTCTTCAGTTTCTTCTTCCGCCCTCTAACAAAAGCATGAGCCTCACACACAATAGGGGTTCAGTAGTCTTTGTGGAGAAACTGGGTGTGGAATTGAGGTATAACCTCCTGAGGAAGCCCTCAAAAGACAAAGAGCCCAAGGGCCAATGAAGCAGCAAGGCTGTTCTCCTACTGACCTTCTTCCCCCTAAGCATTGCTATTCTTGAATACCCTTACACGATCACCTCTGCATTAGTAGCCACTTCCAACCACCCACTCACCTGTAGTCCTCTCAGGAAATATTTTCATAATAAAATATATTGATCAACTAGGACATACATGGAACTGGACATTACTTAAGGATACACTGAACTCAGCTTGCTTTGGGGCCCATTTAATTTAAAGATGTCATACTCTTGTTACATTAACACACCTGTGCCCAACTCACTTGTTGAGTAAAGGTATTAGATATATTTCAGCTGAATAGTGACAAGTATTCATTAGTTGACTTTTTTTCTTCATCACTTTAAGGATTTAACTATATGGGACTTGCTAGTTTGAAAGTGAAGGTAAATGAAGACAAGCATTTTAGGAATGGACATGCTAAATGCCCATGGTCCCTAGGGGACAGCTAATTAAGAAGGATCTATTTATCTCCTGTGTACACTTCTGAAATAAGTGGCATTGATCAGGAGGAAAGGAGAGTGTAAGAATTTGTCTTCTCTTAGGAAAGAAAAGCAAAAATACAACAGAATTAGAGGATGTAACAAGTTATCTGCCAAGAAGAGAGGTTTTAGGATACCCTGAGGCTGTCATTTTATAAATTGTTATCGTAATTATGCTCATTTTCCTCTATATCACTTCATGCATTTCTTGTTTGAATTTCCCTAAATCCTTAAATTTCTTCTGTCTGTAATTATTTATAACCCAATATTACCCCATTACAGTTATTCATGATATTTTGGACTATTCTACAACCAAAAAGCCCAATTCCCCCCTGCCCTTTTTTTCTTTGTAATAATAAGTGCTGCCATAAATATTCGGGCATATATGAAACATTTCATTCTATCATTTACTTCCTTGGCATCCATATTCATTGATGGAAGCCTTAACTCAATCAGTAGCTTTGAACTAGTTGATATTTTTTCTCCCAATACAAATTTATTTCCAGAGTAGGTTGTTGAATTTAGAATGGTATATTTCTATATTTCCAACTAAATCTTTATGAATATATTTATGTATAACAAGATAAATAGCTAGGGCACTAAATCAACAGACAGATAATGTTTTTGGTTTTTAAGGGTCTGTAATGCTGGAGAAACTGAGGCAAGATAGAGATTAGAGAGTTTTTAATATTTTATCTGAAAGGGAGAGATTGTGCTGGGACCAAATGAATCCATGTTTTGGTCCCAGGGCTGAATGAGACTATGGTCCTCAAGGATCCAGCAGGGAATGTGAGGTTCCCATGAAATATATATACAGTGGCTCCAAGCTAGGGAGGTGGGGGGGGAGACTGAGGCAAGGGCGAAGTCAGAGCACTGAGAGCAGGAATGGATTATCAATCCCTTCTGACAGGGTGAGGGGAGGCACTGGGCATTCTGATAAGTTGGGATCAAGAAGATCAATGACAATGGAGGAGGCACCAGACATTCTGATAAGTAGGGAAGGTCTGGGGTCATAATGTGTCAGATAGAAGGTCTTTTGCCTTATCTGAATTAAACATTTACAGTTTATAATCTTAGCATAGCCAGCCCTAAATTATATCAATCTTAATGATTAGGAGGGAAGGATGGTGTTGCAACCAGGGAGACTGAGGCAGAAGAATTAAGGGAAATGGAGACAGGACAATTAGGGAAACTGAGGCAGGACAATTAAGACAATAACTGTGTGTAGTACAACAGGTCTTTCTTCAAAACAAGACTAGCAGGTAGTAAAAGTATCATCTTTTCTATTTTATAAAAGGTAGAAACTGAGGTCTAGAGAATTTCTCTGACTTGTCTAAGGTGATATAATAAGAAATGGACAAAGCTAGAATGAAAGCCCAGGTTTTATAATTCCAAGTCTAGTCAATCAAACATTTTTTTCATGTCTTACTATGTGCTAGACATTGTAAAAAGTGCTGAGGATATATAGAAAGGCAAAAGACAATCTTTGCTTTTATGGAGCTTATGATTTGATAGTGGTCAGGGCTGAGGGAACAAGCAACATTTTATAAAAAAGCTAAATGTGGAATAACTGGAAATGACACAGGGAAGACACTAGAATTTTTAAAAGTTTTAATTTCTTTATTTTATTAACTATTTCCTGATTATGTGAAAACAATTATGATTTTGAAAATTTTGAGTTCCAAATTATCCTCTTGGTCTTCCCTCTCACATTCATTTTGAAAGGCAGCAATATTCTATGAATTATATAATGTGGTCATGCAAATTACATTTTCATATTTGACATGTTACAAAAGAAAACAAATATAAAAAAACTGAGGAAAAATAAAATTAAAAAAATTATGCTTCAATGTACTCTTAGAGTTCATTAGTCCTATAGGGGTGAATGACATTTTTTATCATGGGCCTTTTGGAATTTTCTTGGATCATTGTTTTGATCAGAGTAGCTAAGTCTTTCACATTTAATTGTCCTTACAATATTGTTACTGCAAAAAATATTTTCTTGGTAATGCTCACTTCACTTTGCATCCTTTCATATATATCTTCCCAGATTTTTCTCAGACCTTCCTGCTCATCCTTTCTTACAGCACAATAGTATTCTGTTATCTCTATAAAATGAGCTGGGAAAGGAAATAGTAAACCACTCCAGTCTTTGCTAGGAAAATCCCAAATGGGTTTTTAAAAAGCATTAAATATGATTGAAATGATTGAATAACAGCAATAATAAGATTTCATCATAATCATATTCCACAATTCATTCAGCCATTCCCCAGTTGATGAGCAATTCTCAATTCTGAATTTTACTTTGTCACCACAAAGAACTAGTATACATATTTTTTGTACATATAGGTCCTTTTCTGTTTTCTGTAATCTCTTTGGGATACAGACCTGGTAGTAACAGACCTATAGTAACATTCTGGGTCAGAGATTAGTTTTATTGCTTTTTTGGCATAGTTCCAATTGTTCTTCAGAATGGTTAGAGCAATTCACAATTCTTCCAACAATGAATTGGTGTCCCAATTGTTCACATCCCCTGCAACATTTATGATTTCCTTTTATGCCATGTTAGACTATCTAATAGGGATGATGCAGTATTACATTGCAAATAAGCATTTCTCTAATCAGTAGTGATTTTGAGCATTTTAAAATGGGAATATAATTTTAATTATTTTTTTTCTGAAGACTGCCTTTCCTAAATATTCTTGGGCCATTTATCTATTGCATAATAGCATGCATTTTTTTTTTGTAAAAATAATGGCACTGTTCCCTATATATTTGAGAAACAACACCTTTATGAGAAAAATGTTCTATAAAATTCCTTCTCCCTGCCTTTTGTCTTTCTTTTAATTTTAGTTGTTTTAGTTTTGTTTGTGGAAATTTTTTTTAACTACATGTAATCAGCATCATACATTTTACTTCTTGTGATCCTTTTTATTTCTTGTTTCTTCATAAATTCTTCCCTTACCTATTGATTTAACAGATACATTTTTTCCTGTTTCCCTATTTATGATTTCATCCTTAATGTCTAAATCAATTATGCATTTTTTACTTAATTTTGGTAAATGGTGTAATATATTGTTCTATGCATAACTTCTACCATACTGCTTTCCAGTTTCCACCCCAATTTTTACTAAATAATAAATTCTTTCTGCAAAATGTTATCTTTATACTTGTAAGATAAAAGTGTGCTATAATTATTTGCTGCTTTAAATTGTGTTATCTATTCTGTTCCATTGATCTACCTTTCTATTTCTTAGTATCAGAGAGTTTTGATAATTACTACCTTAAGACTGAGTGGATGCCCATCAATTGGAGAATGGCTGAATAATTTATGGTATATGAATGTTACACAGCAACATAATGATCCTAAAGAAATCCAAAGTATTTATGATGAAACATGTTATCCGCCTCTAGAGAAATAACTGATGGCATCTGAATATGAATTGAAACATACTTTTAATACTTGATTATTCTTTTCTTTTGAAACCTGGAATATAGAAATATTTTACATAACTTCACATTTATACTCTGTATCAATTGCTTGTTTTCTGAAGGATGGAGGAATCAATAGAGGCAGGGAGAGAATTTGACACTCAAAACTTTTAACAAATGAATGTTAAAAATTTCTGCCTATATGTAATTGAAGAAAAAATTAAATGTTAGAAATTTCTCCCTTTTGGTTTTAAAAAATAATATGACTTCCAGCAGCCATTTCAAAAGTTTTGGCTTCTTTTATTTCTTTTATGTTTTGTTTTGGTTTTTCCCATACCGTTCTTATTGTCCAAATTACTGGTCCTCATGAATCTTTCCTGCCTTCTTCACCAGCTCCCATCTTTTCTATATCTTAAATTCTCATGTTTCTCTTCTAAATTTCTTTTTCTTTCATCATCTGATTTCCAACTTTATATATTGTAGCTATTTCCTGAGATCTATTATTATGATTCTCAATCACCCTGGGGATTCATGTGGCATATATGCTCTCTCTTAAAGCTATTGTATTATTATAGCCTTTTTTCCATATTGGACTTTTACTTTGCTTTTTTTGTATTACAACATTTATTTTGGATTAGGATACTTATTTTTTTGGCCTTTAGTTTATCTGAAAAAACTTTCTGTTTCCCCTTTTTTGTGATTAATCTAATTTGGGCTATGTGTCACTGTTTTGAACTGATATAGGCAAAATTGGGTTTAGTCAAAGGTTCAAGAGCTCATCCAGCAATTTTTCTTTCTAGATTTTTAGAGAAACACCTACAGAATTGAAAACTTTCGAGGGATATAGATCATCTTGTCCTCTCATGGTTGAATCAGAATCTCTTTTCCAATGTTCTTGATAGGTGTTGATTAAATTATTTTTTGAGATTTCAGTAGAGGCATTGCCATTTCTTAAGGCTGATAAATCTGACTTAAGGAAAGCTTTATGTGATAGAATGCTTTTCTTGAAATCCAGTTTAGAATTTACTTCTTTGCAGGTATCTTTAATTGATTTTAAAAATTGGTTATATTTAAACTATTTTATAAAAAACATCAATAATAGCTTCACTTGTAGTTAGACAAAAATTAGAAATTTACTTAACAAAGAATGACAATAAATCATGTTTTATGTATGTAATTAAACAATACCTTCAAAGACATTTATTTAAAATGATATTTAAAACATCAAAAGATATCATTTTACACAAAGAGATCTTGAGAATGACAAGTGGATATACATTGTATCCAACTTGAGATAAAATAACAATTAAACATTTGATTCTTAGTTGTCTGTTAGTTCCTGTTGTTCCCCTTTATATAATACTATGCATTTTAGATGAAACTTTCTCCTTATTTAGTATATTTTATTATCTTTTACATTTAAAATTATATTACAAAGTTTTTCTTAACAATGAGAAATTGAACTATCATCATTATCATGGAAATATAAGATTCTCCTCATTTATTATAGTCAACCCTATAGGTCAAAATAGTCACCCAAGTCAAAGGTAAGCCTAGTAGTAAACTCAATATCAGAGTCTCCTTTTGTGATTTGCATCTGTTTCATTTCCTTCAGAACAGAGAAAAATGTGCCAGTTTCAATGAAAGGTCCTAGTGTCCTAGAATAAGGTCCATGCTGGAGCAGGTTTCTGAAACGATCTAGGAGGACTATAACTGATATTACCTTCATGTTAAACAGTTTACATTGACATAACTCCAAAAAACCAAATACAGTCCTGATAGATAGTGGGTTGTCATACAGACCAAGATAGGAGAGCCTGGTACAGGAATATAGACAGGATGAGATTTCATAAAAATTAGTGTCATTGATTTCACACATTGTGTCATTCATCCACTTCAGTGAGTTTGAGGCTGACTTTAGAAGTTCCAGAAAGGAGTCTAGTTGTTCTGTTAGCTTGTTGCCTGCAAGATCCAGCTTTATGAGATGGGTGCTATGGTGAAAAAAAAGGGCCAGGTAGGTTAGATATTTCTTTGTGAGAGAGCAGTAATAAAGTTGAAGACTTTCCAGGGAATATGATAGATCTCTGAAAATAAAAGGAAAAAAATAAAGATATGTAATCTATATTCCAAAACCCAGAGATTCCTTTCAGTCTCCACCTCTATACCTGCTAATGGAATGTATTCAGCTTCTAGTCTTCTACCTATTCTGATACATTTACCCTCTAGATGGGGGATTTAGTTAAAGTACAGAATAAAAATGAAACAGAACAATAGAAAACTAGCTTGTATTGGGGATTTATTAAAAAAAAAAAGTTGGCACAAATTGTTTACTTAATGACCACCAAAATGAAATTTTTGGGTTGGTTTTGTCACTTTTTTTATTATAACTTTTTATTAACAGAACATATGCGTGGGTAATTTTTTACAACATTATCCCTTGCACTCACTTCTGTTTCGACTTTTTCCTTCCCTCCTTCCACCCTCTCCCCTAGATGGCAAGCAGTCTTATACATGTTAAATATGTTATAGTATATCCTAGATACAATATATGCATGCAGAACCATACAGTTCTCTTGTTGAACAGGAAGACTTGAATTCAGAAGGTAAAAATAATCTGGAAAGAAAACAAAAATGCAGGTAATCCACATTCATTTCCCAGTGTTCCTTCTCTGGGTGTAGCTGTTTCTGTCTATCATTGATCAATTAGAACTGAATTAGATCTTCTCTTTGTCAAAGATATCCACTTCCATCAGAATACATCTTCATACAATATTGTTGTTGAAGTATGTTACACCCCTATGGACTACTCTAACCTGGTAGCTCCCCTTAGAGCTACTCTTAATGCCCGTCCGACAACAGCACGGCTAGGCCACACTTACCTGTCTTCGGGCACCAATCCGGATCCCATAGAGACAGACCACTATCCAGGTAGGGGTGAAGCAAAAGAGAACTTTATTCTGAGATAGCACATATTTATACCCCACTGATGATATGGGGGAAGGGGGAGGTCCTTTAGGAACCTGGCATAATGTGATTGGCCCGAGAAGAAGGAGGGAGGCGTGCTAGGCTTTGAGAGCACTAAGGAGGGAGGCGTGATACCTGGAATCAGACACCGCCTCTAGGGGCTGTGCCCCATCTCCACATAAGACTCAGAACCTCTCATCCCTCAGGTCCTCCCACATGCTTTGAACTGCATTCCTTGCTTCTAGAGGCTTTTTAACCCTTACAAAGTGTATAATGATCTCCTGGTTCTGCTCACAAAATGAATTTTTTTTTAATGGTTATCAAGCAGACTGAGATGTAGGAAAATCACTATAGGAAAGAATTTTGGGCAGGTTGTCATGAATAAATGAAAAATCCAAGGCAATCCCTATAAACTTTGGATAGAAAATGCCATCTGTATCTAGAAAAAGAACTATGGAGATTGAAATAAATTAACACATTCTATGTTCACTTCTTTTTTCTGTTTTTTTCCCCTCTCCCATAGGTTTTCCCTTTTTATTCTGATTTTTCTCTCTCAACATGATTCATAAAGAAACATGTATTTAAAAAGTTTTATATATATGTTAAAACGAATAAATAAAAAATATTATTGAAAGCTTAGTAAAATTTGAAAGAAATTATATAGCCTGGGGACACAAGAACTTGATACCAGAAATACCAGAAGCAGAACCAACCTCTCAGCCCAACCAGAATTATCCTTTCACATGGGAAAAAAATGGAAGGTTCTTATGTAGATTGCAAAAATCCACTTAATCTGATTTTGGGAAAGAGTTGATGTCCCACGGTTCTGATCTATGCAAGATCATTTGTCAAGATTACAGTGGCCCCATAAATAACACTTATCAAAATATCAAGGTAGTGGCTGCATGAACTAATAGGAAGGCTTCCACAGAAGCCTAACTAATCCATGTGCTCAGAAATCCAGCAGTGCTGACCAGAGGCTCCATGAATTTATAAAACCCAAACTGTTGTTGTGTGTAAAGTACCAAGAAGATAGGAAGTTTGATGATCAGGTTAACCTGGAAGAGGCCAGAGAAGTACATTTTAGGGTCCCTTAAAGTTTCAGGACAGGCTCACTTGCCTGATATACCTGATAGCAGATATTTTAGGTTCCAGAGAAAAAGTATTTTATAAACATGGAAAATGGGATGGGGAGTCTGACATCAATTGAACCTTACTTCCATTTGAATTAGTCAAAGGAGCTTTGACCCTATATTGAAATAAAGTTTAGTGATTAAAAAAAAATTAAACTACATAAGTAAACAGAGGCTCTAAAGCAAACTAGTCATAAATAAATTCACTCCAAATATGGAAATTAGACTTGTCATGAAAGGATGGATGGTCAAGAAAAACAATAAAAATCCAATGTTCTGCACTAGGAAAAGAAAGAGTAGAACTGCCTTATATAAAAGCAGACCATCTATCAGTTCTCTATTGCATCTATCTAATTGTCAAAGATAACAAAACACATAAATAATGATAGTTGGAAGGGATATGGAAAAAGAAATACACTAATGTTCTCTTAGTGAGGTTGTCTCCCAACTTATTTATCTAAGCAGATACTCCATGTGGTCTGAAAGACAAAGACTATTTTTAGAAATCTCTCTGAGGTGTTTTAATTTGCTCAGTTATTCAGCAAGAATGTGGACCACAGAATTTAATGTCCTGTATTTTTAATCTGCACTAAAAGAAGGCAGTTTCAAGCTCTGCAAGTTTTGCAAAGTTGTGATCTGTGACATAAGCCATTTGAAATCCGTCAAAATTGTTTTGCTATGACTTAAGTCCATTCTGCAGATTGCCACAGGGTCTAAAAGAGCCAGAAAATGTACAGAATCTTGAATAAAGTTGCGGGAAATATAGAAATTTCAGCACTTCAAGTGGAGAGAGCTGTTGGCTTTGTCCTGGAGAGCTTCCCTTAGAAATTCCTCAGAGGAAGTGTAATGTGCTGTTGTCTCATTATCTCATTAGCACTTAGTAAGAACCTAACAAGGAAGAATTGACTTTGGAGATCTACCAGGAAATTCACATGACTTTCTTTTGGGGAAGATGAGAATGGAGATCCTTTTTCCACCTAGTCTCTTGTGTGGATCATACCTCTCTTGCTGTGTGAGGAGCTGGCGATTCAGGTATGGCTTACTGAGGTGGCCCACAGTTTCATGAGTTTTACATTCCAACAAGGAATTTTACTAACTAATCTTGTCATATCTAGCTGCTGTAGTCTCCTGCATCAAGGACAAGAGAAAGAAAAAGCCATAATCTGGACCAGAAAGCCTTGGAAGTTATGTTTATCATCTTGACTGGAGAATAACGGAGATCCAAAACATCCTGCTTCTTACATATCTTTCTATTAAGATTTTATTAAGCAGAAGAAATACACTGGGTTACAATCAAAAATGTCATAGCTGATTGAATGATTATCTTTTTATTTTGGCCTATAAGTCTTGCTCATTTGGACAGAATGGACCATTCCTAACCATAGCCTTATCCACCTCCACAATGGAGATGGATGTTCCAGAGGCTGACAAACTGAAAAATTATCTCAGCTGTGCTCTGCATATCTCTATATGATCTTCCCTGTGGGAATTTGTTGTATAGTGGAAAGAACAATTATCAAGGATAGGAAGACATGGGCTAAAGCCTGCACCTGAAGTATTCTCTTTTGGAGAATTATTTAAGTTCTTAGTATTTGAGCTAACTTCCTAAGACTATTGCTGGCAGAGCTGTTTTCATTTTTAAAATGAAAAGCTAAAAATATTACATCATCTGAGTGGTAAGAAATGGACTCTTTTTAAGAAAAACTTTGCAAAAAGCTAGTAATATTGAGTTTAAAAAGTGTAGAGAAAGTATATTTTTAGTATGGGGAACAGCTCTAAAAAGGTTCAGATCAGTAGGTAAGAGATAGCTGCTAATAAGTTAGGTTGACTGGAATAATATATAGTGTATGTCCATGAGTTTAAGTATCAAAAAGGTCCAGAAAGAGATGAGTTAGACTTATATAGCAACTGAGCATGTGCCAATTGTCACCCATATCACACTAAGTATATTCCAACTAAAGTGATTACATCATTGCATCACATTAAGTGTATGTTTAACTAGAGAACCATTATCCCACCAATCATTATCCCACCAATCATTATCCCACTGAGTAGATGCTTAACTATAAGCACCCTGCTGTCCTTGATTCAAATATACCTTTCCAGTTCCTGCCCTTTACAATCCAGCACTTATTTCTATCAAGGTTGCTGAAATTTGAGGTTCTAGGAAAAAAAATCACTTACGCCTTCTTCCTATGTCACCCTATACCAACACACACACACACACACACACACACACACACACACACACACAAATTCATACACATAAGACCCTAATCTTACTTCTGTGTCAGGCTTCCAGATATTTAAGGATTTAATCTTTACTGATATAGTCTATCCTCAGGGCCACAACACTACCCATCCTTTTTTTCCCCAAGTCTGAGGTCTTAACTCCTCCAACTATGACTTAAGACAAGTAGAGTTCTAATTATCTCTTATAGAATAGGAACACTGCTTGTCATGACATCAGGAAATTAATGACTGGGACATGTAATTGAGAAAAAAATAAACGTTAGAAAATTGTCTATGTTTCTTGATGAGTTCAAATGAGAATGTCTGTGAGAATCTTATTGATAGTTACTTTGCACATGCTTCGCAATATTTCCTGGCGATGTTCTTTTTTATTTTTCTCATAATCTCAAGCTTCCTTTTTATTTTCTTGGATGACCAATAATGCCCACAATGATTTGTTCCTGATTTTAGTGCCCTAATTCTCTCCCTTTTGATTTAAAAAATATAAGGTCTTCCAGTGACTAGTTTGAAAGTTTTGTCTTCTGGGGAGGATTCTGGAAAGATGGCACTTTGAGGAGTAGGGAACTTTTGGTTTTGGGTTCCAGGTCAGAGTGGAAAGCTGAAGTGAACCTAGAGGCACACTTAGAGGAGCTTACACTAATTCTTCTCATTTTTAAAAAAATGAATTGACAAAGAAGAAAGAACCCAACCATAGAAACTTACTATGGAAACAAGGAAGACCAGGGGGTTCATCTTTAAAGGAGGATATGGAAATTTAAAAAAAAAAAAGCTTCTTTTATTCCAAAGAGTAATGTTAAATGGCCCCCTGCCCAGAGATAATTTATAAAAGAACTTTAAAAAAGGATTTAAGAATCAAATGAGAGACATTGAAGAAAAGCTAAAAAAACTAAAAACTTACTATCCAAGAAAAACAGTATTATGAAGAAATAGTTAACCAATTAGAAAAGGAGATACAGATCTCAAAGATGAAAATAACTATTTGAAAATTAGAACTGGGTAAGGGGAAGCCAGGGAAGCTATGAGGGATCAAGAAATAACAAAACAGATTATAAAGAATTAAAAAATAAAACAGAATGTGAAACATCTTATAAGAAAAACAATAGATCAAGAAAAGAAAATATAAGAATAAAAGGACTACCTGAAATCTGTGACTAAGAAAAGAACCTTGATACAATAATGCAAGAAATAATCCAAGAAAATTGTCCTGGAGGACATGAGCATGAGGGAAAAGTAGAAATAGAAAGAATCCACTGAACACCATCTCAAAGAAACCCTATGTAGAAAACACATAGAAATATTTTTTTCCTTACAAATATTTTAATTATTTTTTAAATAATATTTTTTATTTTCAAAATATATGCAACATTCACCCTTGCAAAACCTTTTATATCAAAATTTTCTCCTTCTTTTCCTTCCATCCTCTCCCCTAAATAGCAAATAATCCCATATATATTGGAACATGTGCAATTCTTGTATATATATTTCCATATTTATTATGCTACACAAGAAAATCAGATCAAAAAGGAAAAAAAATGAGAAAGAAAACAAAAAGTAAGCAAACAACAAAAAATGTGAAAGTACTATGTTGTGATGCAGTCTCCATAGTCCTCTCTCTGAGTGCAGATGGCTCCCTACATCAGAAGTTTATTGGAACTGGCTTGAATCACCTCATTGTTGAAAAGAGCTATGTCCATAAGAAGTGATCATCACATAATCTTGTTGCTGTGTACAAGATTTTCTTGGTTCTACTCACTTCACTTAGTATCAGTTCATGCAAGTCTCTCCAGGCCTTTCTGAAATTATCCTGCTGATCATTTTTATAAAACAATAATATTCCATAACATTCATATACCATAACTTATTCAGCTATTCTCCAACTGATGGGCATTCACACAATTTCTAGTTCCTTGCCACTACAAAAAGAATTGCCACAAACATTTTTGCACATATAAATCCTTTCCTCTTTTTTATCATCTATTTGGAATACAAGATCAGTAGAGGCACTGCTAGATCAAAGAGTATGTACAGTTAGATAGCCTTTTGGTCATAGTTCCAAATTGTTCTCCAGAATGGATGGATAAATTCATAACTCCATCAACAATGTATTAGTGTCCCAGTTTTTCCACATCCCTCCAACAATCACAAATTTTGAAACCCCCAGATCAAAGAGAAAATTTTGCAAAAAACAAGGATAAAAGCCACTTCAAATATGCTGGAGCTACAATTAGAATTATACACAACTTAATATCAGTCACAATAAAAGACCACAGATCCTGGAGTCAAATATACTGGCAATCAAAAAGAACTGGGTTAGCTGCCAAAAAAATCATATCCAGCAAAATTATCCATAATATTGAATGAAAAAAGGATATCTAAGAAACTTGAAGATTTTCAGGACTTCCAACCAAACTTGAACTCAATAGAAATTTTAACATATAAGAACCAATATCAAAGCTCAGTTTCAAAAAACATAATGTGGACATATTGTTTGTTTTTTACATGGAAATGTATAGCATATGTTTAAGATCGACTTCAGCAATTGGATATCTCAAAAGAAAGATTGGAGCAGATTTCAATGTGATCTGACTCTAAAAAAACAAAATCACTTAGAAAAAGGTAAAAAGAGTAATTGTATTATACAAATGAGGTACAGAGCAAGAATAGATACAGAATCATTTGAGGGGGGGAGGAGTGCTTGTAGTTCTAAAAATTTAATCACTTTGAGAATGGATTAAATAGGCAGCGCTACATATATACCAGAAAGGGTATAGCATCCTCCAAAATCTATAAAGAAATAAGGGTGGAGGGATGGGAGGGTGGCAAAACAAAGAGTGCAGGGGAAAAGACAAGGAAGGTTTCCATAGGTAGTGGTGGTGGTGAGATTAAGTAATAGCAAGTCAAATTAAAAAGCAGAATTAAAGCAAAGGGTTAGCAGGGATGAGAAAGTTATGTGTGTGTGTATGATATATCTATATATGTATACATAAATATACCCTTGCTTTACTATAGCTTGCTTGGGGGAGGTGGAGAAGATGAAAGGGGAAAAAGAATAAAGTAAAGTTACACAGCAGAGGCAAAAAACCAAAAACTTATAAGGAAGTAAAAGATGGATAATTATGAATATAATTCCTTTTACTATTATATATTCTTTCTAAAACTGATAATTATTTTGATACATATTTTGAATCCTCCCTGATGTTCTTCTGGGCACATGACAATGTTTGTTTTATTTTGTTTTGAATTCCTTCTCTTTTTCTCTTTTCATATTCTGTTTTTAGTAAAATAAATTAAAAAATTTAAAAATTTGTCTTCTTTCATTTCTCTGTTTATAGGAATTCTTTCTATACCACTCTTATTGTTCACAACTATTGCTTCATGAAACTCATCTGCCTCTCTCACTAGATCTCACCTTTTCTACAACTTAAATTCTCACGTTTGTCTTCTAAATTTTTTTACCTTCATTGTCCAGCTTCTAATCTTACATATTCTAAATGTTTCCTGAAATCTGTTATTACAATTCTCAACTACCTCATGTGACATGTGGGTTCCTTCTTATAGCTATTGTGTTATGATAGTCTTCTCTATGTCTTAGGCTCTTACTTTGCTTTTTTTTTTTTTTTTTTTTTTTTTGTATTATAACATTTATTTTATTTGTTTCTTTGGCCTGCAGTTTCTCTGAAAATTTTTTGTTCCCTCTTTTTTTGTGGTTGGTCTAATTTGGTGTATGTGTCACTCTTTTGACCTCGTACAGGTAAATCTGGGCTCAGTCAAAGATCAAGTGCTGATCAAACAATTTTCTTCTTAGATTTTTAGGAAAAAATTCACAGAATTGAAAAGTTTCAAGAGACACAGATCATCTTATCCCACTCAGCTGAATCAGAATCCCCTTTCCAATATTTTTGATAGGTGTCGATTCAGTTTCTTTTTTGAGACCACAACAAAGTACTACTATTTCTTTTCTTTTTCTTTTTTTTCTTTTTTTTTTTTAAGTAGTACTATTTCTTAAAACTGATAATATGACTTTTGGAAAGTTTTATTTGATAAAATATTTTCCTTGAGATCCAGTCTGGAATTTTCTTCTTTACAGTTTTCATTAATTGATTTTTAAGTCTGATTTTATATTGTTACACTTAAACTATCTTTATAAAAATATCTATGGCAGTTTTAATTTTATTAATCAAAAACTAGAAACATATATAATAAAGAGGGTCAACAAATTCTGTAATATATATACAAATAATTAATATCTTAAAAGACATTTATTTAAAATAATATAAAAAATTGAAAGATATCACTTTACACAGAGAGCAAATGACGAGTGCATATACATTGTCTCCAACTTGAGATAAAAATACTAATTAAACATTTGGTTTAATGAGATTTTCCTCATTTATGATAGTCAACCCATTACTGCAGATCAAAATAGTCACTCACAATAGAGATAGAACTATTAGTGAACTCAATGTCCAACTCTTCTTTTGTGATTTGCATTGACTTAATTTCATTCAGAGTAGAGAAAAATGTGTTACTCTCAATGTTTTGCTTTGGTGTCCTTAAATAAGTTAGATGCTGGATCGATTTTGTAAAACAATCCGCGCAGATTGGAATTGACATTATCTTCATGTTGGGCAGTTTGTATGGGAATGGCTTCAAGAAAGCAATCAAACTCCTCTCAGATATTGGATTGTTATACAGACCAAGATAGGAGAGGTAGGTACAGGAATATAGATAGGATGAGATTTCATAAAAATCAGTGTCATTGAGCTCACAGTTTGTTACATTTAGCCACTTCAGTGAATTTGAGGCTGATTTTAGAAGTTTCAGGAAAGAATCTAGTTGTTTTCCTAGCATGTTGCCGGAAAGATCCAGCTTTATGAGATGGGTGCTATGGTGACTCTGGGCCATGTAAGTTAGATCTTTCTTTGTCAGAGAGCAATAAGAAAGTTGAAGGCTCTCTAGGGAGTAAGGTAGATCTCTGAAAATAAAAGAAAAAAAAATAAAGATATGTATTGTATATGCTAAAACTCAAAGAACTATTTCTATTTCTACCTCTATACCTGCTAATGGAATGCCTTCATCTTCTAGTCTTCTACCTATTCTGGACACATTTAACCCTCTAGATAAGAGATTTAGGTGTTGACAAACTTAAGGGTCCAGAATAAAAAAAATGAAAGAGAATAATGAGGAAACTAACTTATTCTGGTTTTTCATTTTTTTAAAGTTAAGATAAATAGCTTATTCAATGACCACCAAAATAAATCTTTAATGGTAACCAAAGAAGTCCTACATGTAGGAAAATGACTATAGGAAAGGAATTGGGGAAAGTTGTTATGAATAAATGAAAAAAAATAGTACCTAAAACTAGAAAAATTTAAGAGTATAATCTGGGGACATGGAACTTGTAACACCAGAAATATCAGAAGCTGAACTAAATTCCCAGCTCAACCAGGATTGGCATGTCATGTAGAAACAAATGGAAAGGACTTGTGTAGATGTCCCAGGGCTCTGATGTATACATCCATAAAACCCACATTGATGTGTGTAAGGTGCCAAGAAGGAAGTTTAATGATCAGATTAACCTAGAAGAGGCCAGAGAAATATACTCCAGGGACCTTAAAGTTTTAAGGCAGACTGACTTGCTATATATGCTTTTGGGAGCAAATATTCTGGGTTCCAGAGAAAAAATCTCTACAAACATGGAAAATGGGGTGGGGGAATCTGATGTCACTTGAATCTTACTTCCATCTGTATTAGTCATAGGAGGTTAGAACATATATAGAAACAGAGTTTAGTGTGAAAAAATTAATCTATTTGAATAAACAGGGGCTGTAATATAAAGTACTCATAAACATATTCACTCCAATATGGAAACTGGCTTATCATGAGAAGGTAAATGGGAAAGAAAAACAATAAAAATCAACATTAGAAGTCTGAGCAAGGGAAAGAAAGAGGAGAAGTAGAATAAAAGCAGATCATGTGTTAATTGGCAATATGAAAAAAAAAAAAAAAAGATAAATGATGATAGTTGAGGAGGATATGGGAAGAGAAATACACCACTGTTCTCTCAGTGGAGCTATAGGGGTTGTCTCCCAACCCTACTTACCTAAGCAGATACTCCACAAGGTCTGAAAGATGAAGACAATGTATAGAAATCTCTCTGAGGTGTTTGAATTTGCCCAGTTCTGCAGCAAGAATTTTAATATCAGTCTTTCGTGCAGTGGCTGCACTCAGTCTTTCATCTATGCTAAAAGAAGGTAAAAGCAGGCTCTGCAAGCTTTGTAAAGTTGTCATCTGTGACATAAGCCTTTTGAGTTCCATCAAGGTTATTTTGCTATATGTTAGGTCCATTCTGCGGATTGCCAAAGTGTCTAAAGGAGCAAAACATTTTACATGATAATGAAGAAAAGTGTAGGAAGTGTAGAAATTTCGGCACTTCAGGTGGAGAGGGCCGTTGGTATATTTCTTGAGAAATTTCTTTAGAAATTCCCAAAAGGAAGCGGGCATTTGGAGATCTATCAGGAGATCCACATGTATTTCTTTTGTTGAGACTGGAGATCCTTCTGCCCTCTGGTCTCCTCTTTGGCTTTGTGGGTCATCTGTCTGCCGCTGTGATGAGTTGTAGATTTGGGGATGGCTTATTAAGACAATACATAGCATCAAGAATTTTTCATTCCAAAGAATATTTCTGCTAACTACTCCTGTCATATCCACCTGCTGCAATATCCTGCATCAAGGGGGGGAAAAAAAAAAGAAAAAGGAAAAATTCATAGCCTTGGCCATAAGGCCTAGGAAGGTGTGTTTATTATCATGGCTGGAGGGATACCTAGTTCAAAATATACTGCTCCTTGCACATACTTCTATTAATCTGTTACCAAGCAGAAGCACCAACTGGGTTGTAGTCAGGAATGTCATAACTGATTGAGGGAATGAAAACAGATCTTTTCATTCGTGGATACCTTTCCCATAAATAACACGATTCATTTCCTTTTACAATTCTTCCTCTAGCTCCTTCAATTTTCTGGGACTCATTGAGGTATAGCTTCATGAGATTATACTACCTCCTTTTCTTTTTTTCCTCCTGATTCAGTGGTCTTGGGGTGGGGGAAACCCAATGATTCCTTGCCCTCCACTGATATACTCCTATTCTTATCACTCAGAAACCACTGCTACTTTGAGATTCATGTTATACAAACCGATCACCCAGACTAGATCCTGAATACATTTATTGACCAGTAGGCATTATCCTTCTCACTCCAGTTCATGCCTTCATATTAGAGGACAGGTTGATGTTCTCAATCTATTTAGACCCCATTATTTACTCTGTCATTTCCCCTCAGCTCCACCTAGAAGAAATCAACAACTATCACTCATTCTCACCTTTGGCTTCTACTTTCATGATCATGAATTCTGAATGTTCACTTACTCATCATCTCTCATCCGTCCCTCTTTTCCTTTACTTGGTAAATCCTAAATGTTGGATATGCTGGATTCAGCTCAAACTGACTCAGAAGAATCAATTGTTGAATTTTCTGTGTGAACATTTATACCTCAGAAACTGGTATTTGGTTCAAATCAACATTTCATTTGTGATTTTGTTGGTTATCTTTTATTTAGATAATGATGAAGAAAATACAAACAACTTAAAAGCACATTACATGTGCAACTTTCTTGGAAAGATAATTGTCAAACATTAACTAAAATCTGATTTTTTTGGTTTTGAGATATTATTGTACATATATAATATATACCCTAAGGAGGCCATTAAAATGAAAGTCCTCATATATCCAACATATGTATAATATATAGTAGCATTCTTTGTGGTAAGGTATCAGATGGATATCTATCATTTAGAGAATGACTAAATAAATTGTACTACATAAATTTTAATGTGCTATAAAAATATTATTAATAAAGAGAATCATTCACTGACTTAGATGAACTGAAGTACAATAAAATAAATTGAGTCAAGAAATGACTAATATTATAAATTTCATTAACAGTCATCAGGAAATAATAGAAAATGAGTATTCTGAAAATTTGGAAAAAATGAACTGAACTTTCACTTCTGTATCAGAATGGTTTTTATTTCTTGTAATACTTCTATTTATCAATTCCCCAATCTGGAAAATATATAGTCTCTTTCATGAGGACTTTGCTAATACCACTTGTTCTCCCCTCCCATTCTAGCATCATCTCTACCTCAAAGAAAAAAATTATCTTGAATATTCTTCAATATGCATGTTTCTTTTACAAAATGGTAGGTGTCTGATGGCAGAGATTATTTCTCTTTGGTATTACTATCTATCCCCAGTGCCTAATGCAGTCTCTGATAGGGAAAGCAATCAAACTTCTAAAGTGATTAATATAGGGACTTCAATATAAGATTGGGGGATTCAATATATATATATATATATATATATATATATATATATATATATATATATATATATATATATATATATATATATATTCAATATATATTGGGAGATTCCCTCTACCAGTGCAACACTTCAATGGCTTGCCAAATTAATGTTGTGAGGTGTGGTCTTTGAACACAGGTCTTCCTAGCTCTGAAGCCAAAACCATTATTTGCTATGTTTAAGCTTATAATAATAAGCTTAAATACTTATTATCAATTGGCTAGTGGTTATCTTTAGTTTTCAAGCTACAATCCCAGTGTTGCCTTTACCCTTTCTCTTTTCCAATATGCTCCATAGCCAGTTTCATAGTTTTCTCAATTCTTTTTGGTTTTTAAATCCCCATCTCCTTTCACACAGTCCCTAGGCTAATTGGAGCTAGTAAGACTATTTAAATAACTTCTAAATTTGTCTTCCTGCTTTCAATTTTTCCCATTCTAATCTAGCTTCCATATTGCCTTCAAATATACATTTTTAAACCCTAAGTCTGATATCACTTTCATAGTCAA
Organism: Sminthopsis crassicaudata; assembly: GCF_048593235.1. Lineage (NCBI taxonomy): Eukaryota > Metazoa > Chordata > Mammalia > Dasyuromorphia > Dasyuridae > Sminthopsis > Sminthopsis crassicaudata. The sequence goes on along the minus strand of NC_133617.1, from coordinate 77,810,558 downwards.
TCTTTAGGGCCTCCCCATTTCCCTCAGATTGAAATATAAAATCCTCAGCTTGAGATTTGAATTCTCTAAAGTCTAACTCTCAAATCTCTTTCTGGACCTTTTTGATACTCATCTCATGGATATACACTATGCACTATCCTCATCAACCTAACAGATTTCTGAATCTTCCCTACTGAACTTTTTAGACCTGGTTCCCCATATTGAAAATACATTCCCTCTTCACTTTTAAAATTCAACATTGCTAGCATTTTACAAAGTTGAAAGAAAAGATTCAATTTCCTACCAATGAGATTATATAATATGTTTTTAGTTCTATCTCTAGAAAATTGTTCAATTCTATATTTTTCTTTTTTTATCTTTGTGTTAAAATTTTCCAGTTTTGAGAGAAGAATGCTAATACTCTTTTGGGATCTAATGCTCTTGCAATTCAGCTAATTTTACTGTAATGAATTTAAGTGATCAAAGTTCTAATCACTATTTATTGCTAGTAGTCTTTTCCCATTCCCCTGTAGCTGTTTGAGTTTTCCTCATCCTGAGATTGCTTTGTATGAAATAATCTGACTTTGTGCTATATCCATTAACACTTTAAATATCTACCCTAGCATCCTTGCCTATGGTAGATGCTTAGCAAATATTAGCTGAAATGAAAACAACAGAATGTTTTCCAGAGTATGGTACAACTTCCCAGGTTCCCTAAGGACAAACCTTTTTGGGAGCTGCTGTGAATCATCCATCATTGCTTTCTTTACATACTTTATCACTCCAAAGATGATGTTATTAATTCTTTTTTGTCTTAACTCATCATAAATGAGAATCTCCCAACATTTTTGACATTTCTTAGAAGACTTTCTGGAAGAGCACCAACATGTCTGTAACAGCTTCTGGAGTTTAAATTGCGGATAAGGCCACGTCATCATCAGCTTAGACAGCAGCTTTATCTTATTGTATCTGTAAGCTACTTTGAATAGGATATCATACACAACAGATGGCACAGATTCCAACATTTTACATATGGCCTCCTCATCCTTGACTAGTTGTTGAGCACTCAGGAAAGTCAGGGTGTACATAGCTGGTGTCAGGGAAACTCAGAACTGCCAATATCTGCCAAAGAAAAAGATCATAAAGCTCAGAATGAATCCAAGGGACTTAAAAGCTTGAGCCTATATCCCTATTCATCTCTTCTGTTTTTCTAGCATGGTTATTAGTATTTAGTTGAGAAGCTATTTTTTAGAGAGGATTATTAAGAAAGCCCTGAGCTCATGCTGGGCTCTGCCTTTTCCCCTTCAATATTCCTATTGAGGCTAATCTGGAATTGACATGTTCCAATTATTTCTCCCTATTGATTATGCTTCCAGACTCCTCCATCTCTCTATCTTCTAGACTATTTTCTTCAAGTCAGCCATTACTTTTCTTCTTGTAGGAGCACTCTACTGGACCTGTCTTGAACAGGATGCACTTATGGCTACACCATTCTCAATATCCAACATCATTAATCTTTTTATTTGAAGGACTACTGGTTGTCCATGCTTGATACCAAAAATATAACTCCTTCCCCTCAAGGAACTCCTGGTATGACAAATGGAGAGGATATCTCTCAATTGTTAAGAGATGGAAGTATATCAAGTGTAAAAACAAAATTGCTTTTTGAGCTCTATGGAGGAAAATTCTTACCAAGTAGAGAGTTAAGGGAATGACAAGGAAGTATTCAAGGTGTCCTAGAGTAGTTCAAGTTTTATTTGATCTTTGAAGGACAGGTGATAGTTCTGAGTCAAATGTCGGGTCAGGAGAAGATTATGGTCATGATCTAAGAGATTCTAATAAGAGCATGATCTAAAAGGACAGAGAGAAGAGTGAAGTAACAGATGTCAAAGCTGAACAAACAAAAACTATAGACCACGATTGGTTCGTTATGAAAAAGAAGGCAAGCAGATTGTAACATTATCCCAACATACTGAAAGCTCTCTGTTACCAGAGGGAAATTGTTGTGGATTTTTTGTCTTTAGTTCTTGAAGAGGATCATAATATCAGGAAGGTGATGTCTTGACTTGCAAGTAAATTGGACTTAAGGGAGGATAGGCAGGGCTGGTCGCCAGTCTCACTTATTCTTGCCGAGATATCTGGATTGAGTCGCATGATATATCTCAGGATGCATTGGAGATTAGAGGAGGAGACCTCGGCCTTTGTAAGCTAAGATCTGTCCCTAGTCTCAGTTTGTGGCAACACCCATTCAATGATTCAAGCTAGGTAAGAAATAAGGCAATAAATGGCCTCTTTTATCTTCTCAAAAAAAAAAAATTAATCTGGCAGGGGAAGATCTTCACAGTTCTTTGCCAAAAAGGGAATTGTTATTTACATTTACTCTGAATGGTCAAGATCCAACCAATGATCAACAGAAAGTTTTGGGGGGACTTATTTTTTTCCCCAGTCACAGCTAGAGTGATTTGACTTTAAGGCATAGTCAAGTAACTCCATTTCAATCTGAGTGGGCTTTATTAGTATTAGTACATTAATAAAACATTATCTTTCTCAGAGAAAACATGCCTTATTCTATCTAAAATTTCTCTCTCAATACGAGATAAGTTTCAGCCTTGAATCACTTCCATCATGCATCATTTTCTTGCCTACATATTTGCTGTTGAATTAATAAAGGTGGAGAAAAATTTGCAACTATTCAGAATTCAGTACAAATTTATGTTAGATAACCTAAAGTGGGTCCTCACTGCTGCTAGGCAATTTTGCTAAGCCCCTATTATTAACTTATTATCTTACCCATCCCACCTACTCTTCCCAAACTTTAATTCCTCTTCAAACCTCCTGTGAATGGCCCTCCCCTACTATTTCAGCTGAGAATCTTGCTTCATTTCACAGAAATAAATTGAGGCCATTCACCACAAATTTTCTCTTTTCAACTTTTCCTGATAGATCAGTCAGATGCTTTCTGCTACTTTCTCTTCCTTCATCCTTTTTTTTAATGTGATCTTTGATATCACCAATGTTAATCTTTTCATTTGTTCAAGTGATCCCATTGCTTCCCATCTCCTTCAAAGGTAACCTCTTCTGTCAGCCCTACTCTTTCACTTGTTTTCAATATTTGTCTCATTATAGACTCATTGTGTACTGCCTCCAAATTTGTCCTATCTGGCTTAGTATGAAAAACCCTCCACAAATCTTTTTTTTTTTTTTTTTTAATTTCTTCTAACTATTGTCCTCTACTTTTTCTGATCTTTGTGGCTAAAATTCTTCAAAATACCTTCCACAACAGGAGCTTCTACTTTTTCTCCTCTCATTTTGCTCTTAATTTCCTAAAATCTGGCTTTGACCCTTATTATTCCATTGAAAATCCTCTCTCAAAAGTAACTAATGATATATTAGTTGCCAACTGGCCTTTTCTCAATTCTCCTTCTCCCTGACTTTTCTGTACAGCCTTTGACACTGCTGAACAATGTTCCCTCCTTGATACTCTTTTCTCTCCTGATTTTTTTATTTTATTTTATTTTATTTTTTCCTTTCCTGGTTCCTTTTTCAGACTGGTTCTCTTACTCGGGTTCTATCCTGGGTGTATCTGTTTCTCTTTCTATACTATTTCTTTGGGGTTCCCTCTATTCTATTTCACTTGGTGACTTAATTGCCATTTTCATGCTGATCATTCTCAAATCTACCTATTCTATCCTCAATCTCTTTGCTAACCTCTAATCCCACATCTCTAACTGACTTTCAGGTATCTCAATCTGGATGTCCAATAGACATCTTAAACTTAATATGTTCAAAATAGAACTCATTTTTCTTTTCCCCTAAAGTATCCCCCCCTACATTTCCTATCAATATAGAGTTCATCACCACCTTCCCAGTCCCTAGAGGAACAACCTAGAAACTATCTTAGATCCTTTTATCATATCTCATATGCAAATTTTTCTAAATGCCCTTTTTATCCTACCTTTTCCTATGTCATGCTTTCCCCCCCTCTTTATTCCTTTCCCATTAATCTACACATTTTGTACCAGTACCATTACTCTGCTTACCTTTCTATTCCCCATCTAATCCTTTATTCCTTGCCCATTAAACTACCCACCTTGTTCCCCTGATAGAAATCTACATGTCCTTCTATATATGTCTATTCTTTCCTCTCTTATTTCTTTATAAATTTTGGAGGATGCTAAAACCTTTATGCTATGTATTTGTAGTATTCCCTATTTAACCCATTCTTGATGTGTATAGGTTTTCAGGACTATGAGCCCTCCTCTGCCTTCTAATACCTCTGTATCGTATCAGTTCTTCCTCTGAACCTCATTTATATAACCTAATTACTAATTTTTTTTAACCTTTTCCTAGACCATATTGCTTTTTAGAATCAGATCATACTCAGCTCTGCCCCAGTCTTTCTTTTGAACTATCCAATTACCAATGTCAATCTTAAATATGTGGTATCCATTTCCATGCATAATGCATAAATGATTTGTCCATGTTGAATTCCTTAAAATTAATCTTCGATATTGGCTCTGATATGTTCATTTTTTTTATTATGTTCAGGTTTGGTTGAGACAACAAACTAAAAATCTACAAATTTGCTGAATGTCCATTTTCTTCATACAATATTATAATTTTGCTGGATACGATATTTTTGGCTACAGACCTAGTATTTTTGATCAGCAATATATATTATTCCAGAACTTGAAGTCTTTTATTGTGGCTACTGCTAAGTCTTTTATAATTCTAATTGTAGCTCCACCATATTTGAAAAATGTAAAGGGCTAGAACTGAGCAGATGTACTTAACCTAGATGCAAGGTAACCTAGCACTTAGGGCTAATTACCAATTGGACAATTCTCTATTAACATGTTTGGAGGATGACCCTACTCAACTCTATGCTGGCTCAATCTGTGGGTGTGGTGAGAGAAGGGAGGAGAGATCAGCCGGTGGAGAAGTAGGAGGAGGATCATTCTTTGGAGATGGAGAGAGGAAGAAGGTGTGGAGATTCTTCTATCTAATTCCTGACTGTGATCCCAAAAGACCAAGAAAAAAGACTTTTGCTTATCCTGATTCCGGCTGATTCTAAGATATGCAGGGTCTTAATAGAAAAACTTTTTTGTTTGTTTTGTTGCAAAATTTTCTTTGTTCTGGAGGTTCAAAATTGGGTAATAATATTCTTATATATTTTCTACAAAGATTTTTTCCACTTTTACTTTTTCGTCCTGTTTTATCATTCCAATTACTTTTATTATTTCTTGCATTGTTGTGTCAAAGTCCTTTTTTTGGTTGTTGCTCAGAGCTTTCAGATAGTTCAATTCTTTTTATATTTTCTCTTCTTGACTTGTTCTCCAGATTTGTTGTTTTTCTTATAAAATATTTTTGTTCTATTTTTTCCCCATTCTTTACATTTTGTAAGTTATATCTTGGTCTCTCATAGCTTCACTGGCTTCCCTACACCCAATTCTAATTTTTTAAAGAATTATATTGTTCTTTAATATTCTAGCTCCTTTTATAGTTGGCTTTTTTTATATTCTTGTTTTCTTGCATAATTTCCCCAGCTTTGTACTTCCCTTGTAATTTTCTTTCTGTTGATTTTGTTTGTGCAAAGACTTTTTAATTTAATGCAATCAAAATCATTCATTTTGCCTTTCATAATGCTCTCTATCTCTAGTTCTTTTTTGGTCATGACTGCTGCTTTATAATATAAATTTAGGTTTGCTACCCCTAAGCCACCATCCTTTGTTTTATTTTTTCATTAATTCTCTTGATATTCTTGATCTTTTGTTCATCAAGATGCATTTTGTTATTATTTTTCAAGTTCTAAAAAATAATGTAGGCCAATTTAGTCAAAATTGTCATTTTTAATCATATTAGCTCAACCTAGTCATGAAAAATTGACATTTTTCCAGTTTATTTGTGTAAGAAATGTTTTGTAATTGTGTTCATATAGTTCTTGGGTTTGTCTTGGCAGGTAGATCACCCAATTTTTAATTTTGTCTATGGTAATTTTAAATGGAATTTTTCTATCTCTTTCTGATGAGCTTTGTCAGTAATATATGGAAATGCTGATGATTTGTGTGGATTTATTTTATATCCTGCAATTTTCTTAAAGCTATGAATCGTTTCCAGTAGATTTTTGGATAGTTTTCTAGGATTCTCTAAGTATATCATCATATCATCTACCAAGAGTGATATCATCTAGAAAGAGTGATAGTTTTATTTCCTCATTGCCTATTCTAATTCCTTTAATTTCCTTTTCTTTTCTTATTGCTAAAGCTAACATTTCTAATACAATGTTGAATAATAGATGATGATAATGAACATTCTTGTTTCACCCTGATCTAATTGAGAATGTGTCCAGCTTCTTTTCATTACAAATTATGCTTGTTGTAAGTTTTAGAGAGATGCTGCTTATTATTTTAAGAAAAACTCCCTTTATCCCTATGCTCTCTAGTGTTTTTAATAGGGATGGGTGCTGTATTTTGAGAAAAGCTTTTTCTGCATCTTTTGAGATTATCATATGATTTCTGTTGGTTTTTGTTATTGATATGGTTGATTATATTGTTCATTAAAAAAAGTATTAGTGTAAGCATCTCTAAAACTGAGGGTGGGGAGGATGGTTCCTCTAGTTTGACTTCAGTTCTTCCCTCTGACCTGGACCCCAAAACCAAAAGCTTCCCCCTCCTGCAGTGCCTATAGCCAGAAGGATCCCTGTCCTACTGCTCCTGCACTCACTGGGTATCCTTCTTACCCATGTCTGTGTCTCTGCAAGACAGTTGGACCTGGTATTCCTGATCAACTGAGGTTTCTTCAGTCTTCCTGGACTGAGATTTGGTTACCCATGCTGATCGGGAGATGAAAGTTCCTGCAGTTCAGTTGACATTCCAATCAAACCCAGTTAGCTCCAGATTTCTCTAATTGCTATTTCTGCGGAATTAGCCTATATATATTAATAATTCACACTGGTTAATTCCCAACCTGGGGGTCTTTCTTGGGATTTTCTCCAGTTATTCCAGGAAAATCCTTGTTCTGTCCCAAGTCTCCTCTTTTCTTTTTCCCCCACTAGGCTGTTTGCCCTGAGGCGCAAAATTTTTCTAGTTGTGGGGGAAATTTGGAAAGTTTGAAATTTTCTGACCTACCCTGTTATCTTTCCAGAATCCTCCCCTGTGCAAGCTTTTCTTTGTCACTTCCAGGTTCTCCTTCAACCACAACGAATCAGTAACCTCTTTTCCTTGAGAAACAAGGTCAAGTTGTCAAACAGACTACAGGTATATACCAATAAATTATTAATTAGTTGTAAGGGGGATTTATACCAGGGAAGCAAGGATGATTCAACATTGGGAAAACCATCAACTAGAATAAAAACTAAAACATTCAAAAATCACAAAAATATTCTGAATTGTTTCATTTTTTCCCCAAATTACAACAGTCTGCTATGCCAAAATTACTACAAAGTATAAGTATAGAGAGACCTTTTGTTAATATCATAAGTAGTATCTATCTCAAAGCAAAAGCAACATCATATGGAATGGGGATATACCAGAACCTTTTTATACAAGAATGAAGTAAGAATGTTCACTCTCCCATCAAATCCCAGGCCAGCTAGGTTGCATAGTTATAGAGCACTTGAACTAGGAAGTTTTCTAAGAGATCCTAATAAAAAGCTATTAGAAATAATCCACAACTTTAGCAAAGTTGCAGGATACAAAATAAATCCACATAAATCCTCAGCATTTTTATGCATCACCAATAAAATCCAACAGCAAGACATACAAAGAGAAATTCTATTCAAAATAACTGTGGATAGTATAAAATATTTGGGAATCTATCTACCAAAGGAAAGTCAGGAATTATATGAGCAAAATTACAAAACACTTGCCACAAAAATAAAGTCAGATTTAAATAATTGGAAAGACATTAAGTGCTTTTGGATAGGCCGAGCGAATATAATAAAGATGACAATACTCCCCAAACTAATCTATTTATTTAGTGCTATACCAATCAGACTCCCAAGAAACTATTTTAGTGACCTAGAAAATTAACAACAAAATTCATATGGAAGAACAAAAAGTCGAGAATTTCAAAGGAATTAATGAAAAAAAAAATCAAATGAAGGTGGCCTGGCTGTACCTGATCTAAAACTATATTATAAAGCAGCAGTCACCAAAACCATTTGATATTGGCTAAGAAATAGACTAGTTGATCAGTGGAATAGGTTAGGTTCACAGGACAAGATAGTGAATAAAAATAGCAATCTAGTGTTTGACAAACTCAAAGATCCCAACTTTTGGGATAAGAATTCATTATTTGACAAAAACTTCTGGGAAAACTGGAAATTAGTATGGCAGAAATTAGGCATGGACCCACACTTAACACCACATACTAAGATAAGATCAAAATGGGTCCATGATTTAGGCATAAAGAATGAGATCATGAATAAATTAGAGGAACATAGGATAGTTTACCTCTCAGACTTGTGGAGGAGGAAGGAATTTGTGACCAAAGGAGAACTAGAGAACATTATTGACCACAAAATAGAAGATTTTGATTACATCAAATTAAAAAGCTTTTGTACAAACAAAACTAGAAGGGAAGTAACAAACTGGGAAAATGTTTTTACAGTTAAAGGTTCTGATAAAGGCCTCATTTCCAAAATATATAGAGAACTGACTCTTAATTTATAAGAAATCAAGCCATTCTCCAAATGATAAATGGTCAAAGGATATGAACAAACAATTTTCAGATGATGAAATGGAAACTATTTCCACTCATATGAAAGAGTGTTCCAAATCACTATTGATCAGAGAAATTAAGACAACTCTGAGATACCATTACACACCTGTCAGATTGGCTAAGATGACAGGAAAAAATTTTGTTTTTACATTTTTCATTAATTTTATAATTATAATTTTTTGACAGTACATATGCATGGGTAATTTTTTACAACATTATCCCTTGCCCTCACTTCTATTCTGAATTTTCCCTCCTTCCCTCCACCTTAGATCCCTTATATGGCAGGCAGTCCCATATATGTTAAAAGTGTTATAGCAGGGGTCCTCAAACTACCACCCATTAGCCAGATGCAGCCTGCTGAGGACGTTTATGTGGCCTACTGGGTTATGGCAAAATCAGACCAGAAGTGACATTCGACCTAAACTCACGTTAGCAATGCACACTTCTGGCACTGGGCTGAGGGAGTGGAGACAGAGTGTCTGGCCCTCCAATAGTCTGAGGGACAGTGAACTGGCCCCCTAATTAAAAAGTTTGAAGACCACTGTGTTGTAGTATATCTTAGATACAATATATGTGTGTAGAACTGAATTTCTTGTTGCAGAGGAAGAATTGGATTCAGAAAGCAAAAATACCCTGGGAAGAAAAACAAAAATGCAAACAGTTTACACTCATTTCCCAGTGTTCCTTCTCTGGGTGTAGCTGATTCTCTCCATCAATTGGAACTGAATTAGATCTTCTCTTTGTTGAAGATATTCTCCAATTGATGGGCATCCATGAAGACAGGAAACAATAATGATGAATGTTGGAGGGGATGTGAGAAAACTGGGACACTGATACGTTGTTGGTGGAGTTGTGAAAGTATCCAACCATTCTGGAGAGCAATCTGGAATTATGCCCCAAAAGTTATCAAACTGTGCATACCCTTTGATCCAGCAGTGCTACTACTGGGCTTATATCCCAAAGAAATACTGAGGAGGGGAAAGGTACCTGTATGTGCCAAAATGTTTGTGGCAGCTCTTTTTGTAGTGACTAGAAACTGGAAAATGAACAGATGCCCATCAATTGGAGAATGGCTAGATAAATTATGATATATATGAATGTTATGGAATATTATTGTTCTATAAGAAATGACCAACAGGATGAATACAGAGAGGCTTGGAGAGACTTGCATGAACTGATGCAAAGTGAAATGAGCAAAACCAGAAGATCATTATATACTTCAACAAGGATACTGTATGAGGATGTATTCTGATGGAAGTGGATATCACACATATATTGTATCTAGGATATACTATATCACATTTAACATGTATGGGACTGCCTGACATCTAGGGGAGGGGGTGGAGGGAAAGAGGGAAAATTCAGAATAGAAGTGAGTGTAAGGGATAATGTTGTAAAAAATTACCCATGCGTATGTACTGTCAAAAAAAAGTTATAATTATAAAATTAATTTTAAAAAATGAGAAAAAGAAAGAAAGAAAGAGAAAGAAAGAGAAAGAAAGAGAAAGAAAGAGAAAGAAAGAAACCCTCCCAAACCCAAAAAAGGTGAATTAATTGTTGGACATAATTGAAAAAGACTAAAAAACAATAAATAATTCAAATTTATTTCTCTCTGCCCACAAATATCTTGTTTCTAGTCACGTGGATAACCACTTCTGACTCTCCTTGGCCTATGCTGTCATAATAACTAAACATTCTAATCCCTTTCCATAGAATTCTGAGGAACTACAGAAGCAGAAAACAATCTTGGAACTGTCTCTGTTATTTCATAATTAGAAACTAAGGTCCAAAGAGGAAAACTGTTTACCCAAAGTCACAATGAGTTAATAATGTGATCATTCATATTGAATTCAATTGGCTCAATACCTCCCTCTTCTTCAGAGTGCCTCTCTTTACCTAGTTTCTTCTTCCATCATTTAATAAAAGCACAATACTCACACACAGTAGAGGTTAATAGATTGTGTGGACAAACTGGGAATGGAATCAAACTATAACTTCCTGAGGAGGTAAAGGGCCCATAGGCCAACAAGGGAGCAAAGCTGTTCTATTGCCTCCTCCTTCACCTAATAATTGCTACTCTTGAATACTTATACCCCACCACCTTTGCATTTGGAGCCACTTGCGACTATCCACTTACCAGAAATCTTCTCAGGAAATATTTTGCGGATAAAATGGTCAGCTTGGATTCAAACGTAACTGGGCATTTCTTGAGAACACACTGAACTCAGCTTTCTATGGACCTCATTTAATTTAGAGATGTTATGCCTTTCTATTACACTAAGACACCTGTGCCCAATTCTCTTGTTAGGTATAAATTCAAGAGAGATTACAGCTGATTAGTGATTTAAATTTTTCACTATTTTTTTTTTCAGCAATTCAAGGGTTTGACTATATGGGGACTTGCTCATGTTTGAAAGTGAAGGTAGATGAGGGACAAGCACTTTTGGACTGAATATATTAGATGCCTGGGGTCCCTTGGGGAGAAATAAAGAGTTGGTGAACAATTAAGAAGGATCTGGGATTATGTACTCCTGAAATAAGTGGCGTTGATTCTGGAGGAAGGGAGGATGTAAGAATTTATAGGTAAGGCCCCTATAGATAGAAGCTTTCTCTTGGGGAAGAAAAAAATAGCAGAATTAGAGAGAATGTGATAAGATATGTGCCAAGAAGAGGTTTCAGGACACCCTGGGGCTGTCATTTTATAAACTGTTATCCTAATTCTGCTTATTTCTCTCTGTATCATTTCATGCATCTCTTGCCTGAACTTCTCTAAGTCACTGAATTCCTCTTCTCTATAATTACTTACAACCTAGAATACCCCTTTATAGTTATTCATCATGATTTATTTGATTATTTTACGACCAGTAAGCCCAAATTCCCTACCCCTTTTTTCCTTGTTATGATGAGTTCTACTATAAATATTCTGGCATGTATGAGGGATTTTGTTCTGTCATTTAGTTCCTTGGCATCTATATTCATTAGTGGAACCATTGTTTCAATCAGTAGCTTTTAACTGGTTGATAATTTTTCTCTCAAAATACAAATTTATTTCCAGCATATGTAGTTGAATTTAGGATGCTATATTTCTATATTTATAAGTAAACCTCTATTCCCATATTTATGTTTATATAGCAAGGTAAACACTAGAACACTAAATTAACACACAGATAATGCTTTTTGCACCAATCCTGAAGTCAGAAGGATCTGAATTCAAATTTGACCTCAGACACTTAATACTTCCTAGTTGGTGACCTTAGGCAAGTCACTTAACCTCAATTGCCAAAATTAGAGAAGATATAAACTGAGGTCTAGAGAATTTCCCTGACTTGTTCAAGGTAACATAGTAATAATGATTACCTCAGAAACTGAGGCAAGATAGAGATTAGAGAGTTTTTAGTATTTTATTTGAATTTCTGAGAGGGAGAGATTTTTTGGATTCAAAGGATCCATTCAGTCCCAGGGATGATATCTCAAAGAATTCAGCCACAGTATTAGCCTTAGCATCAGCTTAAACATCAGCAAGGAACGTGAGAGTCGTTTTTTATATCTGTGATTTTTAAGCTATAAGGATAGACAAAGACATGGGTGGAGTCAGAACACTGAAAGTGGGAATCTCCAAGAAGGGATCATCAATCCAGTTCTGACAGGTTGGGAGTAGGATTATAAATTCTTCATAACTTAGGAGGAATTAGGAGCCAGGAAGTCTGAGGTATCTGAGATAGGACATCTGGAGTTTTATCTTTTGTAATGTCAGAGTGACCAGCTACAGCCTTAATTATCTCAGTCTTAATGGTCAGGAAGGGAGGTTGCAACCATGGGGATTGAGACAGAACCATTCAAGGAATTGAGGCAGAACAATTTAGGGAAATTGAGGCAGGATAATTAGAGAAACTGAGGCAGGACAATAAAAGGGAACTGTGGCATAACAGTAAAGGGTTAAAACTGAATTGACAATTTCTATGAAACTTTTTAAAAAGGCAAAAGACAATCTTTGCTCTTATGGAGCTAATGGTTTAATATCAGTAGGGGCTGAGGGAAGAAGCAACATTGTAAAAACAAGATAAATTTAGGATAAATTGGAAATAATATAGGAAAGCACCAAATTAAAAAAATTGTATTTCATTAACTATTTTCCAATTACATCAAAACAATTGTTGTAGTGTCCCCTAAGGCTACTCTATCTGCCTACCCTTTGGTGGCCACAACTAGGCAGGTTCACCTGCCTTCCGCCTCCAACCTGGATTACACAGAGACAGACCGACCAGGAGGTACTTCACTTGATCTTATCAGCTCCCATGCATTTAATTATCATCTTTATGCTCAAGCTTTATGCTTTATGCTTTTCTCAAATCTACCTCTTCTACTTAAATTATTTTGCTGACCTTCAATCTCACATTTTTCCACTGTTTTTCGGGTATCAAAGACTAGATGTCCTGTAGACATCTTAAACTCAATATATTCAAAACAGAACTCATTTTCTTTTCTCCCAAGTCCTCCTCCTTCTAACTTCCCTATTACTCTAGAGGTCAACACAGTATTTCCAGGCTCTCAGAGTCACTAGATTGTGATTTTAGATTCCTCACTCCCATGTCCGAGCTATTTTGCCACTAGCAGGCTCTCTTTCAACCACAATGAATCAGTAACCTCTTTCCCCTTGAGAAATAAAGTAAGTTGAAAGAGTGTTCCAAATCACTTCCGATCAGAGAAATGCAAATTAAGACAACTCTGAGATACCACTACACACCTGTCAGATTGGCTAAGATGACAGGAACAAATAATGACGAATGTTGGAGGGGATGTGGGAAAACTGGGACACTGATACATTGTTGGTGGAGTTGTGAAAGAATCCGGCCATTCTGGAGAGCAATCTGGAATTATGCCCAAAAAGTTATCAAACTGTGCATACCCTTTGACCCAGCAGTGCTGCTATTGGGCTTATATCCCAAAGAAATACTAAAGAGGGGAAAGGGAGCTGTATGAGCCAAAATGTTTGTAGCAGCTCTTTTCGTAGTGGCCAGAAACTGGAAGATGAATGGATGTCCATCAATTGGAGAATGGTTGGGTAAATTGTGGTACATGAATGTTATGGAATATTATTGCTCTGTAAGAAATGACCAGCAGGAGGAATACAGAGAGGCTTGGAGAGACTTACATCAACTGATGCTGAGTGAAATGAGCAGAACCAGAAGATCACTATACACTTCAACAACAATACTGTATGAGGATATATTCTGATGGAAGTGGATATCTTCAACATAAAGAAGATCCAACTCACTTCCAGCTGATCAATGATGGACAGAAACAACTACACCCAGAGAAGGAACACTGGGAAGTGAATGTAAAATATTAGCACTACTGTTTATCTACCCAGGTTACTTATACTTTCGGAATCCAATACTTAACGTGCAACAAGAAAATTGCATTTACACACATATATTGTATCTAGGTTATACTGTAACACATGTAAAATGTATGGGATTGCCTGTCATCTAGGGGAGGGAGTGGAAAATTTGGAAAAATGAATACAATATAATATTATAAAAAAATTACTCATGCATATATACTGTCAAAATTTTTATAATTATAAAATTAATAAAAAAGAGAAATAAAGTAAGTTGTCAAATAGACTATAATTATATATATCCTAGTAATCATCCATTTTGACCATGTGGGATTTATACCAGGAATGTAAGGACAATTCAAAATCAGAAAAAAAAAAAAAAACTAACCAGATTAAAACCCAAAAGTCACATGATCTGAGTAGCTCCAGAAAAAGCTTTCTGCCAAATTGTAATGGTCTTTAATCCCAAAAACACTCCAAAATTTGACCATAGCAGGAGCTTTTTAAATACAATTAGCATGATTTATTTAAAACCAAAGGCAACGTTATATATGAAAAGGGGAACTTTTTCAATAAATATAAGAGTAAAGAAAGGGTGCTCCCTTTCCCAACAACTATTTATTAAAATTCTGGAAAAGCTAGCTATAGACATATCCCCCCAAAAAAAAAAAAGGAATTAAAGGGAGGATAAGTAAAGAAGAGAAAAAACCATTCCTGTTTGCTGATGATGTAATTGTTTACTTGGAAAATTTCAGGGAATCAAAAGAGATGCTCACTAATACAATTAAGAACTTCATAGAAATTGCCTGCTTCAAAATGAATCCATAAAAATTGACAAATGTCTATATAATAATAATAAATTCCCAAAACAATAATGAAAAGAGAAATCTCATACCAACCATAAAAAACTATAAAATGCAATAATGTGGAGATTAACCTTCCAAAGTGCAAAATAGAATCATATATATTCAATCACAAGGGTTATGGTGGAGAAGAACAAGATTTGACATTGCAAGGTAAAGAGAGGGAAGTAGTGACGATTGTGATCAAACGAGGGCATTTCAAAGTTTGTGGTGGTGTAAGTGGGTGATTACAGAATCAGTGTATAACCATCCTTATGTGTACTGGGGTAAAGTGGAAAAATAGGACTTGTGAAATGAAAAAAGGAAATTGTAGATCTGAGAGGTTAAGATGTTCAGTATCAATATAAATGTAGGAAAAGAAAAGGAGAGCAAAGACTATGAACTTGGCATTTTACTTATGAAAGAAAGGACAGTGTTCTGGAAGTTTATGGACACAGCTACCAGCATTGATTGGGAAGTAGGCTGAGAGAACCTCAGGGGAGCAAGATTATCTATTAATTATGGTTGAAGGAAAATATGGTAGCAGCAATAGGGAGCAAGGAGTATTCTAACTGTCCCTCCTCCCATCTCAGCCAATTAGAGAAATATTACAGCTAGTGCTAGAAAGAGTAGCTAGGGAGGCTGCATCATGAGGATGGAGCGGATTTCAGCAAAGGCCAGAATATAGAATAAGCAGGAAAGTAAAAGATTTGAAGATGAAACAAGTTTGTTCCCCGTGGAAAAGGCATTCCAGAGAGCACATTGGGGGGCGTAGGTAGGATTATAATAGGGTTTTTTAGAGGGTCTTTTAGCTTGAAGGCAATGGAAATAAGATATCAAAGCAGTGTGTGGTGAGGGGCGGGGGCGATATAGGGATGGGGGCGATATAGGGATGGGGAGTATGGAGTTCAAATGATAACAGCTAGTGGTTCAGAATCACTAGAAGGAGATCAGATAGGTTTCCATTTTGAATAGGAGTTTGTCCTCAGGGTACAGAATTTTCTCTTCGGGAATTCAGATGAGAAAACAGATGATTAGAGCTGAAGGAATAATGTTATTTCCTTTCCTCAGAGCAAAAGACAAGGCTGGAAACTTAATAAAATGTCCTTTTTCTCTTTCCTGGAAGGGATGATTCTTGTGTTGAACGGCATGATATTCTTAATGAGGCAGGAGACCTAGCTTGTTGGAATGGAATTTTCTCTCCCCATATATGAAAGACAAGAGATTCCTATAGGATGCAATATTATTTCTCCTCTTTAGCACGGAGGCTAAAGATTAAGCATGAGTTCTTGTGTAATGGAATTGTGTTTAATTTCTTCCCCCATGAACCTGAAGTCCAGGCAGGATATTTGCCACATTGAAATACTGGTTTTTTTCCTGCAACTCCGAAGACAGGATATTGACTTGTTATTGTATGATTTTTTCTTCTTTTTGATGGAGGGTAGAAACTAAGCACAATATTTGATTAGATGAAATCATATTCTGACCTATTTTCTCAAAAAACTAATGTTCAATAAAATGATGTCTTGTTCTTTTAAATGAGGCTATAGTCCAGATAGGAAACTTGGAGTCAGAATGACATTTTTTAAATGACTAATCTCTATTCTGTAGCAATACGTGGTAGATTTTTTTTAAAAACAAATTCCTCTGATATGACGTACAGAAAATTAGCTAGTATATAGAAAGTGTTGTTGTTTGGCATCAAATATCATGAACTCATTAATTCAGTAATGATACTTTGAAATCCTAATACAAAGTCAAGACAACAAGGAAATAGACATTTGTCTAAGCAACTGAAAAGGGTTGTATGATGATATAGTGCTAACATTCTAGTAGTAGAAGTAAAAACAAGTATCCCTCTTGAACCTCAAGGTTTTCAATGTCTATAGTGGTCTGAAAAAAAGAAAACTTCAGTTAGAACAATTCTTTCTGGAAGTTTTGAACGGGAAAAGAGCAGGGAGGGCAAAAGGCGTATAATACAGTAATTTAAAAAAGAGAAAGAAAGGATTGCATTTTCAATTTCTTGTAAGGTGGATACACAGAGTGTAAACACATGAAGGAAGATTTGGGGAATAGGGAACACAGATAAATTTCACTTGAGGAAGGGAATATCACATAGTTGGGTTTGATATAGGAATAAATTCATTAGGGAAAGAATGATATACTTAGAGATATAGGAATATAACCTCCTGAGGAGCCTCTCAGAAGGGCCAATGAGTCAGTAAACCTGTTCTCCTACTGCCCCTTCCTCCTCTTAATCCTCTACCTTGCTACTCTTGAATACTTATCCCCTCCTGCCTTTATATTTAGGACTACCTACAACTATCCACTCACCTGAAGTCTCCTCAGGAAATGTTCTAACAATAAAATGTAATGATCATCTAGGACATACATGCAATGAGGCATTACTGGAGAACATGCTGAATTCGGATTGCTCTGGGGCCCATTTAATTCAAAGCAGTTATAACCTGTTATACTAAGACACCTGTGCCCGATCCCTTACTAGATATAGATGTTAGAGAAATTACAGCTGTCTTTACTTTATCACACTGATTAGTTGACTAAGTACTCACTAATTTACTTTTTTCTTCAGGAATTCAAGGGTTTGAGTATAAGGAGGGTTGGTAGTCCCAAAGTGAAGTAGGTGAGAGACAAGGTGCTAGATGTCTGGGAGATCTTGGTCATCATCTTGGAGAAAGATGAACACTTTAAAAACAACCAATTAATAAGGATCTGAGGGCCTCCTGGGTGCTCCTTTGAACCAAGTGCATTGATCTGGAGGAATAGAGACTGCATTTGTTTCCAAGGCCCCTGTAGATAGAGACTTTCTTTTTGGAGAGGGAAGCAGAGAAATAGCAGGATTAGAGAGAATGTGACATGTTATCTGCCAAGAAGAGAGGTTCCAGGAGACTTAAGGGCTATCATTTTATAAATTGTTATCCTAATTCTGCTTATTTTTCTGTCACTTCATGTATTTCTTGCCAAGTTGCCCTGCATTCTTCCTGACTATAATTACTCACAACCCAATAATATCACATTTACAATTATGCATCATGATTTCTTTAGTTATTCTATGTTATGGACCAGAACTCTGAACCTGAAACAAGGTGTTAAGTCAGTGGAATTGGTAAAGACAATGGTAGTTCAGTACATGTACTTAGTACTTAATATAATTCTACAAGATTTACACCTATGATAAGAGAGCATATAAACTCAGACAAACTCAGCCAGAATCAGAACTGAAAGACAGAGACCATGGTGGTGGTCCTCCTGCCTCCTCCACAGAAACCAAGACACATTCAGGAGGATCTCAAGAAGCCGGCAAAAGCAGAGAACACAAGAGACTGGCAGGAGCTCTCAGAACCACGGAAAGAGATAGGCCTCTAAGAAAGTTAACCAGGCCCCAGGAAAGGAGACAAGACTTTGAAAAAGATAATAAAGGATTTGGACTTTAACACCTAGTTGTACTTGTGGTGATTACTGAACTGAAAGGAAGGTTGCTCATAGAGACCCCAATAAAACTGAGCAAGAGAACATTACAATTCTATATCCATTGAACCCTAACTCTATGTTTTCTCTTCCCTCCTCCCCCAATAAGTTCTTTTATGTATGAGATATTTCAGTATGTCATTTACTTCCTTGGAATCCATATTCATCAGTAGGATCACTGGGTCAATGACTTTGAATTGCTTGGTTATTTTCCTTGCAAAATCCAAATTGATTTCTAGAATAGGTAGTACAATTTAGAATTATGTATTTCTACATTTCTAACTAAATCTCTATTACTGTATCTATGTATAGCAAGATAAATAGCTAGGACACTCGATTAAGAGACAGATAATACTTTCATTTTATAAAGAAGCTTTCCTCAAAATAAATCCACTAGTAAAAGTTTATCCCAATTTTAGAGAAGATAGGAACTAAGGTCTAGAAAATTTGCCTGACTTGTTCAAGATTACACAATAAGAAAGGGACAAAGTTGGAACTAAACTCCAGGCTTTTTGAATTCAAGTATAGCCAATCAAACATTTCTTCCATGGCTTATGATGAGACAGACATTGTGCTAAGTGTTGGTGATCCAAAGAAAGGCAAAAGACAATCTTTGTTCTTATGGAGCTCATGATCTAATAGTAGTGGAAGAGAAGAAAAGAAATAACATTGTACAAATAAGCTACATGCAGGATAAATAAGAAATAATCAATAGAGGGAAAGCAGTAAAATTTTAGAAGCATTTTTATTTATTGATTTCACTAAATTTTCCAATTACATAAAAATTGTAATATATTTTTGAAAATTTTAAGTTCAAATTTTCTCTCTGTTGGTCTTCCCCCACATAGTCACTGAAAGGGGCAGCAATATGCTATCAATTATACATATGTAATCATGCAAAATACATTTCCGTATTTGACATATTACAAAACAAAACATAAGTCAAAAGAAAGGGAAAAATAAAGTTTAAAAAAAGGTGTGCTTCAATTTAGGGATCATCAGTTATCTCTCTGTGGGAGAATATAACTTTTATTGATAGATCTTTTGGAATTTTATTGGATCATTGCCTTGATCAGAATAGTTTTCTCTCACATTCAATCATCCTTAAAATAATATTGTTACTGTGTACAATATTTTCCTAATGTTGTTTCACTTTGCATCATTTCATATAAGTCTTCCCAGGTTTTTCTGAAATCCTCCTGCTCATAATTTCTTATAGCATATTTCATTACATCTGTAAAATGAGCTAGGAAAGTAAATGGCAAACCATTCCAGTATCTTTATCAAGAAAATCCCAGTGTCAAAAAAAAAACAAAGGTTGAATATAATTAAATCGACTGAATAACATTAACAAGATTCCATTGCAATCATATACTATGACTTGTTCAGCCATTCCCATTTTAATGAATATCCTCTCAATATTATAAAAAGTTTTGTACATTATAGGTCCTTTTTTCTTTTTTCTTTAAATTCTTTGGGATATAGATCTAATAGTGACATTGCTGAGTCAAAGGATAGGCATCATTTTATTGCCTTTTTTTTTTTTTTTTTTTTTTTTTGCCATAGTTCCATATTGTTCTTTAGAATGGTTGAATGGACCAGTTCACAATTCTACCAACAATATATTAATGTCCCAAGGTTTTGTTTGTTTGCTTGTTTGTTTGTTTTTTTTTTTTACAACTCCTGCAGCATTTATCATTTTCCACTTCTGTCATCTTAGATTTGGTATCACACACTCATTTTAAATTTGCATTTGTCTAACCAGTAGCAATTTAGAGCCTTTTAAAATGTAATGATAATTTTAATTTCTTTTTTTTCCCTGAAAACATCTTTTTATATTCTCTAACCATTTCTCAATAGGTAATGGCATATATTTTTACAAAAATATTGTCAGTTCCTTACATATTTGAGAGATAATACCTTTATGGAGGAAATGTACTATTAAAATTTCTCTCCATGTTTCCAATTTTCCTTCTAATTTTGACAGCTTTAGATTTGTTTGTGGAGAAATATTTTAAGTTACACATAGGATTTCAGAAAACATGCTGTATTTTTTACATTTTATTTCCTTTTTGGTCATAAATTCTTCCCCTACCTATAGATCTGTCAAATAAATTTTTTTCTGCTCCTCTAATTTACTTATGATATCACCCTTAATGTCTAAATCATTTATTCATTTGACCTTATCTTGGTAAACAGTCTATGCTTAATTTTTCCATTGTCTCCAATAATTTTTGCCAAATGATGAATTCTTCTCAAAATGTTAAGTTTTTACATTTGTAAAGTAAGAGAATACTATATTTATTTGCTACTATAAATTTTGTATCTATTCTATTTCATTGATCTATTTTTCTTTTCTTTTCTTTTTTTTTTTCCTGAGGCTGGGGTTAAGTGACTTGCCCAGGGTCACACAGCTAAGAAGTGTTAAGTGTCTGAGACCAGATTTGAACTTGGGTCCTTCTGAATTCAGGGCTGGTGCTCTATCCAATCTATTTTTCTATTTTAGCCAAAATCAGTTTTGAAAATTACTGCTAACCCTCTTTTCTTTACATTTTTATTAATTCATTTGATATTCTTGACTTTTTATTCTTTAAAATGAATCTTATTATTTTTCTAATTTTGTGAAACTTTTTTGGTAATTTAGTTGGGATGGCATTAAATATGTAAATTAGTCTAGATAAAATTGTTATTTTAATATTATTGATCTTACCTCCCTATGATAAATTAGCATTCAATTACTTAAATATGATTTTATTTATATAAAAATTGTTTTTATAATTTAAAAAATGTAGTTCTTGGGATTATTTTGGCAGGCATATTCACAGGTGTTTTATACTGTTTATATTTATTTTCCATAAGGTATCTTTTACTATCGCTTCTTGTAGGATTTTTTTTTGTTTATGATATAGAGGAATGCTGATGATTTATGTGGATTTACTTTATATCTTGCTGTCTTATTAAAATTGTTTCAATTAATTTTTTAGTTGAGTCTTTGGGATTTTTCAAATATATCATCATATTGTTTGCAAAAGAGATAGTTTTATTACTTCATTCTTTATTCAGATTCCTTCTATTTCTTTTTCTTTTCTTATTGCTATTGCTATGATTTCCAATACAATATTGAGTAATACTGGTGACAGTGAACATCCTGATCTTATTGGAATGTCTTCCCATTTATGTACATTACAAATAATATTTGCTGATGGGTTTCAATAAATGTTTTTAAAAATAAATTAAAGGGGGGCAGCCAGGTGGCACAGTGGATAGAGCACCAGCCCTGAAGTCAGGATGATCTGAGTTCAAATCTGGTCTCAGACACTTAACACTTCTTGGCTGTGTAACCCTGGGCAAGTCACTTAACCCCAATTACCTCAACAACAAAAAAATTAATTAATTAAAGGAAAATTCCATTTGTACCAATACTTTCAAGTGTTTAAATGAGTATTGTACTTTGCCAAAAGCCTTTTCTGTATTTATTGATATGGTATGATTTTATTTGTTTGTTTTAATAAATGTGCTCATTTATTCAAACCAAGAATAAACAAAAACAGAGGAGGTATACAGATGAGAATATATATATATATATGCATTATATATATATATATATACATTATCTATATATGTAGATAGATAGATAGATACATATTTTAAATAATAGCTTTTTATTTTTCAAAATACATGCAAAGTTACCCTTTGATCCAGCATTGATTCTATTGGGCTTATATCCCAAAGAAATACTGAGGAGGGGAAAGGGACCTGTATGTGCCAAAATGTTTGTGGCAGCTCTTTTCGTAGTGGCTAGAAACTGGAAGATGAATGGATGTCCATCAATTGGAGAATGGTTGGGTAAATTATGGTATATGAAGGTTATGGAATATTATTGCTCTGTAAGAAATGACCTACAGGAGGAATACAGAGAGGCTTGGAGAGACTTACATCAACTGATGCTGAGTGAAATGAATAGAACCAGAAGATCGCTGTACACTTCAATGTTGTATGAAGATGTATTCTGATGGAAGTGGATATCTTCAACATAAAGAAGATTCAACTCACTTCCAGTTGGTCAATGATGGACAGAAACAACTACACCCAGAGAAGGAACACTGGGAAGGGAATGTAAACTGTTAGAACTACTGCTTATCTACCCAGATTACTTATACCTTCGGAATCTAATACTTAATGTGCAACAAGAAAATGGTATTTAAACACATATATTGTATCTAGGTTATATTGTAACACATGTAAAATGTATGGGATTGCCTGTCATCAAGGGGAGGGAGTAGAGGGAGGGAAGGGATAATTTGGAAAAATGAATACAAGGGATAATGTTATAAAAAATTACTCATGCATATGTAATGTCAAAAAATTTATAAATAAAATTAAAAAAAAACAAAATACATGCAAAGTTAGTTTTCAACATTTACCCTTGTAAAACCTCATGTTCCATATTTTTCTCTCTCCCTTCCCACAATTTCTCTTCTCTAGATTATATCTAGCAAATATTTCAATATTATATCTAGCAAATAAGCCAATATAGGTTTAAAATGTGCAATTGTTCCAAATATGTTTACACATTTGTCATGCTGCACAAGAAAAAATGATATGATCTTAAGAAAACCTTTTATTATTGATAAAATTGTGTTAATTTTTTATACTAAGCAATAATTGTATTCCAACTATAAATCTCATTTGGCCATAATATATAATATTTGTAATATATTATGGCAATCTTTTAGTTAGTATTTTACTTAAGATTTTTGTATCTACATTAATGAAATTGGTTTCTAATTTTTTTTGCATTTTTACTTTTCTAGTTTAGGTATCAGCATCATCTTTGTTTCATTAAATGAATTTGACAGTATCCTTTCTTTACATGTTAATTCAAATAATTTATTTAATATTGGAATTAGTTGATCTCTAAATGTTTGGTAGAATTCACCTATAAATCTGTCTAATCTTGGTGGGGGGGGAGGTTGGAAATTCATTTATGGCTTTTCAATTTCTTTTTTCTAATATATGCCTATGTAGTTATTCTATTTCTTTTTCTAAGCAGTTTGTATTTTTCTAAATATTCTTCCATTTTACTTAAATTGTTAAACTTATTAGCATACCAATGACCAAAATAACTCCTTATAATTGCTTTAAATTTATCCTCCATAGTAGTAGATTCACCCATTTCAATTTTGAAGCTACAGGTTTGGTTTTCTAATCTCTTTTTGACAATCAGATTAACCAATTAATCAGATTAACCACATGTCTATTTTTTTTGTTGTTGTTCATAAAACCAACTCCTAGTTTTATATCACTGGTTTTTAAAAACTCAATTTAATTAATCTCATTTTCAATTTTTAATATTTGCAATTTGGTGTTTAATTGGAGATTCTTTTATTTCTTCTTTTTCTAGTTTAAAAAAAATTATATATCCAATTTATTGGTCTGTTCTTTCTATAGTTTGTTGATGTAAGCAACACTGCTTTTGCTATATTCCATGGATTCTGACACATTGTCTCATTATTGTCATTATAATAAAATTATTGTTTCTATGATTTGTTCTTTACTCATTTTTTAAGATTAGGTTATTTAATCTCCAACTAGTTTTTTCATCTATGTTTCCATGGTCCCTTACTAAATATAATTTTTATTGCATGGTAATCTAAAAATAAAAGATATTTTAAACTATTTCTGGTTTTTTGCTTTCAATATAAAATTTGTATGTCCTAATATATGCTTAATCTTTGTATTAAGAATAGCTGAGGAAAAAATGTATTCCTTTGTATTTCCATCAATTCTCCATTTCCATTCAATATCCAGTTTATCTAAAATTCTACTCATTTCCCTTTTTTTCTTACTTTTTTGTTTATTTTAGGTTTGAGAGGAAAAGATTAAACTCTCCTACTCTTAAAATATTATAGGAGGCAGAGTCAAGATGGCAGAGAGGACACAGCTTCTTTCTGAGCTCTCCTACCACCCTCACATTAATTATGAAATAGCTCTAGATTGGCAGAATCCACAAATATTGAGAGTACAGCAAATTACCAGCAGAAGAAAATTTTGAAGATCAACAAAAAAGGTCTGTTTTTGTGGCAGGGGAGGAGGAGGCCCGGTGCAGGCAGAGAGGTAGAGCACAGAGGCCAGTGCATGCTGAGCAGACCGGGGAGAGGTGCAGTCTCCACAGAGTGGAGAAACTACAAGAAAGACTCTACCACAGTGCTGGCCACTCTGCCCTGGTTGCAAGTCAGTAGATCAGCAGAGAAGTTATAAAACACCCAACAGAAACAAAAGGTAAAGAGTGACCCTCCAAGCTCCAGGGTCTCACAGTATCTGATTATACCCACCCAGCACCAGGAGTGACTCAGCACAATCCCAGCACAGCTGCTGCCATTCTGTTGCCACTTCATGCTGCCTATAGAGGAGGTGTGGAAAGCTCTCCTTGCCCTAAAAGCAGATCCCAACTTTTTTTTTTCCCCAAATGAGTGAAAAAGCAAAGCAAGCTCTAACTATAGATAGCTACTGTAGTGAATGAGAACAGATTTCAAACCCTGAGGATACTAAAAGCAGATTGTCTTCAGATGAAGCCTCAAAGGTTGATATGAGCTGGTCCCCACCACACAAGGTTCTCCTAGAAGAAATTAAAAAGGATGTTAAAAGAGAGCTAGAAGAAGAATGGGGAAAGGAAAAGAGAACCTTTCAAGAAAGTCTGGAGAAGGCACGTAAAAACAACAGACCTGGAAAATAGATCTAGGAGAGATAACCTAAGGATTATTGGACTTTCTGAAAACCATGATAAAAAAAGAGCCTAGACATTATTTTTCAGGAAATTATCAAAGAGAACTGCCCAAATGTCATAGAATCAGAAAGTAAAATAGCCATTGAAAGAATTTACCAAATACCTCCTTAAAGAGACCCCAAAATTAAAACTCCAAGGATATTGTGGCTAAATTTCAGAACTATCAGATCAAGGAAAAATATTACTAGCAGCTAGAAAAAGAAATTCAAACACAAAGGAGTCACAATAAGGATTACTCAGGACCTAGCAGCTTCCACTTTAAAGGATTAAAGGGTCTGGGATCTGATATTCTGAAAGGGTAAGGAACTAGGAATACAGCCAAGAATAAATTACCCTGCTAAACTAAGCATTTTCTTCTAGGGAAGAAGATGGGCATTCAATGAAACAGAGGAATTCTATTTGTTTCTGATGAAAAAAAACAGAGCTAAACAAAAATTTGACCTCCAAACATAGGACTCAAGAGAAGCATAAAAAGGTAAAAAGAACTGTTGAGAACTATATTTCTTTTATGGGTATACATAGAGAGTGCATGTATAATTTGATTTTACTGTTATAATATAAAAAAAGAACTAGAAAGGGGATTGTACAAGAAAAAGGGAAAAGTGGAGTTAAAAAGAGGGAAATTACATCTCACAAAGAGGCAAAGGAAACCTAGTGTATTTGAGGGAAAGAAGGGAGGGGAATGAACATTGTGTGAATCTTACTCTCATCAGATTTGGCTCAAAGAGAAAATATTAGGCATTTTGGATTATAGAGAAACTTCTCTCACCTTACTGAAAAGTGGAAAGGGAAAAGCAAAAAGGGAAGGGGAAGGCTAAATAGAAGGGATACAGAAATAGTAGGGGAAAGGTATAAGAAAGGGGGAGGACTGCTTGATGCAAGTGATGCCCATAAACTAAATACTAGGGAACGGGATAAGGGGAAAAGGAGAAAAGGAAAGAGAAAAGTATAATCTGGGGATAATAAGATGTCAGGAAATACAGAATTAGTCATTTTAATCACAAATGTGACTGGGTGAACGCTCCCATAAAGCAGAGGCAGATAGCAGACTAGATTATAAAACCAGAATCTTACAATATGTTGTTTACAGGAAACACATTTAAAGCAGGGTGATACATAGAGAGTAAAAGTAAAAGGCTGAGGCAGAATCTACTATGCTTCTTTTTCTAGTTTTAAAAAAAAATTATATATCCACTTTATTGGTCTATTCTTTTTCTAGTTTGTTGATGTAAGCAGCACTGCTTTTGCAGGGGTAGCCATCCTGATCTCAGATCAAGCAAAAGCAAAAATTGATCTAATTAAAAAAGATAAGGAAGGAAACTATAAATTGCTAAAAGGTACTATAGATAATGAAGCAATATCAATACTAAACATATACGCACCAAGTGGTATAGCATCTAAATTCCTAAAGGAGATATTAAGAGCACTGCAAGAAGAAATAGACAGTAAAACTATAATAGTGGGAGATCTCAACCTTGCACTCTCAGAACTAGACAAATCAAACCACAAAATAAATAAGAAAGAAGTTAAAGAGGTTAGTAGAATACTAGAAAAACTAGATATGATAGATCTTTGGAGAAAATTGAATGGAGATAGAAAGAAGTACACTTTCTTCTTGACAATTCATGGAACCTATACAAAAACTGACTATATATTAGGACATAAAGACCTCAAAATCAAGTGCAGAAAGGCAGAAATAGTAAATGCATTCTTTTCAGATCATGATGCAATAAAAACTACATTCAATAAAAAGCCAGGAGAAAATAGACTAAGAGGTAATTGGAAATTAATAATCTCATCCTAAAGAATGGATGAATGAAACAGCAAATCATAGACACAATCAATAATTTCATCTGAGAGAATGACAATAATGAGACAACATACCAAAATTTGTAGGATGCAGCCAAAGCAGTAATAAGGAGGAATTTTATGTCTCTAAAGGCTTACTTGCATAAAATAGAGAAAGAGAAGATCAATTAATTGGGCTTGCAACTAAAAAAGCTAAAAAAAAGAACAAATTAAAATCTCCCAATCAAATACTAAACTTGAAATTCTAAAAATAAAAGGAGAGATTAATAAAACTGAAAGTTAAAAAAACTATTGAATTAATAAATAAAATTAAGAGTTAGTTTTATGAAAAAAACTAACAAAACAGATAAACCTTTGGTAAAATTGATTAGAAAAAGGAAAAAGGAAAATAAAATTGTTAGTCTTAAAAATGAAAAGGGAGGACTTTCCACCAATGAGGAGGAAATTAGAGCAATAATTAAGAGTTATTTTGTCCAACTTTATGCTAATAAGTTCGCTAATTTAAATTAAATGGAAGAATACCTCCAAAAATATAGCTTACCCACATTAACAGAAGAGGAATTAAATGGCTTAAATAGTTCCATTTTAGAAAAAGAAATAAAACAAGCTATTAATCACCTCCCTAAGAAAAAATCCCCAGGAGCAGATGGATTTACATGCAAATTCTACCAAACATTTAAAGAACAATTAACTCCAATAATATATAAACAACTTGGAAAAAATAGGGAATATAGGACTCCTACCAAATTTCTTTTATGACAAAGACATGATACTGATACATAAACCAGGTAGGATGAAAACAGAGAAAGAAAATTACAGACCAAGCTCCCTAATAAATATTGATGCAAAAATCTTAAATAAAATATTAGCAAGGAGATTACAGATAATTATGCCAAGGATATTACACCATGACCAAGTACAATTTAAACCAGGAATACAGGGCTAGTTCAATATTAAGAAAACTATTACCATAATTGACTATATCAATAACCAAATTAACAAAAACAATGTGATTATCTGAATAGATGCAGGAAAAGCATTTGATAAAATCGAACATCCATTCCTATTAAAAACACTAGAGAGTAAAGGAATAAATGGATTTTTCCTTAAAATAGTCAGTAGCGGGGGCAGCTAGGTGGTGCAGTGGATAGAGCACCAGCCTTGAATTCAGGAGGACCTGAGTTCAAATCTGGTCTCAGACACTTAACATTTCCTAGCTATGTGATCCTGGGTAAGTCACTTAACCCCAGCTTCAGGGGAAAAAATTAGTCAGTAGCATCTATTTAAAACCATCAGCAAGTATCATATGTAATGGGGATAAACTGGAACAATTCCCAACAAAATCAGGGGTGAAACAAGGTTGCCCACTATCACCATTACTATTCAATATTGTATTAGAAATGCTAGCTTTGGCAATAAGAGTTAAGAGATTAAAGGAATTCCAGTAGGTAATGAGGAAACCAAATTATCACTCTTTGCAGATGATATGATGGTATACTTAGAGAACTCCAGAGAATCAAGTAAAAACCTATTATTAGAAATAATACACTTTAGCAAAGTTGCAGGATACAAAATAAATCCACATAAATCATCAGTATTCTTATATATCACTAACAAAATCCATCATCAAGAGATACAAAGAGAAATTCCATTTAAAATAACTTGATAATACAAAATATTTGTGAATTTATCTGCCTAGGAAAAGTCAGGAACTATATGAGCAAAACCACAAACATTTTCCACACAAATAAAGTCAGATCTAAGCAATTGAAAAGATATCAAGTGCTCATGGATAGGTTGAGCAAAATACAATAAAGGTGACAATACTCCCTAAACTAATCTATTTATTTAGTGCTATACCAATCAAACTCCCAAGAAACTATTTTACTGAACTAGAAAAAAATAATAACAAAATTCATCTGGAAGAACAAAAGGTCAAGAATTTCAAAGGAATTAATGAAGAGAAAAGCAAATGAAGATGGCCTAATTGTACCAGATCTAAAACTATATTATAAAGCAGCAGTCATCAGAACCATTTGGTACTGACCAAAAAATAGACTAGTTGATCAGTGGAATATGTTAGGCTCAAAGAACAAAATAGCCAATGACTATAACAATCTAGTATTTGACAAACAGAAAGGCTCCACCTTTTGGGATGAGATTTGACAAAAACTGCTGGGAAAATTGGCAACTAGTATGGCAGAAAGTAGGCATAGACCCACACCTATCATTGTATACCAAGATAAGTTCAGTAATGTTCTCTCTGTTGTTATTTGCTTGCATTTTTTCTCAGTTTTTTTTCTTCCTTCTTGATCTCATTTTTCTTATGCCACCAGATAACTATATAAATATGTATACACATATTAGATCTATCATGTTTTTCAACATATTTAACATGTATTGGACTATTTACCAGATGGGGGAGGGAGTGGGGGATGAAGGGGAAAACTTGCAACAAAAGGTTATGCAAGGGTCAATGTTGGAAAAATTACCCATGCATATGCTTAGTAAATAAAAAAGCTTTAATTAAAAAAAAAGATGTTTCAGATTTTTTTCTATTTTTCCTACTTTTATTATTTCTTGGTGTCTCACATCATCCAATTCCTTTTGCCCAAGGAATTATTTTCTTCCTTAACATTTTAAATCTCCCCCCCCCAATTGGTTAACTTTTCTTTTTATAATTTTCTTGGATTGCTTTTTTTCCCCCTTATTTTTGATCTTTCTTATTTGAGTTTTTGAATTCCTTTTAAAATTGTTCCAAGAAGTATTTATTGGCTTATGATCATTGAATTTTTGTTTTTTAATTCACTATCTTCCCCTGAATATGAATCCAGATTTTCTTTTATACTATAGTAGCTATGTATGGTAAGATTCTTTTCTTTTAGATTATTCATTTTTTGGTTTTATTTGTTCCATTTTATTTTTATCAGCTTATCATTATAGTCAGATTTTAATTCCTAATTATGGGATTTTGCCCTAGGTCTTAGATTCTGTTTTCTGAATTGGAGAAGGAAGTGGCAAAGTACTCCACTATCTTTCCCAAAAAAATTCCTAATTGGGGTCATGAAGAATTATGCACAACAGAAAATGACTAGACAACAACAGAGCAGGAAAATGATTGTATCATATTTAGAACCTGAAGGAAATAATAGAAATGGGATATGAATGTAAATGATATAAGAAAAACTAAAACTCAATACTTTGGAGGGGGAGGGCAAGGTCACACATCTAGTAAACCTTTAAGTGTCTGAGACTAGATTTGACAGGGCCAGTACTCTGTCCACTGTGCAATATAAGCTGCCTCATTACTAAAACTCAGAGTCAACTTGGGCATATTCATTGCCTTGTGCATTTTTTCTTTAAATGCCACAAATGTCTATCTTCATGGTAAGATTATGTTAGAAGTGAGGGCCATCTCCTATCATTCTGATCTATATCCTGCTAATAGACCCAGATAGCTCCATGATAGAAACTAAGGCTGGTGACTTTGCACAGTCCTTCCTCATATAAATCTAATTCATTTAGTTGTCATGTAACCACCTCCCTGATGTTATGGTCCTCTTTGAGAATATAGTACAAACAACCACTAACACCATGCAGGGCTCAACCTCAGGTACTCCTAAGCCACAGTTAGTGTCTCCAGTGTCACACTGTCTTAAATATTCTTAATGCCTGCTATGTAGTACTCACTGGACACGTGTTTGTTTCTCTTCTCCCACAGCTGCAGCCTAGGATCAAGTCTGGTCAGCCTTGCTAGTTCTGACATCTGTGAACCTCAAGGGTCCTTATGCAAGTATGGAAGGAAAGTTGATGATGTAAAAGTTCCTATGGCTATGAGAAGAACGTTTGAGGTGAAATTTCTTGAGAGTGTTTTCAAGAAGATCCTTCCAGGGCCTACTGTTTGTTAATTCAGTGAAGTAGGCCTTGGAGTGTTAACACTGCACTCTGGTAAAATTTAGCCCTGGAGTCTTTCCTGAGATGAACTCAATTGTCTGATAAAGACATAACTGCTTTACCCCCCCCTTTTTTTTGTTTCTTACATTAATTTCATGGAGATTTTTCTGTCTATTTTAGAAAAAATATGGAGACCCTGGAAATTTCTAACTCTATAACCCTCCCAGAATGCATGCAAAGTTCTTAATGAATGATTTTTAAAATTCATTTTGAACTTTCATGAATTGATGCTAAATGAAATGAGCAGAACCAGAAGATCATTACACATGGCAATAAGACTATATGGTGATCAGTTCTGATAGACATGGCTCTTTTCAACAGAGATGATTCAGGCCAGTTCCAATGATCCTGTGTTGAAAAGAGCCATCTACACCCAAAGAGAGGATGGTGGGAACAGAGTATGGATCACAACACAGTATTTTCACTCTTTTTGTTGTGGTTTGCTTGCATTTTATTTTCTTTCATTTTTTCTTTTGGATTCGATTTTTCTTGTGCAGCAAGATAATTGTATAAATTTGTATGCATATATTGGATTTAACATTTTTACCACGTTTAACATGGTAAACATGATTGGGGAAGGGAGGAAAACTGGAACACAAAGTTTTGCAAAGGTTAATGTTGAAAAATTATCCATGAAAATTTAAAAAGCTTTAATAAAATAAATAATTCTTGGATTCATCACCACTGTGTCAAAGTTGGTTATCATGCTTTATCATCATGTTTAGCTTATTCATTTTGTTTTTATTTGTTCCATGAGATCAGAAAATGCCAAGATCTCTAGATTTGCCACAAACAAAACAAAATTTTGTCTCAAGGCTATCATAGATTGATGAAAGACAAATAAAATTTTGGGGAGAACAGAGGTCTTCCTAGGACAACCTATGAAGACCTGAAGAAGGGTTTAACTGGTATGAAATGTAGAAACCTCCAGGCTAGTTCCTCAGAAACAGCAAACCTGAATCATGGGAACTTTCACCTCTGGGGATAACGTGTAGAGTTCAGGTCCCAGTTCAGGAAGACTGAAGGAATGCCAGGCCCAGCTGTATTGCAGAAACCTAACCCTGGAGGAGAGAGAGTGAGAGAGCGAGAGAGCGAGAGAGCGAGAGAGCGAAGAGAGCGAGAGAGCGAGAGAGCGAGAGAGCGAGAGAGCGAGAGAGCGAGAGAGCGAGAGAGCGAGAGAGCGAGAGAGCGAGAGAGCGAGAGAGCGAGAGAGCGAGAGAGCGAGAGAGCGAGAGAGCGAGAGAGCGAGAGAGCGAGAGAGCGAGAGAGCGAGAGAGCGAGAGAGCGAGAGAGCGCACACAGAAGCAGTGGGGCAAGAACTCTGTTGGCTGTGAGCACTTCCAGGAGAGGGGAAAGTTCTTGATTTGAGATTCCAGGTCAGAGGGGAAAACTGAAGTGAAGCTGGAACTACAATTAGAATTGTATAGGATTTAGCAGCATCTACAACAAAAGATCACAGGTCATGGAATCTATATCAACAAACTAGGCCCCTGGTCCAAAAAAAAAAAAAAAAAAAAAAAAAAAAAAAAAAAAATCTATCTAGCAAAACTAAGCATGATATTGAATTTTTAGAACTTCGTATTAAATGAACTCACATTTTCAAGACTGTCTCAAACAAATATGAACTTAATAAAACATTTAACATAAAAGCCAATAAATATTCATTTCAAGGAGCTCAAGAATAAATTGTTCATATTTTTCTTACATGGAAATGTAAACCCTATTGACATCATTAATTGGGTAGCTCAAAAGAAATATTGGGACAGAGCTGAATATGATCCAATTCTAAAAAAGCAAAACAGTTTAAGAAAAGGTAATGAGTGAAGTACAGAGGAAGAGTTGACAAAGTGTTGGTGGGGGAAGAAGGGAGTGTTGATTCTGAAAACAAACTTATCAGGAATGCTTTGAATAAGGAACAATACATATATCATGAAGGTTATAGCACTGTCTGAAATTTATAAAGAAATGGGGGCAGCTAGGTGGCGTAGTGAATAGAGCACCAGCCCTGCATTCAGGAGAACTGGAGTTCAAATGTGATCTCAGACACTTAACACTTCCTAGCTGTGTGACCCTGGGCAAGTCACTTAACCCCAGCCTCAAAAAAAAAAAAAAATTATATAGAAATAAGGGGAGAGGGAAGAGGATAATGTAGGGTATAAAAGGGTATTTAAATTAACAGGAATGGAATAAAGTTTGTTCATTAATGGGAATGGGATAAAGAGGGAAGGAAAAGGTGGAGGAAAATAAGTGAAGGATCCATGGATTGGGGGGGGGGGGAGGGAGGTTAAATACTAGCAATGCAAGTTGAGTAGAATTAAAATAGAAGAGTAAGCAGTTATAGGAAGCAAGACAAACACAAATTACTATAAAAAGAATTAGGAATAGCATTTAAGGGAAAAAAAAGTAGAGCTAGTGATCATTGATTCAAATTCAAACTAAAGATTCAATAAAGGGAGAAATCTATATTATGTCAGCCATATATTTTAGATGCATATGTATAAGTGTTTGTATATACGTATCTATGTAGATAAACATGTACACACATGTATGCGCACACACACAAACTCTTACTTAACTAGAGCCTGTTTGGGAGATAAAAAGGGAGGAAAAAATAAAGTTAAAAAAAATGCACAGCAGACAACAAAAGAATAATTTACAAGGAAGCAAAGAAAAAATGGATGGTCATGAATATAATCTCTCCTATTATATATATGTATATATATATATATATATATACACACACACACACACACACACACACATATTATATATATATTTTAATGGAAATTTATTGTTACATGTTCTGCTGGGGACATGACAGCTTTGTTTTGTTTTACTTTCCTTTTCTGTCTTTTTGATTTGTTTTTTCTTATTTTGTATTTAGCTTTAAGTTAATTATAAAAAACACCACTAGAGTGAATAGGAATCAATGGAACATATCTTAAAAAGATGAGTATTTATCTAAAACTAAGAGCAAGCACTATCTGTAAAGGAAATCAACTTTAACTCTAATATTATTAGAAAGGTTTCAAGCAAGTATGTCCATTATGACCATTACTATTAAATATTGTTCTAGAAATGCTATTTACAACAATAAGGCAAGTAAAATAAATATAAGGAGCAAGGAAACAAAATTATCACTCTTTGCAGATATAACATACTTAGAGAATCCTATAGCATTATAACTAAAGACTAGTTAAAATAATTAATAACTTCAGCAAAGTTTCAGGATATCAAATAAGCTCACAAATCATCAGCATTTTTATATACTCCCAAAGACCAGCTGTAAGAAAAAGGGAAATTTCATTTAAAATAATTGTCTCCATAAAAATATATCTATAGCTATTTTATTTGTTTGTATTAGGCTCAAATTCTATATATAGAATATAAAAACAATACTTTAAAATACAAATTTATTTAAAATGATAAATAAGAACATGGAAAGCTATGAAAGGTTTTTTTTTTTAAAAGAGATAATGAGAATGATGATATATATTATATCCAACTTGAGATTAAAAATAGTAATTAAACATTTGTGTCTTAGTTGTCTGTAAATCCCTTTTGCTCTTTGTTAAATACTATGGGTTTATATGAGATTTATTCTTTATTTTTGTACATTTAAGTATCTTTCATAGCTAAAATTATATTAAAATTTTTCTTAAAAATGAGAAAATGAACCATCATTATCATGGAACTATGTGATTCTCCCCATTCCTGTTAATCCACTATTACAGGTCAAAATAGTCACTCAAATCAAAGTTAAACCTTGTAGCGAACTCAAGGGTAAAGTCTCCTCTACTGATTAGTATCTGCTTCATTTTCGTTATTACTTTGGAAGTCATTTCCACGTTCATGTAAGATCCCAGTAATCTAGGAAGAGACTGGGGCAGATTCTGGCAACAATCCAGGAATACTGGGAGGGACATTAATTTTAAATTGGGCAGTTTGTGATGGGATGACTCCAGGAAAATGAAAATACTCTTGCTAGATAGTGGATTGTCACTCAGACCAAGATGGGAGAGCCTGGAACAGGAATATAGATAAGGCAAAGTTGCATAAAAGTCATTGTCCTTGATCCTACACATTGCCACATTCAGCCACTTCAGTGATTTTGAGGCTGACTTTAGAAGTTCCAGGAAGATGTCTAGTTGTTGTACTATTATGTCATTGTCTGTAAGATCCAGCTTTATGAGATGGGTGCTATGGTGACTCCGGGCCAGATAAGTTAGGTCTTTCTTTGTCAAAGAACAGGAAGATAGGTGAAGGCTCTCCAGGGGGTACTGTAGACTTCTGAAAATAAAATAAAAAATAAAGATGTCTTATGCACTGAAACCCAGAGATCCAATGGAAGTGAATTCCACAAAAGCCTAAATGATTCCTGTGCTCAGAAAACTAGCAGTAGTACAGAAGAGGTTGCATAGGAACATGGAACTCGCACTAAAGTATGTGAATGTTTATGATGTGAAGTTTAATGATCATATAGGAAAGGAGGAAATCAGATTAGACCAGATCTCTAGAACCTATTAAGTATTCTGGCAGACCTACTTGATATTTCTGGGGAGCATAGGTATAAAAGAAAAAGTATCTACAACTTGGATATGTAATGGGCAATCATCACTAGAATTTTACTTTCATCTGAAGTAGTCAAAGAAGGATTGAACATTATATATATATAAAAATAGAGTTTAGTAAAAAAAATTAATACAATAAAAATATAACACTATAAACTATATAAGGAAGCAGGGGCTCTAATACAGACTAGACAAACAAATTCAACTTTAAATATAGAGATTAGCTTGTCACAAGAGAAGAAATAGGTAAGAAAAGAAATGGAAAAACTGAGTATTACAGGTCTGAATAAAGGAAAGAAAAAAATGTGTGTGTTGTGTGTGTGTGTGTGTGTGTGTATAGCAGATCACCTGTGAGTTTTACCTCATATCCATCAAATGGGCAAAAGATGATCAAACAGATAAATAATAATAGTAGGAAGGGAGGTGGAAATAGAAACACAGCAATATATACTCAATGAGCTATTGAGGCTTTTGCACAGTCCCACTTACCCAAGCAGATTCTTCACCTGGTCTGAAAGACAAACCCTCGGCAAACCAATCTCTTTGAGCCATCTAAATTTTCTCAGCTCTGCAGCTAGAAGCTCAGCATGGGTATTTAGCAGAGGCTCCAAGTACAATACCTTATTTATATTAAGAGCCAGTCTAAAGCTCTGAAAGTTTTGGAAGGTTGTGAAATGTGACATTAGGCACACGATATACTCAAAGGTCATAAAGCAATGACTTATGTCTACACGGCGGAGTTCCAGAGGATCCAAAATAGGGAGGAATCTTAACATATCACGAAAAGACATAAAAGTCATGTAGAAATCTCTGCACTTAAGGTGGAGAGGGCTGTTGGTGTTTTCTTGGAGAAGTTCCTTCAGCATGTCCGCAGAGGGAGGGCACAAGATGAGATCCACCCTGAGAGTCACACTTGCTTCTGCTGGAAAAGTTACTGAGGATGCTGCTGCCACCTGGGGACTTGACTGGCTTTGTAGGCCAGAGCTGTAGATTTGGGCTTGCCTTATTGATCTGACCCACAACCTTATGAGTTTTAAATTACAAGTAATACCAGTATCATGTAATCCTGTCATATCCAGCTGCTTTAATCTCCTATATCAAGGACAAAAAAAAAAAGTTACAATCTGGCCCAAAAATTCTTATTGAGTTCTGCTCATCCTTTTGAAAGGAGGACCAGGTGGGTACAAAATACCATCCTTTTTTGAGTTCCACTCATGAAAAGATCACCAAACAGAGGAATCAGCTGGGTTGTAGTCACTGATGTCATACCTGTTTGAAAGACTGAGAAATTTTATTTAATCCCATAAGTCATTTGCCCCATGGACACTTTTTGACAGAATGGATTTTACTCTACTATAGACTTCTCCACTTCCACAATGGAGATGGATGCTAAAGGCTGACATGAATTGAAAAATAATTACAACTCTGCATTTCTCCATTTGACCTATCCTGACAGATATTTGTGGCAGAGTAGAAAGTGTAGGATCCAAGGTCAGGAAAACCTGGGGTGAATTCCTTTCTCTTAGGGATACTAACTAGGAAATGCAAGTAACTCTTCAGTGTTCCAAGAAGCTCCCTAAGACTATGGGTAGCAGAGAAATTGCCAATAAGTATTGCCATGGGACTTAATTCAACACACACACACACACACACACACACACACACACACACACACACACACACACACACACACACATTTCTTAATTACATATCAAGCACCTAACTCTTATTGCCTTAGGCTATCCAAGACCACAGAACTGTTTGTTTTCCCCACCCCCCCACCCCCAGACTAAGGACTTGACTCCTCCAATTTTGAGTCTTGTAGACATCTGAAAGTCTATCAGAGCAGAGCCACACTACTTGTCAGGAAGCCAGGAAATTAAGAACAGGACCAGATTCAAAAACTTTCAACTGTCTTCTTCAGTGGATTTTTTGCACTTGTCTGAATTCTTTTCCCAATGGTTAGCCTATTTCCACAATCTCTCACTTTACTCATACAAATGTTCACTTGCTCGTTTCAAATTTTCAGTTGTTTACTCTCTCAATTCCAATTACTTTGCAAAACATGCCACTCTTTATAATACACTTCTTTACTGACTTTTGTAAAATATCTTTCCCATAAGTAATATGCTTTTACAAATCTCCTAGCTCTTTCAATTTTCTGACACTCATTAAAATCCTGATTTACTAGTCTTTGTTGGAAAAAGTTTAAAGGCTCCTTATTTTCCATTGATATATTTCTACTTTGATCATTTAGAAACCACTCCTCCTTTGAGATTCATTTTACCCAAAATGATCATCTATGCTAGATCTTGAATATTATCTGCTGATCAGTAGACATTGTCCTTCCCACTCTAGTTTTATATTAGAAAACATGTTGAAAATCTCAGTCTATTTGGTCACTTACTTACTCTGAGGCTTTACCTTAACTACACTCAGAATAACTGTCATTACCTCTGTTTCCACTTTCTTGATTATGAATTCTAAAAGTTCAATTTCTAAATCACAATCTCCCATCATTCCATCTCTCCTTTTACTTGTAAAATCCTAAGCTTTAGGTATGCTGGAGCCAGCTCAAACCAGGAGAATCAATTATAACATTTTCATGTTAGAATTTACACCTCAGAAATTGGCAATTGCTTCAAATAAAAGTTTCATTTTTAAAAAAAGTCATCTAGTCTTTGGATAATGATGGAGAAAATATAAATTTAAAAGCACATTGTACATATTGATTTTTTTTCCCTATCGAGTCAGATGTTAAACATTTGCTAAAATTTTCAGGTCTTTCTATCTAGAGATATTATTCATTTGCAGTAATTATTCACATACCCCAATGAGCTAATTAAAAGGTAAATCAAAATATTAATTGTGGTATTTTTTGTGATAGCCAAGAACTAGAAACCATCACTTGGAGAATGACTTAACAAATTGTGGTACATAAATGTATTGAAATATTACCAGACTATTAAAAAATACCACTAACAGGTAGACAAGCATGCAAAGATGTAGATGAACTGAAACAAAGCCAAGTAAGTAGAGTCAAGAAACTTATTAAATGACTCCAGTTCAATTGTAAATTTAAAAAATGAACAGCAGAAAACAAACAAAAAAAAAAGATTGCTCTGAAAATTTGATTTCATTTGAACTAGACCTTCATTGCTGCATAGGAATGACTTATTTCTTAAAATACTCCCATTAGTTTACTCCCCCACCTGGAAAAAGGTAGCCTCCAGCATGAGGCCTTCTCAATGTTAGCTTCATTTCTACCTTAAAGAAAAAAATATTGCCTTGTATGTACTTCAGTGTACATATCATCATTCTTACAAAATATAAACTTTTTGTTGGTAAAGATTATTTTTCTTTGGAATTTTTATCCATAGTATTTCATACAATATATGATAGGGAAAGTGACCAGACTGATGAAGTAGCTAATATAGGGAATTCAATATATTTTCAATATTGGAAACACTCTCTACTATAGCACCACATTTTCCACAAATTCTAGGGAAGAAATTACTTGGAACCCTGAGAGCTTCAGTTCCTTTCCCATTCAGTAGTCTTAGAGATGGGCCTTGACCCAGGTGTTTCTGGCTCCAAGGCCAAATCTATATTTGCTATCTTTATTGCTTAGTTTCAATTGGCTGGAAGTCATCTATAATTTGTTGTGTGGTTTTCGTTACCACAATTCCACTTGGTTTATAGCTCATTTCCCAGTCTTCTCAACTCTTTGAACACATCTCTCTCTCTTTTGTCTCCCTATCTCCTGTTATATAATCTCTAGGTTAGGTCAAGCTAATAGAACTGTTTTAATAACTTCTGAATTTGTCTCCCTGCTTCTAGAGTATCTTCACTCCAAAGCATCCTCCATATCGTTTTCAAATTTATATTCCTAAAAAGTAAATCTCATATTACTTCCCTACTCAATCTGGGGGCTCCAGTTCCTCTAGTGCTAAGATTAAAAAAAACAACAACCCTTAAATTGACATTTAAGTCTTCTCCAATATAATTTCAATTTCTCTTTCTAGTTATATTTATTTAATAGATATACATTATACACTGTTGTAGTCAACCTGGCCTTATAGTAGCTGTTTCCTTCCTTCTGAACTGAGCCTTTTCAGAACTGGTCTCTATGATAGATTTTTATATCATCACTAGTAGCTTTTTTCAAAGTCTTAAAGATATAATTTCTTACTGCTCAGATGATGCAATGATTTTTAAATTCTTATTTTTCTAGAAATGTGTTTAATTCTATATTTTATTTTTTGCTAGTCTTTATGATAAATGTATCAAACATTGACAGAAGCACATTAAAATTTCCTACTAATCTTTTGCTGTAATTTCTTGAAGTTCAATTAATTTTACCTTAGTGAATTTAGATGCTCAAAGTTCTATTCACTAATTCTTACTGGTGGTCTTTTCCCATCCCACTGTAGCTAGTGTTCTCCCCATCTTGAAATTGCTTTTTATTAAGTAATATGAATTTGTGCTATCCCCATTCTCCCTTTGAATCCCCAATCTGGCATCTTTGCATATGTTAGGATACCTGGAAAACTTTTACCCTATTCTGAGAAATTAAGGACAAACCTGTATGGAAGCTGCTGTGAACCATCCATGATTACGTTTCTTATATAACTGATCACTCCTGAGAGGATGGCATCAATTTTATTTTTGCGTAATTCATCAGGTGTCAGTATCCCTATACATTCTGGACACTTTTTGTAAGACCAAGAACAGTGCCGACACATCTGCAGCTGGAACAGAAATTTAAGTTCTGGGTAAGGCCACATCTTCACCAGCTCACACAGCAGTTGAGTCTTATTTTTTCTGAAAGCCAACTTGAATAGAATACCAAACATACTCTGTGGCATAGATTCCAACATTTTACACGTAGCCTCCTCATCTTGGACCAGTTGCTCAGCACTTAGAAAAGTCAGAGAATACATGGCTTG
Source organism: Sminthopsis crassicaudata (assembly GCF_048593235.1). Lineage (NCBI taxonomy): Eukaryota > Metazoa > Chordata > Mammalia > Dasyuromorphia > Dasyuridae > Sminthopsis > Sminthopsis crassicaudata. The sequence continues at coordinate 77,770,116 of NC_133617.1, read as the reverse complement.
TATTAGGGGATCTGGGATCCAAACAAAGAATTGCCAATATCTGCAAAGGGGGAGAAGTCATAAAATTGAGAATTAGTCCTAAGTACTTAATAGTGCTAGCCCCCTTTTTCTTTTTCTTTTTTTTTCCCTGAGGCTGGGGTTAAGTGTCTGAGATCAGATTTGAACAGGGGTCCTCCTGAATTCAGGGCTGGTGCTCTATCCACTGTGCCACCTAGCTGCCCCAGCCCCCTTTTTTCAATCCCACTCATCAACTCCATGAAACTATAGCATCTGTCTTTTCAACAGTCATCAGTATTCAATTGACTAGCCTTTTTTTGGCAAAGCAATTGGAATTAAGTGACTTGTTCAGGATCACACAGTTAATAAGTATCCTGACTCTGGAGCTGGTGATCTCCTACTGCACTACTCAACTGTCCTGATAAGCCATTTTTGGAGAGTATTATACATATTAAAGTCACGAGCTATCTTTACCCCTTCATTATTTCCACTGATGCTGACTTATAATTAATTTCTTCCAATACCTTCTGTAGATTACATATTGCCAAGCTCTTTCATCTCTCCACCTTCTAGACTATTTTCTCCAAGTGAGCCATGATTTTTCTTCTAGGACATTTGACCAGTAGAGATCTTGTTAGGCATGTCACAGTGATGACTTATAACAGGCATCTATGTTTGCACTATTCTCAACATCCAATCTCCTTGATCTTTTCATTTGAGCATCTAGTCCATGCTTGATAAGGTTATATTGTTTACCCAAAAGAGAATTCCTATCCTCAAGGAGCTTCTAATTGACAAATGGAGAGGCTGCTTCTTCATAGTTTATAATATGCCATGACATTCAAGTGTAACCATCGACTGTTCTGAATAGGAAGAGTTTGAGACAATTTGAAATCCAGCATTCAGAATAATCACAATAAAAGGGAAAGATTCAGAAAATGAATGATAGGAAATGATAGGTAGGAGTTGGGGAAAAGGAAGAAAGTAAAGACTGAAATTACCAAAGATTTCAGAAGATGAAAATGCAAAATACCTATAGCAAAAAAAAGTATCAATACAAGGAATTAATGTTCTTTAGATCTACTGAAGGAGTTCAGTTACCTATGAGTAAAACTTGCTAAACAAAGGAAAATGATCTAAATTTATTGAAACGAAGGACTCTGAAATTTGAGGACATGAAAAAAAACATGTTGTTTCTGAGTGGTTTTTGCAAAGGAAAGAAGAGTATGAGAGTAGAATTTATGGCCTTCACATCAAAAATGGTGAGCAGAATAAAAAAAACTGGAATTTGCAATTATAAGTCTCAAAGAAACAGAGATAATGCATTGGCAATACAAGTACACAAAATGAGAAAAGGAAATTATTATTAAAAGGAAATATTGTCACTATGCAAGAGAAAACAGTGATTTTGAAGAAAGTATAGACAGCTCAGCAATGTAGCTATCCAAGACAATTCTCATAGATTGGGATGGAAAATACCATTCATTTCCACAGGGAAAACTATAAAGACAATGTGGATTAAAGCATACCATTTTCACCTTTTTTTTTTTTTTTTTTTTTGCTTTTTCTTTCTTGTGGGTTTTTCCTTTTTTGTTTGAATTTTTCTTTCACAACATATATCTTTAAAATAATTGCATATGTATAACTTATATCAGATTGTTTGCTGTCTTGGGGATGGAGGAGGTAAGGGAAAAAATTTAGAACCTTAAAATCTTATAGAACGAATGTTGAAAACTATCTTTAAATGTAATTGGGAAAGTAAAATACCAACTTTCATAGGTGAGGGAGACCTAATTCTTCCATTTCCTACTAGACAACATGCCCCCTAATGATCTTCCACCTTCACAATAACCTATCATTTCCTGCTTCTTCATAGCCAGCATCATTGGTGAGAAAGCCTCAGACAATGGGACTACTGGGGAAGTCCATCCTATGGGAGTAGGCAGACCAAATGCCTACAATCTTCACAGAAATTTTGCCATTTCAAGATTAATTTCCTTGGGCAGGACCTGTTATGCATAATGTATTACTTAAGGAAAGTCTAGTAAAGGCCAGAATGAGTATCTTCCATCTTCCCCAAGGCAGCCATTTCCATTTGTCCCATCACAAGGCATCTTTCTCCTCCTCTGGAAGACTCTATCTCCCACATGGGAGGTGGAAAATCTCTAGTGTCAAAAAGCCAATCCTCCCTTCCACCTTTGGCTATATATCTCTTGCTCTGCCTTATTTTTTTTGGTATAGAAGCCTTCTGCTCAAAGATGAGCATTCTCATCTGTTCATATCCCATATTTCAATGATTCTGAAGTCCCGAACATCATGATCCAAACCCCTTTACCACCCAATTCCTCATTCCTACCATCCTCAACCACCTACCTCTAAGTTTCATCTTAAATTCATCCAGCCCTTCTTACATCCTGGAATGTGTGTTCCATAAATTTATCTTCATCTTAAAACTACTCCCCTTTCGTTCCTTGGATCTACTAGCTCTTATTAAGACCTGAATTTCTCTAATAACAGTCTCCCTGACCTTTTCTTTTCCTTCACTCATTCTCTTCAAATCACTCTAGTCAAGGTGAGAATTCCATTGACACTTCAAAGTTCTCCCTTTTCTTTTTTGACTCAAACTTTTTCTGATTTTTTTCTTATTTATAAATGTCACCCAATAAATAATAAAATTCTAGTAACTTGTCTATATAGTCCCCAGGTCACTCCTCTTTCTTTCTTAATCAAGTTAAAACCTGGTTTATATATTTTTTTCTCCTTCCCAACTGCTGCCATTATACTAGGGTCTTTGGCATATATATTGATTCTCTCATCAGTATCCTAACCACTCAGTTCCTCACTACTCACTTTTTGTAACTACTCTACCCTATCTTATTTATACACAAAAAATGGTCATATCCTTGATCCTTTCCATCATCCACAAATGTGCTATCTTCATGTTCAAAGATTCTGAACTCTATCTTTTTTATGTCATTCAACTCTTTCTACATACCCCATCAAGACCTCTAATCTTTTGGCCCTTTAATTCTCTTCCAGGACAAATCCCTGAATTTTCTTGTCCCTCCTCTTTTCATTTCTATAGTCTCCTGCACTCTTGAATCTCTAGTCCCCCATTATATTATTATTATTATTATTACATTAGCAGTTATGTCCAGTTGGAAATTCAAATACTGATTTAGTATTTTATATATTATTCTGTAATTATTTTGTCTGATATTGTCTCTGACAAGAAATATTCAAAATTCAATAGTCTTCTCTCAGATGCTAAAACTTTACAGTCTCTATTGAGCATTTTAATGAAAAATTCTGGGATAATTTTAGAGACTTAATACTATCATGAATCATTTTAGTCTTAATTCATCGTTGGCTCAGTTCCACTGTAAGATCATAAGTTTCCTTGGCACAAAGTATTTTTTTTACAGTGGAACTGAGCCAACGATGAATTAAGACTAAAATGTTTCATGATAGTATTAAGTCTCTAAAATTATCCCAGAATCTTAAGCTCCTGAGAAACTTCATGATATCTGCTTGCTATCCTTGAGAGGAGACAAGCTGACCTTGATCCCACCTTAGCCTCATTCTTGCCAATTAAATATGGGTCTTATCTCATTCCCAAGTACCAATGAGTATACTACCCCTAGTCCTCTATCAATAGCCCCAGAATGTCGCTGGGTCCACAAAGCATTCCTTTAAGGCAGACAGGACTAGTCTTGTCCCACATATGTGTAAATCCCACTTAATGTAACCAACATATTTCTTCACCCCCATTCACTGCCAACATTACAATAAATATTTTTCTTCATTAATTTCTTCACCTACTCTGTTTTGTTCTTTGTTCTAATCTTATAAAAAGTATTTACCCTGTATACCTCAGAGTCTTTAAGTTAAAGTTGAGGCAGAGTCATTGACCCATTCTTTTGGCAGGCAATACCCCTCTTATCTTGCTTAGACAAAATGTATCTATTTATCTTGGTAGAGTTTTGTTGGCAATTTTAGCCAGGTCTCACCCTTGGATCTCATCTACCATTTATCTATCATCTTGTTTACACATTTCTTTTTAAATCAAAGTGAAAGAAATACATAACTGTTCTGAGTCCCCTACAAATTTAGGTTGTACAAACTAACCTGGGTCCTCGCTCCTGCTAACCAATACTTTTATGCCTCTTTTATTAATTATCCATCCTCCACAGCTACTCTTCCAAAATTTTTCATTTTTTTAAAGTTCTGATTTCTACTCTACAATGTCTTTCAGCTGCAAACATTACCTCATTTCACAGGGAAAAAAATTGAGGCCATTTACTCATGAACTACCTCTTCTTTATCACTCAGATGCCTTCTGTTACTTTCTCTTCCTTTACCCCTGTTTAATAATCCTTCTACTTAAAGATGTGATCTCATTCTTTCTGTCCTTCAATAGGTTCTCCTTTCTGCCATTCCTACTCACTTGTTTTCACTATCTCCCTTACTATTGCATCATTTCTACCTACAAATATGTAAGTCTTCCCTGTCCTCAAAAATCCTCACTCAATCTTTCCATACTGTGGTCCTATATCTATTCTGATCTTTGAAGCTAAAATCCTTGAAAAGACTATATAATAGGTTCCTCCACTGTTTCTCCTTTCACTCTGTTCTTAACCCTTTACAAACTCGCTTCTGACCTTATCATTCCACTGAAACCACTCCCCCCAAAGTTACTAGAGATATTTTAGTTGCCATTGAACTTTTCCCAATAATCCTTGACCTCTCTGCAGCCTTTGATATTGGGAAGCAATCTCCCTTCCTTGATACTCTCTTTCCTCTAATTTTTTTTTCCAGGACACAATTCTCTCTGACCTGTCTTTTCCTTATTTTTCCTTTCCTTGCTCCCCTTCCACATGTGTCTCTAAAGATTCTGTTCTGTGATTTTTTTTCTCCCTGTATACTATTTCACTCTATGATCTCATTTGCTCCTATGTAATTACCATTGTCATGCTGATGATTCTCAAATCTATGTTCTCACATCACCAATTGCCTTTCAACTATTTTCTCTCTATTGCTACTACCAACTTCTCCTTTAACCACAATGAATAAATATTCTCTTCTCTCTTAAGATTCTCTCAATCTACATCTAATTCTCAATCAAAATGTGGTTTTTGTCTTCCAGATAACTTTTCTTTAACCAATGAACTGAATGCCTAGTTCAAAGTTTCTCTCCTCCTCAACTTCTACCCTCATATGAGAGAACTTCAACATTCATAATGATGCTGAATATCTAATTACTCCTCCTCCCACCTCAGCTATTAGAGAGAAATTATAGCCAGTGTTGGAAAGAATGACTAGGAAGGATGTGTTTTGAGGCAGAAACAAAATGTCAGTGAAAAATCAGAATATGGAATAAGGGGAAAGAAAAAAAAAAAGAAAAAGAAAAGAAAAACCCAGATTCAAAGATTAAAAGAAGTTTGCTGCTTGTGGAAGAGGATTTCAGAGAGTACATTAGAAGGTATGGATAGCTTTAGAGTGGGACTTTTTGGAGGGCAGTTAGCTTGAGGGGAAAGAAAATAAGATCAGGGAATGAACAGGATTTTCTCTCCTTATACATGAAAAAATAGGAGATGAATACAGGATGGAATATAATTTCTCTTCTTCAGCATGGAGCCTAAAGACTAAGCATTGAGGCCCTGTGTAATGGAATTGCGCTTAACTTCCACCTGCCCCATGCACACTCTCCCCCAAGCCCCTCCAGGTTCATGGGATCTAGGTAGTCTGGCACAAAGTACTGTTTTCTCTCAATTCCAAAGGCAAGATATTGGTGTGCTATTATTTTTCTTTTGTGCTATTGTTTTTCTTTTCTTCCTGGTGGAAAAAAATGAGCCAGTATGCTTGACAAAATAAAATCATATTCTGCTCCCTTTCCTCAAAGCCAAAAGGCTAGTATGCAATAGGATGGTGTTTCTTGTCCTCCTAGATGAAGCTGCAGTCCAGGAAGGAAACTAACAGGGGTTCTCAAACTATAGCCTGCGGGCCACTGAGGACGTTTATGCGGCCTCAGGGTTATGGCAAATGGGCTGAGGAGCGGAGACAGTGTGAGTTTTTGTTTTTACTATAGTCCTGCCCTCTAGCAGTCTGAGGGACAGTGAACTGGCCTCTATTTAAACAGTTTGAGGATCACTGCAAAAGTTCTCAATGGCTTATGTATATACTGCGGCAAAATATGGTAGACTGATTCTTCTTAACAAATTTTTCTTATGTGACATACAGAATATCATTAATTATGCAAAGATTGTGGTACTGTTTGATATAAAACATTATAAGCTTATTAACTTTGAAATACCAACACAAGATTAAGAAACTCTGGAATATAAATTCATCTGAGCAATTGAAAGAGTTGTATGATGATATAGTGCTAACATTCTAATAGAAGCAGTAACACGTAGCCCTCTTCAAAGTCTATAATGAATTGAAAGAAAGAAAGAAAATGTAGGCAAAAAATCAGGAATGACAAAAAACATAGCACTATTGTTGGAAGAAAGGAGTATGCACAAGAAGAGTATAAACACATGGAGGAAAAGTTGAAGATTGGTGATACAGATGAATGTAATTTGTGGAAGGGGATATCACATAAGGGTTGATATATAAATATATATATATATATATATATATATATATATATATATATATATATATAAACATATATATATATAATATATAAATAAATTCATCAGGGAAACAAGGAATGATAATTAGGCTTTAGAGTGAAGATTTATTAGGTATAGATCAAGAGCAAATAAGCCAAAGTTTCAGATTCTGATGGAGGAATTAGGAAAACTAGGAATTACAGTGTAGCAGGTAATTCCCACGAATTGGGCAATGGCAGCACAAACTGTGGTATTTTGATATAATAGAATATTATCATATAGTAAGAAAGGAGAGAAAATACAATTGCACAGAATTCTAGATAAGCTGGATTTCAGAATGTCAAGCATATCCAAGAGAATAATTTATGCAAAAATAAAACTTTTTCAAAACAAACACTTTAAAAAGACTTAGGAACTCTAGTAAACTCAAAGAATAACTCAATTACTATAGAACCTATACTGCAAAAAGAGAAATACATTTTTGGACATAGCCACTTGATGAGTTTGCTTTGTTTGACTTGTTTTTGTTGTTACAATGTTGGGTTTTTTTCTTCCCATTTTCCCCTCAAAAGCAACAGTAGGAATATTAGTAATACTGACCAAAAAAGTGTGGAATCAAAATATTGCCAACTACCTTCAGAATGAGGGAGTTCCAGGGTTCCCCAGTTGATTTGGACTCCCCCAGAGAGGATAATTTTTACAACTACATTGTATTTCAAAGGAGATTACCTTAATAGGATGCTGAACCTAAAAACCCAATCTGACTGGTCTATAGTTATGGATTCTGAGAGTCATATGGGTACTGCAGGACAATAGAATGAATCAAGCATCTAGTAAGACATCTGAAATACTACTTTTATCTTTTTGTGATAACATGGTATTGATATAATCTTGTTTTATTTTACCATGTTTTTTGCTTCTGAATCTTTTCCTTTATTTCCTTATTTTCCTTTAATTTCTTTAATGGTAGAGAAACACATAACTATGCTATGCTCAGTATCCAATTTGTATATTGACCAATTAGAGAGACTGTGGGGAGACCTTGGACATGTCATAAATATGTTACAATTTAGAAAATTTTCTGCAATTCTGTATCGTGAAGCATAATGAATCAACATGAGAGAGACTGCTTTGACATTACCCTCCTCTGAGAATGAATCTGGGTCCCATGTAATACAGAGCAGGATCCCTTTATGGGATGATGGGCTGAAGTCCAAAAAAGACTCTGCCAAGAACTTGGATGCGACTAAAACATTGTTATGATACTCAATGTATTTGTTTAAGTAGAAATAAAAACCAAGCAACTTTAGCTTATTATACTTATTTTAAAATAGCCTTATTAACCTGGAATCTATAAAATAATTTGACACTGATAATTATGTTTCAATATAAATGCTTTCCTTGATAATCCCATGTGTTGCATATTTTAAAACATTATCTTGAGGTACGTACTTTTCTGAACTCTCAAGTGAAAAAACCAAACTCCTTATTTATAGGGGGGAAAAGTAAAGGGATATGTTTTTTCTTTCCATAGACAAAGTCCCTTTCAAGCTAACTATGTATTTCTTTACCTATGTGCATGAATATTTTTCTCCACTTTCACAATCAACTATGAAGTCAGGACTCTTCCTTCTTTTGTCAACTTTATATTCCCAATGGCTAGCTTAGTACCTAGCACATGGTGGATACTTTTAAAATGTTTGTAAGGTTAAATTCATCTTTGTTTTTCTCACGTCTTGGGAGCGTCTGCTCTCATGGTTTTTCCAGGGTTTATAATTGTAATTAAAAAAATAAAATGGTAAGGATATCAAAGATTTAATACCAATCATCCAAATGCATCTATTCTTTTGGACTTGCTCTACATACTATACTGGTCTAGAAACCCTTCTAAATTTTTTCTCTAAGCTTCCCATTCTTAAAATCCCTAAATTCAAATACAGTCTGAGAAATGTCATGGAAGTTATCACTATCAAATAAGCCAGCCTGGTACAGAACAAAGAACTTTGCCCTTTATATCAGAGCTCAGACACTTTCAACATCTGAAACTTTGGATAGCTTTCTAAGTCTGTTTGTCTTTCTATGAAATCAAAGATAGCAATATTTCTACCTTGCAGGGTGGCTGGTGGAAGGAAATTTCTAATATTTAAAGCAATATATACAAGTGTGCTACTATGATAATTAAGTGGGAATAGTCCTGGAAAGTCTGAGAAGACTGAATGTCTTTTGGCCTTTCCTATTCAATCCTAGGCCAGCTTGGTGGTACCAGGGTAGAGCACTGGGCCTGCCATTTTGCCAATACACTCCCCCAAGAAAGGCTTACAAAGAGTTGGACACAATTAAAAATGACTAAACAATAATAAATAATTCAAATCTAACTTATTTTCCTCTTAACCCAAACATCATGTTTCCAGTCATATGGACCACCCCTTCTTGCAGTCCTCAGCCTAAACCCTCTTGGTAATTTAACAGCCTCCTAATCCTTTTTCAAAGAATTTTAAAGAGCTACAGGGACTATCAACTCCAGCTATTTCAAAATAGAAACCTAGGTACAAAGAACAAAAGGGTTTGTCCAAACTTAGTAATAAGACCATAATTGAATTAAAATACCTCAATATCTCCCTCTTCTTAATGCCTCTCTTTACTTCAGTTCGTCTTTCCTCCCTCTACCAAAAGCATGAACCTCACATTTAGCAGAGGCTCTGTGGAGAAACTTGGTGTGGAACCAAGGTATAACCTTCTGAGCAAGACTGCTGCTACCCTTGAATATGCAAATTCTACTACCTTTGTATTTGAGACCACCTCCAACCAGCTACTTACCTGATGTTTTCTTGGGAAATATTCTGGCAATAACGTGTAATGGTCAGTTAGAACACATATGCAACTAGATATTACTTAAGAACAAGCTAAACTCGGTTTGTTCTGGGGCCCATTTAATTTATACTTCTGTTATACTAAAACACCTGTGCCCAGGTTCCTTGTTAAGCACAGATGCTAGAGAGATTACAGATGCTTTTACTTTATCACACAGATTAGTTGACCTAAATATTTAATTGTTGACTTTTTCCTTCAGTAGTTGAAGGAGAAGCATTTTGGCAAGAATTGCTAGATGCCTGGAGTCCCTTAAGGAGAGATGAAAAATTTCTTTACAACCAGTTCAGAAGGATCTATGTACTCCCCAGAACCAAGTATATTAATTGGGAAGATTATTTTCCTCTATTTCCATTCATACATTTCTTGCTATGTTTCCTTTAATTCCTCCTATCCTTAGTTACTTACAAACCAATAATATTTTATTGTGGTTATTCAAAATGATTTCTTTGGCTATTTTACAAGCCATGTTCCTTAATTCTACTTCTCCTAGCCATTTCTTCCTATTTCCCTGAATTCTGCTATAAATATTCTGGTGTATATAAGATATTTCATTCTGTCATGCATAATCATCAGTGGGACCATTGGTCAGAAGCTTTGCATTTTTTGGTTATATTCCTCTCAAAATTTATTTCCAGAACAGATAGTTTAATTCAGAATTATACATTTCTAATAAAATCTCTATTACTGTATCTATGTATAGAAAGATAAATAGCTAGGACACTAGCTTGACAGACAGATAATACTTTGGTTTATGAGGAACTTCCATCAAAACAAGCTGCCAGGTAGTATAAGTATCATCATTCCAGTTTTAGAGAAGTTAGAAACTGAGGTTTAGAGAATTAATCTGACTTGTCCAAGTCTACCCAGTAAGAAGGGAAAAAGCTGGAAGGAAAGTCCAGGCATACATTTTTCCCCTCACTTTATGATGGTGCCAGGTATTGTGCTAATTGTTGCACTAAATGCAATTAAGTCTGAAGATTATAAGGTCTTGACAGATCTTTCTGAAAGAATATAGTGGAAAAACTAGAAATAGAACAATGGCAAACACAAACTATAATCCTGTAAAAAGAAAAATAAATCAGAACAAATAAACAAAATTTAATTGTGAAATTGTAGTTTTATGTGGGCTAAATCACATTCAGCCATAGATACATGCAGGAGGTGTGAAGAAAGGCAAAAGATAATCCTTGCTCTTGTAGAGCTTATAGTCTGACATGAGTAGAGAGTAAAGAGAAAAACAACATTATAAAAACAAGCTACATGTAGGATCAACTGTAAATAATCAATACAAGGAAGGTGCTAAAGTTTAAAAAATTAGCTTTAGAATCCATCAATTCTCTCTTTGGAGATGAATGCCATTTTTCATCATGGGTCTTTTGGAATTTTCTTGGATCATTTTCTTGATTAGAGTAGCTAAGTCTTTCACATTTGATCATTTTTACAATATTGTTGTTATTGTGTACAATGTTTTCTTGGTACTGCTCACTTCACTTTGCATCACTTCATATAAATCTTCCCACGTGTTTCTGAAACCCTTCTGTTCATTTTTCATTATAGCACAATAGTTATATCCATTATATTTGTATTATATTATATCTGTAAAAGGAACTTGAAGAGGTAATGACAATATGGTCTAGTATCATTGCCAAGAAAACCCCAAGTGGGGTCAAAAAGAGTTGAATATGATTTAATTGACTGAATAATAATAATAATAACAAGATTCCATCAGAATCACGTACCATAACTTATTCAGCCAATTTCCATCTGATGATCATTCCCTCAAGTTTTAATACTTTGTTATCACAAAGAGCTGTTGTGAATATTTTTGTACATATAGGTTCTGGTTTTTTGTTTGATCATGTTGGGATACAGATCTAATAGTTATATGACTTGGTCAATGGATAGACATAGTATTATTGCCTTTCAAATTATTCTTCAGAATGGTTGGAGCAGTTCAAAACTCTTCCAGTGATAAATTAATATCTCAACTTTTCCGTATCCCCTGCAGCATTTACCATATTTCTATTCTATGTTAGTCAACTTTATAGGGATAATGTGGCATGAAAGTGTTTTTTAAAATTTGTATTTCTATAATCAATAGAGATTTAGATTATTTCTTATGTGATTATAGTTTAATTTTGTTTTTTCTGCATTTTTTTTTCATGCAAAATCATGGCTTAGTTCCTTCTACATTTGAGAAATAACACCTTTATGAGAGAAATAATCTTTTTATTATTTTTTTATTTTTAAATTTTTTTTAATTTTATAATTATAAATTTTTTTGACAGTATATATGCATGAGTAAATTTTTTATAACATTATCCCTTGTATTCTTTTTCCAAATTTTCCCCTCCCTCCCTTTACTCCCTCTCCTAGATGACAGGCAATCCCATACATTTTACATGTGTTACAGTATAACCTAGATACAATATATGTGTGTAAATCCAATTTTCTTGTTGCACGTTGAGTATTAGATTCCGAAGGTATAAGTAACCTGGCTAGATAGACAGTAGTGCTAACAATTTACATTCATTACCCAGTGTTCCTTCTCTGGGTGTAGTTGTTTCTGTCCATCATTGATCAACTGGAAGTGAATTGGATCTTCTTTATGTTGAAGATACCCACTTCCATCAGAATAGATCTTCATACAGCATTGTTGTTAAAGTGTACAGCGATCTTCTGGTTCTGTTCATTTCACTCAGCATCAGTTCATGTAAGTCTCTCCAAACCTTTCTGAATTCATCCTGCTGGTAATTTCTTACAGAGCAATAATATTCCATAACCTTCACATACTATAATTTACCCAACCATTCTCCAATTGATGGACATCCATTCATCTTCCAGTTTCTAGCCACTACGAAAAGGGCTGCCCCAAACATTTTGGCACATACAGGTCCCTTTCCCCTCTTTAGTATTTCTTTGGGATATAAGCCCAGTAGTAGCACTGCTGGATCAAAGGGTATGCACAGTTTGATAACTTTTTGGGCAGAAATAATCTTTAAAAATGTTTTTTTCCAGATTTTTTTTCCTCTTCCAGTTTTGGTTGTTTTGTAGTTTTACTTATGGAAAATCTTTTTTTAACTAATCAAAATCATCCAGTTTCCTTCCTTTGATCCCTTTTCTTTCTTATTTGGTCATGAATTCTTATCTAAGAGTTGTTTTTGTGGGGAAAGAACTGGTAAATCTTTGCTTTATTTGATTAGGAAAAGGAAAGGAAAAAAACAAATCACCAGCATCAGAAATGAAAAGGGTGAACTTACTACCAATGAAAAAGAAATTAAAGCAATAATTAGAAGCTATTTTGCCCAACTGTTGTATGCTAACAAATCTGATAATATAATTGAAATGGATGAATATTTACAAAAAATAAATTGCTCAGATTAATAAAAAAAGGAAATTAAATACTTAAATAAGTTCATTTTAGAAAAAGAAATTGAACAAAACCATCAATGAACTCCCTTAGAAAAAAATCTCCAGGATCAGATGGATTTACAAGTGAATTCTACCAAACATTTAAAGAACAATAATTTCCAATACTATATAAACTATTTGGAAAAATAGATAAAGAAGTCATGCCAAAATCTTTCTATGATACAAATATGCTATTGATACCTCAACCAGAAAGAGCCAAAACAGAGAAAGAAAATTACAGACCAATCTCCCTAATGAATATTGATACAAAAATTTTAAATAAAATATTACCAAAGAGATTACAGCAGTTTATCATCAAGATAATACACTATGATTAAGTGGGATTTATACAGGAAATGCAGAACTGGCCAGCATCAGGAAAACTAATACAATAATTGAACTTATCAATTAAAAAAACAACAGAAATCATATGATAATCTTAATAGATACAGAAAAAGCTTTTGACAAAATATAGCACCCATTCCTAATAAAAACACTACAGAGCATAGGGATAAAGGGAGCTTTCCTTAAAGTAATAAGCAATATCTATCTAAAACCAGCAGCAAATATTATTTGTAATGGAGAGAAGCTGGAAGCATTCCCAATAAGATCAGGGGCAAAAAAAGGATGCCCATTATCACGACTATTATTCAATATTGTATTTAAAATGTTGGCTTTGGCAATAAGAAAAGAAAAAGAAATGAAATGAATTAAAATAGGCAATGAGGAGATAAAACGATCACTCTTTGCAGATGATATGATGGCATACTTAGAAATCCTAGAGAATAATCCAAAAACCTAATTAAAACAATTAACAGCTTTAATAAAATTGCAGTATGTAAAATAAAGCCACACAAATCATCAGCATTTCTATATATTACTAACAAAGCCTAGAGGAAAGAGATAGAAAGATAAATTCCATTTAAAATAACCATAAAACAAATAAAATATTTGGGTATTTGCCTGCCAAGACAAACCCAAGAACTTTATGAACACAATTACAAAACACTTTTCACACAAATAAAGTCAGATCTAAATAAATGGAAAAACTTCAATTGTTCATTGGTAGATTGAGCTAATATAACAAAAATAAATAATTAAATAATTGAAAAATAATAAAAATTCTGCCTAAATTGCTCTGCTTATTTACTGCCGGAGCAATCAAACTGCCAAAAAATTATTTTATAGAACTTGAAAAAAATAACAAAATTCATCTGGAAAAACAAAAGGTCAAGGATATCAAGAAAATTAATGAGAAAATAAAAAGATGGTCGCTTTGTACCAAATCTAAAATTATATTCTAAAGCAGCAATTATCAAAACTATTTAGTACTAGCTAAGAAATATAGAAGTGGATCAATGGAATAGATTATATAAACACAATACAATGATCAAGGCCTATAGTAATCTAGTATTTGATAAACCCCAAAACTCCAAAATTCCAGATTCTAGAATAAGAGCTCACTATTTCCTGGGAAAACTGGAAAATAATGTCAGAAACTCAGTATAAACCTACATCTCTCATCCCATACCAAAATAAGGTCAAAATGGGGACATGATTTAGTCATAAAAGATTATGCCATAAATAAATTAAGAAAGCAAGAGATAATTTACCTTCAAATCTTTGGGATTGCCAAAGAATAACTAAAGAATATTATGAAAGGCAAAATAGACAACTTAAATTACATTAAATTTAAAAAGTTTTGCACAAAACCAACACAAACAAAATTAAAATGGAAGCACAAAAAATTAAAAATTTAAAAAGAGGAAGCACAAAGCTGGGAAAAAAAATTTTCCCCCTGAGGCAGTTGGGGTTAAGTGACTTGCCCAGGGTCACACAGCTAGGAAGTGTTAAGTGTCTGAGGTCAAATTTGAACTCAGGTCCTCCTGACTTAAGGGCTGCTCGGAAAAAAAAAAAAAAATTAACAGCCAGTGTTCCCGATAAAGGCCTCATTTCTAAAACCTATAAATATATAAATTTCTAAAATAAGTAAAGAATTGTGTCAAATTTATTAGAATACAAATCATTCCCCACTTGAAAAATGGTCAAAGGATATAAACAGACAATTTTCAGATGAAGAAATTAAAGCTATCTATCGTCATATGAAAAAATGTTCTAAGTTATTATTATAACTTTGAGCTACCACTTCACACCTTTCAGATTGACTAAGATGACAAGAAAATATAAATGATGGGGATGTGAGAACACTGACACAGATGCATTGTTGGAGTTGTGAAATGATCCAACCATTCTGGAGAGCAATTTGGAACTATGCCCAAAGGGTTATAAAATTGTGCATACCCTTTGACCCAACAGTGCTATTATGGAATCTGTAATCCAAAGAAATCATAAAGGAGGTGGAAATATCCACATGTACAAAAATGTAACAATTCTTTTTATGGTGACAAAGAATTGGAAAGTGAATAGATGCTCACCAATTGGGGAATAGTTGAATAAGTTATAGTATATGAAAGTAATGAAATACTATTATTCTATAAAATTATGAACAGACTGCTTTTAGAAAGACTTGAAAAGATTTACATGAACTGATGCTGAGTAAAACAAACAGAACAAGGAAAATATTGTATACAGCAACAGCAAAATTATGTGATGATCCACTATGAAATACTAGATTCTTCTCAGTAGTTCAGTGATCCAAGCAATCCCAATAAACTTTGGATGAAAAATACCATCTGCATCCAGAGACAGAATTATGTAGACAGAATGTAAATGAAAACATGCTATGTGCACTTTTTTCCCTTCTTTTTCTTCTTCTGTTTTTTTTCCTGTCATGATTTTACACTTTCATTCTGATTTTTCTCTCCCAACAAGATTCGTAAGGAAATGTGTTTTTAAGGCTTTAAATTAATAGCTTTTTATTTTCAAAATACATACACAGATAATTTTCAACATTCACCCTTGCAAAACCTTGTGTTCCAAAATTTTTCTCACTTCTTTCCCCCTCCATACCTTTCCTACACAGCAAGTAATCTAAGTTAAACGTGCAATTCTTTTAAATATATTTTCACATTTATCATGCTGCACAAGAAAATCAGATCAAAAAAGGGAAAAAATGAGAAAGAAAAAAGCAAATAATATGTTTTTAAATGAATGGACATGTATAGTCAGAAAAAAAAATAATTTAATTTAAAAATTAAGAAAAGAGCTACATTTTTTTATGGTAGCAAAGAATTGGAAAGTGAGTAGAAGCCCATCAATTGGGGAATGAACAAGTTGTGCTATATGAAAATAATGGAATATTATTGTTCTATAAAAAATGATGAACAAGTTCATTTTAGAAAGGCTTGGGAAGATTTATATGAACTTGAGCAAAACAAGCAGAACCAGGAATACATTGTACAAAATAACTGCAAGAATGTGCAATGATCAACTATGAAAGACTTGGTTCTTCTCAGTAATTCACTGATCCAAAGAAATCTCAATAGACTTTGAAGAGAAAATGCCATCTGCATCCAGATAAAGAATTATGGAGACAATTAAATCAACACACACTATGTTCACTTCTTTTTTCTATTTTTAAAAATTTCTCTCATGGTTTTTCCCTCTTGCTCTGATTTTTCTCTCTCAACATGATTCATAAAGCAATGTGTATTAAAAATAAATAAAAAATTTAAAATGGGAAAGAAAGAGAAAGGAAGGAAGGAAGGAAGGAAGGAAGGAAGGAAGGAAGAAAGAAAGAAAGAAAGAAAGAAAGAAAGAAAGAAAGAAAGAAAGAAAGAAAGAAAGAAAGAAAGAAAGAAAGAAAGAAAGAAAGAAAGAAAGAAAGAAAGAAACAAAGAAACAAAGAAACAAAGAAACAAAGAAAGAAACAAAGAAACAAAGAAAAAAACAAAGAAACAAAGAAAGAAAGAAAAAGAAAGAAAGAAAGAAAGAAAGAAAGAAAGAAAAAGAAAGAAAGAAAGAAAGAAAGAAAGAAAGAAAGAAAGAAAGAAAGAAAGAAGGTATGCCTGTGTATACTGTATAAAATGGTCACTCAGCAAAAACTGGGTGAGTTTTAATTTGGATACTGCAATAAAGCTGCTTTTTAACCTTTGTTTTATACAAACTTTTTTTAAAGGAAAGATTAATTTTTTTGAGTCACTATAATTTCTCCCAGAATCCCTCTTCTTCTTCCTTCCAGGGAATCATCCCATATAATAAATATTTAAAAGAAAACATTAAAAAACTTCAAAACTAATAAATCTATAGAAAAAATAGAAAATATGTGTAATGTATCACACTTGTATCTCTTCTCTCTTTCTGAGGTCTAGCATGTTTCTCGTTCATTTTTAGAATCATGTTTAATCTCTAATTTTATAGCATTTATTTTTGATTTTTTTAATGGTTACTATTTCCAGTTATATTGTTTATAGTGGTGTTTGTTTGTTTATTTGCTTTTGCCTCTGCTCACTTCAGTCTTTCATTTCCTGTAAATCTTTCTAAGCTAATCTGTATTCATCATATTTGTCATTTTTACAGCTAAGAATTCCTTTATTTTCATGTACCACAACTTATTTTGTATTCCCCATTCTATGAACATTCATTTTTATTCCAGTACTTTACTATAAAAATAATGTTCCTATAATCATTTTGGTGTTTATAGTATGTATTTATTATCAATCACCTGTATGGGAAATAAACCTAGTATTGAAATCTCTGCATTGATGGTTGTAGACGTTTCAGTCACAATATTTTGCAAAATTTTACATTGCTTTCCAAAATGATTGTTTTAGTTCAGAGTCCTACAAACAATGCATTAAACTGCATTTTCCCCCACAACCACTCCAATTTTGGCAGTTCCCATATTTTCTCACAATTCCCCAATATTTGAGTATGAAGTAAAAAAATAAAAGTTTCAAAAATGTCTTTATGTTTTGTTTTCTACATCACCATAACATTCTCTAGTGCTTCTCTGTAGGGGTTCAGCCTCTGCAGGGGTTCCAGGGGGCTGAACAGGAGGAATGAATAGGATTTGGGTCAAAGGAAGACAGGAGTCATAGGGTAGTTTAAGTGAGAAGCTGATGGAAGTGATGCTCCCACTTCTCTCAGGCTCCTTCAGGCTTTATTTTTTTTAATTTTTATACTTTATTTTTAAATTAATTTTATAATTATAACTTTTTTTGACAGTACATATGCATGGGAAATTTTTTACAACATTATCCCTTGCACTCCTTCTATTCCGAATTTTCCCCTCTTTCCGTCCACCCTCTCCCCTAGATGACAGGCAGTCCCATACATGTTAAATGTGTTATAGTATATCCTAGATACAATATATGTGTACAGAACCGAATTTCTTATTGCACAGGAAGAATTGGATTCAGAAGGTAACAAGAACCTGGGAAGAAAAACAAAAATGCAAACAATTTACACTCATGTCCCAGTGTTCCTTCTCTGGTTGTAGCTTTGTAGATTATGTCCATCATTGATCAATTGGATCTGAATTAGATCTCTTTGTTGAAGATATCCACTTCCATCAGAATACATCCTCATACAGTATTGTTGTTGAAGTGTATAATGATCTCCTAATTCTGCTCATTTCATTCAACATCAGTTCATGTAAGTCTCTTCAAGCCTCTCTGTATTCATCCTGCTGGTCATTTCTTTTTTTTTTTTTTCCTGAGGCTGGGGTTAAGTGACTTGCCCAGGGTCACACAGCTAGGAAGTGGTAAGTGTCTGAGACCAGATTTGAACGCAGGTCCTCCTGAATTCAGGGCTGGTGCTCTATCCACTGCGCCACCTAGCTGCCCCCCCGCTGGTCATTTCTTACAGAACAATAATATTCCATAACATTCAAATATCATAATTTACCCAACCATTCTCCAATTGTGGGCATCCATTCATTTCCAGTTTCTAGCCATTACAAAAAGGGCTGTCAGGCTTTATTTTTATACTATATCATTATCATATACTTTTCTTTAGGTCAACATAGTCTTCAGGCATGTGTCTGACTTATTGACCTTTATATGTTACTACATTTATGGCTAAGTGTTAAATATTGATTACATTACACAAAGCCAATAATGAAAGGTAAATGTTATAAAAGGTTAAATGTCAGTGAATTTTGTTAGTTGACTTATGTTTTCTTTGTCAACTCTATGGATTGTTTGATTGCTCTACTTCCCTGACTTGAAACTATATACACAGGCATTTAGGGCAATTCCTAATATATAATATAATATAATAACCATCTTTTGGTTCCTAGATATCTTTTCTGAGTCTAAGTTGGTAAGCTCCATTATTTCTTGGACCTTTGGATTCTCTCCCATAGTGACAATACTTTCCATAGTGTGCTCTCCTTTATCATTTGTCTCAGTGAGTGATTAGTTTTATTAAAACAGAAATATGCATATGGAATCATTTCTAATTAACTTGCCCAAATTCCCCTGTCACCAGATTTTTTGAGATAATGTTTTAGTGCTGTAATCAAGCCAATTATAAATAATATAAGAAATAGTAGTCCACTAATGAGAATCATAGAAGGAAATGTTGTTCCTCCATGAGTGCTGTGCACATTTGATCTCAGTGCTGGGCTTTGCCAATCAGCTTAGAGATTGTGGCTCCCAACACTCCTCTTCTTCCCCATGATCATCCCACAAAACAAATAGTGTTTTTAAAAAATTAAAAATAATCAAAAGAACTCTGCATAATTGATTAATACATCAATAAGTCTGATAAAATGTGCCATTGTAGATCTCCCACTTCTGCAAAGAGATGGGGCTTTGGGGAGGAGGGGAGGCTTTGTGTATCTCTTCTGATGAACCACATTTTCCTTTTTACTTTCAATGTTCACTTGATTTTTTTTTATGCTTTTACATTGCTACGAACATTGGGTATATTTTTTCCTTAAATTTATTTCATCTACATTAGATTCTGTGTATCTCTACCTCTATGATCATTCAATTCATTATTTCTTACACTACAGTGCTTTTCTATTACATTTATGTTTCACAATTTGCGTAGCCATTTCTCAATCAATGGGAATTACTTTGTTTCCAATTCTTTGTTATCATACAAAGTGCTACAATAAATATTTTGATTTGCACTGATACATTGTTATCATTAGTGGCCTGTGAATAGAATCTCTGCTTCAAAGGACTTAGAAATATTAGTAAACTTATGTGCATAATTTCAAATTATTTTCCAAAATGGTTGTAGTAATTCACATTTCCAGCAAGGTTACACTAGTACACTTCATCATCCTACAATCCCTCCAATGTTTATTATTATTTGGTCAATGTTTGCAGAGTCTGAGTTGTTTTCCATTTCATGAGTTCTTTACTTTCTAATTCTCTGTTCTAACAAAAGGAACTACTAAAATATTTTTACATAGAAGATCCTTATTCTCTTTATTTGATCTCTTTGGAGAATAGCCTAGAAATGGTATTGTTGGGGTCATTCAGGCACAGTCTATTGACTTTGGAAGTATATTTTCACTATCTTCTAAACAGATCAACCCAGGTTCCACAAAGCCTTTGACCTTTATAACAAATCTCATTTTCTTTTTCTGTCCTATTGACCAATCTGACAAGTGTGAGAGATATTAATTTGTTTTCTCAGCTGCTCTTTTTTGTTGCTTTCTTGTCTGTATCAGAAAAATGTTTGGAAAAGATATTGGACACAAAAGCATAGATAAGGGGAGAAAAATGAAATAATGAAATGGAGACATTGAGTATGGACTGTCTTTTCCAGGAGTCTGTGTGTGAAAGGAAGGAGAGATTTTGGATGGTGGCTAGAGATGATGGTAAAATCAAGTGCATTTTTTTAAAGATAGGAAGCGAAGATATTTGCAATCAGTAGGGAACTAAACAATAGATCAGAGACTGAAAATTAAGAGAGAGAGATCATCAGAATGGTAATCTCTTGAAGGAGAGGGATGAAGTGTTTTATTAGAGGAATTGAAAAAGGCCTCATCTTCAACTGATAACAGAAAGAGGAGACAGTAGGGGGAATCTCATCCTGATGATCCAATGTGTATATTTAGGGAGAAAAAAGGGAACTTCAATTCCCTCTATCTTTCCATTTTTTTCTGAGACCATTTTCTTTCCACTGCATGAGCTTTTTGGGCTACCACAGATGTTAATTTGTATTCATTGTCTTTTGCAGAAAAAGAGAAACACAGTAAGATGTACATAGTTCCACCTGTTGTTTTTGTTGTTGTTTTGTTGTTGTTGTTGTTGTCATTTATCATGTGTTCCACAGAATGATTCTATCTGTTTTCTTATCCTTTCTCAATCAATGTGCATTTTAAATGTTTACTCTGTTTCAGGCTCTGTGCTAAGTGCTTGGGCCACAAAAATAAGCAAGAGTTCCTTCTATCAAGGTGCTTAGAATTTAATGGGATGGCAATGTGCAAACAAATATATTTAAAGTAAGCTATATACAGGTTAGAAAAGAAATACTTAACAATAGAAAGGCACAAGAATTAAGATGGCCTAGGGAAGATTCCTATAGAAGATGGAATTTTATTTGGGCCTTAAAGGAAGCTAAAGTAGTCAGTAGTTGGAGCTTTCTTTTCCAATATAGTTAAAAGCTCTATTTTTTATCTGTTCTTCACTTTTCCTATCGGTCTTAGATCATTTTAAGGACTGACATTTTTGAAACTTTTTTTTATAGAACTCTAACAATTTTAATCCTATCTTTCTACTGGCTAGTATCATTGCCCATGCATTATTAAAAAAAAAAAAGTCCAGTCAGCAAAAGATTTTAACCTATTAGCACTGGAAAATGTATTTTTATTATTCTGCATATTGATTCATAATCTCCTTGATATCAGGTTCTATATGAGTCTATTAGAATCACAGTGGATTGTTTATTGAATCAGAATCTTTCAAAATTTTTCATTTTTATAACTTTGATATTTTAAGATAAATTGCTTTTCTGGTACCATACACTTCATACAAATATTCCATAGCTCTTCAAAACCTTGATCTTCACACATATTGTTCCATTTCTTATCCCTGGCTTAAACTTTCACCCATATCTAGAATGTATTTCTTTTATTCTTCATTTTTATTTAGTAATCTTTGTCATTTAGGAGAGATTTTCTGTATTCTCCAAGTACTACTAGAGCTCTGTCTCCTTGCTTCCCCCCCCCAACTCCAAGTTCATTTGGATTTCACATATAGTCAATCTTCAATTTTTTGTGGGTAAGTGTTAAAAGTAAAACTTCAAATAGTGAACCAATGGAAATTAGAGATTAGGTCACTGTAATCACCAAAACCCATATTTTTTCACTATAGATTATTGAAAATATTGTTTTATATATAATTCTTTGTGGCAAACAATATTTCTGAAAATTGCAGTTTTTCTAACACAGTAACTATGAAATAATCAATAAAATGCAGGGGAGAGGACAGACAAGCTGGATGGGATGGGGAGGAACAGGGGCAGTGTCAGAAAAACTGAGGTGGAATAAAAAGGAAAAGGGCAACCTGCCATCTTTAACCTCCCTTTCAGCTTTATGGTTGAAATGTTCCCCAATGAAAAAACAAATGCTTAGGGATGGTTACTGGCTTATATGCTGCTTAACTTAGTCAGATCTGATCAGTTTAGCCCTGCCAAACTGGCAGAGATGAATCAAGATGCACATCCTGGCCCCAGGCTGGATGATCAGAAGCCCATTTACAAGGATAATGGCAAAGATGGGATGCTTCTCCATGCCAGCACCAAGGAGAAGGTAGGAAGAATTATCATCTTATTTAACCACAAACTTAGCCATCTATATATGTTGGAAAAGAGATTCTCATTCAAGTGTGGATAGGATTAGATTGCTTATATGCCATATATGTAATATATAGAGATTACAAAATATGTATATATTAATATATCATATATATATATAAATATATGTAGCATATCTTAAATTGCTTATGTACCATATGTATAATATATTACATATATGTGATAAATACATAAGCAACCAAATCCTACCCACATTTTAAAAATTAATTTATTTGTTTTTAGTATACATTGTTTTTATGAAACATGTTGGGAGAAAAAATATCTGAAAAAAAAGGGAAAAAACATAGGAGAAAAAAATAGGAAAAAGAAGTGAATATAGCATTGTCTTTTTAAAGGAATAGTCTTCCTTTTCCAAATTGTCGACTCTTTCTTGCATACCTCATTTCTTTTCTCATTTTTTTTCATTTACTTCTTTTATTTGCCTTTTAAAGTATTTTATGAACACTTCCAAGAAATCTCTTTGGGCTGAAGAACAATTCATATTACTCTGAGATTTCCTCTATGAATATTTTGTCTTCTTCCGAGTTGGTATTTTGGTCTTTACTATCACCCTACTAGCTTTGTATGGTTAAAGTTCTTTTATTTTTTTTGCTCATCTTCTTTTTCTTTTGGCATCATTCTTTTTTCACTTTTATGGTTGAGCTCTGCACTTGGCGTAAAGGGAATACTGTCTCAAGCTTCCTATACAGCTCTGTGTCTTGGCTTTAAGCATAGGGTCCCCTTGGGTTTGCAGTGGGTAGCTTTGTTTATGCATATGCATATAATATATATGTATATACACACATGTACACATGTGCATGGGCGTACATATGTGTTCACACGCATGTATACATGCACATGTGTGTGCACACACGGGTATATACACACACACAAACCCATCTCAAAACTATCTATAGATGCTTTACTTATGTTAGCAAAAAAATGAAAACATGTCTAACAAAGAAAAATAATAAATTACAATATACTCATGTAAACAATGCTTTAAATTCACATTTATTTAAAATGATAAATAAAAACAGAAAGATATGAAAGGTTTTTACACAAAGATTATAAGAATAGTGAGTAGATATGTATATATCCTTATTGTTCTCTTTTGTAAAATGTTAGGGTTTTAGATGAGATTTATTTCTTGTTTTGAATATTTGGATATCTTTCTTGGTTAAGATTATATTTAAAATAGTTCTCAAAAATGATAAATGAAACTATCATTATTATCATCTTAGGAGTGTGAGATTTCCCCCCCCATCCCCAACTCCTAATAGCCCACTACCGCAGTTCAAAATAATCACCCATGTCAAAATTGGCAGATCCTTCTATTATTGCTGACTGTAGAATTTTATTCATCATAGAGGAAAACACTTCATTGCCAATAGGTTGCTGTAATAGTACAGGAGAATGATTATACTGGAGCAGGTTTTTACCAGAGTTTGGGAAGACAGGAACTGATATTGCTTTAAGTTTGGACAATTTGCTCTTGCACTGCTTCATGAAAATAAAAATACTGAAGCCAGATAGAGGGTTGCCATACAGACCAAGATGGGAGATTCTGGCACAGGAATATAGATAGGGCAAGATTTCATAAAAGTCAGCATCCTTGATCCTACACATTGACACATTCAACCACATCAGTGAGTTTGAGACTGATTTTAGAAGTTCCAGGAAGGAGTCTAGTTGATCTGTTATGTTATTGCCATCAAGATCCAGCTTTATGAGATGGGAGCTATGGTGACTTTGGGACAGGTAGGTTAAATCTTTGCTTGTTAGAGAGCAAGAAGAAAGTTGAAGGCTCTCCAGGGAGTACTCTAGACCTCTGAAAATAAAATAAAAAAATAAAGATATGATTTATATATAAAAACTGAGATGTCCATTTCTATCTCCACTCCTATTCCATGCTTATGGAATGTCTTTAGCTTCTAGATTTCTATCTGAGTAGAACAAATTTCCCTGTTTATGGACAGTTTACATTTTGACCAAGATAGATACAGAATAGTAATAATAATAACATATATATACATATATATAATAGTAATAAAATGCACTAATGAGGAAACTTGCTAATACTGGGGCTTAAAAAAGTTATAATTTTACAAAATCTATTAATGACCATCAAAATGAATCTTTTATCATAACCAAAGAAGGCCTGAGTGTAGTAAAGGGATTATAAAAAAGAGCTTTGGAAGATTGTTTTGAAGAAATTAAAAACATTCAGCCTTAGAAACTTAGGAAGACCTAAGAGAAAATATCCTGGAAACATGAGACATGTAATTCTAGAAATATCAGAATTAGAAGTAAGTCAATTTAGGATTTGCATCTCACCTAGAAACAAACAGAAGGTTCTAATGCAGATAGCTAAAATCCTCTTACCCTCACCTTTCTGAAGTCCATGTTCTCCATCTTTGATTTAAGCAAAATCATCTAAGATTATGATGGCAACACAGATAAGATTTATCAAAATATCAAAGTAGTGGCCGGAAGGAAAAATGGAAGGGTCTTCTGTAAAATTCTAGTTGATCCATATGCTCACAAACCTAGCAATGCTAATCAGAGAGGCCCCATGGCTTCATCAAACCCAGACTGATATGTCTAAAGTTCCAGGAAGATGTGAAACTTAATGATCAAATGGCATGGAAGAGGCCAGGCATGTACACTCCAGGGCCTCATCAAGTATTGTGGCAGGCTGACTTGATATGCCCATATATTCTAGAAAACAGAGAAAAAGTCTCTATGAAGGATGGGGGACAGGTGGGGAAGATGAGGAACTGACATTATCTGTACTTTTCTTTCCTCTTAATTATTCAAAGGACTTTTGAACACATATATGAAACATATAGAAAGTTTAGTGAAAAAAACATTTAAACAATATAAGGAAGCATTGGATCAAATATAGACTAGTTATTTGCAAATCTAATCCCAAATATGGAGATCAAATTGTCAGGAGAGGATAAAAAGGTTAAAAAAAAAAAGAATAAAAATCCAATCTTAGTTGTCTAAACAAGGAAAAATGGAATATAAACAGATCACCTATTCTATATCACCATCAGAATGGCAAAAAATGACAAAATAGATAATTGATGATTGTTGGAGTAGATATAGAAAGAGAAACATACCAATAAACTTTCAGTGGAGTTGTGAATTGTCAACCTGTTTCAGGAAAGCAAGGTTATATGCTAAAAGTTATTAAGTTGCATATAACCTTTGATTTAGTGAGTGGGATTACTAGTCGTGTCCCAAAGAGATTCAAAGCAAAAGGAAATAATTCAGTTGAATTTTTAAAATATTTATAGAATTGAAAACTAAGGGGGTTTCTATCATCTGGGGAAGTTACTGGACAAATTATGAAAAGGATAGATTCTGAGAATAGATGTAAAGAGAGAGTAGAAGTAGAAGAAAAATTAATATTATAATTAAATGACCATAAAGAATAATTAAGAACTCTCATTAATACTTTGAAAAGCCAGGACTTAGGAAGACAGATGCAGAAGCATAGGACCTGTATGGCCTTATGGAAAAATTATAGACTTGAGACAGAAAGAGCAATACATTGTTTTGGACATGGCCAATATATGGATTTGTTTTATACTACTGTGCTCATTTACAACAAGGAAGTGTTTTCCCCCTCAAATTTGGGGGAGATGATTTTGAAGAGATTATTATCACAATTGAGTGAGATGGCACATTAGATAGAGCACTGGGCTTGGAATCATCGATTCAAATCTGGCCACAGATATTTTATATCTGTGCGATTCTCCAAAACTCACTTTGTTATGATTCCTACAAGGTACTAAGACAGTGGAATTGATAAAGACAATAATTATCTAATTTAGCATGGTTCAGTATGATTGATCTGTTCCTACAAGGAGATGTTATGAGCCAGAACTTGAAACAAGGTACTAAGTGGAATTGAGGAGACAATGGTTAAATCTTATTTAGCACTGATTTAATCCTACAACAAAGAATGGTTTCCTAGTGATGTAATGATTGGTGTGTACTCAGTATACAGCATATAAATAAGAAGCTCTCAAGGCCAGACCCACAAGCCCACTCTCAGAGGCGGAGTCAGATTCATTCCAATTTCCACCTTTGTGCTGGCTAGAGACATTCGGAGGAAGAGAGTCTAAAGCTGGCAGAGGCAAAGGACTAGTGGCAAGAGCTCTCAGAACCAAGGAGAAAGATAGGCCTCTAAGAAAGCTTACTGGGCCCAGGCAAGGAGACAATACTTGGAAAGAGAAAATAAAGGATCTGGACTTTAGCTCCTGGCTGCATTTGGGGTGATAACACTGAACTGAAAGGAAGGCTGCTCCCAGAAGCCCCCCAAGAAACCTGCTCCCAGAGAACATTATATTTTAGAGAAGGACATTACATCACTTGACCCTGTTTGCCTCAGTTTCCTCACCTGTAAAATAAGCTACTGAAGGAAATGGCAAATCACTCCAGCATCTGGAACCTTGAGATATTATACCTACCAGATTGGCTAAAATGATAAAGGAGGAAAGTGACAACTGTTGGAATGGATGTTGAATTCATTGTTGGTGGAATTGTAAATTGATCCAATCAATGTATAAAGCAATCTGGAATTATCCCCAAAAGTTATTAAACTACTTATGTCTTTGACCCAGCAATATCACAAATTAGTCTATTTCCAAAGATGATTAGGGAAAAAGGAAAATAATCTCTGTTTTAAAATATTTACAGCAGATCTCTTTGTAGTGTTAGGTCAGGGAATGTCTGAACAAATTATTATATATATTTGAAATGGCATACTATTGTCACAGATTTTAGAAAAATATAGAAAGACTTGCACAAATAACAAAGAGTGAAATGAGTAGAACCAAGAGAACATTATATATAGTAAGAATGACATTGAGTGAATAAGTTATTTTATCTTTCATAAATACTCAAAGTAACTATAAAGGATATATAAAGAAAGATGCAGTCCAGAGAAATGATAAATAGAAATATGCATAATTTTATATATTTGTATTTGTGTGTGTGTGTATGCACACAGATTGAAGCCCAACTTCTGTGACTCTTATCCTGACATTCTTTCCACTGCTTCCCTCTAATGACCTTACAGTGGTTATGAGATGTGTCTGAATTCAGGAATTTAACCTGCTCTTCCTAGCCTAATGGACCAGATATTGTTGCCAAAAATCTTCCAATATCCTTGCAGAAATTTCAAGACTGGACATTTGAAGAAGATGGGGCTTAGCATTGTCTCTCTGCCTCACTTACCCAAGTAGATATTCCAGCTGATCTGAAAGACAAATATTACGTAAGGCAATCTCCCTGAGGTGTCTCAATTGGTTCAGATTGGCAGCAAAAAAGTCAAAGTTGGCCTTTAATATGGGATCTTTCCACCATTCTCCTTTTTCATTAAAAAAAGGCAGTTTCAAGCTCTGCAGGTTTTGGAAGCTAATAATCTGTGACACAAGCCATCTCATATCTCCCAAAGTTATACTACTATGAATTAGGTCCATTCTACGTAGTGCCAGAGGGTCCAAAAGAGACAGGAACTTTTCAGCCTTTCTAGCAAAGTCATAGGTACAGTAGAAATCTCGGCAGAGCATATGCAAAGGGCTGTTGGCATTATTCTGGAGGGCTACTTCTAGACACTCTTCAGACAAAGGTTCCACATGAAGGTCCACCAGGAGATCCACAAATACTTCCTTTGGAAATGTTGTGGCTAGAGATACTTCTGTCACCTTGTCCCTTGCTTGACTTTCTAAGTCATATGTTGACTGTTCAGGGAAGATGTGGATATTGGCTTTGGTTATTGAGATGGTCCACAGCCTCACGAATCTCAAGTTACAAAGAAAATGTTTATTAAACAATCCTGTCATATCTAGTTGTCGTAGCCTCCTGAATTAAGGACAAAAACAAACAAACAAAAAAACCCAACATACAAATATACAAACACACACACACACAAAAAAACCACAAAATAAAACAAAACAAACAAACAAAAAAAAAACAAGTCATAATCTGGCTCAACTTATTTGTTGACTTCTATTAGCTTTATAATAAGAGGTCCAAAATTCACTTTTTCTTGCCTTCCTCCTAATTAAGAGATCACTAAACAGAAGAATCAACTGGTATGGTCAAGATATTCATAACTGGCTTTGCCAAGAACAGACCTTTTTATTTTATCCCAAAAGTCATTGGCTCCATGGACTCTTTTGGACAAAATAATCTTCCCCCCCCCCAACTATAGCCTTTTCCACCTCCACAATGGAGGTAAATGGAGATGGATGCCTCTGAGTCTGACATCAACTGAAAAATAATCACAGGTCTGCATGTCCTTCTTGAGAGTTTTTGTGGCATAATCAAAAACCAGGATTCAAGAAAGACCTGGGTTAAAGTTCTACCTCTGACACATATAGATTGGATAACTCACCTAATTTTTCAGTGTTCTAGGCAAATTCCTAAGACTGTTTATGGCAGAAAAGCATTGATTTTGGTAGTTAATTTATCCAAGAATTCTCTATTTCAGTGATATCCTAGATCCAGTCCTTATTCTCAAAAAAAGCCCTAGGGCAAATCGTTCATGCATTCCTCATAAACACACACACACACACACACACACACACACACACACACACACACACACACACACACACCCACTCTAATTTTGCTTATTTCTGTGTCAGGTTTCCAGGCTCAGCCCTTACTACCTTAGCCTGTCCCTTAGTGTCCACAATACTATCAACCCTTTTTTTCCTGGCTAAGGACATAACTCCTAAAGCTATGACTTCCAAAGATTTCTGAAATTCTCTCAGGGGAGAGTTGCACTACTTGCCAGCAATTAATGAG
The DNA here is from genome assembly GCF_048593235.1 of Sminthopsis crassicaudata. Classification (NCBI taxonomy): domain Eukaryota; kingdom Metazoa; phylum Chordata; class Mammalia; order Dasyuromorphia; family Dasyuridae; genus Sminthopsis; species Sminthopsis crassicaudata. The sequence goes on along the minus strand of NC_133617.1, from coordinate 77,740,669 downwards.
TAGGCCAAACTTTGAAATTTCTAACTACTTGTCTTCTTCAGTGTTTTCTCACCCTCTGATAAACTGTCTACATACATTCCTCAGAGTTTAGCACATCTCCACTGGCTCTTACTCTACTCAGTGGTACTGAATACCCATCTGTCAATAAGGGGCAACCTTCTTCTTAAACATTGCTATTTATTTGCTTAATTCCAACAATCTTGCCAAATATACCACCACTTCTTATGCATGCATTTATTATGTTTTCTAGAAGATCCTTTTTAATAAGTAGCACAACTTTTTTTTATACATTTCTATCTCCAGCTTCTTCAATTATCTGGTTCTCATTGAGTTGAGATTTTACTGTTCCTGGCTATTATATTTACTATGGCTATCTTCTCCTAATAACTCTGAATACATTCATCTTGGTGGTGGAAGTCTGAAGACTCCTTACTTCTTAATGATGTAGTCTTTCTACTTATCACTAAGAAATCACTGCTCCTTTGATATTTACTCTATTCAAAATGATCAGCTAGGCAAGATCCTAGATGTATCTACTGACTTGTGCCCATGCTTCTTCTCACTTCTGTTTATGCCTTTGTATTAGGAGACATGCTGATGTTCTTAGCCTATTCAGCTCCCCATAATTTATTCTGTAATTCTGCCTCAACCACACTTAGAGCTTATCAACACCATAACTTTGATCTCATTTGAACTGAACCTTCATTTCTGCAGGGGGGGTGATATTTATTTTTTGTAATGCACCTATTTGTCTACTCCTCTGCTTTGGAAAAGAATATCTTCTACATAGGGCCTTTCATGATGTCCTCCAATGTTCGCTTCCTTGCTATCATGAAGAAAGAAAAAAAAAAAACCTTTGTAAATGCAGGAAAGATTTACTTTAAATTCTTATAAAAATGGGTACTGAGGTGAGTAGAGTCACCTTTGAAATTCCAAAAAGGCAGATTTTTTTTCCCTATCCTGAAACACAAGTCCCTTCTCTGATTCCCCATTAATTAGATGTTGTTATTGAAGTTATACAACATGAATCTCCACCCCTCGTTACATAGCCAGTCCCTGCCCCAAAGAAGCTTACATTCTAGAAGGGGGGAGGTAACAGAGGAGGGCTAAGGACAAAGAACAAAATATTCTTTGCTAGTCTTTGCCCCCCAGGAGCTTAATTTCTTTTGGGGAAAATAACTTCCACCCTTGATTATTCTTTGATGTCCTTAGGGATTTCAGTTTTCTACTTTAAGTTTCATTTCTCCAATTTAATTTTCTATGGAAATCAAATAAATGTCCGTTCATTTCTCATACCTTGTATATACTTAAATATACATTGTCTCTCCTGCAAAATTGTAGCCTTTCTGATGGGAGAGATTAATTCTCTTTGGCATTTTTTTATACCTAGTGCCAAGTATAGTATCTCTTAGGGCAAGATACAAGACTGAGGTTGTAATTAATATATGAAATTCAATATAAATTCAATATGGGAAACTCCCTCTACCAATACATCTCATCACCCTCTTTGCAAATTCTATTGAGAATGCCTGTGATGGAATATAGCCTCTAGAGGAGACAGCAATAATTTTAAGGTCCTCTGACCTTAGGGTTCTTCTATTCTAACAATCTATCAGTGATTCTAAAGTCTTCTGGCTTTGGAATCTATGATCTTGAGGGACCTTCCTCTCCCTCCCACCCCACCAACATTGGAGTACTATTGTTTTAGCAATCTATCAATGATTGTAAAAGTCTCTGGCCTAGGAATATAATATTTCTTCACTTAAACTTTAGGAAAGATATTAGTGATCTTGAGACTCTCTAATCTTAGACTGTTTTTGTTCTGACAATATGTCTGTCAATGATTTTAAAGACTTCTGGCCTAGGATGGTCCTAACTCTGCTGGTCAGTAATAACTAAATTCCTCAGCCCACTCCTCAGTTCTACCTCTAGGACATAAAATTAGCATAGCAATGATATGAACTGGATAACTTTGTCTCCTTGCTCCAGGTGCTTTACTAAATTCATTTGGAATTTTGCCCCTTGACTTGGATATGGGTTCAAGCCTGCAAATTCTTTTGAGACACCTTGCAACACAGTCTGTGACCCCCCACCTTTGGATTGAGGTCCCTTTCCAACCTCAAAACCTGGAACACTGAGAACTTCAGTGACTTGCCCAGTAACTGGTATTAGAGGTGTGCCTTGAACCCAGATTTTCCTGGTTTTGAGGCCAAATCTGTTACGTCAGTCTTAGGTGCTTTACACCAACTAACTGGAAGCTCTTGTACTTGTACTGTGGTCCTTCAGCATCTTGCTTCCTTCTCTTTCCCCTTATGCTCAGTTTTCAGTTGACTTGATTTTTTGAACATCTCTTTTGTTGTCTCCCCATCTCCCATCACATAGCTTGACCTAGCCTAGGAACTAATAGGATTGTTTGAATAGCTTCTTAGTTTGTCTCCCTGCTCCCAGAATCTCCCCCATTCCAATCCACCCTTTATATCGTCTTCAAATTTACACTCCTATAAGGTAAGTTTGACATCACTTCCCTACTCAGTCTTCAGGTGCTCCCCATTTCCTCTAGAGGAATCCAGTGTCAGGATGAAGATGTTTTTAACTCATGTTTCTTTCTACTCCTTTCTTTTTTGTATTTCTCTCTGACACATACAGTGTCCTGATTAACCTGGTCAACTAATAGCTTTTTCGTCTTTTTGACCTGAGCTTTTTCAGAACTCACACTAAAAAAACTCCCTCTTTACTTTTATTTCATCACTGAAAGCTATTTTCAAAATCTAAAAGAAGATATCATTCTTTCCCACTCAAATGATACATTTTAACTCTTATTTCTCCAGAAATTTATTTAATTCTATGTTTTCCTTTTTGCTTGTCTTTATGTTAAATGTGCCCAACTCTGAGGGAATTACATTAAAGCTTCTTATTAATATTTTCTTGTAATTTAGTGCTCATTTTGTTCACTTAATTTTACCTTCATTAATGTGGGTGTTCAAAGTTTTACCATTTCTTGCTTGTAGTCATTTTTTCCATCCTCCCTCCACTTCCACACCCACCCCCTTCCCCACACCTACTCCCACTCCCACTCCCTAGTCTAGTGTTTTTCCCATATGGAGGTTGCTTTGTATTAAATAATCTAAATATGTACTGTATCCATCCTCTCTTTGAATCCCCACCCTAGTATTCTTTCGTATGAAAGCAGCTTAGCAAATGACAGTTGAAATAAATTCACAGAATCTGTTTCCCAGAATGAAATAAAACTTCCCACGTATTTTAAGGACAAACCTGTTTGGGAGCTTCTGTGAACCATCCATGAGTACTTTCCTTATATATTTCATCAGTCCCAAGATGATGGCATCAATATTGCCTCTAGTTGACTCATTATATACGAGAGGCCACCGACATTCAGAACACTTCTCAGAAGATGTCCGAGAGAAGCACCAACATGTCTGCAGCAGCTGTTGGAATTTAAGTTGGGAGTAAGGCCACATCTTCACCAGTTCACACAGCAGCTTTTTCTTATTTTCTTTGAAAGCCACCTTGAATATGATAATATATATGATCCGTGGCATAGATTCCAAGATTTTACATGTGGCCTCCTCATTCTGGATCAGTTGCCGAGCACTTAGAAAAGTCAGAGAGTACATGAGAAGGGCTTTGGGACCTGGGACCCAAACAGAGAATTGCCAAGACCTGTCAAGGGGAAAGGTCAGAAAGCAAATAATGAATCCTGGGGATTTAATAACACTATTCTACCTTCTCAATTCCACTCATCCCATTCCAGGCCACCAGTAAATGCAGACCAACCAACAAATGTAATTAGAATTACAAAGGTAGGTATAGGAAATGTTTAATTCCAATTTACCAATTGTTCCTACTTCCTCAGCTTGCCCTGTTTCCTAGGCTAAGCTGGAAATAACTCCAAAGCTTTTCTTTAAGCTTCCCATTCTTCAAATTGGGCCACCATATTTTCCCAATACTTTTATCCAACTACCTTGTCCAAGAAAGGTTTCCATTGTTATCACCATTACATAAGACATAGTCAGCCTGGCTCAGCACAAAAAACTCTGCCTTTAAGGTTAGACCAATTTTCAACTCTGTCTAAGATCACAGAACTGTTAAAAGTGTCAAATTTTTAAGGTATCTGAAATTGAAAACAGCAATACTCCAACCTACCTTATAGGGTTGCTAGAGAAAGGAAGTTTCTGACATTTATGCTATTATGATGATTAGCTGACTTTGGAAAGTCAGAGAAGATTGACTTGCTAGAGCGAGAGCCATGGACCTGGAACTTTATCAGGAAACTTGCCCCAAAAAGAGGTCACTCAGAATTTGATATAACTGAAAAAACTAAACAATAAATGAATAAAAATTAATGAAAAAATGAATTCCCTTCTGCCTCCAAATAGCTCATTTCCAATCACATGAACTATTCCTTCTGACAGTCCTCAGCCTAAGCTGGCATGTTAACTTAACACCCTCCTACTCTTTCTTTGTAGAAATTCTAAAGGTTACAGAACTAAAAAACAAACTAGGGACTGTCAACTCCAGCTTTCTAATTATTTCGTAAATGGAAATCAAGGCCCATAGAGGAAAAAGATTTACTCCAATTCCACCACGAATTAGTAATATAGCTATAACTGAATTAAATTAGCTCAATGCCTTTCTCTTCTTTTCAATTCCTTTCTTTACTCCTGTTCACTCTTCCCATCCTCTAAAAAAGAATGAGCCTTAGATAGTCTATATGAAGAAATTGGGTAACCTCCTGAGGATACCTTCAGAAGATAAAGGCACCAAGGGCCAAAGAAGCAGCAAAACTGTAATTATACTGATCCTCTTCTACCTAAATCTTTGTCTTGTTACCTCTGAATACCCATATTCTGCCATCTTTGTGAGACAAACTTCAAAGATCCACTCACCTGAAATAATGGGGTAATGGTCAGCTAAGATGTAATATGTAACTAGGCTTTACTTGAGGACCACTGAACTCAGGTTGCTTTGGAGCCTATTTAATTTAAAGGCATTATGTCCTCTGCTACACAGACACCTGTGCCCAACTCCATTGTTAGGCGTAAATGCTAGAGAGATTACAGCTGATTTTACTTTATCACTGAAGTTAGTCTACATAAGTACTCTTTAGTTGGCTTTTCTTCTCCAACAATTCAAGGGCTTGGATTTATGGAGGCTTGCTAATGTCAAAGTGAAGATAGATGAAGGACAAGTATTTTTGGAATTAATATGCTAGATACCTGGAGTCCCTTGGGGAAAGATGAAGACTATGGACAATCAATTAGCAAGGACCTGAGGGCCTCCTGTGTGCTCCTCAGAACCAATTGATCTTGAGCAAGTGAATAGGAACTTGTTACAAGGTTCAGAGGATTTCTCTTTTGAAAGGATAAATAGGAAAATAGCAGAATCAGGGAAAATATGACATGTTATCTGCCAAGAAAAGAAGCCTCAGGAGACCCTGGAACTGTCATTTTATATATTATCCTAATGCTGTTCATTTTCTTATTTACTAATTCATATTTTTCTTGTCATGTTTCCCTAAATTTCTCCTGTCTGTAATTACTTAAAATCAATAATATTCTATTCATTATGATTTCTTTGACCATTCTAAAGCCAATTGTCTATAATCTTTGATGTAATATGATTTTGTGATTTGTAATATGTAATGATGATGTAATATGATTGGGGGAGGGGCTTCTGTTCTAACAGTAATTCAGTAATCCTAAATCTTCTGGCTTTGGTGTCTATCTCAGGAACTTCCCATGCTCCCAACCTAAGAACAACAATCTGTCTAATTTGAATAGAGCACTCCTCAATTCATTACTGACTGTCAAATAGCTTTTATCCTCAAGATAGTCCCACCGACAAAACTCTTGAGATAATAGTGATAATGGTCAGTGAGAACCAAAGGATCACTCCTTCCTACTTATGAGCCATAGAATTAGCATATCAGTGATAGAAAGCTGGATAAATGTGTCTCCTTGCTTCTGTTTCTCTGCTAATTTCTTTTGGACATTCAGCCGGCTTTGTAATGATGTTACAATTACAATAAACTTTGCCCTTTGGCTAAAGAGATGGGTTCAAGCCTGTGAATTCTTTTGAGGCATCCCAATACCAGTCTATGATCCCAAACTTTTGGGGTCCTCTTCCCAACCTCAAAACCTTCTCCCTTTTCTCTACCCATTTTTCCTCTTATTATAATTAGTGCTGCTATAACTTTTCTGGTATGTATGAAACATTTCATTCTATCATTTACTTCCTTAGCAAACTTATTTATCATTGGGCCAGTAGCTTTAAATTGGCCAGTTATTTTCCTTCCAAAATTCAAATTGATTTCCAGAACAGATAGATCAATTTAAAATAACATTTCTAGTCTCTAACCAAATTTGTATTGCTATATCTATTTATACCAAGATAAATAGCTAGTGAAAGAAACTATCTTATGAAGAACTCCACTGACACACTGATGAATGCAGGAAAGATTTGTTTTGCGTTCTTGCAAGAAGGGATGCCTAGATGAGTAGACACACCTTTGAAATTCCAAAGGCAGCTTTTAAGTCCCTGCTGAAACATAAGTCCTTCCCCTGATTCCCCATTAATTGAATATTATCAAAGTTACATGACAAATTTCCACTTTTCATTACATAGCCAGTCCCTGCTCCCAAGGAGTATTACATTCTTCTAGGGTAAGAAAACTAATCTCCACCATTGATTATTCCTTGATGTCCTTTCAGTTTTGAGGTTTCAAATTAATTTCATTTCTCAATTTAATTTCATACCTGTGAAAATGTCCACCTATTTCTTACACTAGGATGACAGAGAGAGAAATAATACTTTATGTTTACTTAAAAAACAAAAAAACTTTCCAGGGCAGCTAGGTGGTGTAGTGGATAGAGCACCAGCCCTGAAGTCAGGAAGACCTGAGTTCAAATGTGACTTCAGACAATACTTCCTAGCAGTGTGACCCTGGACAAGTCACTTAACTCCAATTGCCTCAACAATAACAACAACAACAACAAAAAAAACACTTTCCTCAAAACAAATCTGCCAGGTATTCTTAAATATTATTTTTAAACTATTATATTATAATACATATCATATAAAGTCATATTATATTATAAAAATATTAAATAAAAATATTATCAGCATGATTTTAGAGAAAATGAAAACTGAGGTATAGAAAATGCATATGCCTTATCCAAGATTACAAAATAATAAAGGGGCAAAATTGGAACTAAAGACCAGGAATCCAGGTCTACTCAGTTAAGCATTTAGTAAGTCTATTACATGCCAGGAATTATGTTTAGTGCTGAGGATCCGAAGAAAGGCAAAAGACAAACCTTGCTCTTCTGGAACTCGTCTCACAGTGGTGGGAGTAGAAGGGAGAAATAATATTGTACAAGCAAACTACATGCAAGATAAATTAGAAATAATGGAGGGAAGGCACATTTATTTTATTTTATTTTTTTTCATCAAATATTCCACAATTACATGTAAAAAAATTGTGACATTTTTTGAAAAATTTAAATTTCAAATTCTCCCTTTCCTGATCTTCCCTTACCCATTCATGGAGAAGGGAATCAATGTGCTATCAATTATACATGTGATGTATTAGTCAACCTGCCAAGTGGGAGAAGGGGTGGAGGAAGAAGGGGAAAAGTTGGAACAAAAGGTTTTGCAATTGTCAATGCTGAAAAATTACCTATTCATAAAATTTTTGTATAAATAAATAAATAAATAAAATTATACATGTGAAATCATACAGACCATATTTCCATATCTGATATATTTTTAAAAATGCAAAAAAACAAGAAAAATAAGAAAATAAAAAAATGAGTGTGCTTCAGTCTGCTGTCAAGTCTTCATCAGTTCTCTTTCTGGTATTGAATAACATTTTTCATTATATGTTCTTTGGAATTTTGTTGGAGTCTTAATCTCTTAATTCTCTTAATCAGAGAAGCTAAGTTTTTCACATTCATTCTTACTTACAATATTGCTCTTACTGTATACAATGTTTTCCTGGTGCTGCTCACTTCACTTTGCATCTCTTCAGATAAATTTTCACAGGTTTTTCTGAAACCCTTTTGCTCATATAGCCCAATAGTATTCCATTACATCTATAAAATGGACTCCAAAAAGAAATGGCAAATCACACCAGTATCTTTTCCAAGAAAACTTCAAATGGGATCACAAACACTGAATATGACTGAAATGAATGAATAAAAAGATTCCATTATAACCATATGCCACAACTTATTCTGTCATTCCCCCTATTATGGGAAGCTCCCCAATTTTTAATGCTATGTTAATACAGAGAGCTACTCAAAATATTTTTGTCCATTTAGAATCTTTTATCTTTTTTTATCTCTAGTAAAACTAGTAGAGGTTTTACACAATCAAAGGATATGCAGAGTTTTATCATTTTGGGGGCATAGTTCTGAATTTTTCTTTGGAATAGGTGAACCAGTTCACAATACTATCAACAGAAAATTAATATCCCAATTTTCCCACATCCCTGGCAGATTTGTCATTTTCCTTTTCTGTCATATTAGCCAATCTGATAGGAATTCATTTCATGGAGTCATTTTAATTTGTATTTCTCTAATCAATAATGACTTAGAGAAATTTCCTTTTTCTTTCTTTCTAGCTTCCTAGGAGAGAAGGAGAGAGGGAGGGAGGGAGAGAGAGAAAGAGGGAAGAAGGGAGGGAGGGAGAGGGGGGAGGAGGCAGGGAAAAAGGGGGGAAGAAGGAAGGGAGGGAGGGAGGAAAGGAAGAAGAGAGGAAGGAAGGAAGGAGGAGGGAGTGAAGGAGAGGGGTGGGAGAAAGGAAGGGAAGAAGGGAAGGAGAGAGGAAGGGAGGGAGAGAAGAAAGGAGGGAGAAAGGTAGGAAAAAAGGAAGGGAGGGAGGAAAAAATGGAGAAATGGAGAAACAGAAAGAAAGAGAAAAACAGTGAAATATCTATAAACATATATTTACATAAATATTTATGTCTATTTATATGTATATCTATTATATGTATATTAGACACAGGTATAGTGAAAATTATAAGAATATGAATCATTTCCCCAATTAATAAATGGTCAAAGGATAAAAAAGAAGCAATTTTCAGGAAAAGAAATCAAAGATATAGTCATATGAAAAAAAGTTCTAAATTATTATTGATTAGAGAAATGCAAATTAAATCAGCTTTGATACCATCTTACACCTATCAGATTGGCTAATATGACAGAAAAATAAAATTACATGTTGGAAGAGATGTGCAACAACAGGGACACTAAATGCATTGTTGGTAGAGTTGTAAATTAATCACAGCAACACCACCAAAGATATTAAGGTCCTTTCTTGAGTTGAATTGCCAAGTATACATATTTTACTGCGGAGAGTGTATCTCTGATGGGTTGGTCATGTTGTTTGAATAGCAAACAAATATTTGCCCAAACTATTTTAAGGACAATTCACATAGAGGTCAGAGGAAGCCATAGAAAGTCACTCTAAAAGTTTCTATGAAGAACATTGGCATTGATTGTGAGACATAGGAGACATGGCATAGGACCACCTCATATTGGGTGCCCACACCAAAGTAGGTATTGTTCTATAAGCAAAACACAGTTGTAGTACCTCAAAAGAAACATGAAATGAACAAATTTGGAAACATCTCTATCCCAAATAGTCAATAGACTATTTGCACCCACCTATGGTAGAGACTTTTGAGCTGGCATTGGTATAATCATCTATGTTTGGACATACTGTACTTTGATGTTAACATCATAATTTTGATCATTTTGGTCCTCCTCAACTATAAAGAAAAAGAAATAAAAACAAAATTCCAAAGAGATAAAAATGTATTTATTTATTATATTTATTTATAATAGCTCTTTTTGTATTGTCAAAGAATTAGAAATTGGGACATAGATGAAAAGTTATGGTATATGATTGTGATGGAATAAAATTGAACTATAAGAAATGACGAGCAGAATGTTTTCAGAAAAATCTGGGAAGGCTTACATGAAGTGAAACAAAGTGAAAAGAGCAAAACTAAGAAAACGTAATAGCAATTGTAATCTCAAAATTATAGCATAAATTGTGAATAAATTATATATTCTCAGCAATGTAATAATTCAAAACAATTCCAGAGGACTCAGCGAAAAAATGCTATCCACTCTAGAGAAAGAACTGATGGCATCTGAATAGAGATTAACACATACTTTTAAATTTTTCTTTATTATTCAGGGTAGGCATTTTTTTCTTTTGAAACTTGGCAAATATGGAAATACTTCAGATCATTACACCTTATAATCTATATCAAATTGCTTCTCAAAGTAGTGGGGAGGAGTAGAACAAGGAAGGAAGAGAATTTAGAATGGAAAATTTTAACAAACAAATGTTTAAATTATTGGTTTAAATGTAATTGATTAAAAATTAGTAAATGTAAAAAAATTGTTAGCTACATTAAAATGAGAATGTCTATTATCCTCTGGATTGGTACATTGAACTTTCCTTCAATATTTCCCAGCCATGTCCTTGTATTTTTACTTCCAAAAATCCTAAACTTTCCTTTGTATTTTGTTGGAATGCCAATAGTATCTAGAATGTTTTGTTAATTCCAGTAATCTAATTTTCTTCTTTTTGGTTGGGAAAAAACAGTCTTCTAGTTGCCATTGCTAAGTTTTAATGCTTCTTCTCCCTTTCAACCCAAGACCCCATCTTTTTACATCTGAAATTCTCATGTTAATCTTCTAAAATTATTTTTTTCTCATCATTCTGTTTCCAATTTTATATATTTGTTTCTTGGAATGTTATGATTCTCAACTATATTAGAGATTCATGTGACCTGTGCCTTCCCTTTTACAGCAGTCATATTACATTCTTCAATATAATCTTCTTTCCATCATGAGCTTTTATTTTGTTTTTTTTTTAATTTTGGGGGACCTTTTTCTTTATTTTTTTGTCTATTAGTTTTTTTTTTACAAGAACTTTCTACTTGCCCCCTTTTTGGGATTGATCTTATTTGGGGTATGGCACTGTTTTGAGTTGGTACAAATAAATCTGAACTTAGTCAAAAAACATAGGTTTTTTTTCCTAGGATTTTAGAGAAAAATCCACAGAATTTCAAAAATTAAAGGGACATGGGCACCTAATCCTACACACAGCTAAATCTCCTTTCTCATATTCTTGATAGGTGTTGATTCAACCTTTTTTTTTTTTTTTGAGACCTCCATTAAGGGAATACAATTTCTAGGGGTTGACAGACTTTGGGAAAACATTATTTGATAGAATATTTTCCCTTGATGTCCAATCTAGAATTTACTTTCTTGTAGTACTGTTTTATTTAAGGTCAGAATGAATGAGTGTGTGTGTGTGTGTGTGTGTGTGTGTGTGTGTGTGTGTGTATACACACCTATATTCATTATTACTATAAAAATATCTGTAGCTACTTTATTTATATTAGCCCAAAATTTGAAATGTCTTACAAAGAATGACAATAAATCATGATATACTCACAGAATCAAATAATTGCTTTATTTTAAATAATACATAAAAACATGGAAAGATATGAAAGGCTTTTAAAAAAATATCATGAGAGCGATGACTAAATGTACATTATCTCCAATATGAGTTGAAAAATAGTAATTAAAATTTTTTCTTAGTTGTCTACAAATCCCTGTTTTTTGTAACATGCTATGGTTTCAGATGTGATCGTTTTCTTATTTTGCATAGTAGATTATCTTTCCTAGTTAAAATTTATAAAAAAGTTTTTCTTAAAATGAGAAATTGAACTACCATCATTATCATCATGGAGCTATGAGATTCTTCTCATTTATGGTAATCAATGCATTACCGTAGATCAAAATAGTCACCCTTATCGAAGCTAAGACTTGTGGTAAACTCAATGGCAGAGTCTCCTCTTGAAATTTGTATCTGCTCCATTTCTCTCAGGACGGAGAGAAATTTGTCATTGTCAAGATAATCCTCCGATAACCGAGGAAGAGGACCATGCTGGGGCAGGTTCTTAGAACAATCCAAGAAAATTGAAACCGATATTAACTTCAGATTGGGCAGTTTATTCTGGCATGATCCAACAAAACAGCACATACTCAATCTAGTTAGGGGATTCTGAGATAGACCAAGATAAGAGAGTCTGGAACAGGAATATAGATGGGGCAAAATTTCACAAAAGTCATTGACGCAGATCCCACACATTGTCATATTCAGCCACCTCAATGAGTTTGAAACTGACTTTAGAAGTTCCAGGAATGAGCCTTGTAGCTCTGTTATGTTATTGCCTTCAAGATCCAACTTTATGAGCTGAGAGCTATGGTGACTTTGGGAAAGGTAGGTTAAGTCTTTGTTTGTTAGAGAGCAGTAAGAAACTTGAAGGCTCTCCAGGGAGCATTGCAGACCCCTGAAAATAAAATAAAAAAAATAAAGACATGTTGTTTGCATACTGAAACTCAAAGATCCACTTCTAGCTCTATTTTCATCCCATGCTTGTGAAATACCTTCAGCTTCCAGACTTTCACCTGTATTGGACACATTTACCCTATAGTTTCAATCCAGATAAAGTATAGAATAGAAAGAAAACACACAAATAAGGAAAGTAGATAATACTGGAGATTTTTTTAAAATATGGTTTAAAAAAGCCATTCAATGACAACCACAATGAATCTTTTATGGTACCAAAAGAAAGTTTAGATATAGGAAAATGATTATAAGAAAGGGATTTGAAAATGTTGTTAAAAAGAAATAAAAGCATTCAGACTGGAAGCTTGAAGAGATTTGAGAGAAACTAGCTTGGGCAGCCATATGGGACCTGTCGTTCTAGAAATACCAGATTCAGAAATCAATCTAAGATTTGCTTCTTATCTAGAAATAAGTAAAAGATTCTAATTCAGGTTGTTGACCTGACTTTTAGAAAAGTTAATATCTCAATACTATCCCAGTATCTATGGAACATTCTCAACTAAAACTATAATGGCAGTTCAGATAAGACTTATAAAAATGTCAAGGTAGTGGCTTCAGAGACTAACGGAAGGGTCTTCCAAAAAAGCCTAACTGATCCACGAGCTCAGAAACCTATCACGGGGGAGCAGAGAGATTCCATGGGTAAATGAAACCCATACTGATGTAACTAAATGCCAGAAAATTGTGAAGCTAAATGAACAAATAGGCATGGATAAAGTCAAAACAGGATACTCAGGGACTCGAAGTATTAGGCAAGGCTGATCTGATATACCATTGAGGGCAGATATTCTGGGTACAAAAGAAAAAGTATCTACACTATGGAAGATAGCTGAGGAATCTGACATCACTTGAATCTTAATTTCATCTGAATTAAGTCAAAGGTTTGAACATATATGAAAACACAGAGTTGGGCGAGATGGGGCGGGGGAGAAGAGGAGAGAAATAAACTACATGAGGAAACAAGAGCTCTATTACAGACTAGTTATAATCAAATCTCACTCCAAATATGGAGATTGGTTTGTCACAAAAGGATAAAAGGAAAGAAAAAAGGATAGATTTTTAGAAATCTGAATAAGGGAAAGAAAAAGAAGAGGAATAAAAGCAGATTAACTGTTAGTGATACTTCACATTCAGCAGATTGGCAAAGATGACAAAGATAAATGATGACCATTGGAGGGGATTTGGAAGGCGAATAATAAACATGTACTCTCACTGGAACTGTGTGGGTTGTGTCCCAGCCTCACTTACCTAAGCAGATACTCCACCTGGTCTGAAAGACAAATACTATGTAGACTAATCTCCCTGAGGTGACTTAATTTGCTCAATTCTTCAGCAAGAATGTCAATGTTAGTCTTTAGCATAGGGTGCTTCCCACTTTGCATATCTTCATTAAAATGAGGTAATTTCAAACTTTGCAAGTTTTGGAAGGTTGTAATTTGTGACATAAGGTACCTGATATCCATCAAGATTAAAATACTATGACTTAGGTCCACTCTGCGAAGTACTAACGGGTCCAAAAGAGGCAGGATTTCTAGATCACTTTGAACCAAGCTGTGGGAAGTATAGAAATCTTGGCAAGTCAGGTGGAGAGGGCTGTAGGTGTTATCCAGGAGAGCTTCCTTTAGAAACTCCTCAGAGGAGGAGCTCATATGGAAATCTACTAGAAGTTCCACATGGGCTTCTGTTGGGAAAGTTGTAACTGGGAATCCTTCTGCCTCTTGGTTTCTTGCCTGGCTTTCTGAGTAATGTGTCTTCTTCTCTAAGGATTTACTGTAGATTTTGGCTCTGGCAATTGAGGTAGCCCACAGCGTCATGAGTTTTGAATTCCAAAAGTAATCTTTACCAAGTAATCCTGTCATATCCAGCTGCTGTAACCTCCTACATCAAGGACAAAAAAAAAGAAAAATATTAACACCTGGCCCAGAAATTCTTGTTACCTTCTGTTTATTCTCATGATAGGAGGGCCTACTAGTTCCAAAATACATTCCTCCTTTGAATTCTATTTATTAAGAGGTCATCAAACAGAAAACTAGCTGGGTTGTAGATAGGAATATCAGAGCTGATTGAATGACTGAGGAAAAAAGCCCTTTTTATATAATCCCATAAGTCATTTGCTCCATGATCGTTTTTGAACAGAATAAAATTTTCCCAATTATAGACTTTTCTACTTCTACAATGGAGATTGATGTCAGATTCTGGAGTATCTATCAAAAAAAATAATCACAGCTCAGCAAGCCTCTGTTTGAAAGAACAGCATTTAAAGTCAGGAAGACCTAGATTGAAGTCTTTTATCTGATGTACTGAATGGGAAGTCATATAATCTTCCAGTGTTCTAGCCAACTTCCTAAGATTGTTGGTAGCATAAAAGTCATCAACAAATATGGATTGGGGGATGGGAGTGAGGAAGGGTAATTCATCCAAGAATTATACATATATATAAAATCAAGAATATATTCTGGATCCAGCCATTACTCCTATCAAGACTGCTAAAATGTGAGACCCCAGGCCAAATCACTCATGCTTTTCTTCTAAATTTCTCAATCTCACTACACACACACACACACACACACACACACATATCCCTAGTCTTGCTTAATTTCATGTTTGGCTTTCAGATGTTCAAGAACCCAGAACTTACTGCCTTGGGGCATCACCAGGATCATAACAATACCCATTCTTTTCTTCCTGGCAAATGACATCCTATGACTTATATAGACTCAGTGCAGAATCACACTACTTGACATGAAGCCAGGAAATTAATGATTGGGTCTGACCTTGAAACAGATACACAAATCAAACATTAACTGATAAATCATAATTTCATAACCCCCTTATTCAGTTATACAACCCCATATGGGGATGCAACCCACAGTTTAACAATCTTTTTTCTAGAACACCTTTTTCATCCTGCCTTTTCTTTTAAAATATGGCCTTTAGCTCCTTCAATTTTCTGGCATTCATTGAGATGTGGTTCCCTCCAGATTTCACTGCATTCTTGGTCATTGTATTTTCTATTGCTTCTTCTTTCTCTTTCAGTTCCTTAACTAACTGGTCTTGGTGGGAGAAGTCGTGAGACTTCTTGATTTCCACTGACATTCTTCTTTCCTGTTATCTCTCAGAAACTATTCCTTCTTTAACATCAACTATTCAAATTGTGCTCAAGAAGACAATCTCAAATCATGCCTCATGTATGTATTAGCTATGTGACTGTGAGCAAGTCACTTAACCTCTACCTGCCTCAGTTTCTTCATCTGTAAAATGGAAATAAGAATATTTCCCAAAACTATTGTGAGGGCAAAATGAAATCATATCTAAAGTGCTACATAAAAGTTAGCTTTATATTCTACTGAACTGCTTTCTTTTTTTTCTTTCCTCTTTTTTTTTTAATTCTTTGTTATAAGAAATGGCTTCTGGGGAGTCAAGGTGGGGTATATTTGCAAATAAAATTAATATTGAAAAATTTTCAGTATGAGCATTGATACCTCTAATTGGTAACTGCTTCAAATCAGGATTTTATTTATGTTTGTCTTGTTTATCTAGTCTTTAGAAAATGATTAAGAAAATAAAAATTGAATTTAAGAGCACGTCATATGTGCTGGGGGTGAAGAGGGAGCAGATATTTCTCCCCTGGAGAGCCAGTTTTTAAACATTGGCTAAAATACTTGGCTCTTTTGATCTGGAGTGCCTATTATGCATGCATATACATATGCAAATATATGTACATGTATATACATATATGTGCATATATATAATGACCCTCAAAGAGTTCATTAAAAAGATAGCTGTCATGTAATCGAAAATATTATAATGGCATTTTTTTGTGATAGCCAAGACTTGGAAACCAAGTATATGTCCATCATTTGGAGAAAAACTAAAGTTGTGGCATATAAATGTAATGTAATATTACTATTCTGTTTTTAAAAATCATTAATAGTAATAAACATTCAAAGACATAGATGAATGTGATCAAAGGCAAGCATGTAAAGTCACAAAACTTATGCAATGACTATAACATTATGAATATAAAGATCATTAGAAAACAATAGAAAATGAATGTTCTGAATAGGATCTTGACTTCACCATGGGAATGATTTTTTATTTCTTATAGCTTTATCCTCACTCTGAAGACAAAAAAATATTATCTTGCATATACCTAAAGATACATGTTGTCTCTCTTGCAAAATTGTAACCATTCAGAGATTATTTCTCTTTGGTAATTTTATCTCCAGTGCCTAGTACAATTCCTGATAGGACTGGGGACAAAACAGGGGATCTAATTACTATATGAAGTTCAAGAAAATAATAAAGCTCACTTTTCCATAACACTTCAAAGTTTTGATTTCATTGTGTCCTCACAATAGTTCTGTGAAATATTCTAATCTCCATTTTATAGATGAAGAAATTGAGGCAAATAGAGATTAAGTGACTTGCCCAGAATCAAATAGCTAATAAGTATGTGAGACATAATTTGAAAGTAGGTCTTCCTGAGCACAATACATGCATACACACACACACACACACACATATATATATATATATATATGTATATATGTATGTGAGAAACTCCCTCAACCAATCTTCTCTGCAAATTCTACTGAGCATGCCTGGAACACTGAGAGCTTCAGTGACTTGCCTAGTCAAGTGTCAGAAGTGGTTCTTGAACCCAGGTCTTCCTGGCTCTGAGACCAAATCTGTATCTGCTGTCAGTCTAAAGTCCTTATCACCAATAGGCTGGCAACCATCTCTAAATTGTTTTGCTGTGGTCCTTTAAGACTACAACTTCAGTATCATCTTTGCCTTTTCTCTTTCCCCTCAAACTCCATAGCTAGTTTCCTATCATTTCAATTCTTTGAACACATCTCTTTTCTTATCTCCTTATAGTGTTACATAGGCTAGTTCAAGCTAATTGAACTGTTTGAATATTTCCCTGATTGCTTCCCTGCTTCCAGAGTCAGCCCACTCCAATCCAGCTTCCATACTGTCTCCAAATTTACAAGCCTAAAATGTAAGTCTGATGCCACTTTCCTATTCAATCATCAGGTACTTCCCATTTCCTCTAGACTGAGTTTAAAAAAAATCCTCAGTTTGACAATTACTTCTACAGTCTAACTTTCATGCCTCTTTCTACTCCTTTTGTGGATTTATCTCACTGACATACACTATATATAGTCCCAGTCGACCTAACCTGTTAGCTACTGTTTCTTCCTTTCTGAACTGAGCCACTTCTGAACTGACAGCTGGTTTCCATATGAAAATACAATCCCTCTTCACTTTTATCTTCTTATTGCTATTTTGTTTGAAGTCTAAAAATAAGATTCCATCTCTTGCCACTCAGATGATATAATAAGTTTTAGCTTTATTTCTCCAATTCAAGTCTATATTTTCCTGGTTGCTTGTCTTTCTGTTAAATGTATCCAAATTTCAGAGAAACACACTACAGTTTACTACTAATTTTTTCTTGTGGTTTAGTTAGTGTTCTTGCAGTTCAGATAATTTTGCCTTCGTGAATTTAGGTGATCAAAGTTCTACTGAATATTTCTTGCATGTATGCTTTTCTTATCCTCCTATATCTGTTAGTTTTCTTTTCATTTTGAGATTGCTCTGTATTAAGTAATCTAAATATGTACTGTATCCATTCTCCCTTTAAATCCCCACCCTAGTATCCTTGCATATAATAGACACTTAGCAAATGTCAGCTGAAATAAATCCACCAGAACCCATGTCCCAGAATGAGATAAAACCTTCCCAGGTACCCAAAGGACAAACCTGTATGGGCTCTGCTGTGAACCACAGATGATTACTTTCCTTATATAACCCAACACTCCCAAGATGATAGCATCAATTCTATCTTTGTTCGACTCATTATATGTGAGTGGCCACTGATCCTCAAGATATCTCTTAGAAGAAGTCCCAGAATCGAATGGACATGCCTGAAGCAGCTTTCGGAATTTAAGTTGTGAGTAAGGCCATGTCTTCACCAGTTCATACAGCAGCTTCGTCTTATTGTTTCTGAAAGCCACATTGAATAGAATTTCAAACATGTTCTGGGGCACGAATTTCAAGATTTTACACATTTTCTCCTCATCTCGAACCAGTAGATCATTTACAAAACTTTGGAAGTACTTAGTGCGGGCCATGGAACTGGGATCCAAACACAGAATTGCCAGTACCTGCCAAAGAGAAAAATCATAAAACTAAGATTCAGTCATATCTGTAGCCTATCTTCTAAATATACTCATCTCACTCCATGCAACTATAGCATTTGTTTTTCCAGCAGTATTCATTTGACAAGCTATTTTTTGAGAAGTTGCATAAGTAGTAAAGTCTTTAGCTAAGGCTAGATTCTGTCTTTTCCCCTTTATTCTTGCGATTGATGCTGATTTGCAATTATTATGTTATAGCCATTTCCTTTTCTGGAAAATGCACTTCCAGGCTCTTCAGTTTCTTTATCTTCCAGCCTGATTTCTTCAGGTCAGCCAGTACTTTTATTCTCACATCCACTAATTGAACCCTTGATAGTTGTAGCACAGTGCTGACCTTTAACAGACACCTCTTATCTTTACCATTATTTACCTGCACCTCTCACTTGTGGTTATTGATGCTGGATAAAGTTATAAAGTTTACCAGAAATGTAAGTCCTGACCTTTGAGGTTCCTACTCTGACAAATGGAAAGGATGCCTCAATAATTATGATATGCAAGTACATTCAGTTATGAAAACAAAATTAATTGTTCCTTGAGCGATAAAGAGCAGAGGGGGAAGGACATGAGAAAAGAATAGTTAAGACTTCCTGAAGTAGTAAAAGTTTTAATTTGACCTTTGAAGAGTAAGTAGAAGTTCTGTGGCAAATGTGGGATCAGAAGAAAAGGGAGCTGTGGTGATAGTCTAAGAGATTCTATTAAGAGCATATTCTAAAAGAGTGGCAGGGGGATGTTTTTAACAGATATAAAAGCTGAACAAACAAAATATACTAGTTGGGTAAGAAAAATAAAGTAAGGCAGAGGCTAAGATGATTTCAACATACTAAAAATGGGAGATCTCTGTCACCAGAGAGAAATAGTGAATCTGGATGAGAAAGAAATAATGATTTGTTTTTGACATATTTGGCTTAAGGAATTAAGGAAATCAAAGGATTCAAGAATGGAAATGTGGAACTGGAGTTTAAGAACACAGCTGGTTCTAGAGCTTTCTACATATAACTCACTTGTTCAATAAGCAAAACAACATGAGCTTGCCAAAGGAAATAAAAGAAAAAAATAAAGTCACAGATAAATTTTTACAATAGTCATATGACAGTCAAAAAGTGACTGAGTAGAAAAAAATGATTAGAGAAATAAATGAATATCAACTGCTTAAGCTTAAGAATAATCACTAATCAAGCATTTATTAAGCACTTACTCATTGTCAGGTAGGGTTCTAAGCACTGAGGCTATAAGGAAAAGCAGAAGACATTCCTTTCGATGGAAGGATTCCAATCTATTTGGGAAACAATATTCAATAAATTACACATAGATAAATTATATACAGAATAAATTAAAAATAGCAGTGAAAACACTAGAATTAAAAGAGCTAAAAAAAGGCTCCTGTAGAAGGTAGAATTTGAGGGACTTGAAGGAAGGTAGAAAACCTAGGATTAAGAGTTGAATAGGGAGAGAATTCCAGATATGAGATATAGTCAGTAAAAATAAAGTTTTTTTTTTAAGAAAAGCAGAGAAATCACTGTCATATGATTGAAGAATATATGCAACCAGACATATAGTATAAAAAAGACTGAAAATTCTAAGAGGTTCACTTGTTGAATACCTGAACACAAAACAGAGGTTTTTGTTATTGATTTGGCAGATGAGAGTGACTGAAGTTTTTTGACTAGATAGGGGAACATGTGCAGATATGAACTTTTAGAAAATCTCTTCACTGGCAGAATGCAGGAGAATTAATCAAGGTCAGACTCGATCATTAGTCCATTGCTTTAGTCCAGGTTTGAGATGAGGTTTTGAACCACAGTGAAAGCATTATTGAAAGATATAAAGGGCTATATTTGAAAAATATGGCAAAGGGGAAATCTAGAGGCCTTGGCCACAAATTAGATATTAATGGTAAGTGAAAAGTTGAGGAGCACTCCCATACTGCAAGCCTGGGTAACTGAAGGATGTTGACACTCTCAACAATAATGAGGAAGTTTAGCAAAGATGAAATTATTTGTGGAGGAAGTTATGAGTCCAGTGTTAGGCATGTTCAATTGATGTTGTTTATAGGAAATTCAATTCAAGACTTTAGGCAGAAATTTGAGCCTGGAAGTCAGCAGAGAAGGTAGGGCTGCTTATGCATATTTGAAAATCATCAGCATAGAGATGATCATTTAATCCAAGGGAAATGATGAGTTCATCAACTGCAATATTAGAAGGAGAAGAAAATAAGATGCAGTACAGAGTGATGAGGAACATGCCTAAATGAAGATTCTGCAAAGAAGACCGAGAAGGAATGGTCAGATAGGTAGGAAGAGAACCAGCAGTGATAAGTATCATGAACCTGGAGAGAAGAAAGTATGAAGGAGAAAATGGAGACCTCTTGAGTCACAGGCTTCAAGGAAGTGAAAAAAGATAAGGATTCACATAAATGTATTAGATTTTGTAATTGAGAGGTCATTGGTAATTGTGGTGGACTAGACACTTTCTCATTTCCAGAACTTCTCAAACCTCTCTACAACAGAAAGTAATTTCAGTTACTTTCATGGTCTAGGACTTGTGAAATTAAAAAGAAAATTTTAAAAATTACTCTATCCCCCCAATTACTCCTTAAATGGACACTTGCTGGTATTCAGTATGTTCTCCTACTTCTCACATTACCAATAGGGAATCTGTATTAGCAGATCCAAAGACATGACCCAGGCTTTCAAAACAGCCAAGTCCACACCCCTCAAGCCAATCCCTTGTTCGATGCCAGGCTTCAAAAACTTATTCTGTGAAAGGCAACCAGTTTACTAGGAGTAAAAACCATGATCTTGTAGCACAAGCAATACAAAGGTGTGAAATGCTGTTGCTGGGGCAGACATCTATGTTGCTCCAGTAGAGCCAGGGTCCATCCAGTAGCCCCATTTCACCTGAAGTTTGGGCATTAAGACAGAAAACCTTGAAGTTTTACAAAAAACCTGAAGCTGGACCCATACTTGCATAGTCTAGAATTACTTTAAACATCCCTGTGGCATCAGCAGTAATAAGTTCCAAAAGACTGACTTGAAGTCAAAGAACTGAGAATTAGAGCGAGGAAGACAAGACACTATTCATATGATGGGATCACGTAGGCACTCTACCATACCTAAGATAAAGAGCATAGCAATTAGCTGGAACCAATTCTGACCATCCAAAAGCCAATTGGGACAGAGATCTAGATTGGTTAACCATGAATTGTTCAAAATGGAAGGAGTCTGAGGCACTTTGAGATCCAGTTTCTCCCAAATAAAAAACAAAACAAAACAAAACAAAATGAGGAATAGGAAAAATATGGGGGAAGGAATGAAATAACCAAAAATGTCAGAAGAAGAAAATTCAGAATTGGATGGAATTTAATTCCATTATATTTGAATGAAGATAGATAAAAATCAATTGAAAAAACAATATCAACAGCAGGAAATATTTCCTTCAGATCTAGTTAATTAAGTTAATAGTTACTACAAGCAAATATTGCAAAACAAAGGAAATTAACCCATAATTTGCTTAGACAAAGAATCCTGTGAAATTTAAGAATACAGAACAGAAATTTGTTAGTCCTGTATGGTTCAAAATAAAAATGAGGCATATAAAAACAGAATTTAAGACCTCCACCACAAAAATAATAAGCGGAACAGAAAATGGAACTTGAAGTAGTAAACTTCAAAGAAACAAAGAGAAAAATTGATTGGGAATGCAAATACACAGAACAAAGGAAACAATATTATTAAAAGAAAATATGCTCACTATGCATGCAAAATATAATTGTTTTGAAGAAAATATAGAGACAACCTCAAGATTATGTCCAACATAAAAGTCTTTAGTAAGAAAATCATATTTTTATAAGCATACATTACCAAAATAGAAAGAGGATTAATGAACTGAATGCATTGAAAATATAAAATCAACAAATGAAAAAACTTAAAGTAAGCTTAAAAGAGGCAATATGAAAAATTAAAGGAAAAATTGAAAAGAAATACCTCATAGAAATAGTGTTCTTTGAAAAGACAAACAAAATCCATAAAACCTTAGCCAATATGATTAAGAAGAGAACATCAAAACCTTAAAATAGCAAGTAAACAAACTTCAATCACAGAAAAATCAGAAGAAATATAAAGAATAATCTAAATATTTTATGCAGTTATATGCTAACAAAACTGAGAACACAGGAGACAAAGTAATACATTCAAAAACAGAAACTACCAAAAACTATCAGATTCCCAGCTTCCTTAGGTGAGGAGACCTCAGACTGTAGATATGTTAGTATCCCAATCTTTCCATTTCCTCTTGGACACACTGTGTCCCCCTGATGAAATTCTGTTAGGTGCCAGGCTAAGCTTCCTCCATTTTCCCAGGAGTCAAACCAATTTCTCCTGCTGCTTTATGGCCAGTCTTTTTAGATGAGAAGACCTCAGATAATGGGGCTAGTGGGGGCCATTCATGGGTTTTGGGGACCGGGCTATGAAAACTGTCTTCACAGTTTTAACTTCAATCTTCACAGAACTGTCTCCCATTTCCTGCTGCCAGCTCAGCGTTAGCATCCTTGGCTGGGACCTCGATGCACTAGGAACAGGCTTGCCAGGCACAGCGTGTTCCCTAAGGAATGTCGGCCAAGGCCAAGGTCTGGCGTCTTCCATCTGCCCCAAAGCAAGCACTTACAAGGCATCTTTCACCTTATTCTCCCAGCCTAGTCTCCCAAATTGCATGTGGAAAACTTACAGTGTGAAGAAAAAAAATCCTACTTTTTACTTGAGAACCCCCACCTCCTGCAGTGCTGTCTTTTGTGGGTAGAGGCTCTCCACTCAATGATGATCATTCCCATATCTGTTCATACTTCTCACATCACAGTGATTCCAAAGTCCTGACTATCATCATCCAGTCCCTATTCTACACCTCTACTGCCTAATTCCTTATTCCTGTCTATCTCATCTCCCTACCCCAGAGTTTTATCTAAATTCACGGAAATGTGCCCTCGGAAATAACTGTTCTACAGTTACAAGCTTTTCTTCATCTTAAAATCATTCCTTTGCCCTTTCTTAAATCTATTAGTTCTTATTTAAATCTGGCTTTTCACAGATAACATAGTCTCCCTGGCCACTCTGATCCTGTCCTTCATTCTCCTCAATTTCTGCTTGAGATAGAGTTGAAATACTCATCCACTGCTACTTCCATGCTCTGAGTCTACTACCAACTTATCACATAAGCTGAAGTGGGCCCTCACTGATGCTAGGCAATTCTTGTATATCTCTTATTAATTAATTGTCCTTTCCTCCCCAAATCTCTCATAACTCCCACCCTATCCAATTTCTACTGAGAACCTTCCCTCATATTTAACAGAAAAAAGAGGTCATTTACCATATATGTCATCTTCTCACCTCTTCTTCATTTTTAATTTAAGTGCCTATTGTTACCTTCTCTTCCTTTAGCCATGTTAAATGTATTAAAGTGGTTTTCTCATCATCAATCCTAACCCACCATACTTCTTCAAGTGATCCCACTCCTTCCCACATCATTCAATAGGGTCCCTTTTCTGTCATCCCTTCTCTTGTGCTACCCTACAGGATCTACAGCGTTACACATACTTCCTACAAATATGCCTCTGTCTGCCCCTATCCTCAAATATCCTCACTCAATCTTTCCACCCTGTAGCAGTATTGTCCTATATCTATTCTCATCTTTGCAACCAAACTCCTTGAAAAAACTATCTAAAAAGGTGCTTCCACTTTCTCTCCTCTTATTCTGATTGTAACTCCTTGCACTCTTGCTTTTGAATTATCATTCCACTGAAATTCCTCTCCCCAAAATCACTAATGATGTTTTAATTGACAAATCTATTGACTTTTTCTCAATCTTCCTTCTCCTTGGCCTCTCTACAGCTTCTGCTGAGCAATCTCCCCTTCTTAATACTCTCTTCTCTCCAGGTGTTCAGGACATAGTTCTCTGTGGATGTCCTACCTGAGTGCTTCCTCTGTTTTTCCTTTCCTGTTCCTCTTCCATAGTTGTCCCTCAAATCTACATCCTGGGCCCTCTTCTCTTCTTCCTCTATACTACTTCACTTGGTGATTTCATCTGCTCCCATGGATTCAGTTAACATATTCTTGATAATGATTCTCAAAACCTCAATCTCTTTGCCCCAATCTTTTTGTTGACTTCCAAACTCCTATCTCTAATTACCTTTCAGGTAACTCAGACTGGATGTTCAGTAGATATGTCTATTTTTTTTAGAAAATAACTCATTCTCTTTTTTCCTAAACTCTCCCTGCTTCCTACCTTCCCTATTACTATAGATGTTTCTACCATCTCCCCAGTCCCTTAGAGTTAGCCTAGGAATTGTCATTAATCTATTTATTATCCCCCATTGCCAAGATGTTTTACCACTAGCAGATTCTCCTTCAATCATAATGAATTAGTAACCTCTTTTTCCTTTAGAAAAACTGTCAGACTTGTAGTGTCAGACTATAGTGATCTATCCAAGAAATCGTTCATTATCACCAAATGAAATTTATACCAGGGATGTAAAGTGGTTCACCATCAGGAAAGCAATCAACATAATTAATCAGATCAAAAACAAACATTCAAAATCATATGAACTTCTGAATAGATGCAGAAAAAGCTTTTTTTCCTAAATTATAAGTCTTTTATGCTAAAAATACTACTAAGTACAAGTACAGAAGGTCATTACTTTTTAACATCATAAGAAGGATCTAATCAAAACCCAAAAGGAACACCATATGAAATGAAGATATTCTACAATCTTTTTCAATACTCAGAGAGAAACAAAGATGTTCCTATTCCAACATTTATTGGTTATGCTTCTGGAAATGCTAGCAATAATCAGAACTTATGAGAAAGGAATTAAAGAAAGAATGATAAGAGGAAACAAAACTGTTCCTGTCTTCTTATGATATGATTGTTTAATTGGAATATCCCAGGGAATCCATAAAGATGCTCACCAATACAGTGAAGAGCTTCAGCAAAATTGAAGGCCGCTAAATGAATATATAAAAATCAATAACATTTTTCTATAATATCAAAACACCAGAAGTAATTATGGAAAATGAAATCTCATACCAAACAAATTAGGCAATAGTGTTATGTAGATTCAATTACAATGTTATGGTCGGAAGAACAGGATTTGGCATTGCAAAGCGGGGAGAGAGGTAGAATGACAATAAGTTATGATCAAAAAAGAGATTTTAAAGTTCATAGACATGGAAATGGGGAATTTGTAGTTGATGATAGAATCAGGGTATGAACATAACATATGATTTAATATAAATAGTGTATACTTGAGTTAAATAGAAGAGTAGATCATGCAAAATGAGTATGTTTCTGATATTTAAAGCACTATATAAATATCTGTCCCTAGTATAGCTAGTTTTGAAATGGAATTAGCTCTAGAAAAGTCAGAGAACATTGATTTCCTTTTTAGCCTTTCCCATCAAATCTTAGGGCAGCTAGGTAGTACAGTGGTAGACCACTGGATCTGGAGCTTTGGAAAGAGAAATCCCAACTAAAATGACTAAACAACAAATAAATCAAATATTGATTTATTGCCTTCTGCCCCCAAATAGCTTGTTTCTAGTTACATGGATCACCCATTCTGATAGTCCTCCACTATGTCCTTATGGTAACTCAGACTGCTAATCTCTTTTCATAAAATTCTAAAAAGCCACAGAACTAGAAAACAGCCTAGGAACTATCAGCTCCAACTTTTTTATTTCATAATTAGAAAAAAATCCAAAAAGAAAAAAGATTAACCCACAATCACCATGAGTTAGTAACATGACTTCCTTCTTCTTCTCAATACCTCTCTTTATTTTTGTTCCTTACTCTCACCCTCTAACAAAAAAAGGGCCTCACACATAATAGAGGATAAGTAATCTCTATGGAGGAATTGGGTGTGGAATCAAGGTCTAACCTGCTAAAGAGACCATCAAAAAGTAAAAGGCCCATGGACCAATAAGACAACAAAACTGTTCTCCTATTGCTGCCTTCTTACACTGCCTCTATTTTATGACCCTTGAATAATAGTTTCTTGCTGCTTCACATTTGGGGCCACTCCCAACTCACCTGAAGTCTTCTCATAAAATATTCTAACAATAAAATGTAATAATCTGCTAGGACACACACTTAATTCAAAGCCTCTGGGCTTTACTTGAGGAATACTGAACTCAACTTGCTTTGGGGTCCATTTAATTTAAAGTTATGTCCTCTGTTCCACTAAGACACCTGTGCCCAACTCCCTTGTTAGGCACAGATGCTAGAGAGATTACAGCTGTCTTGATCACACTGATTAGTTGACATAAGTATTCATTAGCTGATTTTTTTTTCAGCAATGCAAGGACTTGGATGTATGGGAGCTTGATAGTGCCAAAGTGAAGGTAAATGAGAAACAAGCATTTTTGCAATGAATGTGCTAGGCCAGTGGGGTCCCTTGGGGGTGACAATTTATTAGCCAGGATCCAAGGGCCTCCTGTTTGCTCCTCTGAATTAAATATATTGATCTGAAGGAAGAAAGAGTAGGAAGGCTCTGTGTAGAGAGTTAAGTAAGAAAATGGCAGGATTGGGGAGAATATTACATGCTCTCTGTGAAGAAGAGGGTTTCACGAGATCTTGGTGCCATAATCTTATAATAACACAGTGTGTCAGTATGATTTCTCTAATCATTCTGTAACCAATGGACCCTAACTGCTCATTTTTCCTAATTCACTGAGTGTTGCAGAATAAATATTCTGGTATATATGAGACATTTCATTCTGTCATTTACTTCCTTGGCGTATATATTTATCAGTATTGCACCTACTGGGGCAAGGATTTTGAATTGGTTCATAATTTTCTCCAAAAATCAAAATTGATTTCTAGAACAAATTGTCCAGTTCAGAATTGTTTATTTTTATGTTTCTCACTAAATCTCCATTACTGTGTTTACTGATAGTGAGATAGAGAAAACACTAGATGGACAGACAGGTAATGCTTTAGATTCATAAAGAACTTTCTTCAAAACAAATCTGGTAGGCAGTAAACATATCATTGTAATTTTACAGAGAGGAGAAAGTCTAGAGAATTTGCCTCACTTGTCAAATAAAAAAGGGCAAAGTTGGAACCAAAGTTCAGGCTTTCTGAATCCATTTCTAGCCAAACACTTATTTTGTGCCAATTAGCTGCCAGGCATTGTGCTAAAAGTTGGGGATCCAAAGAAAGGCAAAAGACATTCCTAGCTTTTCTATAATTCATAGTTTAACAGTAGTGGATGTTGAAGGGAGAAACAATATTGTACAAAAAAACTACATGTGTGATAAATTGGAAATAGCCAACAGCGGGAAGATACTAACATTTTAAAAGTATTTTATTTATTTCATAAAATGGATTTCAAATACATATAAAAATTTTTAACATACATTTTTTTAAATTTAAAATTCCAAATTCTTCCCCTATCAATTCTCCCCTACCCATTATAAAGGAAAGCCAGATGATATCAATTATACTTGTGAAGTTATGTAAAACATATTTCCATATTAGACATGTTGCAAAAGACATGTAAAAAATACTTCAATCCACATTCAAAGTTCCTCTCTAGAGGTTAATATCACTTTTAATAAGGGTACTTTGGAATTTTATTAGATCATTGTCTTGATCAGAATAGCTATTTCTTAGCTGATCATCCTTATAATGTTTTTGTCATTATGTACAATATTCTCTTGGTACTGCTTACCTGACTTTACATCACTTCCTATGTCTTGCCAGATTTTTTTGAAATAGTCATGCTCATTATTTCTAATAGAACAATAGTATTTCATCACCTTTGGAAAATGAACTGGGAAATTACTACAGTACTTTTGCCAAGAAAATCCTAAACAAGGTTTAAAAAAAACTGATATAATAGAAATAAATGAAAAACAACAAAAAAAATTTTCTATCGATTATATTCCACAATGTTTAACCCTGCCTGCTGGGTGGGCATCCCTTCAATATTTAAAACTTTGTTGACATAAAAAGCTGCTGTATATGTAGGTATATATCTGTATGTGCGTGTGTGCGTATATATATATATGTATATATATACATATATATATATACATAAAATACATACATATGATGTGTATTTATCATATATCATTTCCTCTTTCATCCAATTTATTTAAGAGTGAGCTTTAAGTATTGCCCAGCCTCCCACCATTTCCCCATCCAATGTAAATTTCTTCCTTTTGTTTCTCTTTAATGTGAAATTATGTTCCTCATTTTTTTCCCATACCCCTCTCCCAGGAGATTCCTCTTTCTCACTCATCCATTTTTTAAATCACCCCCAAGTATCTGACTCATTCCATGCCCTCTGTGTTTAATTCTTTAACTGCGCCCTAACAATAATAAGAGCTCTTAGAAGTTACATGTATCTTCTTTCTATAGAAATATAAAGTTTAATGTTATTCTGTCCCTTATAATTTCTCTTTCATATTTATCTTTTTGTGCTTCTCTCTCTCTCTCTCTCTCTCTCTCTCTCTCTCTCTCTCTCTCTCTCTCTCTCCTCTCGCTCTCTCTCTAAGTCAAATTTTCTATTCATCTCTGGCCTTTTTGTCAGGGATATTTGAAAGTTCTCTGTTTCATGAAACAACCATTTTTCCCTTGGAAGATTATACTCAATTTTGCTTTATTCTAACTTGTTCTAATCCTAGCTACTTTATCTTCTGGAATATATTTTGATCACTCCTTTAATGTGGTAGCTGCTAAATCTTGGATGATCCTGGCTATGACTCCATGATACTTGAATGGTTTCTTTCCAGTGCCTTGAAATATTTTCTCTTTGACTTAGGAGTTCTGGAATTTGGCTCTAATACTCTTTGGAGTCTTCATTTTAGAAAATCTTTCAGGTAGGATCAGTGTATTTTTTTTTCCTTTGATTTCCATTTTATTCTATGGTGTAGAGCCAGAACTCTGGAGAAGTACACTTGAAACAAGGATTCTTACAACAAGGTATTAACTCAGTGGAATTGATAAGACAATTGTTATATAGTTTAGCAATGGTGATTAAGTAGTTCTCTAGCTCAGTATGATTGAATTAATCTTACAACCAAATAATGATTCCCTAGTGATATAATAATTGGCTTATATTCAATATGATGAGTGGCTTTAATTGAAATAGTGTATTTAAGAGGCCAGAGTCAGACCTAGAGGAGCACTCGAGGAGACTCAGAGAAGGCAAGTGGCTGGCCTGTCCTCCTGCTTCCCCCACTGAGATCAAGGCCTCTCTGAAGGCTCTCCAGAAAGCTAGCCGGGGCCCCAGGCAAGGAGACAAACTGTGAAGGAGAGAATAAAAATTTTTGGACTTTATATCCTGGCTATTCTCATGATGATTGCTCTGCTGAAACGAAGGCTGGTCCCAAGACCTCCAGAAAGCTAACAAGAACCTTACACTATGGTTCTAGGATATTGGGACAGTTTTCCTTCATAATTTTTGAAATATGTTATCTAGACTCCTTAGATCATTGCTAACAGGTACGCCAATGATTATTAAATTACTCTCTCTTTGATCTGTTTTTCATATAAGTTGTTTTTACAATATGCTATCTTATATTTTCTTCTTTTTTTCATTCTTTAAAATTTCTTTTCTTTTTTTTTGTTGGGAATAATTTTCCTTAGTGAGCTTTTATACACTTTTTATTAATTTGATCATTTCTGCTTTTAAAAAAATTATTTTCATCAGTAGAATTTTGTACCTCTTTTTCCTTTTGGCCAATTCTATTTTTATGGTGATTTTAAAAGTATTTTTGTGTCTTTTAAGGAAGCTATTCATTTTCTGTTTATAACTTTCTCCTATTTCATTCTCTAATTTTTCTTCCATGAGAGACTTATCACCTTTTTCTGGGCCATTTATAATAATTAACTAGCACCAATAATACTCGACCTTCTCATGGCTATCCTGGTATAAAATGTTGCATTCTGCAATTCTTGCTTTCTGTTGCCCCATTGCTAATTTAATTTAGATTTTTACACAAAGATGAATGAGAATGATGACTGGCAATAATATTCTTCAATTTGATATTAAAATAGTAATTAACGCATTTGTTTCTAGTTGTCTGTAAATTCCTATTGTTCTGCTTTGTAAAATGCTATGGGTTTTAGATGAGATCACTTTCTTATTTTGCATATTGGATTATCCTTCCTGGTTAAAATTTATTAAAAAGCTTCCCTTAAAAATGAGAAATTGAATTATCATCATTATCATTGTGGAACTCTGAAGTTCTTCTCATCTATGGTAGTCAACCCATTACCGTAGATTGAACTAGTCACCCCTATCAAAGCTAAGACTTGTGGTAAACTCAATGGCAGAGTCTCCTCTTGTATCTGCTCCATTTCTCTCAGGACAGAGAGAAGTTTGTCAGAATCAAGATAATCCTCCAGTAACCATGGAAGAGGACCATGCTGGGGCAGGTTCTTGCAACAATCCAAGAAGACTGAAAGAGATACTAGCTTCAGATTGGCCATTGCGCTTGCATGCCTCCAGTAAAAGGAACATACTCTTGCTAGATAGTGAAATTTCAGGACCACTTAGACCAAAATGGGAGAGCCTGGTGCAGGAATACAGATAGGGCAAAGTTTCATAAAAGTCAATGTCCTTAATCCCACATATTGTTAAATTTAACCACTTCAATGATTTTGAGACTGACTTTAGAAGTTCCAGGAAAGAGTCTAGTTCTTTTGTTAAGTTGTTGCCTGTAAGATCCAGCTTTATGAGATGGCAGCTATGATGACTTTGGGTCAGGTAGGTTAAGTCTTTTGTTTATTAGAGAACAGGAAGAAAGTTGAAGGGTCTCCAGGGAGCATTGCAGTCCTCTGAAAATAAAATAAAAAATAAAGACATGTTGTTTACACAGTTTACACAGTTACATGATATGGTGGCAATTTATATAAGATTTATCAAAATGTCAAGATAACAGCTGTACGTACCTGAAGAAAGGGTCTTCCAGAAAAGCCTAACTGAGCCATGTGCTCAGAAATCTATCAATGTTGGACAAAGAGGTTCCATGTAAATGAAACCCTCACTGATATATCTGAGTGCCAGAAAAAATGTGAAGCTTAATGAACAAATGGGCATGGATAAAGTCAAAACAGGATATTCTAGGTACTTTTAAAGTATTGTAAAAGGCTAATCTAATGTGCCCTTGAGGGCAGATATTCTGGTACAAAAGAAAAAGTTTCGACAATATGGAGGATGGCTGAGGAAGCTGATATCACTTGAATCTTAATTTCACCTGAATTAAGTCAAAGGTTTGAACACATATGAAAACACGGAGTTGGGGGAGGGGGAGATAAACTACATGAGGAAATAAGAACTCTATTACAGACTAGGTATAATCAAATTGGAGATTGGTTGGTCATAAAAGGATAAAAAGTGAAGAAAAAGAATAAAGACCTAATCTTAGAAATCTGAATAAGTGAAAGAAAGAGAAGAGTAAAAGAAGATCACCTGTAAGTGATAGTTCACATCCAGCAAATTGGCAAAGATGACAAAAGAGATAAATGATGATTGTTGGAAAGAGAAAAAATAACCCTGTACTCTCACTGGAGCTATGGGGATTGTCTCCTAGACTCACTTACCTAAGCAAATAGGTATCCTGATCTGAAAGGCAAATACAACTTAAAGCAATCTCCTTGAGGTGACTTAATTGGCTCAACTCTGTAGCAAGAATTTCAATATTAGTTGTTAACATAGGGTACATCCCCCTTTGCATTGTCATTAAAATGAGGCAATTTCAAGCTTTCCAAGTTTTGAAAGGTTGTAATCTGTGACATAAGGCACCTGATATCCATGAAGATTAAAACACTTAGACTTAGGTCCACTCTGCAGA
Organism: Sminthopsis crassicaudata; assembly: GCF_048593235.1. Lineage (NCBI taxonomy): Eukaryota > Metazoa > Chordata > Mammalia > Dasyuromorphia > Dasyuridae > Sminthopsis > Sminthopsis crassicaudata. The sequence continues at coordinate 77,708,157 of NC_133617.1, read as the reverse complement.
GTACCAGAGGATCCAAAAGAGCCAAGATTTCTAGAACATTATAAACAAAGCTGAGAACAGTGTAGAAATCTCAACAGGTCAGGTGCAAAGGGCTGTAGATGTTAGCCAGGAGAGCTTCCTTTAGAAACTGCTTAGGGGAATAGAAGATCTGGAGAACTACTAGAAGTTCCACACAAGCTTCTGTTGGGAAAGTTGTGGCTGAGAATCCTTCTGCCACCTGGTCTTTTGCCTGGTTTTCTGGGTCATGAGTCTTCTGATCTAAGTGGTTAAACATTTTGGCTTTGGTAATTGAGCTACTCCACAGCTTTATGAGTGTATAATTCCAAAAATAATCTCTACCAAGTAATCCTGTCATGTCCAGCTGCTGTAACTTCCTGTATCAAAGATTAAAAATAAATAAATAAATGTTATCACCATAAATCCTTGTTGAGTTCTACTCATCCTCATGATAGGAAGACCAATTACATGCAAAATACTTTCCTCCTTTAAGTTCCATTTATTAAGAGGTCACCAAGCAAAAGAACCAGCTGGGTTGCAGATAGAAATGTCATAGTGGTTGACTGAGAAAAAGCCTTTTTATATAATCCCATAAATCATTTGCTCCATGACCTCTTTTGGACAGAATAGATTTTTTCCCAATCATAGACTTCTCCACTTCCACAATGGAGATAGATACCCCAGAATCTGACATCAATCAAAAAACAATCACAGCTCTAAAAGGCTCTATTTGATCCTCCTGGAGAGGCATTTATGACATCATCCAAGAGCAGGATTCAAAGTCAAGAAGACCTGGATAGAAGTCCTTTCTTTGACACGTACTGAATGGGAAGTTATGTAATCTTCCGGTGTTCTGCCTAATTCCCTAAGATTGTTAGTGGCAGAGAAATTGCCAGCAAGCATGGGGGTAATTCATCCAATAGCTCTCTATATCAGGTATATTATATATGAGGCCCCAGGGACAAGTCATTCATGCCTTTCTATAAACTTTTCAATCTCACCCCCATTCCAACACACGCACGCACATGCACACGTGCGCCCCACACACACACACACAGCCCTATTCTTGCTTCCAGACATTCAAGAACCCTGCCTTTACTGCCTTGGCATTTTATCAGGACTATAATTCCCATTCTTTTTTTTTTTTTTTTTTGACATCCTATGACTTAAGTAGACTTCTAAAAGTGTCCCAGTGCAGAGTCACACTGCTTGACATGACGTTAAGAAATTAATGACTGACCTTGAAACTTCTAACTACCTCTCTTTTTCAATGAATCTCTCTAACCACTAATACTCTCTGAATTCATGCTCCCAATGGTTAGCCTAGATCCACAGCTTCTTACTTAATGATATCAAATCTCTATTGTCAAACAACCCTCTCACCAAACCTAGATATCTACCCCCTCTTTTTCAAGCACCACAGCCACAACTATCTTCACAAATATATCACTCCATATATATATGTGTGTGTGTGTGTGTGTGTGTGTGTGTGTGTGTGTGTGTGTGTGTGTGTGTGTGTATACACACTTCTTCATTGGATCATCTAAAATTACAGAACTTCTTAAACTTTCTCTACTCATGATATCTTTTCACACAAGAAACTTTTACATGACTCCAATTATATAGGTATTAAAAATTAGTATGCAAATCAAACATTTACTGATAATAAATCATAATTTTGCAACCCACAGATTCAGTTACATGATACCATATAAGGTTGCAACCTATAGTTTAAGAACCTATGTTCCAGAACACCTTTTCCATAAGTAACACTCTGTCTTTCCTTTTACAAGATTTCCACTAGCTCCTTCAATTTTCTGCCATTTGTGGATAGGTGGCTCCCTCCAAATTTTCTGCATTCTTAGTCCTTGTATTCTCTATTATTTCCTTTTTCTCTTACAACTCTTGACTCACTAGTCTTAGTAGGAGAAGTCATGAGATTCCATGATTTCCACTGATATTTTTTTATTCTCTTATACCTTTAAAAACTACTCCTTTGAGATTCATTCTATTCAAATTGATAATTCAGGCTAGATATTGAATGTATCTCTTGATCATTTTCCTTCTCACTCCAAAAATAAACTTCATACTAGGGGACATGTTGATGTTCTCAGACTATTAGACCCCCATTACTCATTCTGTCATTCTGCCTCAGCTATACTTAGAGAGAATCAATACCCATAAGTTTGGTAATTGCTTCAAATCAGAGTTTCATTTATGTTTGTCTTGATTATCTAGTCTTTAAATAATGATCAAGAAAATACAAACTGAACTTAAAAGCATATCATATTACTGCGGTAGGAGAATTTATAAACTTTATCCTTACCTTGAAGAAAAAAAAATTACCTTGCATGTACCTGAAGATACATGTTGTCTCTCTTGCAAATTTTTAACTGTCCAGAGATTATTTCTCTTTGGTTTTGTGGGGGGTTTTATCCCCAGGACCTAGTGCAGAACCCGATAGGATTAGGGATAAGGAAGAGGATATAATATATGAAATTCAATATGTATCAATATGAGAAACACTCTCTATCCAATTCACCTTCTATTCAAATTCTAGTGGCACAATTGCCTAGAACACTGAGAGCTTCAGTGACTTGCCCAGTCAAGTATCAGAGGTGAGCCTTGAACCCAGGTCTACCTGACCCTAAGACCAAATCTGTATCTGCTATGTCAGTCTTAAGTCCTTATCACCAACTGGCTAGAAGCCACCTCTAAATGGTTTTCCTGTGGTCCTTCAGCAACATAATCTTGGTGTCATTTTTGCCTTTTTTCTTTGCTCTTATGCTCCATAGCCAGTTTCCCATTTTCTTTATTCTTTCAGTACATCTTTTTTAGCTCTTTATCTCCTGTTATGTTAGTCTTTTGGCTAGGTTAAGCTAATAGGACTGTTTGAATAGCTTCTGTGTTTCTCTCCCTACTTCCAGAGTCAGCCCATTCCTATCTAATTCCATAGTCTCCAAATCTAAATTCCTAGAACATATTGTTTCCTTACTCAATCTTCAGGTGCTCCCATTTCTTTTAGACTGAGATAAAAAATTCTCAGTCTAACTATTAGGTTTTCTACAGTCCAACTTCCTTTTCTCTTTCTAGTCCTTTTTAAATATTTATCTCATGGACATATACTGTATACTCTATCACTCAAAACTTGGCCCATTCACAACTGTTTCCCCCTTCTCCCTTTTTAAACTGAGCCTTTTTAGGGTTGATCCTCATACTGAAAATATACTCCCTTTTCAACATAACTAGTTTTCTCATAGTTAAAAAAGAAGATTCCATTTCCTATCATTCAAATAATGTGATAAATTTTTAGCTTTATTTCTCCAAAACTTAATTGTCTTTGTGTTAAATGTGTCCAACTTAGAAGGAAAAACATTAAAGTTTCCTACTAATCTCTTGTGATTTAGTGTTCTTAAAATCCACTTAATTTTATCTTAGTGAATTTGGGTGATCAAATCTACTCACTGTTTTTTGCTTGTGGTCTTTTCCCATTTTCCTGTAGCTGTTAATATTCTCCCTATCTTGAGATTGCTTTTTAGTAAATAATATTTTTCTGAATACATTCTTTCTGAATCTCTATCCTCATATCCTTGCATAAGAAAGGGGCTTAGCAAATGTCAGTTGAAATAAAAACATCAGAGTCTGTTGCCCAGAATGGGGTAAAACCTTCCCAGGTACTCTACAGACAAACCTGTATGGGAGCTGCTGTGAAGCATCTGTGATTTATTTCTTGATATAGCTGATCACTCCCAATTTGATGGCATCAATTCCATTTTTGCTTAATTCATTATATGACAAAGTTTGCTGACATCGTGGACAGTTTTTAGAAGTCCGAGGGTAGCACCAACTTGTCTGCAACAGCATCTGAAATTTAAGTTATGAGGAAGACCACATTTTCACCAGTTCATACAGTAGATTTGTCTTATTGTCTTTGAAAGCCACATTGAATAGGATATTATAGACTATCTGTGGCTGAGAGTCCAAGATTTTACATGTGGCCTCCTCATCCTGGACTAGTTGATAAGAACATATAAAAGTCAGGGAATATATATCTTTGGCCATGAGACCTGGGACCCAAACACAGAATTGCCAGTACCTGCTAAGGGGAAAGGTCATAAAACTAAGAATTAATCATAGACGCTTAACAACTCTAGCCTGCTTTCTAAGTTCAACTCATTCCAATCCTTGCAACCACAGCATTAATATAGTCATTAATATTCAGATGACAAGTCATTTTTTGAGAGAGCACCATATATAGTTAAGTACATACATATATATATATATATATATATATATATATATATATATATATATATATATATATATATATATATATATACAGTTATCCCTTCCCCATCACAATATTCCCACAACATCTTGGTTTCGATATATTTCAAATCAGTATAAGAAATTAAATGGCTCCAAGACCAGTTTATAAGTTTAATCTGCTGTTGGTTTGAGGAAAAAGTCAGAAGAGGTCATTGAAAGTCATGTCTGCTCTCCACCATCTTGGCTCTGCCCGGGACTTGTATCCAAAAGAGATCTAAAGGAGGGAAAGGGATCCACATGTGCAAAAATGTTTGTGGCAGCCCTCTTTGTGGTGGCTAGAAATTAGAAACTGAGTGGATGCCCATCATTTGGAGAATGGCTGAATAAATTGTAGTATATGAATGTTATGGAATATTATTGTTCTGAAAGAAATGACCAGCAGGATGAATACAGAGAGGCTTGGAGAGACTTACATCAACTGATGCTGAGTGAAATGAGCAGGACCAGGAGATCATTGTACACTCCAACAATGATACTGTATGAAAATGTATTCTGATGGAAGTGGATATCTTCCACAATGAGATGATTCAAACCAGTTCCAGTGGTTCAGTGATGAAGAGAGCCATCTACACCCAGAGAGAGGACTGTGGGAACTGAGTGTGGACCACAATACAGCATTTTCATTCTTTTTGTTGTTGTTTGCTTGCATTTTGCTTTCTTTCTCAGGTTTTTTTTTCCTTTTTGATCTGATTTTTCTTGTACAGCAAGATAACTGTATAAATATATGTATATATTGGATTTAACATATATTTTAACATATTTAATATGTATTAGACTAACTGCCAAATGGAGGAAGGGGTGGGGGAAAGGAGGGAAAAATTTGGAACAAGAAAGTTTTGTAAGGGTGGGTGCTGAAAAATTACCCATGCGCATGTTTTGTAAATAAAAAGCTTTAATAAAATTTTTTAAAAAACCTATTAGGTAGTAAATTTATCATTGTAATTTAGATAA